>NC_140565.1:22160505-22803719 GCF_057381845.1 Rhamphochromis longiceps | reverse complement strand
GTATATTGCAATACTAATGAATAGTACTGAAAATCCTACGCTACTCCATTTGGTGACCAGAGTTTGAAGAAAAAGGCAGAAAACAAGGTTTGCAGCCAGTATTTCAGTCTTTTTTCAGTATTTCTAGTCTTTTTAATATTTTCTCTTGAAACTATTGTCCTTGTACATAATTTCTCTCAAAGCCACTTGAAAATGGAACACATTCAAACACATATGAAAACTGCAGAACATGAGATGATTTGGCTAATATGACTTGGAAACCAAAAAGATCAAATGCACAGCAGGGATCAGATCTCAGTATTAGAGATCTGACTAAATAGACTCAGACAATGTCTATTAAAATGGCTGGAGGAGGCTCTCTGAAATGAGACCTGACATCTCTTTTCCACAGTCTGTCAGGACTATTTGGTGGCTAATTTGAAGTCTACAAAATCAGCGTGTGTGTGTGTGTGTGTGTGTGTGTATCTTTGAGAAAAAGAAAAAGAGAGTGAGCTCCAGTGGGAGGTTAATATAAGGGGTGACCAGAAAGAGATCCGGTTGGCTGTTATCGGTGCAGTCGGCGAGAGAACAAGCTACCTCTTGGCTGGATTCTCTCTGCAGCCCAAATCCATCCAGGTGCCAGCTAATTAGCTTGGCAAGTACATTGTATTTATATTTAAAGTGGCTGTTGTTGGACTGTCCTTCCCCTCAGGTTGATTGGAGAGGTTTTAGCTTTGATTCACAAGTATACTGACCTTCAGGCTTCTTTGGTTTCATTGGAAGACGCTTAATGTCAGCTTGTCAGTCAAACCTTGAGCTGCAGACTCTGTGACACGTGTTGATTCCTGGATAATCTTTCGTAGTTTGACTCATGATGTGTTGTGACCCTCAGAGGGGTCCTCATTAGGACCAAAACGCTGCATGACCTTTAAGCAGCTTCACCTCCCTCCGCCACCTACGCCCTCACCCAGCTGGGCCCAATTACCTTGCTCATTACCCCCCTTCTAAACAGCACCGGGACTGAGCAGGTACTGTCGCTATCTATGGAGAGCCAATATGTCTGTGACTAAATACAGGGGTGGCAGCATGAAATGAAAATGAGTTCCATCTTGGAGACATGCCAGCTGAAGACTTTTCTCCTCTCACTAATGGCAGGAGATTTTCTTCCCCTCCTTTTTGTCTTCTTTTATGTGGCACTCTTCTTCAGAGACTTTGAATGTATATTTGACCTTTCCGGCTCTCTCTCAGCCTTCTTTATGCTCCTTTTTAGCCATCTTTCAGAAAACCCCGGCTGACAACTAAAATATAAGATGCCCCCTTCGCTGCCATGTTGATGAGATGATAGGATGATCAATGTTTGCAGGATCCTTAATAACCAGACGGTGAAAAGGCGACAGAGGAAGAGCCAGGGAGATGGATGATTATCCTAAAAGTAGCATCCTTAATTAGATAGAATTCTGCATACATTGTGGACTGAGTGGAATCACTGGGATAGATTAAAATACTAATTAAACAGGCCCTTGCCAAATTTGGAGTGTGAGGTGGGGTTCAGCTCTTCAGGGTCATTTGCATAGCCTTCATCTGGGGAAATGGGATTTAAAGGACCTGCTCTCTTTCTCCCTTTAACTGCACTCTTTTTCCTTTCCCCCTCCCATTACCAATCACATTCACATGCTAACCAACTCAATTAATATTATGCTCTATTTTCCCTTTCACTCTATAATTTGGCATAATCTATTAAGGTCCCCTTTGATTTTGTTTTCCAATATAAATGTTTCTATCAAAGTGAGGAAGGGGTGTTAAGCACAGGGAGGTGGAAAAAGTCGGCAGAACGTGTGATCTTGGATGATGGATATTTAAGATTGCCTCACTTTAGTTTGATTTGCATGAGAATATCCTTGGCGAACAAAGCTTTGGAAATAGCATGCCATATTTGATTAGATCAGTAGATCTGAGGATCAAACTCGGGTGGTGTATTAATTACTGGAAGAACAAAGGCAGGAGCTCAAGTTATTGTGTGCTGCGAATCCACAAGCACTTCATGTGCTGTCTGATAATCTTCAGTAGGTCTGGCATGATATGTTTGAGGATAGCGGTACAATCGTTTTAGCCTTGCTAGCTGTTCATCACTTTTCCCCATTATAAAACTGATAGCCTTGATATTTTTACTTTTATATTTGGGGTTTCTCAAAAATTACAGAGTTGACTTCAGCTCTAGTGTGACTATGGATGCATTGAAAACTTAATAAAAACGTAACATACATAAAAACGTCTGGCGTCATTGTAACACACCCAAAGAAAGATTCTAGGTCTGACCAACCGTCTC
The DNA here is from genome assembly GCF_057381845.1 of Rhamphochromis longiceps. Classification (NCBI taxonomy): domain Eukaryota; kingdom Metazoa; phylum Chordata; class Actinopteri; order Cichliformes; family Cichlidae; genus Rhamphochromis; species Rhamphochromis longiceps. The sequence continues at coordinate 22,801,414 of NC_140565.1, read as the reverse complement.
AGTCGTGGGCAAAAAGATGACAGTCAATAAAATTCTAAAAGATAATTTATTGACAAAAAAATATCAAGAGATAAAAGATAAAACAGTCCAGTGTCCCATTTATGAATCATATAAAAACACACAGTCCCAAGGCCAGAGCCCGCTGTGCCACACGGCCAGTTGCACTCCACGTGTTGCCTTTAACAGGGTTAGAAGTTGTCCTTGGAGACCCACCACCCTGCAAGCATATAGCCAGTGGTCACTCCAGCCTCTGCAACTCTGCTGCCTTTAGGCTGTGGCATATAATAGGCCCTGGCCTGCACAGAGAGACAAAACGACACAGCAGTGTTTGTAGTGTGGGCTATAAGTAGACCAGTGTATCAGTGCAATCAAGTACACCTGCCTCTAATTAGTCCAACCCCATTCCAGCCATTGGCTCACCAAAAATGTGACACACACACACAAAACCACTCCCAACCCAGTGCAACTTCACACAATAATATGGAGCTGAATTAACACAGGCACATTAGTCTACCATGTTACATCATCATCACTGAGTTTTCCCAGTGGTGTAAAAATGGTGCGACAGGTGCGTCAATTAGCAAATGTTAGCATCACTGACTGTAAATAACAGACTGCCTCAGTGACATCACCTGTCAGTTTGTGTTTTCCTGTCTTGAGTATTTTGACCCTGACGACACATTCGCTCTCACACAGTGTAGCCCTCAAACATGCACACGCAACATTTTTCTTGTAAACATGCAAGAAAACCTGAAACCAGCAATTAAGACCAAAATATTTATACAGATCACATGTCAAGTAAAAAGTTTCTCACAGATTTCTATGCAAACAAATTTTCTGATCTAAAGAGTCGCCCCCTGGTGGCCATTAAAAACAATGCAGATTTGCACAACCAGAAGTGCCGCCTTTTATATGCAATCTATGGTTAACATACACACCAAAATAGGATATTGAACATTATGCATGCCACAGCTTCATTTTATGCAGTGCATGCAATATGCATAAGCCTTTCAGCTACATTATGCTGCCATATCCTCCCAAAAATCATAGACTCACAGCAGATAACAGCTCTACAGACCAAGTAATCAAATGAGGCATTGCATGGTGAGTGCTATCATTATAAACAGGATGTCTGTTCACATTTTGTATTAATCTTAAATATCATTGCACATCACTGTTAGCATGCTGGAACTATTAGTATTAGCTTATACAATTACTGTGTCCAAGTCCAGTCTCATGCTCCCTCAACTCGGATTTCCTACTCCGTGAGACACAGCAGACCCACCAACTCCAAGTTAGCAACTCCAAGATGGCAGCAGTGATTGAATCAGTAGTAAAACTGTAAAACCTTTAAGCTATATTTAGAGCAATGACCAGGCCCTAACTCTGTGTTTTGTCCTTTCTTCTTATGGTCTACTTTTTCTTTTCCCTTCACCCCCAAGCAGATGGCCGTCCCTCCTTGACCCTAGTTCTGCCAGAGGTTTCTTCCTGTTAAAAGGGAGTTTTTCCTTCCCACTGTCGCAAAGTGCTCAATTGTAAGAGGGTCACTTGATTGCTGGTTTTTTTTTTCCTCAGGGTGTTTTTACCTTGCTGTAAAAGGTGTCTTGCGGCGACTTGTTGTGACTTGACACTATATAAATAAATGTAAATTTACTGTATAACAATACAGCCAATACTCCAGTACATTTAGCACTAGAAACTAGGTGTTGTGCATCCTGCATGCTGTATTCAATGTTAAACCACATCAAGTATTTCATCAATGCAATAGTTTGCAATGCACTTTATGGTGCTCTGTGCTACATGTGAAATCCAAAGACCGTGGAAAGTATCCCAAAGTTCAGGTGTGGAAATGTACCTTTTACCTAGAGCTGGGCGATAGAACGATAACGATATGTATCGCGATATAACTTTGACTCGATAGAGAAATTAAGCTATCGTGATAGACCTCGCCGCTCTTGTCCTCAAGAAAAAAAAAAAAAAAAAAGGTCAGCCAATCCAAATTAAGTAGCGCAGAGCTGAACCAATCACAGCCGCAGCATCACGTCGCGTGACTTGTTACGTACAGCACAAGTGCCAAGCCGCACGTGTGTTTGTTTGGGAAGCAGCCAGCGGGTAATGGAGCCAGCGCCTAATGGAGGAAATGAGTGTGCCGACTAGAAAAATCAACCGAGCGTGACCGAAGAGAAAACAGATGATGGTTCCAATGCCGGAGAGATTGTCGAACGGAAGAGCCATAGAAGTTCCGTAGTGTGAAGGTATTTCGGCTATTTCAAGTCTGACAAAAAACAGAGTAGCGTGCACTGTAAATTGTGCCGAAAGCAAGTCTGGAAATACAATAAACTGGTGCATGCGTCACACTGTGCGCCACGTTATTGTTTCGGTGAAATGAATTTCTACAATACTGTTACTGTTAATTCTACTCTCTGCAGTGTTTAAATGCTTACATATACACAAAGTTACTGTCCCTCCACACATACGACTCGGTTCTGCTTCTATGCCCCAGCTTTGTTTACTTTTTCCCACCGAGGCTTCTAGACTTCTGATTGGCCAACATTTTGGCACGGTTAGGAATCTAGCGCCACCTGCTGCTTTGGCATGTTCATAGCAGCGTTTTCCTTCATTTCTGCCTTTATGTGTGGACGGGATTATTTTTTAAAACGAAAACGGAAAATCTCCGTTTTCAAAAATACCCGTGTACGTGTGGACGTAGCCTCAGTCTCTGACTGGAAGCGCTAATTCGTCATTCGGCTTTTGTCAGACTAAAGTAACTGTTAAAACTGTTTGAAAAGCTCAGCTATACAACAAGGAGAGATTGAGAATTTCCTTTTAGTTCTCAGTTTACTTGATATTGACAAAAGTTAGTCAGTTTTGTCTGTTCTTCTGTAAAACAAACTAAGATTTATTTTTAGAATTAATATTTTGTTTCTAAGTGGAATTGACAATTTAGTCTGTTTTGTTTGTTCTATTTTGAAACTTAAACGCTTTAGCGGCTGCCTTTTGTGTAGTTTGCAATATTTGCCTTTATTTATCTGAAAAAGTCTCATGTTCCTTAAGTACATCTACCCTGTTGAACTTATTATGGGAAATAAATATTTAAATAAAAACAAGCTGCTGATTATTTCACATTTTACTTGTGAGCAACGGCACATTTAAATCTTACAAATATAGTTATTTGGCTTATATCGTGATAGATATCGTTATCGCCTGAAATGAAAAAAACATATCGTGATATGAAAAAATCTCATATCGCCCAGCTCTACTTTTACCTAACCCTAACCTGTTGTTACCTGTTAAAGGCCTACTAATAATTCATTCCTGCCAAAGTACCACAATAGACTGCTGGCTACTGCTGTCTTACCCCAGAGATTGTTTTCCCTTCGCTCTCGATGAAGATTGTCTGGCTCTATGTGTGGGCTGTACATTTTCTATGACCAGTTTGACATCTGACTCAGCCTGATACATCCATTGCATCATTCTCACTTTCACTGTCCACTTGTTCTGCTGCAGGAACTGAAAAATCTGCTACTTTGTCATCCACTGCTCATATTCAACACCTCCTCTGCTTTTGTCTCCCCATGCAGTCCAACAGAAGCAGCAGCTGGAGAAGGAGACGGGCCTGAAGATAGTGGAGGCTGGAGTTAGTGATGTAAGTAAAACTCACTAAAAATATCTGCTATCCAGCTATGTGTGTTTAAAAAGAGAGTGAGAGAGTGGGTATGCTTAAGTGATTGTGTGCCTTCTCTGTGCTGGGGCTCATCAAACAGGAATAACTCTGATTTCAACTTGTCTTGGCATCCGTATCACACCTGCAGCTTCAGTCGTGCAGCCAAACACTAATCTTTTGCAGCAACGAATTCCAAACACATCTTTTTGAGCCCGCTCCAGTGATTATTGCCCCCTTACTCATTTCCTTTAGGTCTCTAAGAGCTGTTGTCACCATGGAAAAAAAAAACCAAGACAAAAGCCCCAGTGCATTTTATGAAACTTAAAGTGAGTGTTGATCACGCCTCTGAGCAACAATAACCAGATTATCTTGAGTGCTGTCACTTTGTAGGGAGCACTGAAGCTCCTGTGACATATTCATTGGAAGAAATTAAGAGGAGAGCAGGAGGACTCTCTGGATGATCCAGATGAAAGGAGAGCAAATGTGTATTTACTCAACAGTGATAAATATTCATATGTATCAAAGGTAAGGATCTAATCAAGCACCTATTGATGTGTCATAGCCCTCCATGTTTGCCTGGTAAATGAGTTTCTCTATGAAAATGAGACCGACAGCCTCAGACCCCTGAGCTGCCCTGATCATAAGGCATGCTGGGAGTTAACTGGATGTGGTCTGTGCATAGCAGGACAGTTGCCAATGGCAACAACACACTGTATAGACAAGATCATTTTCCTGCGTTAGTCTCTCTCGGCGCTGTCTCTCTTTTGGTGTCACTGCCTTTCTTCGCCCATCTGCCTCCCACTTATATCTTTTTTAGGACCACAATTTCTCTCATCTCATTCCACATTGTGTCTTCATCATGTTCAACTCAATTATGTCTGATTCATTTTTTATTATTTTTTTTGCTATTTTTTTTTCTTCTCCGTAACTTTTGTCCTATTCATTGTCCGCCTCTCCTCGCCTCCTTTTTATTCTTATTCTCACTTAGACTGATTCCTGCACTCGGCTAGCACTGGTACAGGGCTGTGTTTGTCATATTGGGCCTATTTGTAGATAATTAGCTGCAATAATAGCCTCTCCGCAGGAGCCAGGGTGAGGGAGGGAAGGATGGAAAGAGGGAGGGAGGAAAGGAAGGATCTGTCTTCCACCTCATGGGGAGAAAATCAGCGCAAGACTGTTTGAAATTCAGGTAAAGGAAGCACAGCATTTACTACAAATCGTGATTTGGCAAAGTATAAATCCTGAAAACTCACTCAGAGGGTGTTTTTGGGGGGGGGGGGGGGGGGGTTTATCAGTGATGCTCTAATGTGGATGTGTTGATCTCACCAGTTTGCATCCTGGAAGTGGAGAGTTGAGGGTAAGTTGGGGAAAATAGTAGCTTTTGACAGGAGAGCCTGTGGAGTGGGCCCTTTAAATACATTAGTTGAAAAGGTGTTAAACCGAAAGCCCGCTTTCAGTAAATTTGCACTAAATTGACCACAGTTATGAGTGAATGTGTGCTAGAGGTTGCAAAGAGGGTCGTCTTTAGTCTGCTTATTAGTGACAGAAATAGAAACAGGCTGGGTAAAATTGCTCCGTGAAACCATAAGAGGTATAGAGCTGAAAATTAAGCGGTACCACTCGTCTCCACGATATTCTTTCCTTCAGCTTGTATAAACCCATCACAGCGGTTGGTATCATTAAGTCTTATCACTGACAACTCCCACCCGCCTCCGTTTTTATTTAAGAGGTGACAAATGACAAAACAGCTTAGGAAGATGTCCAGATAGCGCGAACGTCAATAGCAGTAGATGCGGACGAGGATAAGCAAATGTCAAAGTGGAGGAAGGAGACATCAATCAATAGGCCGAGCAATATCTACTGCATTATAGATCGCATAGAAGTTGGCTTACCAAGGAAGGCGGGGGGGGGGCAGGGCAGGAAATGATTACCTTGGTTTTCTTACACAGTGTATGCAAGTGTATTCTTTTCTGAGTATCTTTCTTATTAACAGCTGTTTCCCGAGTGGGAGATGCACGCTCGTGAAAACCCAACAGGCAAATAGAGGTTTCCTCACAGCAATTTATGAGCCTGTAAATGTGTGAAAAACTGAAAGGAAGAAAAGAAGCAAAGTGGAAAAAAATTCACGGTTGACGTGGTCGAGCTCGTACCGACTCCGCCGTCTATATTCATGCCACGCTGAAACCATACAGAGCGAACACATCCACGTTATTTTCAGACTCTTACTACTCTAAGTGTAGAAAATAAACCCCGACAGATCGTACCACTTACTGGCTCCGCTAACATCATCGTTCCTAGAAGGCACACAGAGCTGTGTGACCATCCATCCCCCCATCACCACCCGCCTCCTCGTATCTTCTTCCTCTGCGCAGGAGGTGAGTCACACCCAAAGCTGGCAGCGACCAGACACCATGAAAAGGGGTTGCTTTTGCTGACAGCCGTAGACACAGCATGACTGGTACCAGTAGGGAGAGGCAGGGGAATAAAAGGGAGGCTGAGAATGTTTTTTAGAAGCGATTGCTTGCCAGATGTAAGGTCAAAATACAAATCTAAGGCTTGAAAGTAGTAACTTCCAGTCTTTTGAAAAATTGAGCGAACGATGACTAAATCTTACTGCTTGTCAGGCATTAGTTAATTTTTTAAGGGTTCCCTGTAAGAAGTATTTCTCAGTCAATTAGGATCTGATCAAAAACGTAAATCGCAATTAAAGAGTTCGCATCATATGATACGAGTATGCAGAAGCTTTCATCAAGAAAAAAATAATATTTTTTTAAAAATTGCGAGGAAATAACAGTTCTGACAGCTGACATAATTAACACCCATCCAAAGAGGAGCTGAGAAAAAATGCAGCACAGGGCTCCATATCAACATTTTCTTAAATAAAGTTAAATATCCCCAGTATACCTGCTTAATTAGAAATTTCTCAAAACAATCATTCACAATTAATGCCTAATGACATGTGAAACGTTCTAATCATGTTTTCCCAGTTTTCTGTTCTACTTGTGCCAGTGTTTATAAGAAAACGCACCAAGGACGTAGCTCCACATTCATCCTGCCTGCATTAGATGATCCCCATGTGATTAAGTTGGTAGTTAAATTGAGATTCATTGACATTTTGACAGCGGTCTCATGTTCCAAATAACTCTGGCAAACTGCTTATGTGAAGAGGTGCTCATTAAGCAGAGAATTCCCTGAGCTACGTGTCAACTGATTATTCAACCACTAAATGTAAATCACATATGGCAGACAGGGAGTCTCTGCGCCGAGGATGTGTGTGTTGTTTATGTGTTTTTTACAGTAAAGGGGTGTATTAATGAAGTGGCCTTACACAACCTCTCACCACTGTTTAGGGCTCAATTCTGCACTTTTTTTCTGCATACTCTTCAGATGTCTGACTCTTTATTTGCACCTGTGTTTTTACATGTTTTTCCATTTTGTTTTTATTTAATAAGTAGATATTAAGAGGTTATATCCTCTCGTGTCAGTCTAGACGCCCAGCGGGAGAATGCCATCATCGTATGATGTCTGAGAGACCACGATATATTTCTAATGAAATGAATAAGTGCTAAGGCACAGAGGCAAAACTCATTTCAGAGAAAGGTCATGTGTAATGATGACCCCTCACAATGGATTTGAAGGCTTTCCTTCCAATATCCTGAACCATAATTAATGCTACATGAGAATTTTCTGACAGACTTCCTGTAAAAAAAAAAAAAAAGAAAAAGAAAAGAAAAAGGAAAAATACTATATGATACTTTGGATAGTCACCATTAACAGCTGAATGTGTAATTTCGAGTTCAAGTTTGGCCAGTCAGCAGCATCGATGTAACTTCTTTGATCAGTTTGAATGGGTTTGATAGTTTTATTATTAAATTAATTTATAATTTTCCTTAACAAATAGATTATTGTGCCACGGCTGAATATTTTAAATTATTCATGTTTGTGTTGTTGTTTCAGTTTCAGTCTTTTTCTTTTAAATTTTCGACATCTCTTTGAATGTGTGGTTGAATAGTACCATTAGTCAGATATGGACCTAGTCGTGCAACCCTATTAAACAGTCTTACAAGTTAATCATACAAGTTAAGCAATAGACTGGAACTTTAAATTATTGTTATAGTGTTCAAACATTTAGTGTTAAAAGACAACAATCCATTTGGAGTTGAGGAAATGGAAAATAAAAGAACTGCAACTGATCACGCAACATAATTTGTGCTGAAATTCAGCTTAACAATGGCAAAATAGCTTACAGTGGCATTTTTTTATTGGCTACTTAGCTTATCTTTATCATAATTCAGACATAGCGGCATGTTTGCAGCTTTCTCTGTGTAACCACCAGAAAATCGCACCACAAACCTGCAAAACCTTTCACAACCTTGTCAGTCTTGAAGGTCATTTGTTCTTATCAATACATTTTATGACACTAAACTAACTTTTGCAACTTTTGCACTGGCTTGCCAACCCCAAAATGTAAGGTTTGTGCCACAGCTGACCTAAATTAACTGTAGTGGTTCTAACAAAAATATTTTATTTAACAAAAATTATTATTTTTTGTTTCTGTCATAACCACTAGTATATGCAAGCTCTTTAAAAGCTTTAAATATCTTAAATAATTAAAGTTTTACTTCCAAAAATATGATTATTGTTATTTTGCATGATTTATTTTCCAAATTGCTATTTCACAAAAAAGCTACAATAATAATAATAATAATAATAAAATTATAATTTTTAATTAAGATTAAATGACAGTTATTTGCTTGCATACCTAAACAGAAAAATTAGTTTTAGTGAATGTTATGCTTGATTAATTTCTTGCTTATCAGAGAAGCCTAGTGTTATACCCAAATTTGGGTATAAACAAAAGTTTTTTATTTACCTAAAAATAACAATATTGTTTGTCTTTTTTTTTTGTTTAAAAAAAAAAAGGTTTTTGACAGATTTCCAAGTCTTTCCTACGATTTATCTGGGTCTAAGACTAGACCTACCACTATCTAGTCACAAGTCTATAAATAAATATTATTTTATTAGCTTACATATACTCTGAACACTCATACTAGCCTAATAATCTGAACTTTAGTAAAGGCAGCAAGACAACAGAACAGGAAATTTAACATTAGTGCGTAAAAAATTACCAGCTCTTGGCTAGCTTGCTAGCATTAGCATCATGTGCTGACAATGTATACTTAACCACTTAGTTAATAGTTCGGTGATGGTCCCTGCGTTATACAGAAAAATATACAGAGTAAATACTTAAACTTTTTAGGTTATCAAAAGGTAACATGGTAATGCATAAGACATTTTTTTTTATTTAAAATTGATTGCAAGTACAGAAGTAGCCTGGATAACATGAGCATGTTAGCATGTTCAGGTCAGCAGTTAGCATCTACACACTTACAGGGTAACTTAAGTCTTGTGTTAATCTTCATGTCTTATAAATGACGTTTGATTTAATGCATCACTGTTACATCCAGATACAAGACAGCTGAAACTTGAGCAGCAAACACTACATCTTAATGCACTCAACTGGCTCCAATAACTTCTTAGCTCAGAGATAATCACTGTAAATTTGCATTTTGTTTTGGCGGAACTCTCTTTCCACATGAATATTTATTCCCATGTTTTTTGATATGAAGGAAAATCAGTGCATTTTGCTTTCCTTTAATCTAACAAAGCTTGAATATTGTAGCACATTCCACTTAACAACAAATACCATGTGCAACCAGCAGTGACTGCAATTTCTCAGAGGGAATGGGACAAATAATTTCAGCTGAGACTTCAAAGGAAAACTACACTGACCATTTCCTACCAGAGAGAAGAGATACCCTGGCTGAAATAAATAAATAACTGTGACAAGAGCTCTACAAATTGATCTTGTAACGGCATGGGAATATGCTTTACTTCAAAACATATTTTCCCACGTTGGTTTTTCGAGCTGTAAAAATCACAAGATGGGGAAAATACATTTTTATGTTAATTTTGGGATCTTTTATTCTTATTTAAGCATGACTGTAGCTCCTCCAGGGAAATGAGAGTGGCTAAGTTGCACTTTGGAGTACATGCTGTGCCTATGCACGTCTTGTATAGTGTGCATATTGTGTGGCCTGTAAGTATGTCTTTCCATCAGCCAATCAATTCCACATTGGCCTTCAATTGCCTTTTTCTACATTGACAACCTATCCTATCTTCTTTAGAGACTGTAATAAACCCAAACAATCAAAAATTGCTGCCTATAAAAATTTCAACAGTGCAGGAAGGCCAATCTGGCTGTTTTAAAAGTGGCTAAAATGCCATTACTGTGGCAGATCTGGATGTGAAATGTCATATCGGAGCAGCCCCACTGAGCCTGCAGCCCCGTGTAGCACTGCCTCTTTGGAGACTCCAGCTGCCTCCCACTGATGAAAGCCCGTCCAGCAGCCCCGTTTCCCGGCAACCTTTTACCATCACCTGACCTTTGGACTGCAGAAATGCCTTTGATACCAAGCCATGCAGTTTGGTATTTGCCTCTCTCTATATCATGACGTGTGCTCTCCCTCGGGTAAGGGTAGACTTGTCTGTTTTTAATGAGTATCAGAATGTAAAGTATTTACTCTCCTACCTTTCACTTCTTTTATGTTCTGCTGCCTTTGTTAAAGAGAGGCACGGTTACTGTGTGTAGTTGACAGTGGTATTTTTACTCTGCTTGTTGAAGGGCAATTCTTTCACCTTAGGTAAGGTATTAAATAAGAGATTTTTTTTCTGGTGTACTCATCTCTTCTTGGAAGAGAAATAACAAGGTCGGGGTGGCCTTGGAGGTATTATGAGGGTTTAGATAAAATTAAAGGGAAAAAATGCACTCATGAAAAACCTTACACTGTTAGGAATTGTTCACTCAGTAACACTGCTGCTTCACAACCATTAGCCCTGGCACTGTTTCAGTTCCAGTTTCTTTCATGGAGTGCTACTAATTAATTTTACAGCACTTGTACTTTGAGTGTGAGTGATTCACCTTATTTCACAAATTTTACTGATTTTCTTACGTTTTCACAGATCATACTGCCATCGTTTTCACCACCGTGCAGTGACGTCTGCTACTTTTGCCAGCCCTGAATAAACACAAAAACCTGTTTACATATATGAGGATACACTGAACATAAAAAAACGTATAATCATACTCGTAAAACCCATGCAGTTGAGAGAAAAAGAAAGTACGCCCTCTTTCATTTCTAAGGTTTTATGTGTCGTGTCCTTACCATGTAATAAAACAAGTAAAAAACTACCTAGATGATGAACAATGACACATTATATATTATGGCATGCCATTATTTATTTAACAATAATCAAGTCAAATGCAGAAGCAGTGTGTGAAAAATAATTTAAAGTACTGCATTCACAGGAATTACTGGTGCTGCTAATTAAATTCGCTTGATTAATTTATCATCAGCAAGTGTGAGCATCCCTATAAAATCTGAAATTTGTGTTAGTTTGCTGCTAGATCAGAACAAAATGAAGATGTTCAGCCATAATGCACAGTCCCATGTTTAGTGTTTATATCACCACAAACACCTTTACAAACTGTAAAGCACGGTGGTAGAGGGGTTATGATTTTGACTTGTTTGCTGCTACAGGACCTTGACACCTTGGAGTCATTGAGTCCAACATAAACTCCTCTGAGTCAAATGTGTGGAAATCTATCCAACAGCTAATGCTTGGTCCAAACAGCAGCAAATCTAGAATAGAACGACTGAAAAATAAAGAATCAAGCTGTTGCAATGACTTCAGTGTGTTGAAGTCCAGACCTCAACCTAATAAAAATGATGTGATGAGACCACAAGGATGCTTTGAATAAACAAATGAACAGAAGCAAGAGGCCAAATGATGTAAGAGACTAATATAGTCATCCAGAAGGTAAAAGCTATCAAATAATGGGGTGTACAGTGGAACACCGACTTACGAATACCCCGTTTCATGAAAAATTCAAGTTACGAAGGCGCTGAACGGCAATATTTCTGTCCGTGTTACAGCAAAATGCCCAAGTAATGAAATCTGCCGGCTCTGTTTGGCTGAGCCTACAATGCCCACAATGCCTTCTGAATCATGTGACAACCCCTTGGCTTCCGTACTTGCGCGTCGCTGTTTCACTTGAACGATGTATTGTTGTTCTAGTTAGCAATTGGCCTATAGCCTATCATTCAGCCTTGCCTCATTCAAAACGTGCAATAGGTGCTTCGACTTATGAAAATTTTCGACTTACGAAAGACCCTCGCGAACGAATTAATTTCATAAGTCGGGGGTTCCACTATACTTAGTTTTTCACACACTGGTACTGTATTTTTGACTTATTTTTTCCTAAATATATTTAATCAAAATTTATTATGGTATGTTTTATTCTTCATCTGAGTTCATTTTTACTTATTTTACAACCTGATTTCTTTTATTATGCCCTAATGCAAATCTATCTGAATCTGATCACTGGAGTGCATTCGGTTACCTCAAAGGTATACATGCTCCTAAAGCGTACCTTTAGGAGCATGGACAGTACCTACTCCTGGACAGTTTCCTACAGACTAGAAGCACAGGAGGAATAGGGCACGTTATTAATAATAAAATATAACCACCACAGAGTTGTGTTTCTTCTCCTTTAAATAAGAACCAGAATTAATAATCTCCACCAAAAGACTCTAAAACTGTTGTTGGTATCTTTTGACTGTTTCCACCTAAAAAGTTGAAAATTATATCGAGACCTCAGCTGATAGATGCCCCTACAACTCTTACATTGGTATCCACGCAGATGCAGATTTTAAGAAGCAATAATCACTGTACGCCCTGCCGCTTCACTACAGTTTATTCCCAATATGGTGGTGATTACGCTCAACTACCCTCCTAGATCTTACTAAAGGAGAGGCCTGGTGCTTGTGAATTAATTTCTAAAGGCTGCTTCTGTGAGTACTTTTATTCCTCTTGCAGCCAACTTTGGTTTTAAAAATGTGACTGGAAGACTTTTTAATATGTCAGATGGGGTTGTTTTAAAGATGCTAATGTTAGCGTGCTACCTGCATGCCCAAGGCAAAGCCATACCATCTTCACTATATTTCCATCTTGAAGATGTTTTATATGTTTCGTTCTCTATGTTATGAAGCTCAAACCAAGTTAGTTGTACTACACAGCATAATTAGAAGCTTAACAATGTTTCACAAACAACACACAGGTGACATTAAAAAGGACTCCTGCAGCATACCTGAGAACCAAAATAATATTCTGCACGTCTTAAATCACAAGGAAAATAATCTGCATCTTTCACTATGAGAACATTCTTCCCTTTAATTTTTTAAAAATTCCACAGTTATTTGAACCAACGCTTTGACCGTTTATGGAAATTAGTTGACTGCTGTCTGGGAGCGGCAACTGTTGGGTTGAGGGCTGGGTGTCTGGGAGAGGCTGAGGAGACATGGGGGGTTAGGCCTGCAGTGTCCACAGCTGGATAGCATGGCAGAGGTTTTAAATGTCAACATTGAAAGGAGGATGTGGCTGCCATTTGGCCTGACAAGCCGCATGCCAAGGGACTGGCAGCAGGATGCAGGGAGAGGGTGCTCCAGGTCCCGGCCACAGAGCTCTCACCTTCTGCCATTTATCATGTGGTTACTTGCCTAACGCATCTGGCACCTTAGCACTGACAGCAGCAGGAAAGGCCCTTGCTGCAGGCTAACCAGTGGCCCGTGGTAATCTCTTTAACATTACAGCAAAATTAGGGCTGCAGTATTTGTTTCACAGTATTGGAGTTTTTTTGGTCTTACAGTCTCTAGTTGTCCAAAAAGGAAGATAAAAGTTCCAGTTACAGGACTGTAAGTAACATTAAAATATAATATCTTAAAGATATAAATATGTGCATATAGTTTCATGAATATAGTTTCATCTTAAAACATTAATGTGGCATGTTTTTAGCAAACACCACAATTTATGATAGCTGTGCGGTCGAATAATTATTGCTCAGCGGGCGCAAAACACGAAAACCGCATTGCTCTCAGTAAATTAAATGCAATCAACTGTCATATCATCTTTTATTGACTTTAATTGAGTGTAATTGTGAATCCTGCTGTAACTGCTAGTTGCTTTCTGCATGGCAAGGTCAACTAAATTGCTTGATGAGCTGTTATGGTCTTTTATATGATGACCTTGACTTGGGAGGATGTATGAATATCTTCCATCTGTGGTGATAAACCATGAAATGAAACTAGACCAGTCTGGTGCAGAGTGGCTTCACAACATCTACCAGTTCTGCTCACTGCTCAAAAAGAGTATGCTGCATTGACCTTGCAGTGTTCAGACATAATGATAAATGTTTAAATTATGAATATTCTATGTTTGGACATGTCTGAAATTCTGAATTTAAAGTAATGTACAATAATCATAATAATACAAAGCCTTGTTTAAAGCAATGTTTAGAGAGGTGTATAGGTTTTAAGTTGAGATAATAAATATTCTCCTTAATCCTTACATTGTTTTTATTGTTTTTTGTTGTTTTTAATGAAAATTCTAAATAATTCTGAGGCGTGGTTTTCTTGGGCCAATAACAATTTACATAATTTAAATTAAGACTGTACCTGCATGCATTTTTTTTCTTGCTTGATCTCTGCCAGCTATTTAATTTTCATGAATAAATATTAATCTGATAGCATTCAATATCTGAGTCTAATTAGGCCCTTTAGCCACAAACTGAAGGCCTTTCTTTAATGTGTTTGGAGTAATATATGTTATCTTTCATCCAAATATGTGATGCAATCATTGCACAGCAGACACGTGTAGGTAAAAGGCAGCGGCAAAGATCAGATGCTGAGAGTCGTCTGTGAACTCAAGAAGAGTCCTGCTGTGATGGGATTTTTGCTTTACATATCACAGTTGGCTTGTTGACAGCCATGTTCGTCTGTATATGGCTGCCAAGATGCCTGTTTACATTTATGTGCAGGCTCGTCCTGTCAGGTGCTGGAGGAAAATACACAGCAGGTTGTGGTAGATACCTGCAGCAAGTATTTCATCTATAAAGCCTTTGTCATATGGGCAACAACGGAAGAATTAAACTGGGCCATTTATAGTCGAACTAAACTCGACCAGACCACAGTGGCCAACAGTTGCTGTAAGAAGTTTACAAACATTCATCATGGGCACGAATATCAAGGTAATTTGGGCAAAAGCAAGAATTGCGTGAACGAGTTTTAATTTATTTTGGATTTTCTCTAATCGACACAGGCTCAAATGCATACATGCACCCAGTCGTTGTTCTGGGTCACTGACCCAGTGTTTCGAGATTTCTGGACTTTATAGTGTTTGAATATTCTGTGTTTCTTGGTTTCATGGTTTCATTTACGTCATGTGTGTTTAGGTCAGCCTTCAGTTACTGGCTCAATAAAGGGGTCGCTTTCTGTTAAAACCTCCGTCTCCTTCCGTGTCTGTGTAATCTATGCTATGACTTGCCCCCACTAATATTCGGTTAAATGTCCCTTAGCAAGTTGTACCTGCTTTTGGTAGTCATCAACAAGTTTCTGGAACATTTCTGGTTGAATATTTGACCACTGTTGTTGACAGAATTGGTCGAATTGATTTAACTGGTTGGTTTCCTGGCACGCACTGGCTTTTAAGCATTGTCCACAAAAAGGGTTGAGGTTGGGACTTTGGGAAGGTCATTGCTGAAGCTTAATGTTAGCCTGCTTTACAAAAACAATGTTGATATGTGTTTGGGATTATTCTCCTGTTTGAATACCCAATCGTGGCCAAGGTTCAACCATCTAACTGTTGATTTGAGTTGAAGTTAAAGAATTTGCAGTTAGTCCTCCTTCATTATTTCATCTTCTTTGCAGTGTACCAGTACTACTGGCACCAAAACATTTCCAGAGCATGATGCTACTACCACCGTGCTCGACACCAGGTACAGTGTTCTTAGGTTTGAGAACCTTACCTTTACTCCAAAACATACCTCTTATCTTGTTGTGGCCAAATATCTCAATCTTTGTCTCATCTGTCCAAAAATATTTTCTTTGGAAGGCATTTGGCTTGTCCATGTGGGCAGGTGAAAATTTCAGTCAAGCTTGAAGGTGCTGATTTTGGAGCAGGGGCTTCTTTTTTGGTCGGCACCCTCTCAGTTCACGGCCATGCTGAAAACTTGCTTCACTGTGGACTTTGCCAGTGTTCCGACAGTTTCCAGTTCACGGCGAGCTTGACCCTTGGTAGTTCCTGAAAATCCTAATCAATTTCCTCTTAGCATAACACTTGTGGTCTTCTTCCAGACCTTGGCAAAGTAGTGGCATATCAGAATAACATCAGAATATCTGTGTTCAAGTCTTTGAACTGATCGTGAAATCTGCAGTTGTTTAGAAGCGCTCCCTTAAGCTTCTGAAATGGTCATTCCCAAACCCTGACCTCAGATCCTATCGGAAATTTGTGCAGTGTGCTCAAAATCCCATTTCTGTGACAGGAAACAAACCAGTTTAAATGAACTCTGCCAATTATGCCAAGTAGAGTGATCAAATATCTAGCCAGAGTTATTACAGAAGCTTGCAGATGTCCAAAGGCAACTGGTTGACATTTAACTTAACCAGGTTTTAGTGCAGCTGTAAGAGAAAATCCAAAATAAACTTCTGCACCCAATTCTTGTTTTGCTAAAGCCATTAAAATGTGTGCTGTGCAATCATTCCACCTTGCAAAAAAAAAAAAACAGCTCAAAGAAATCCTTAAATTACCATGACATCCCTGCCCTCGATGAGCGTATGTAAACTTCTGACCACAACTATACAATATATATTCTTCTTTCTAGTTTTTGTGTTAATAACTAAAAATATATTATAAGTATGCCCCTGTGCAATCAGCCATCTATTTACAAAACAAGATAATTGATTGTTTGATTAAAAAAAGCCACTGTGATGGTGTACAAACATGAAATCAGTGTCCAAAAACCTAAAGACCTAACTGTGCTAAGGCACAAAGACTGAGCCTGTAAACTGAGGTAATAATAGAGGTAACAATGTTATCTTACTGCTCTCGAGCGAAACTACTTTAAGTAGTAGTAGATCTACTTTAAACTTTCTATACATTTTCATTCCTGTTTTGTGCTGGCAGCATCACACCAGAAAGAGCAGTACATTTTCTTTTATTGTTGTTTTTTCCGAGCTATCCTTTGGGACTTGTTCTAGTCTACGGGCTGTATGTTTGATACCAAATATCAAAATAATTCATGTAACACATGAAAATAGTTACATGCTCACAACTGAAAAATATATAGTATGTCAAACAGTAATGTGCAGTTAATAATAATTACGATATACTAGTTTGATTTTCATAACAGATACTTAGAGTTTAATCTAATATCTGTATATTTCTGTGTATTTTATCTGACATTTGGACAACAAATTTAAAAACAAACAATATAGGACAAAGTAATTTTTCACAGCTTAAACAATATGAAGGACAAATAGAAGGAATTACATTTTAATGCTGGAAATAACAAAAGACAGAAGTATCTCTGCAAGTCAGGTCCGCAAAGACATGCAATCACATGTCTGTCACTATTCATTACTTTCTTCCTTTTGAAGAAAGAGAAAAAAGACGTCCTCACTGGCTCGCTAAAAAAGCCATAGAGTGTAATTATGTTTGTGGGTGAAAATTGGCTAGATTGATTATATGCATTTATAATAATGAGCCGTCAATTGTATTATTACATTACAGAACCATCAAAATCTTGGCATAAATCATAATTAATTTTGCCTTCAGAATTTCTTATCAGCCATACTTCGCATTGTTGTCAGAGGTTTTGGTGTGAAGCTGTGGGAGACGTGAGCTGAAAACAGGCGGCTGATACCGTACTACAGCTGTGGCAGTGCTCTCATTAGGGATTCACAGAGGTTTCTTTTGCCGAGCGGTGCTGCTTGGTTTGGCTCGAGGGCAGACACCTCGTATAAAGCTGCCGGAGCTGCGAGACAGACAGACAGCGAGACACACAGGGACGCTGCGGTGCTGGGCAGGCAGTGTCAGCTCTCTCCGTGCAGAGGATTGTTTTGCAGCGCCAGGCCCATGACTCTTCCCCCAGCTGATTGGTGTGGCTTCATTAGCATGGGCTGTGGCTCCTCCGATTAGCAGTAATTAAAGAGAGAAATCAGAGCGCTTGCCTCCAGTCCAGACACAGCCAGTGCCCGTCAAGTGTGATCGCTGTGGAACAGCTCTAGCCTTCCTGGCTGTCTGCCACTCCACAATCCCCCCCCCGGTCCCTATACTAAGAGCGAGTCCAGAGGAGAGGTATGGGCTGTTGGTGTCTGTGCCAAGTTACCCCCCAAAGTCACCCCCGGGGTTACACAGACACACACGCCTCTCCCTGCGGGCACACGCTGGCCCGCTGTTGTCATGGTGATAACAGGGGAAAATGTTTAATGAAGACACTGATGAGAATTTATGAGGCTGTGGCTCTGTGCATTTACAGGGATATGACCCTTAGCCCATCACGCGCTGCCTCCTGTGGTTCTACATCTATATCTTCACTTATACAAGTTGTAGCTGATCATCGGGGCGTATGCTCAGGCAGGCAGCCTCAATATGCTGCGGGTCCACCAGCACCAGCTCAGGCGGCGACACGAGGCTTTGGTTGTCCAATAAACGTAATCAAACGTGATCAGAAATGTGCGTTGTTTTCATTCGATTTAAACTAGAGGAATAATTGTCTACTAAAGTCTTGAGAGGCATTCTCAAAGGGCCAATTTAAAATCTAATTGTATTAGGGAGGCTGCTTACTATAAACAATATTTATTTTGTTGCTTTCAGACAGGCAAAACGGCAGAAATGTGACCATAAAAAAGCGCCGATTGCCACAACGTGCACAGGCCGGGTGGGTGGCCGATCTCGTTCTCACCACCTGCCAGTACGCCCTGCACTTCAACTGACCAGTAGTGTCAAGGCTGGTTATTCACTTTGGGATGCTTGTCCTGGTTTATTTCTTGCTTTGTTTGCTCTGTCTGTGCTCTATCAGGCGTGGATGCCATTAAACAAACAGGCCCAGGGTTTCATTGAGTGTGCTGGCATTTGCTCGGGACGCCATATTCAAGAGCGGCCCAGTAGCGTTTGAGACCATGCCAGATTTGATTCGTTTGAAGTGCACTGATGGCCACAGTGTGAACATTTGTTTAACTATGGGTATAGTGCGGTCATTTACACAGTCAAATACTCTTCAGTATAAATGTATATATAAATGTAGTTTCTGATAGTTTATGGTACCACTTTGTGCATGTCAGCCTCAAGTAAAGTTAGATTTATACAGAAACTAGGGAAAATGAACTAAAAATGGTTATTATGTCAAATTATGCCATCATATTTCCGATGGTTCTTGCTAACACTTTGTTGTTGACTGCAAAAACAGTTGTAGCTTATGTTGATCTCTGATTGACTGCCTCCATCTCACCCTATCCCTGTCATCTTCTTGTGTCACACCAAATTATGAGTAATATTTGACCTTAAAAAAGCTGCAAAACACATCTATCTAAAATCTAAAATATCTATTAGCATGTTTAGGTCTTTTAGGAAACTATTAAGCTTGGCCTTTAACAAATATAGTGAGATACATTCATCAGAGAGTAGTGGTACTTTCTCTCCCTTCTTTGTTTCTTTAAAACCAGGCACCCTGTACGCCTTCAAAGATTTGGAGCTGAGCATATTGTTACTTTGTACCTTGGGCACTATTAGGAAACAGTAACTTTAAAGGGTGTTTGTGCAAATGAATCAAAGTGAAAGTAGCTCTCTTTGATAAGAAATTTTTTAAAAGTATTGAGCACCCTAATAACTTTAAAAAGAGTAAAAGAAATAGGCTGGTTTTGGAACAGGCATATCAGTAATTTTCACACACTGTTAAATTCTTCGTTTTTCTCCACAACGTTCCTTCTTTTTGGGATTTTAAATCTATACTACTCGGCACTAACCGGTATAAATCCGTGCTAACCACCTGCAGCGAAATTAAGAGGATAAAGGCACCAGGCACCTCTAAAGAATCCAAAGAATTGCTTACTCCAAGGATAGATCATTTAAAAACCTGTTCATCTGTTTTTTCTTTTTCTTTTTTTGTCAAGGTCTCCTCAAGCCTGAAAACAGATAAATGTTCAAGACCTCTGGCCCAAACAACATTCTTAAAGTAACTATCCCACACAGGACTTGACCCCCAGTGAACTTTGTGAAAATCCAGCATTTCCCTCGTGTTTCAAATGTAAGCTTTCTTTTTAAACTGCATCATACTGCAAAAGTCACAATAATGCTACCTTACCGGGAGAAAACACATTTCAGCTGAAAAGTAAGTTTAGTTGTGCAGGTTTTGGCTCAAGGGTGATCTACTGAAAAGTACAATTCAACTTATTTTTAGATTGTGGGTGAATTTTAACTCTTTGGACTATGAAACTGAGCACCACTGTGCAATGGTGCAGCAGCTATAGAGCAGTAAAATGTTTCAGGGGCTTTAAGATAGTAGGTGGACTCAGGTGTGGAGGAAACCCATCTTGTTGAACCTATGAAGTCACTCAGTGCTCTCCTCTGAACACTTCCCTTTGTCCCTTTACTGTCAGTCTCAGTATCAGAGGTCCCCAGCCCACTAAGTCTCTTGTGACAGGGGTTTCAATTATGAATGCTACCTTTGACTACCTCTGTTATTCCGCTGCAGCCCACATATCCCTGCCTGCCACCACTCATGTGTGACTTGATGTATTGTCTCACTGTTTTCGCCCCTTTCAAAATTAATTGCAGTTTTATCTCCCTCCAAGATAAAAAAAAAAAAAAGCCTGCTGAGAACACAATAGTCTAAAAGTAGTGTGGATTCTATTCAAACAAAACAATTGAAACCACAGTGTTTTTTCCTCACTGTTTTTTGACTGCGGATGATTTTTAGTGGTGGCTCTTCTTTTATCTTTTGCCACAAGAGAATGAAGTATTACCTTCAATTACTTTTCCTGATTGGCTTCTGTTTTAGCAAACTCAGATCACACTCTGGGCATGGCCATTTTATTTGGTGTCTAATGACTTTTCACCTACTGTATTATAATATCCCCTGTCAGAAGCTCATTACATCTTGAAAATAATTCTTGTCGTTGTGATTAATGCAAATCTGAGCATAATTTACTTTGTCTCGGGCCACAGTGCAAACATCTTTACTGATACCAAGCAGACTTTTGTAAGTTTTAGCAACGAGCACCATTTGGTGACCTTGTTTAATTAATTCTGGCTGGCATTTTAGCAAACACAATCATCCTTGTCAGACATATTGCTATTGTCATCACAGCTGCAGGGAGAAAGGATCATTATTGTCAGCTACAACCAGTTGGGAATTAAAGCTGCACCTTGACCAAATAAAAAAATAATAGAAAGTTAAAATAAATCAGCTCAACTTTCTCAGACACTTGACAGCTTTGTCTTGTCTGGAATTAACAAGCCAGCTTTTTAAAAGAAGATCAGAGCTTAAATGTAAAGCTGCACTTCAGTTTAAGAGACCATTCAGACAGATTTAGCTAGTCATAGCTTAGCAGTAACTAGCTATTCAAATAAACTGGTGTACAAACAAAAATATTGTAACTTTAGAGCTTAGAGAGGAGCCTTTTTTAAAAACCTAAAAACAAGGTCAAAAGTTAAACAAAAGTATTTGATAGTGGTATGTGCTTTAATGTAAGCTGTAATCATTAGCATGTAGCTCTAAGGTTAACTAGCTTTGAAGCTAACATCATACAGGAACCAAGCTGTATTATTACTTCAGTGCCATTAAATAATTAGAATGCTAACTATGATATGCAGCTTTAGCACAGATTTTTAAGAATACAATACACATTACTGTGTAGTCTTGGCCCACCCTTTATTCATTTATATTTTGCTAGGAAAATGGGAAATATGTGCAGTGATTTAAACTGAGACATGTACAAATGCAGTATATAAACACAAAAACAAGTTTTAGCAATTCTGTAACTCAATATTTGGTATGAACACGTTTAGTATTCAACTCAGCCTGAACTCTCTTAGGCACGCTTTCTTGTAATTTCTTTAAGTAGTATATCCAGTTGTATGTTGTATGTGATGTGTAAATACAACACTGGTTCAGCTCTTGGGGTAGGTGCTTATTTTATGCTTGAATGATCCATAGGTCAGTGTTAAGTAGTTTAACAAAAAACAACAACAACAAAATCCTCTGAAAATGGTCAGAGGAAGGAAAGAAAAGCTTTGACAGACCCCTGAAAGCCTGAAGAACTATTACTCTCTTTTTTAATTACAAGAGTCTGGCTCCTTGGAACAAAAATATAAAGAAAACAGTTACTTGCAACTCTTGCAGAGTCTTCATTTTCATATGAACACTGTAAAGAGCAGTGTTAGTGATACAATAATTAAAATATAGTAAGTTGAATTAGCTTACTACAGCAATCAAACTCTGATATTAACACATGTCCTTGCAGCAGACAAATCAATGACTGCAGCCTTGAAAGGAGAAGCTGCTTCTGTTTACCATTTTCTAAAATCAATGACAATTTTCTCAAAGATTACTGACAATTTTAGGTAATCTGCCATCTGACTTGTATGATAAACAGTTAGTGCCATCAGATCGTGATTATCCACAATGTTGACTTGCCTTTCGCTCGACATACAAAAGGTTTAATGAATATTAGATTTAAATGCTGATTGAACAAACAGTGCAAGCGAACAAGCCAAAACACAGAGCTTCAGACTGCATCTGAAATCATGCTTTTCTATACACTAATAAATGAGTACACTAGTTACCTTAATAGTTACCATTTCCAATTATGTGCAGTTCATTTTAATTTCATTTATTCAAAAAAAAGTAGCCTCATTGTTCTTTAACCTCCTAAGACCCGAACTCTTCCACGGCATGCATTTTTAATTTCTCTTTTATATTTGGGCTGATTGCGACCCGTAAAAGCAAAGAATTACCAGATTTGGGTTTTTTTAACCTGATTTTTGTTTCTAAGAAAAATGAGAGCCACATATGAGGATATTCGTTTAAAATTTCAATAGAACAGTAGCAGTATAATCTCCTCGTAAGTGGATATCAGGCCCTTGTAGAGCAAAATTGAATATTTTGGTCTAAATAACCCAAAATGTGATGTCCACATATGTGGACGCCAGGTCCTAGGAGGTTAATTTGTGAAGTAAAGATCCTACACTACAGAATGGAAACCCCCAACAATTAGATTATCCTTTATAAGCAATAACTTGGCAACAATTGGCAACAATGGGAAGGAAGAACTCCCAGTTAACAGGAAGTCCTTCACAACAGAACAAACTCAGAAAGAGGCAGCCATCCATTATGAGACATAACAGACAGCATAGAGAGACTCAAGAAGAATGTTATCACTGCTAGTAATAATCATTATCATAGTCATAATATTATGCCTGTATTTATAAGTGGCATACTAAGGAGGAGTAATCCTGTATAAATGATGAATTAAGAACTCGCTAACACCTTACTAATACCTTAATAATGTGACATTATTTTATTTTTTATTTTATTTTGGTAGATTTTTTTTGTTTTGTTTTGAAGTTTTTTTAGTGTACTTTATGGAGCCAAAGCAGCGAGACCACCAAAGAATTTTCAGACAGTAGGAGGATACGTAGCCACTCATGGCAATGCCAACACAAGCTACAGAGTGTCCTCCTGTCCATGGTGTGACCATCTTCATCTGTGAGGAGAACAAGGAGTCTTGCAACCTTCATACGACCCACACAAAGCCCTGATCTCAGAGCCTGGAGTCAGTCTGGGATGTCTAGAAAGACACAGGGAGGCAGCCAAAATCCACACATATTGTCTCAACTTGTCCAGTAGTCTAGAATAACCTACCTGCCAAGTACCTTAAAAAGCTGAGTGCAGGGGGACTGACGAGAAACGGTTCTGTGTTATATTATTTCGACTAAAACAGTTACAGGATTTTTTTATTCTCCCTCACCTGTAGCGATTGGAATCCATACAGTAGTGTATGTGTACATGATCAGTATTTATAAACCATTTAAATCAAGACATAATATGTATCACTCTGCTTATATCATAATAGATTACAACACTTTCTATAATTTCACAGATGTGCTGTGATTTCAAACTCCAGGCTGTGACGCCACAACACTATTTCATTTTTAAGTGCGCGCTGACGTGCATGTGTGTGGGTTTGCCTCTGTGCTTTGAATATAGTCAGGATGACAGGCATAGCATTTACCTTGATGTTTACTGCTTTGAACTACTTGGCATTGGTAAAGCCTGGGCTGGGATTCACATAAGAAAGAGGCCTATTTGAACAAGCTCATCTGGGGAAAATACCAGAATGACATGGCTGACACACACACGGGTTTTGAATGGTTCCTCTCTGAGCAAGTGATGAGCATGAGACACAGCAATTCAATTGTTTCAAGTAAAACCCAGAAATGGGACCTTTTTGGGTCTTTGAACATCTTCCATTGGAACACATGGTCTCTCTCTCGCACTCTCTCTCTCTCGCACACACACAGACACAATGCATTTAAAGACGTTCACCTCGCTGTCAACTTTCTGCACCTTAAGTGATGTTTTAAAAGAGGCTTAGACAAGAGCGCAAAGTGTCACCTTTTATAGTCTACCTCTGTGTACGTATAATTTTATGTCTGGGGGGCAAAATCAAAGTGCAGTGTAGCGACTAACAATATCCCAGAATGACATCGGTGTACTGTGAATACAAGCAGACAGACTTTCAAACCAAACTTTTCGTCCTCGCATCTCTGCCCCTGCCTTTATGAGAGCTTTGTTTCATGACAAACAGCATAAGGGTAAATGTGTAAATCAAACGCTTAAAAACAGAAGAGTTAAAAACCCAGATGAGCCTCGAGATTTCCCTCTCGCACGTATCGTGTAATATCACTTCGGCAATAACGATAACAGCTGGTGGATCTGGGAGAGGGGTGGGAAAAAAAGGAAGACAAAACCCAAATGTATTTTGTACTGCATACATTTCTCTCCGCGCTACAGTTTGAAGCTAATCCTCCAACACCTTCCCAAATTGAGCAGTAGAAACCACTTCTCTCACATATTATTATGAATAATTTATTGCACCCTGTTTCAAAAAGCCTTGCAGAACATCCCCCTAACTATTTCTGGTGTAGCACTTTCTCACATTAGTTAAGTCTGCAGGTACACATTGCAGCTGTTGGTTTCTTGTGCAGCACTGTAAATGACATTAGGCTCTCACTGATAGCATTATAGTGTGATTGGTATATGTGTGCACCACCAATGTGCTGCCTCCCTGTCCTCTGCAAGGTGGCTTTCTATTCTGTTTGCTAAAATAGAAATATTAAAAGCTTAGACGTCTGTGTGTCCAGATGAAGGTCTTCCTACACCGTTAGATGGACTGTTGAAGCATACCTGCACATTTCCAACAGACATGTCAATATGCCCAGATGTCTGCAGCCTGTAGGTGCAAAGATAATACCTGAGCAAGTTATTGTCTCCTCAACCCGTTTCTGAACTCACACAGAGGCATCAGTGGATGTCTCTGCTCTGCCATCGCAGGTAACGCACTTGATCCTGGCATTTGTTTAACATTTCTCATCCCCACCTCTCTCCTGGTGACATGATGAAGTGCCGCATACCTCTGTCTGCCACTGTTTAAACACACTCATTGCTTTTCCGTCTTTTTTCTTTATTAGAAATGTGAAATGTGTCACAGAGGCAAACAGCCTAGCAGCGAGAGTAGAGGAGGACAGATAAGCCATGCAGGACTCAAGGCGGCTGTTGGAACATGTGTTACCCCGAGAAGGTACTTACAGGAGGGACACGCAGGCGAGACAGCATCTACGATTATCACCAGTGACCACGAGAGCGACTTACTTCAGTACGATCCTGAATTTGACTGCTTGTAGGGTTTTGTGTGTGTGTGTGACAGAGAGAGAGAATGAATCGATGCACGTCAGACCTCCCTGGTGAGATAACCATTAGCGCTGGCCTCACTGGGGGGATGTGACACGAGTTGTCAAATGGCACTGTGCGGCACGTAGCAGACGGCATGTGTGAAAATGTGTCCATTTACGCAGAGTTCAAGTAAAGGAAAACGGCATGTGCCAAAGTCAGGCTTTCCTTCAAAGAAAAGGTAAAGGTTTCATCCTCTGAGCGTCAGGGGAATACTCGTTTGGGTGAGTATGGGTTTAGATAGGGCTGACAGGTGTGTAACCAGGGTGTCTTGTATGAAAAAGCATGAACAGGTCTCTCTTCCAATCCACCAGAGACCAAGACAGATATGATTGCCGACTTAATGTAGGGACTGATTTTCTGGGGATTAACTTCAAGAGCCACTATTCATTTCTTACCAGTAATAAAACCCACACACCGGCAGTCGTAATAAAAGTCTCCCACCTTGCATTACTTCTGCATCTGTCGTGCATTGCTGCAACAGCAAGCCACTGCAGAAAGAATGAGTTAATCTGCTCAAAACTGAATCAGAATCCTGCAAGTTAGAAAAATTTACCTCGCGGGCCATGAGCATTTGCATGCCCTCTCGCAGGGAGGAGAGAAAACAGCGTCTGGGTTCTGAATAATTTTCTGATATTTGCAGATGCAAGTGTGCAGAGAGCACGACGTGAGAAGTGTCAAGCGTATTGTGGCCATGAGAAAAGGGGAAAGCCAAATGCACTCACAGTTTTAGTTTTGCAGCTAATCCTGCTTGGTACAATTACGCATTTAAGAGTTTTTGGGGGATGCTGTAAAATTGTCGAGTCAATCGGAGTGTGTTCTGCTTCAGGTTTCATCCCCGCGGGGCCCGTCTGGTTGGCCCTGCTTTTTTTGGGGGGTGGGGGGGGAGATGTGGTGGCGTCCGATGTGGCCACAGACCCAGGCTGGACAGCAAGCTCGTTTTTGTTCTCCCCTTCACATTGCCAACTCCAGCTGTCACACTGAGGGACAATAGAGGAGAGGAGGGGGTGCTCTCTGAATGGAAAAAATAAACTGGAGAGCGCCCCGTCACACAGCCCCCCTCCCCACGACTCGTCATCTGCATTTGACAGGACCCCCGTTCTCCTCTCTTCACCGCCCCTTTTCTTTTGCTTTCTCCTTTTCTCTGCTTGTGCTCTCCATAATCCCCCTTTCTCTCTCGCTCTCTCTCTCCCTGCTAAGTGCAGCTGTTACTCTCCATTGGATTTTTTTTTTCAGACTGATTGCTAATTAGGATAGCATTTTATTGAGTTTTATCCTTAAAACTTGTTAAACTTGCAATTTCCACCTCCTTTTCACTTCATTTTGGCAGCACTGGGAAGGAAGCGGAGAAAAGACTCAGCCAATTATAAGCAATTTTACTTTAGGTTGAGGTTTGGGTTTTTTTTTTTCCAGAATGCACCCAATCTATCTCCGATGCAGCATTCATATAGTTTACAACTACTGTACGGTGTGGTAGCCTCCAATAATAGCGCTCACTTCAGCTTTAAATGCAAAAGCCTACTTTGAAGAATAGACTACCCCATCTCCCTTATTCTGCTCACATAACTGAATCCCTGGGAGAGGGAGCAGAGGAAAAGCAGAGCCTGAGAAAACAGCAATTCACACACCAAACACAGAGACCCCTAGTAGCTCAACAAATGAGTGACTAGCCCTATGTCCATTCATATCGCCCCTCGGCCCGCAAGCCTATTAGCCAGGCATCGCTCCTTGAACATTCACTGTCGACAACATGTGGAGGCATCGCTATAGCAACCAGTGGATATGACATGTGCAATGGACGGGGACTCCTGAGCGGCTGAATATAAGGAGGGGCTCAGCCTTAACTAAATGATCGCAAAAAAAAAAAAAACCCAACCCCACCACCTCCCCATCTCTTTTCATTGGCACAGAGGCGCTGAAAGGACTCACTAGTGGGGCTTCTGCACATTCTTCCGAGGCTCGGAAAATCAGGCGGGCATATCCCACATTCTTCTCCCTTTTCTTATTCTCTTCGACTCTCCCTTTTTTGCCCCCTTCTCTTTTTTTTCTTCATCTACGTCTTTTGTTGGCGCTGGGGAGGGGGCACGCATGGGACCATCGCAGGGGAACTTTTGGAGAAGCGGACTGAGTGGGCGGCCGGGACGCGCAAACGCTTCTTGGAGCTGCGGCGAGCGTCAGTGGTTATCCGTGCTCTCTGGAATACAAGACGCAGCATCAGCTTCCGTTTACTGCGAAATGTGCGCTCTGCCCGGCGACATGGATTTGGGTAATTATCTCCTGGCTTGAAAACGCGTGTGTCTGTTTTGTGCTGTAATCAGTGTGCAAGTTTTAACGGTTAAAGAGAGAGAGAAGGATTGGCTTTGGGAAAAAAAATAACAAAAGAAAAAAAAAACTTGCGAACAATCACGGTGAAAGCCCGTGAGCGAAAATGGTTTTTCATCGAGATGCAGAATAATTTAGGAGCTCTGGTTTCAGTCTGAGCACATTTAATTTCGCTCCTTCTGCGCGATAGTTTGCTGAAGACCGAATCACGAAAAGCTGATGGCATAAATGTGATCGAGAATCGAAAGCATTTGGCTTCCAGTGTATGAAAAATAAATCTAATCTTACAGAAAGAAAAAAAAAGATTTAAAAAAATCCTAGGAAGCGGTGTGTTGAGTCTGCTGCTTTGATGGGAGCACATCTGGCTGCAGCGGACAAAGTTTCGAAGCAGGCTCATCTTCTTTGGTGCCGACAGCTCCAACTCTTAAATGTTGAGAATTAGAACTGGTAATTCCCCTCTTTGACTGCTCAAATATTCATTTTTAATCATGTGTTTTGTGACATAAATATCTATTTAATTCCTAGATTTATTTTCATCGTTTAAGTCTAGTTTAGGACTGGCTGACTTAAAAAAAAATCACATATATTGTATATATAAATGAATGAATAAAAGTAAGTCTAAAAATTATTTTCAATGTTGCCAAATTTAAACAACATTAGACACTTTTATTTTGGGAGATTTTTTTTCTTTTATTAATCACAGGTTCTCTCATGAATACAGCTTACATGGAGCTGATTTCATACCATTCAAATCTGCAATAGTAGCTGCAACTTCAAAAAGAAAAGACTTTGATTTAAGGTCTGGCGTTGTGGTGTTTGGAAGGATTTTCCTCTCGTACTTCTTAAAGGTATTGTGGCGTGAGTGAATGGATGGCCATTTGCCCCGACAGCACCACTCTGCCTGACCTTCCCTCTTATTATGTGAATAATCCAGAGCACCGAAATCCATCTGCCCCTTGTCTCCTCTCAGATTGGCTAATTCACCACACCAGACAGGGGCGATGTGAGCAGAGAGGAGAGCAGAGGGAGAGAGCCTGTTAGAGGCAGAGTTATAACCAGAGATAGGAATGGTGTTAAAATCATTTGTGTGTGTGTGTGTGTTCAAGAGATTTAACAAATACATTTCCAAAAAGATATAAAAAAAACTAAGCTGATGATTTATTCTGTGATGCTTCAACCAGGTGATATTTTTTATTAAATGCACATAAAACAAAAGGGGGTAAAATTCTAAATGTGATAGCTTGTGATTTTTTTTAAAAGAATAATCTCGGTTAAAAATATTCATTTAGTTATGAGGGAAATCTTGATGCAATTTTTAGTTGAACCAGACTCCAATCATGGGGTGAAAAATTAATACAAAATGTAATTTATAAAAAGCTGAAAAAAAGCTGAGGAACAAAACTCAAAAGGTAATTCTTCGCGGCACATCTCCTCCCCTTTTTTCCTCCTTTCCCCCCCCTTTTCTGTCTCTCTTCTAGTTTCCTTCCAGTTCGATTGCCATCTTCAAACACTCTTTTAAGATCACACTGCATTTCAAGTCTGTTCGCTCCCAAACATTTTTATTCATTTCAAGCTGACCAGGTAAATCGTTTTCGAGAATAAGCCACGTATTACGAAGGGCCACGTCCGTGATGAACTTTATAATAAATGTTAATTTATTTTTTTTCGAAATAAAAGATAGAGTTGTATTATTGTGCTACTGCTGGAAATCGGTTGAGGCAGATCTGAATCAGTAGGCACTTTGATTTCAGAGGCTTGAATCAGTGTAGCATCCTATGGTGCCAGATATGCTGGATGCAAAGTGGAAGGAGGCTTTTTAAGCTTCGATATTTTTATTTTTTGTGTGCGTGTTTATGTTAGAATGCATCTAGCAAATGAAAATAGTTTTCATTTCTAAAACATTGCTGCTGTCCGTGTATTCATTTCAATCACTAAAAACGAGAGACAATTCACTGGATGGAGGCCATTTCTCCCCTCTCTAACCGTATATGAGCCTCTTCAAACCTTTCGGTTGTTGTCCAACCTCTTAATGCTTGATTGAAACTACATGCTCGAGTCACCGCAATTGCAATCAACAGCAACTGTCGTCAGGCCCAACACAGTAATCGAAAAGACCCGGGCATCGGCACAACAGCTAAAACACTGGCAATTACGAGCCACAAGGTCAAACCGCATTGTTACTGGTGTGAGGTGAAGTGTCTTGTTTTGAAAATGGTATAACAAGATGTAGTCATCCTTCAGCCGGCCCATTAGACCCCTCAGGCTAAATGTCAGAGCACGACTGGCTGCTTTTTTTATTTCTTTTTTTTTTTTTTGGGGGGGGGGGGGTGGATTTGATTCATTCCACCCATCAATCTTTCAATATTGCATGCAGACAATTAGGAGCCTGCTGATGTATTCGTGCACTGTTATTGATATTGCCCTTTTGCAGATGCATAGCTATTGGCATGTGTGCAGCTGGTAAAATTTGATCAAAATCTGCAGAGATCTGGCTTTTACAGAAACGCCATGTTTTTACGTCAATCTCAGAGGACAGTGAGGATGATTTATGTGAGGCAAATTGTGCTGGGCCAAATTGCACCCCTCTGTTTTGCAGAGCTCAAAGCAAAGACAAATTGACAGGATGCCTATGCAATCAGCACAGGCAGTCTTATTAGCAGCTACATTTTAGGTATCTTTAATTATCCGTCTGCATTATTGCTCCTAATTATCACTGTTATGCTCTCAAAATATGTATCAGCGAGGCCTACAGGGGATTTATTGTTATAGTAAATGGCCACAAGTGGACCAATTATCAACACATAGGGCCTATTCTTTAACCTACACTGATAAAAATCTCTTAGATGATGTTACACCACATTAAACCTGGTCTGCTGTAGAAACTACTGTCTAAATTAACATGCAGCGTTGGTGTGAATCTTTGAAAAGCTTTTTTTTTTCCTTGTTTTTTACTGAACTGGTGATAGTAGTGTATGTGTGAGGGTCCAGTCTGCGCCGCCTGTGTCTCCCCAGTC
Source organism: Rhamphochromis longiceps (assembly GCF_057381845.1). Lineage (NCBI taxonomy): Eukaryota > Metazoa > Chordata > Actinopteri > Cichliformes > Cichlidae > Rhamphochromis > Rhamphochromis longiceps. The sequence goes on along the minus strand of NC_140565.1, from coordinate 22,770,507 downwards.
CTGGTAGCCATTAGCTGTGCAGCTTGGGCCAGGGCCTAATCCAGCCAAACTCAGGACCAGAGGAGCTAATTAAGCAACAGCTTTTAGTATCCAGGCCTCCTGAAGCTGCACAGTGCCAGCCCGTGCCATGCCAGCACTAAATGGGGTTGTAAATATCTATAGTGGGGCACAGTGAGGAGACAGGACTGGACAGGGGCTTGTAATAGGGGTTGACTGAGTCTGAATGCATATTATCAAGCCAGAGTTAGAGCTCTCTAATGAGAATGGCCAGTCAGACAGTGGCAGTGGGTGGAAGGAAAGAGTGGGAGAGGAAGTGGAGGTAAGGTGACAAGGCACTTGCATCACTTCTGCATCCACATTTTTTCCCCAATACAAGCCTTCAGGTGAAAATTGATGCACTGCAGACTTGATATGGAGGTTGCTATAAATCAAAAGCGACTGCATCAGTCTGGGAAAAAGACAGACTGGCATCATTTACCGCTCTTGACAGCGTTTTTCTCTCTCTGTTTGTGTGCGTGTCCTCCAGAGGGGCAGCCTGACCCAGATCCCCGTGGTGAAGGAGACCAGGGTGGAGTCGGGCCAGTTCCTGCTGCTCTCCGTCCTCTGCATGCTCTTCATCCTGGTGGCCGTGGCAGTGTCGGCCACTTTCTTCTGCGTGCGCCAGCGCTCGCACCTACACATGAAGGAGAAGCTAGCCAGTCTGGGGACTGACACCAGTACTGATGCCACTGCAACCTATCAGGTAAGACCAGCCTCCTTGCTATGAGCCAGTCAGAGGCCGGGATTCTTATCCTGTGCTTTGCTATTGGAGGGAAGCACCCTCTGTTCAAATACGGCCGATCATCCAATTGGTTTGTGAGAGTTTGTCTGCTCATGTTTGAGTGACTCTTGTTCCACCTGCTTTTCGGGACCATTTTTTGATGCAGCGATTTTGTTGTTTTGTTTTATTTTATGTGCTATTAAATGTTTTAGTAGTTTAACAGGAAAATATTGTCATGTGTATTTAAATCTTTCCTTTTTCTTTGCCAGTAGCATTTTTCCAATAGATATGCTTACCCTTTCATGTGAATTGTGTGTGTCTGCGTAGGAGAAAGGGAGCAGACCGCCACTGTGACCTATTCCCTCAGTTCCTCCAGGGCAACAGGCAGCCTGGGCTGTATTGATTTTCAGAGTTGGGGCTCAGCTGTGCCCAGCGTGGCACTCAGAACACATTTATCTGCATGTCACGTTAACATTTTCAATATTTTATCAGGTTTTCACGAGGCTGATTTCCAAAGGCTGAGGTGTTATGGTGATGACCATTAAAAAAGATATCAAATAAAAAAATATTCAAATTAAGAATAGATGCAAAAATATTCTTTCTGAAATTCCACTCTTTGATTATCATAAATTAATGAAAATCGGTGCAAATTTAAGGTGAAATCCGGTACCTGTTCGTCCTCTGCTAGCCACTCTGCTGTCTTGTGGGTGTGTACTCTATGCTTGACATACAGAGTTGTTTGGGGAGAGCTGTCTGCAGTGGGAGGGTGTTATTGTAAAATGGCAGCATGGACTGTAGATTTTGTTTCCCCTTGGCCCTGTTTTCATTCTGATTAGTTGTCTGAAAGAAGGGGGTAATGGGGAGAGTGTAATCTCACGACCTGTGCTTCTCCCTGGGCTCCGTGTGTCTCTCTCCTCTGGCACTAACTGCATCCCACTCCCTTCTTATGGGACCATTTCTCAGCGCTGGTACAGCACAGGGCTTTGCAGAGATGTTGAGAAGTAGGATGAATTATGAGGTGGACCTGGACTGTGCCCTGGGGCCAAGGCCCAGGGCACTGCTTCATGCCTCTAATCATTAAAGTCCGATGGCAGAAAAGCTGATCCAAGACCAGAGCTTAGAGAGGCCTGTGCTCCAGAGGGAAATATCGCTATGATTCATCATGAGATAGCATGTGCTTTCACGAGGCATTTTCACTGGCCCGCCTGCCCTGACTGTTATTAATTGAGTATGGAAATGAATTCTGTGGAGCTGACTGCTTTGCCTCCCAAATTTAAACACGGTGGGGCTTACAGATTATAAATTTAACGTGGAAATATCCAGTGAAGCCACACCTTATTGTGGGGAAGCAGATGTAATATGTAAGCTTGCATAAATTCAGCAGATTTTCTTTCTAATATATATATTTATATATTTTTTTTATTATGCTTCAGCGCTGTCAACATGCATGGCCAGAGGCGTTATCATTTCTCGTTGCCCATTTATTCATACATCTTTTTTTGGGTGAACACAATAGCTCAGGAACGCTCTTGGCGAATTTCTTCAAATTTGATAAACTATCATCGGAGTGTTTTGAGTGAGATAGAGCGTCGTCACGGGGTGGAGTTTCATTACATGTGGCGCAAACGTGCGGTAGAGGGTGAAGTTGTGAGAGTTTGATGGTCGTATGTCAAAGATCAAGGTTACATCACAAGAGACTTTTAGGGACAGAATTTCACACAAATGTCTAACAAATACATAATGCAGCAACATTTTATATCCAGCCAGGTTTTCCAGCCATAACTCGGGAAAAGGAGGAAGAGACTGTGACTGTATTTCTGGAATTTACTGATGCAGAATTGATCTTTGGCATCCACCTTTAAAAGTCTTCCATGGGTCTAAACAGGCATGAATATAAACTCCAATGTAACTTGTTGGCCGAGGTATACAACCCTGTGCTGGTCATTTTAGTAGTTAATGCTCAGTCTTGAACTGTTTAACCCCCTGAGGTCTAAGTAACCAATAGTGATGGTCCTAACCATCAGAATATGTCATTTTAGAAAACAAAATAAGGGAAATAACACGAATAATTGTTATTATTATAATAATTATTCTAACTGACATGCATTAAAACTCATTTAATTGAATTTTGTCACTATAACATCAGGGTACAGTTAGGCTAAGTGTTGGGGGCTAGGATGACAAATTAGATCTCAGAGGGTTAATCCTCTGTCTCTGCACTGAGGCATGATGGGAGAAAAACTGACTCATTAAGACTACAAAGATGTGTGGTCTTAATAGAAGTGGCTTCGTAAGCGACAGGAAATGTTTATTCATTTATTTTGCAATAGTGGAACTTCATTTTGTATCTCCTTTGCTTCTCTGCAAAAAAAAAATCCTTTAAAAAAAGATTCTTCTTTTTTAAGTAGAGCACTTTTTGCTGTGCAGTTTGAGTTCACCGTGTGGATGTGGGGTGATTATGCTGTGAAAGATCCATTCTTTAGCGTTGAAGGGAGTTGTTTGTGTGGCAGCAAGGTGTGACATACTGAATTTATTCTGTAAGGGTTCCTCAACCATGTATTTTTGACATAATTAGTATAAGCTCCATAATCCACGAGGATAAGCCATTAATCTACAGTTAAGTGAGGACAGATCAACTCAGCCGAGATGCAGGATTTCACAAGGTGCATTTACAGAAACCAGCCCCTCACAGCAAGGATAAGCACATAAAGCTATTGTTACGTGCATGAAAAGAAGATAAATGCACAAGAGCTTGCAAAGAGGAAGAACTGCGCTCTTCATTATCCACTTCTTCACCATCGTCGTCTCCTGTAATCCCCAGGAGTTGTGTCGTCAGCGGATGGCGATACGAACATCGGAGCGCGTCGAGCGGCCGGAGACGTTGCGCCACTCTCGGCTCAACAGCGTGTCATCTCAGTTCAGCGATGGCCCCGCAGCCAGCCCGTCGACCCGCAGCAGCACCTCCTCCTGGTGTGAAGAGCCAGTCCCATCCAACATGGACATCTCCACTGGTCACATGATACTGGTAAGAAGCTTTGCCTTGACTCCAGAAATAATTTAAGTAATGATTCATGAGGTGGAAAAAGGGGGTAAAGAAGGAGATGAGTTATTAAATGGAGGTTGGCTGGTAACATGGCTTGTTGTCCAGCCCTCAGAGAGCATTTGTGGTTCTTAGCGTCTGACTGTTTCAACTGAACAAGCACAAGCATCCCTTCATGTCTCATAAATATGCACTTAACCTGCCAGGGTGGGTTTAGTCGAGTGTGTGAGACTCCTAAGCTATGTAAGTAGGGTCAGCTTTCAGTAGACAGTCACAAGTCTACATCAGACATTCCCAGCCTTTGGTATTGCACTTCACCAGAGGATGGTGAGTGTTGAGTTGCTACATTAATCATAAAAGTACAAATCAGGATATCCATAAAGCACGAAAAAGATGGCATCCACAAATACCTGCTCCAACAGTGCACGCGGGATGTCTTTAATGAGATCTGAGTGATCGTTTAGTAATGTCTGTCTAATGAAATAACTGTGATCAAATGCAGAACGCAGACTGTTGTGAAAACTAGCAAGAGAACTTGAGAGGTGAAAATTGTTAGCTGAGAGTGATGGTTTCAGGCTGCAGTTCTCAAGTTTTTCCTGGCATACCCCACTTCAGAAGGACGTTCACACGCACACACACAAACCCCACAGTTTTTAACAGTCATAAAAAATAAAAAGGATCCAAGCTGAAAGTGCAATAGCATCAGCAAACTCTATCCACCTGTTTCTGTCCCTCACCACAGTTTGAGAGCCAGTGGGTTAGGGTTAGTGGTACCTAATGAATGCTTGGGAAAATACTGTTACGGGTCATTAAATAGACAAATCGACAGCTAATAGTGGTGGGAAGAAGTCCGATGATATTTTCAAGTAAATAAATACGTTGACACTAAAGAAATTGTTTAAAATTCTTTGAAAGAACAACAAAAATGAGTGATCAGTGACTGAAATATCTACTTTTATATAATTAATAGGTTTAAAAATCTAATTTTAATGTTAAAAAATGAACACTGACTCAAGTACCTTATGATGTCATATGTATGTGATTCTGCGATACTCGATAAATGGCCATAAAGTCATTTACGATACATCGCGATATTCGCACAGAAGAGAGAATTTACTCACTGCATTGTGGGATTAATATACAAGTGTTGGCATTGTGTGTTGCTTCAATCGGTTAGCACCCTGATTTGCTTTCTCTGGCTGCCTGCTGCTTCTCAGCTATGCATTTATTGCTGCAAGCCAGTTAAGACCCTTGCACTCATTCGCTTTTTAGCTCCACCTTGAGGAGCCATGAGGTAATGTCTGTTATACGTCACGCCGCTTAGAGTGCCTGCATGGTTAAATGAAGATTGCCAGTGTAATGTATTTTGTACTACACCTAATTTGGAATATTCTGGCATACTGGAGCCAATCCAGTATAGAAAAATGTTTGCTGTCACTTCCTTTTATTTGTTTGATGAATTTGTATGCTAGTGTCTGATTTTAAGACGTCCTGTATGAATACCAACAGCTTTATTTCTCTCTGTTTATCTGTCTGGATGGTGTTTTTCATCCCTCTCTCACCTCATTCCCTTCAGAAACCTGTTATCTTTGTTTTTTGTTTTTTTCATTACTCTTCCTGCTGTTTTCTCCCTCCTGCTTTTATCTCGGCTCTGGCGTCTTTATATATTTTTTTCTCCTCCTCCTCCAACTTTTTCTTCCTACTTCTGTCTCATTTTCCCTCTTCATCATTCCGTCCTGGTTCTCTCTCCTCTCTGTCATTTTCATCTCTTACCGCCTCCGTTTTCTCTTACCGCCGCAGCAAAATAAGGTAGACAATGTTTCGCGTGATGAGAGCGGCACAAAAGTGAAATATCATTACCCATCTGATTGTCATTTGGATGTTTTAGAAATATTGTTCTTTTTTTTTTTTTTTCGTTTGATTGAAAAAGCTCTTGGTTGCCAATACTTCCACAAACACACAATGCATGGTTTGATTTTGCACAACTTTTGCTTCATTCATTTGAAACAAGCTTGATAAAAGAGATGGATAGATGCCTTGCAGTGTTTCCATTAATGGAGAGAGCATTCATCACACTGCATGTCTAGCTTTTATATTGGGAGGCTATAATGAATGAGAGTGAATCTGAGTAATGCCTTGTATTGCTGGTAATAGATGGGTTTTGTTGCACTCGTCAAGGCTTGTTTGTGAAGCCTCTTTTGAAAACATTGACAATAGAAAAGCATTTAGCCTTGCAAATAACAAAAGAGCCACTGTGAATCATTTCTAGGAGCTGTTATTATTAGCCCTAGTTTCTTCGCAGCAGCAACGCAAGCGCTTCGCTGTGGAAAGGTAAAACACTCTGGGGCCTTTACTTCTCTTTCATGGCCGTGATTGACATGGAGATGTCCTATAGGGGCCTCTTCTTTAAAATTCCTCCACCATCTCACATGAAACCATGTGTGAGATTGCCTTGTTATCACTGATCTCAGACCTATATTTTCCGATCTCTGCTCTCCTCTCATCTCGCCGCTCCCGCTCTTTGGAGCTCACACCGTGTGGAGAAGGATGATGAATACCCAGCTTTCCAAAGCACACATGCTGGGGGTTCTTTTTTTTTCCTTCTTGAGCCCCAAACACCTCACACACACACACACACACACACACACACACACACACACACACACACACACACACACACACACACACACACACACACACACACCACTTCTGCGAGAGTGCCGTCAGGATAAATGAACTACGATGTTGTGTCCCACTGTGTGGCCCACCTTAAGACTTGCATAACGACTTCCAACTTCAAAACCAAAATTGGATGCCTCTGTGTGCTGAGTCATCTGCTGTGCTTTCCAGAGCTTTGGCACACCTCTGGTGTCTTACACTTGTTTTTTTTCTTCTGTTTCAGCTACACTGTGATGCCATAACCTCTACATTTTATGTATGTAAAATAATTAAGAGATGTGTAAAAAGGAAGCATGTGCCACTCTGTGATTCTGCAGCTTTTCAGCACCACGGACAGGGGTTCACAGGCACCAAACTTGTTTTCCGGCCTTGCAAAGCAAAACACCCCTCAGCAGGTTCTCCTGCTGTGCAGGAACAGGGTCAAAATGTTGATGCCGTTGCTGTTGTTGTAGTTTTCCCTTGGCTTAATCACCTCTCTCTTAAAAAAAAACTGAAAAAAGAAAAAAGAGGGGAAAGAAATCAATAATTAAGTAGCTGGAGGCCCTTTTTCATTATTGTGTTGAGTTGTTATTGTTCTTTTTTTTTAAATGATAAATTATTTGCTCAACAGGATAATAGACTCAGGCAAAGGAAAAATAGCCACTGACTTGTACAACATGTTCTGCCCTCAGCGTTTTTGTGGGGGTTTTTTCTTTGCAATTTTATATTTAGTTGGGGGGGGGGGGGGGGGGGCAATTTGCTGCCTCATTTAAAGCAACACAATGAGTTCTTTTCATGTAGCTAATATTAGTCACACAAATCACAGTACACGTTAATGCTCTTTTTCACGTCTCGCAGCTGTTCGACATATCATAAAGGTCCCTGCACAAACTGTTCCCACCATTGTTTGTTTTAATTTGACAGCAGAGCCTGACAGTAATGTGTTACCTGTTGTGTCTGGCTCCCCTGGTCGTCCCTTCATCCTGATTTCACCCAGCACCCTCTGCTGCTGAGGAGACTGCTTAGGAAGGATTAGACATTGTTTCCCTGACACCCAGGCCTCCCATCCCAGCCCTCTGATTGGCAGACATAATCCCCCCATTCACTAAACCTTCGTTACCCTGTCTCTGGAATACGCCGTGGTCCACTGCCTCCTCCTAGAAGCAGGAGGCCTCGATAAGGGCCTGCTGGCTGTATTGCATTAAGTTGCGAAAATATGAATTTGGAATGCAATCGATTCAGGGCATCGTTTGAATAGAATGGGATGCAATTCAGAGTGGATATATCAAGTACATGGAGATGTAATATTGGTAGGGGAGGTGGAATGCTGTCAGGCTGGCAAGCAGAGAGTACTTGTACAGGGTGACAAGAGCATAGTGGTGACAGGCTCTGTCAAGTGGCCATAATGGCATGCTGTCATTTTCCTGGGAAGACAGCGCTGTATATGTGTATATGTGTGTGTGTGTGTTCTAGGCGATGCACATCTCAGCACATGCAAATATACATGTGTTAGAACTGACTTTTTTTAATAATTTAATTTTTTTGCATGCATAAAACAGCAGATTCAGACTGGGAAGTAGAAGAGTAGAAATTTACTGCAGTATTTTAGGACGATCACTTCTTGTCATTAATGGGTTCAGATAGGGCATACTGTGCCACCGTTTTCTCTCATTATGCAGCTGCATTAACCACAAAAGCTGCTTTTTTTTTTATTGTTCTCAGCCTGGTCGTGTGTAACACCTTTTGCTTCTGTGGCCAACAATAAACTCTGATTTCCATTGTGTGCAGGATTTGTAATTTTCTTTTAAGCGCTAATATCCTTCTCAGGCATGCAGAGGACTTCTGAATTCATCACCAGAATAATTGGCTATTGTGTTTTTGGACAAGCTTATTTGTGATTATCATCTATGAATATATATATATATTAATGTATACTATGCTGCAAAGACTTGGATTCTCGATGACAGGCAGAAGTGAATAAGTCGGATTTGTGACAATGGAGCGTCGCCTCTCTGCTCGGCCTACCTATACTGCTTTTAATACGGGATGAAAACCCGGCACATCTGGGTATCACTTTCATTGTATTAGCCAGCTGATCCCTGACATCAGTTTATGAGTCTGTAATCTTCTGTCTCACACAATAGCGGACTAAACCATTTAACCCCGCCGAGAGGGGAGCCATGATACAGGAGAGAAAGTGCAACACTGTGCTATGCTAAAAAAGACTCTTCTTGCCAGCTACAGCCTCTAAGCTCCCTAAGACTTGCCCTGGTTTGGGTGAATACATACACACACACGCACATACAGAGGCCTATATCCCTCCCCCTTCTCTTTTTCCATCTTTGTCTCTCTAGCGAATTCAATTTTGTCTTCTCCAAGCGACAGCTTAAATGCAGACAATCTTATCAGCGGCTGTGCAAGCAGTGAGGGACGTGATTGAAACACCCCTGAAGTATTTCCAATGCAGACAAACCTTTCAGGGAGTCTTAATTGTGTGTGTTTTTTTGTTTCTTCTCGGTCAAACACACAAACACACAAAGATGCCAGCATTAGCACACCTTCCCCACCTAGATCTTCAGCAGCCTCCTCTTCATTTAGCTGCCGTGCTGTACAGCAGCTTAGAATAATAATGCGACATGACAGCTGATCAATGCTTGAAGGAGGATGCTGTTGTTTAAGGTTTAGTGTTTTTGCTCTAGTTTATTTATGGGTTAGAAAATACAATGAAGCATTAACATCGAGCATTAACCAGAAACCTCCAGTGAGGTAAAGGTGAAGTGGGGTTTTTTTTTTTGTTATTTTTACTTAATTAAACCAAATTCAGTGCAAAAACAAATCAGATTTCTTTGTTGTAGCCATATCTCGAGCTGAACTCTTGCACGGTTCTGGCTTGTCGTTTGAAGTGGTGGCTGAGGTGGTGTCTGTTTTCCTCTAGTCATACATGGAGGACCACTTGAAGAACAAGAACCGTCTGGAGCGTGAGTGGGAGGCGCTGTGCTCCTACCAGGCAGAGCCCAGCGCCTGCAGCGTGGGCCAAGGCGAGCAGAACTCCAAGAGGAACCGCTCTGACGCCGTGGTCGCATGTGAGTCCATTCAGGTTGTTTGGTTTGTTTGTTTTTTGTCTGCTTTAGTGTTTTTTTTCTGCAGGAATGTTAGTACGATCCTCAAGTCTGGAACAGTCCAGGCAGGGTCATGTAGCTTCATAAATGTTGTTGATGTATTTGTGAACAGATGCTCCAAAGAGGAACATAAAACCATTTGGGTAAACATGCCAAAACAACACTGTGGAAAATATGCTTCAAACATGAACAAATAATTAGTAATTAGTAATCTAGCCAAAGAGCGATATTTAAACTGTTTTTTCCAGAAACCCCATAAGTGTCTGTCAGTGTAGTGAGAGGAGACTCCCTGCTGCATCTCTCGAATCCTCTCGATTAAAGCCAAAGAGGATTTTCAATGGGGACAAATGCATACCTGTTTGAGAGTCACCGAATATCAAAGTTAAAAGTTGTACTGGGACTGGGCATCTCCAAAAAATTTGGATGAAGTGATGTTTTTATGATTTTAAAGCAGTTTGAATGTGACTATAACTGCTTTCTTGGCTAATTCTTGCAAGTGTATCCAAAGGACGCATCAAAACCATCCAAAGGTTGAAATGAACATTGATCCCTTGTAATTAAAGTATTATTACTAGCTAGCGTTACCATGAAGGACAAAAACATTATTTCATGAGAATGTTTTGCTTTATTTCAGCCCACCACTACATTTTAGCATTAGTTCACACATTTTAAAGAAGAGAGAGACGCAATAACACGACAAAAGGTTTGTTAGGCAGAGCTGAGAATTTCTCATTAGTGGAGAAATTCCACTCACTGAACTGTGATTTTCAGTTAGTTCAGAATGAACTGGGACCCAAAAACGTAACACTGGAGGGTGAATAAGTCTTTCTTTAAAGCCGAGCTGCTCTGCTTACTTTTTAAACTCTAGATTTTTTGGATGATTCACAGTTCAAAATGAATATTAAGTATTATCTTATGCGGTGCTTTGATGCAGCATCTCAGTCTGCAACAAGTCATTTTAGCTCCTTTCGCTTTAAGCCAGCTTTCTTCTGATTGGCTGCACCTCACAAATAACCTCTGTTCACAGCTGTGTGTGCCTTAGATGACCATATTAGGGATATCCTCTCTCTTTGAAAACATAGGCTCCAAGACTAGAAAAAAAATGCTCAGAGCAGTCTGAAGTCTGGGCTTCTGGATTAGAGGGGTCACATGCACGTAAAGCGATGTCATTTTTTGAAACTTTGGCCCTTTATAGTATTTGTAACAGTTGTACAAAAGCCTATAATTTTATTGAAATAAATGTAAATCATGCTTTAAAATGTGACCACCAAAATAAATGAACACAAGCAGACCTGCACCAAAATTTGCTGTAATTCACCCAAATGAAGCTCCTGAGATAAAGGTGAATGGAGCCAAACAGCAAAATTAACTGTTTACGCCTCCTTCTAGACAAACTGAAATTACATTATACTTATGTCTGTTTGTTTATCTTACGTGGGAGCTGAGTTGGCCCATAAGTTGTGAGCAGTGTGCTGATGTATGGCAATTATGGCAGTTAAGGATTTACAGCTCGATGTCCGTCCTTGACAGCACAGTTTTGAAATTCAATTCAATTTTACTTATATAGTGCCAGCTCACAACAACATTCACCTCATGGCACTTTATATTTTAAGTTAAAGACCCTACAATAATACAGAGCAAACCGGAGCAAGCACTTGGCGACGGTGGTAAGGAAAAACTCGCTTTTAATAGGAAGAAACCTTTGGAAGAACCAGGCTCGGCCATTTGGTGGTAGGGTAGGAGTGAGGGGAGTGAGACTGGGAAAAAACAGACACAGTGTGAAAGAGAGCCAGAGAAACGACAACTACTACGAACACTGGGAATCTCAGTCAAAACAGGAGGTTAACATGTGAATAAGTAGCATCAGTGACGCCTCCTTATTTGAAGAGTGAAATCAGAGCAGTGAAAGTTGTGTCACAGCTCGCTTTGCTGGGATTTCCCAGTTAGTTAAAGTTAATCTATTATGAGTCATATATATTCTAATAATCACCAGAACATAAAACCTGCATGTACACACCCACCATTCAAATGTGATGCTAAACACTGAAAAATCTTCCTGACTTTGACCCAAAATAAGGTTCTGGGTGTGAGAAAGCTTTATTTCTGACACCGTCTTACTTGTTGCACAACTGTCCCATAAATTTCCATTCAGGATTCTCCAAGTGCCTTTTTTAAATATATATATATGTGTGTGTGTATGTGTATATATATATAAAAAAAAAACACCCAGCACGCCCCTGCGGGCGGTTTATCCTTCAAGCTCGGGTCCTCTACCAGAGGCCTGGGAGCTTGAGGGTCCTGCGCAGTATCTTAGCTGTTCCCAGGACTGCGCTCTTCTGGACAGAGATCTCCGATGTTGTTCCTGGGATCTGCTGGAGCCACTCGCCTAGCTTGGGAGTCACCGCACCTAGTGCTCCGATTACCACGGGGACCACCGTTACCTTCACCCTCCACATCCTCTCGAGCTCTTCTCTGAGCCCTTGGTATTTCTCCAGCTTCTCGTGTTCCTTCTTCCTGATATTGCTGTCATTCGGAACCGCTACATCGATCACTACGGCCATCTTCTTCTGTTTGTCTACCACCACTATGTCCGGTTGGTTAGCCACCACCATTTTGTCCGTCTGTATCTGGAAGTCCCACAGGATCTTAGCTCGGTCATTCTCCACCACCCTTGGGGGCATCTCCCATTTTGACCTCGGGACTTCCAGGTTATACTCGGCACAGATGTTCCTGTACACTATGCCGGCCACTTGGTTATGGCGTTCCATGTATGCCTTGCCTGCTAGCATCTTGCACCCTGCTGTTATGTGCTGGATTGTCTCTGGGGCATCTTTACACAGCCTGCACCTGGGGTCTTGCCTGGTGTGATAGACCCCAGCCTCTATGGATCTTGTGCTCAGAGCTTGTTCTTGTGCTGCCATGATTAGTGCCTCTGTGCTGTCTTTCAGTCCAGCTTTGTCCAGCCACTGGTAGGATTTCTGGATATCAGCCACCTCCTCTATCTGCCGGTGGTACATACCGTGCAGGGGCCTGTCCTTCCATGATGGTTCCTCGTCTCCCTCCTCTTTCTTGGGTTTCTGCTGCCTGAGGTATTCACTGAGCACTCGGTCAGTTGGGGCCATCTTCCTAATGTATTCTTGGATGTTCGTTGTCTCATCCTGGACTGTGGTGCTGACACTCACCAGTCCCCGGCCCCCTTCCTTCCGCTTAGCGTACAGCCTCAGGGTGCTGGATTTGGGGTGAAACCCTCCATGCATGGTAAGGAGCTTTCTTGTCTTTATGTCAGTGGCTTCTATCTCCTCCTTTGGCCAGCCTATTACCCCAGCAGGGTACCTGATCACGGGCAGGGCGTACGTGTTGATGGCCCGGATCTTGTTCTTACCATTCAGCTGACTCCTCAGGACTTGCCTGACCCTCTGCAGGTACTTGGTGGTTGCAGCTTTTCTAGCGGCCTCTTCATGGTTCCCATTCGCCTGTGGGATCCCCAAGTACTTGTAACTGTCCTCTATGTCTGCAATGTTGCCTTCTGGTAGTTCAATCCCCTCAGTTCTGACTACCTTCCCTCTCTTTGTTACCATCCGACTACACTTCTCCAGTCCGAACGACATTCCAATGTCATTGCTGTATAGCCTGGTAGTGTGGATCAGTGAATCGATGTCTCGTTCACTCTTGGCATACAGCTTGATGTCATCCATGTACAGGAGGTGGCTGACAACTGCTCCGTTCTGTAGTCGGTATCCGTAGCCAGTCTTGTTAATGATCTCACTGAGGGGGTTCAGGCCTATGCAGAACAGCAGTGGGGACAGAGCATCTCCTTGGTAGATCCCGCACTTGATGGTGACTTGTGCTATGGGCTTGGAGTTGGCCTCTAGTGTTGTACGCCACATCCCCATTGAGTTCCTGATGAAGGCTCTTAGGGTCCCATTGATCTTGTACAATTCTAGGCATTCCAGTATCCAGCTGTGGGGCATTGAGTCATAGGCCTTCTTGTAATCAATCCAGGCAGTGCACAGGTTGGTCAGTCTGGTCTTGCAGTCTCGGCTGATTGTTCTGTCTACCAGTAGCTGGTGTTTTGCGCCTCTGGTATTCTTGCCAATTCCTTTCTGTGTCCCGCTCATGTATTGACCCATGTGCCTGTTCATCTTAGCCGATATGATGCCTGACAGGAGCTTCCATGTAGTACTGAGGCAGGTTATTGGTCGGTAGTTGGAGGGGACCGGTCCCTTCTGGGGGTCCTTGGGGATCAGGACCGTCCGGCCTTCAGTTAGCCATTCCGGGTGTCTCTCGTTAACTAGCAGCTGGTTCATTTGTGCTGCCAGACGCTCGTGGAGTGCAGTCAGCTTCTTCAGCCAGTAGGCGTGAACCATGTCGGGCCCTGGTGCTGTCCAACTCTTCATACTGGAGACCCTTTCTTGGATATCTGCCACTGTGATGGTTACTGGACCCTGTTCAGGGAGGTCGCTGTGGTCAGCCCTCAGATCCTCTAGCCACTGAGCATTGCCGTTATGGGTTGCATCCTTCTCCCATATGCTCTTCCAGTATTGCTCCGTCTCCAGCCTTGGTGGTGCTGTTCTCTTATTGTTCCCTTGCCACTGAGAGTACACCTTTGCTGGTTCTGTGGAGAACAGCTGGTTTATTCTCCTGCCTTCTATCTCTCTGGTGTACCTCCTCAAGCGGCTGGCCAAGGCTGTGAGTCTTTGCTTGGCAGTTTCCAAGGCCTCAGGTATGGACAGCTTGCTGTATTTCTTAGGCACCTTATTTGTCGCACCTTGCTGCAACTCCGTTAGTTGGCTAACCTCCCTCCGTGCTACTTTGATCTTGCCCTCTAGCCTCCTTCTCCATGGAGGGTACTGCCCCTTGTCGCTGTGTATATATATATATATATATATATATATATATATATATATCTGGGAATCTCTCACAAACACCCTCCAGGTGACTTTCTGCCAATTTCAGTGCAGTGGGATAAATAGGAAGGAAACCCACTCTGTAGAGGGCTCAGGGCATAGCAACAGTAGCTATGTACCACACGGTGTCATGCGCCAATCAGGATTTAGCTACATTTGAACTGCAATCTGATGACAGGCGGTGTGTTGCTTGGTTACTGTCAAATTTGACCTCACCTGGGCAGGTCTCACGAGCCTAAAGTGTTAAACTCTTTTTAAATAACACATAAAGATGTTTTATTTTCCTTGATTTTGCCTTTTTGTTCATAAATATATGAAAATATTTTAAATCATGAACTTTAATTCCAAGCAAATCAAAGTGGGTTCCGGGCCATTACATATACATTATATGACTCTTGCAACAGCTTCACTTGTTTAGGAAAAAAAGAAAAGAAAAAAGAACGAACAGGATTTGAAAGTTCAGAACTCGCACACTTCTTAAGATGAAACAGTTTATTATTATTTCACTTGGAACATTCCTCGGTTAAGGTGAAGCAATCCAGGACTTTAGAACAGCGTGCGTGCGCATGATGAAAGTCTGGTGAAATTGCAGTCCCCGCAGCCATTTCAGCTTCATATTCCTGTGTTGCTGCTCAAAACTCTGTTGTTATTGTGCAGGGAGTAAAAGCGGGGGGAAATATTTACCGATGAATTATGCATCTCCATTACAGACGATCATTCCAGGATCACCTTGAAAGCGGAGAACAACCACAGCAACTCTGATTACATCAATGCCAGTCCAATTGTGAGTATTCTTTATTCATTATGGTTCTAGAGTTTGGCTAATATGTTTTCTCTGAAGCCCCCCCACCCCTTTTTTAGTATCAAGAGCACCTGTTGTGGTTGGATTTTACTCTGAGAGAAAAGTAGTGATTGATCCAAGCCCATTGATCTTTTTTTTAACTTTGTTCTCCATGCTGAGAACCTCAGTGGGTTTTTTGTGTCTTGCTGAACTGCCTTGCTACTTTTACTGCTTTCAAAATGGCTGCTCCCTGGAGATACCCATCTTTCTTTTTCTTTTTTTTCATTCACACTAAAAAGAATTATGCATTTTTTTTGACTAAGCAAAGGTATCCCATACAAATCCAGAAAGATCTGACTACTGGAGAGGGCTATGGTTATATGTTTTTTTTTTAAATATCTCTCCCCCAAAACATTGCCAGTCATGATTTCCCCCGAGGCTGCTGAAAAGGGATTCCATCAAAGGGAAACAGGAAACTATGCATTTCAAATACAGTGCCAAAATTTCCGAGGAGATAGATGAGGGAGGGGCGGGGTGCACGCAGCTGCGCTAAAAGCCTATTACTCTTCAGAAACAAACAATGGAGACTTTTAGGTGGTCTATTTATTTCTCCATATTCACTAATGGCATATTCATAGAGGTTTTTAGCTTATTTAAACAGCACTGAAGTGCAACGTCTTATAGAATAATGTCGCAATAACGTCGATCAATCAGAGGAAGAAGGTAGGGAAAGATTTTCGATTAAAAAAAGTTCTGCAAGACTGTTTTGGTGCGGCTTAAAGCAGAAATGCAGGCGGATGTTGAAGATGGGTGAAATACAGTAATGGCAGATGCAGTGGTGTGTGGATGAAAGGACAGTAATTACGCCACAAAAGGGACCCCTGGCTGAGCCCAGCAAAACTGTGATAATTATGTCTGTCAATGCGGCTTCTTCCTCCTCATTAGCTTCAGGGGCAGCGGCCTACGAGTAAATAATCTGTCGCTTCTTTCTGGGAATCCGGGGTCAGAGAGGCAAAGGGAAGGGGGCGATCTGAGCTCCCTGCGAAGCACCGGGTGACACGCAAACTCGGTGAAAAGCTCGGCTAATGGTTAATGGTTGACCACAAACGGTGCCAGCGCTCCCAGATGTACATCATCATTAGCGCGAGGAATGGTTTGAAGGAATGCGCAGCGGCAAGAAGTGGTCAAAGGCCGCTCGTCTTTGTCTCGTCTGGCCTTTTCTGGCTTTTCCCGATTTCCCGCCTGTTCTCGCTTTTGTTTTCAAACTCAGATGAGCTCGAGCTGGCAGTTAGCTTCTGAGCTCTCAATCTTATATTTTTTAAAAAAGGGATCAAGACACTACAGCGAGGTGTTGAAAGCTGAAGCTTCACGGTGAGCACATATTTGTGCGAGCTATTTTCGAACAAGCTATTTTACTTCAAACCAAAGAGCACTTCTTTGCATTTTTTGCTTTCTTTCGTTGGTTCTTTTTTTTTCTTACTGTAGTCTATCTTCTTGCCACAATGGCAGGGAGACTACAGCTGAAATGCAGGACTTTTCTTTCATGTTAGCGCTTTAGTATTCATGCAGGGATGTCAGCACACAGCTACAGCATGTCTGTGTCCTTGAGATTGGCTAAACGGAGTGCAGGAAATAGCTTTTGACATCACCCTTTTATTTCTGCGGGTGAGATTTGTTTTTTACTTTGTTTTGTTTCAACCAAACCATGTGAGGAATTTAAAAAAGAGACAAAAAGAAAGCGGACATGGCTAATTGACGTGTAACAGCAGGTAATGAATGCAGCTTTTCTTTCACCGATGAGTCCTTTTTATCAACATTTTTCAATTTCAGCCGGTCCGTGTGCGTGCGTTGGCGAGCATGTTCCGCTCCGAGCTTTGTTTCTGCTCCCCAGTGGTTGTTTTCTTACATATACAATGAAAACTGACACCTTGCCTGACATCTTATACAGATAAAAACTATAAATCATAAATAAACATCGACTGTGAATCCCGGGAGAATCTGCTGCGTTAAGCATTTCACTACTCCAAAAAACCAAAATCTCCAAAATAATCATTTACACAACGAATGATTTTCAACAGCTGGCGTCTGACAATGCTGCTTCTGTTGAGGTTGAGTTACATTTACGTCACTGCCTGGGAGTAGATTTAAATAAACAAAACAATTTAACGCATTTAATCCTCCGAAAAAGTACAAAAAATAGATTCCAAACTCTTAATAACAAAGAAGTTGATTTTTCTTAACAATTCAACTAAACTTGCGTGCTTGTTTTTTTTATCAGCTTTTCAAAGCATTAGGAATTAATCCTGTCGTTCAGGATATTAAGCATGAGAGAAGTGTCATGGTAGTATTAGAGCCATGGCGAAATCCTCCATAATTATTTTTCCTTTTAAGGGTGTGTGTCAAGGTCCATGAGCGAGACAAATGAGCTTAAGAAATTTGCAAAGATGTGAAATGAGAAAACTAGATCTTTAACATTTAAGGCCATGTCAAGTGTCCTTGACAATTTGTTCTTCAGCATAAAAAAGGGATTTCATAAAAAAATCAAAACGCCATTAAAGTCGACCCTGTCGCTTGCTGTCACCGTGATGTTCAGCTTGAAGGTGTCTCCCTCTCTCCCAGTTAGATTTAAGGGCGGTGCTGCAAAAAAAAGCACTCAGTTCCATTGGTGGATGTCAGTCAGTGGAAGATTAATTAAGCAATGACTCAATTATACCATCCATTCGCCCGCCTATCCAATTCAGGGGGGCAGGAGACGATCCCAGCAGGGTAGCTTGATGGGATACACCCTAAATTGGTCACCAGTCTGGGCTAACAGAGAGAAATAGGCCATTCATGCTCACATTTAAACCTTCAGCCAGCTAACCAAGAAGAGGTTCGAACCCAAAACTTTCTTACTTAAGGGAGGCAGTGCTGAGCACCAGCGTCAATTTTGAAAAACTCCTGCACTCTTTAGAAAGTCTGCAACATTTGATATTATTCTGCATGTGCAAAAAATACAGCACTGTTTGAGTCATCTATCGTTATGATGTCAAACATACATTAAGAATGCATTGTTGTGAATCTTTCCCTTCAAAATAAGTCACCATGTTCCCCACTGGTATGCCTGACACGAGAGGTTAACCATAGAAACTTAATTCAGTAAAATCTGATTGCTGATTTTATTTTCATTCAAATCTCAATCACATCCCTCAAACTGTGTCCATCACCCCACCTGGGCATTCAGCACCCTCGTGTTAGGAGACTCCAGGCGTTAAAGTCCACGGCAGTGTCGTGTTTCATGTAGAAACACAGCTAAGCATGAAAAAGAAAGAGCTCTGAAAGCAGTTCATCAAGTCTTTGAGGGCACAAAGATATTGTAAGAGTGAAAAATAACGACAGTGAATTGAAGTTATTTTGCAAATTTCAGGTTAGTTGGAAATAAGATTTTTTTACTAATCCCCTTGAGAAGCTACAGAATCTTTCTTCATAACATATATAGCTTTTAAAAAGAGAGGTTCAGTTATTTGCTCGCATAGAAAATCGTTGAATATGGGTTGTGTTCAACATTAGAGGTGCCTGTTGCCTAGCAGATAAAGAGGAAAGTTCAAGGTCCAAATCTATTTAAAAGAGTGATTTTTTAAAAGCATTTTTTAGCTACAAACCTATCCTTCAAATATGTGTTCAGCTTGTGTTAACATCCACATTTTTCCAACGAACAGCATGCAGTTACTTCCATGTCCCAGTTTCCTCTAATCACCCCCGTAAAAATACTCGCATCCTGAATACGACAGGGTTTGCAGGAGGAATGAAAGCCAAGTGTTTACATCAATAGATGCTGATCTCATTTCGTTTCTGCATCCAGATGGACGATTTCATGGAAGTCTTAACCAGACAATATGTTTTCATCCACCAGTCACCAACCACACACTACGTCACACTCTGTTCCCTCTCTCCCAGATGGACCATGACCCTCGCAACCCTACTTACATCGCGTCGCAGGGTCCCCTAGCTTCCACCGTGGCAGACTTCTGGCAGGTAAAACTCTATTAACTGTCCATCCTTCATCTTTTTATTTGTTTGTGTCTACAGCTGTGAGGGAAGAACCACAGCAGAGGTACTCAGTTTCTGTTAATAATTCAGAATCCTTAAGTTTATTTAGAAATCATAAAAGATGCTCCTTTGCTCTTTCCACTGGCACAATGCCAGAGCTCAATCTAGAACTGGTCCCACTCATTTTTACTATTAAAAGACCAGTGCTGGTGCCAAAAAGCTGGCTACGTGAGGGTCTGCCACAAGAAATCCAACAATAATTGGCATATTCAGCTCGCAGATTCTGTAAACCACGGGTCTCAGACCTGCAGAAATGTGTGCAGAATTGGCACCACGTTGGTGCAAAAGAGGTCGTTGTATTCCCGTTTTTCCTTGGATTTGCCAGATTTCTATCTGTATCCAAGTGATCCAAGTGTGATCCCTAATTTGATGTCTTTTTAATGGTGTCACTTTGCCCCAAATGTAAGCAAGCAAAGGTGAGAAAACTCTTGAAATTGTAGCCCATAGTCACTTCTCACCCCACTCAGTCTGCGGAAACAAACTTTACACACTGAAAAGAGTGATAGGAGCCGTGGCTCCAGCACAGCATAATCATCCCTCAAACAGAGGTAAGATGAAGGGTAATTGTATATTTTTAGGAAAAATGCATGCTTACATTCAAATGTAATGTTATTTCATGAGAGGCACAAACTTGGTAGAGAAGTAATGGTGCTGCTGCTGCTCCTACTCATCAATCAAAAAGTGTCAGCAGCTGAATATGTACACAAGACCTGAAGCTTTTTAGTTTTATATAAGGATCTAGTTGTACACGCCTCAGGAGACCTAATGTTATTTAAAATAATCCTGATATTTGCTCATATTAGTGGGGCTTTTCCCCCTCAAGCCTATTTTGCATTCTTTTCCATGTCCATAAATGTCAGCGGGACCTGTAATCAATCAGCAGATCTAGGCTATTGTAAAACGTGTCAACTTGTGCGGAAGTGTGCCTTAAATGATGCATGGTTGCCAAATGGCAGTCTTATGTGTTAATAGGACAGCACTGTTGTAATTAGTGGGCCCATCACCTCCATATGGTGAAGTAACTCCAGCTAGCCGTGACCAGGATGTAAAAGTGTGGCGCATAAATCCTGACAGACCAGCTGGCCCTGCACTCTGCACTCTGCATCTTGTACTGAGCGGATACTCATTTTGAATCATTATGATAGTGCTGACTTTGTGTTTGCACAGACGTTGGAGGCTGCTCGCGATTTGTGCGGTGGGTGGAGAAGCCAAGCTTAGCATGGTCTGGTGCTGTACACCAAACAGAGAATATTTACTTGTTGTAAAATGACTTCTTAAACCTCCCCACAAAACGTAGACGCATACACGCTTTGCCCTCATGTGGTGTTTAAACTAATTAAAAAGGAAAAACTCAAAGGCTTTTATCTGAAAATTGTACATTAATTGCCACATCAGCTGAAATAGGAATAAAATGTGCCTCAAATGAATAAGGCGTTAATTATAATTTCGTTTTTTTTCTCATATGCCTGCTAGTTTGTTTGTTTGCTTGTTTTTTTTCCCGTACAGGTGAATAAATCCATTTCCATTATCTAATGCTACTTAACCATTAACTCATCTTTAAATCTTTCCCAATTAAGCAAAAATAATAGAAAATTAGCCACACGTAGACACGCTGAACATCAGCTCTGTGTCTGGGAATGCTTAGCAGCCATTCATTATTCAGTATGGTTAACCTTGGATTGTGGCATGAGGGAAAAACACACTCTTTACCCCATTAAAAGTAAACAAACAGGGGTAACACTGGCAACTCTCATGCAAATGGACCGTGCAGGAGTGCAAATCTTTTGCTGTGTCCTATCTAATCCACACCGGCCCCAGGCAGTGCTCTGAAAGGCAGCTCTGCTCTAATCCTCCACTCCTCATTCCTCCATCCCTTCATCCGTTGCCCCTCCATCTATCTCCACCTCCCTGGCTATTACCTTAGCTCTGCTGGGCCTTCCTCCCCTCCTTCTCAGAATGCAAAAAAAAAAAAAAGAAGCCATGCATGAGTTCACAGAGGCACAACTCAGGTCATTTTCAGTTTGTTTTTTGTCTATGCAAATCAAGTGTAGCTGGTGTATGTCTCTTTTGGAGCCTGTAAATTGCTAATCCCATTACAAAAACAAAAAAAGGAAGATAGGAGGTGGAAAATATGAATACTACCATCAAATATTTGCTAAATTGTACAAGACTAAATGGATAATAACCCCCCCCCCCCCCCCCCCACACACACACACACACACACACACACACACACACACACACACACACACATTATCACCTTGCCTAATCTCATCACATCCTGGCACAGTTGGCACAGTTGGCGTGTAATGTGTCCACTGGGCTGGATCACAGAAGCTTGTGATTAGTGTATAGTCAAGGCCATTGTGTTTTTATAGCAATCATAAAACCCACGTTTCCTCCTCATTTTCCTAATGGCTGCCGTGGGCCTGTTTTTTTTTTTTTTTTTTCCCAAGGACACATTAGGTTGTGATAAGATGAAATGGAGCATCAGAGCAGTAGATGTTGTGATCTCGCTCAGACGACTGAGAGCGTGAGAGAGAGGGCGACACATGACGCGCCCTCCTGCTGCTCGAGCCCAACATTTATCATTTGTCACACACGGAGAGGTGACATTTATTCATACTTCCTGGATGAAGATTAAGAAATCAATTTCTCTGTAATACAACGCTGCCGTGTATCAGTAACGCTCGACGCGCTGCTCTCGGCGCTGCTCTCGGCGCTGCTCTCGGCGCTGCGGGTTAGGACCACTGGAACGTTGCATATGAAAGGGTTTGTCATCTCAGGGTGTGACTGATGGGTGTCTCTTTTCTGGCGTGTAGATGGTGTGGGAGAGCGGCTGCGTCGTCATCGTCATGCTGACCCCGCTGTCGGAGAATGGAGTGAAGCAGTGCCACCACTACTGGCCCGACGAGGGATCCGACGTCTACCACATATACGAGGTGATTGAGAAAGCGGTTAAACAGAAAGGTCACGAAAGACATGTTTTCCCACTTCAGCTGGTGTCTAACCACGCAGTTAGGTTTGGATTTTACGTGCTGAAATTTGTGTGAAGAGTAGCAATCAAAAAAGGGCGAAAAAGAGCAAGCTATGGGGGTAAATCTCCAAAAGTAAAGAGAAGCATTAAAAAATAAGACAAATCTATTCATACTATTCTTAAAACTCCATGCTAAGCGGTAGCATTTATAAACTGTGGTAGCAGTATGAGAGCCTGTCCCTCCAGGATCTTAGACTTAAAATCATAAAGGGTTATAAAACATAATAATCTCTTATTTTATCATAATAATACCGACAATAACAACGCCCCAGTTCAATCAAAATGGCCAAATTATTCCCACGTGCTTTGGTGTCTTAGTCACATCTCATTTCACCACAAAATGTTTCTAATTTAATAGCAGGAAGCACACAAAACTGTGATTCCTGTATTATTTTCTATTAGGGAAATTCTGGGATGACACCAATACTGATGTTTCACAGTCACAACCCCGCCTTCATCAATCGTTACACCATCTTTGAATATTTAGCCTGGGTGGAAGCGATGTGATGCAATAGATGACAAATCGCCCACTGACACCAAAACCATCCCATTTGCTGACAGGCTGAGGTCATTATTATGTCTGTGAGTTACACCGGTGCACCTCTAATTTCTTTAAAAAGTGAATGAAAACTGAAATATTTGGCATAAAACAAACCCTGACATTTCTATAAGAAGGTGTCCATGTTCCTCATTTCCTTCCTTAACCTGATTTTCTGTTTGTCTGCGTTTAGGTGAATTTGGTGTCTGAGCACATCTGGTGTGAGGACTTCCTGGTACGGAGCTTCTACCTGAAGAACCTGCAGACTAACGAGACCCGCACCGTCACTCAGTTCCACTTCCTGTCCTGGATGGACCGTGGGATCCCCAGCTCAGCCAGGACCCTCTTAGACTTCCGCAGGTAGAGTGGAGATCCAGCCGGTTGGTCCTCAAACAAACACTGCAGCTCAGCAGATTTTCAGACAGATTTCCACCTTTTTTTTTCTAAGCAGCCTTTGTCCCGAGCTTGTTCTTAATCACCCTCCCTTATATTCTGTATTCTGTCAGCGCCTCTCTGGTCCCTCTCCCTTTTGCCCCACTGCCTTTTGGTGTCCTAGAGAATGGCTGTTCTAATAAGGACTGTGTTTCTGTACTATCCCTTTCATCTTGGGCCTATTTCCCTCACCTCCCTCCAGCACATGTGATGCAGCAAATTAACAGCCCCGCACTGCCTGGCTTGGCTTGGGAAGAAAAGAAAGAAAGAAAGAAAAAAAAAAACACCACCTAATTCAAACACCCAATTAAACGAGAGCTGTCTCACTAAAAACATGGGAGAGGGGGAAAGCTAGTGACTGAATAACCTTACTATGTTTTCCATATAATATGTTCTGGCAGAAAAGCGGCAGTAGCACCTCTGGGAATACCCAGGAGGGATAGGAAAAGCCCTCCACGCAAGAATAGATGCATCTGATTTGTAGATGGAAGCCTGTCCCTCTGGTTTGTTATGCAGATGAAAGAAAAAGAGGAGCTGTAGTTTTATCGTGTCATCCTCTCTCGACAGAGTTGCTGCCATTCTTCCAAATTAATCTGCTTGCAGTCAGCTACGTTTAAGACACTACTGTAATGGTTTCTCTTGTGTTTTGATTACATATACACTGTTTGCCCTGCTGTTGAGATCTCCCTCACGCTTAAATTGCCGTGAACTCCGATAATGCTGCTGAAGGTTATTGGGAATCTAGAGCTCTCTGGCGATTCAGAGGTCTCAGATCCGCACGATGCACTCAACACTCACGGTTTTGTGGTTTTGGCCAACTCTGTATTTTGCGGTTGCCAGTGTCATTTTTGTGATGTTGCAGCTAGTAATATGAGCCCAGTTGCATAGTCACAAAAGTGATCATTGGAAACTGTGTCTCCTCAGCCAGGCCTGTGCACAAACTGTCTTTCTCTCACTCCACTCTAAGTCTCCCTCCTCCACCTCCTCCTCCTCCTCCTACTCTGCCTCACACTGTTCCTTCCTCTGGCTTGCATGGGAACTCCAACCGTCTCTGTATGCTGTTACACTGAAGGCGTGTTCTGATTTAGTCATGCTTCCGATATAAAACAAGATTATTAAAATGTATGCATTAGTATGCAATGTGATTTCACATAAAAGTGCAAAGAAAAAAAGCATCAAAAAGAAAACACTTCTACTCCCAAATAAGCATCGAATTATATTGCAAAGAGTTCTATCATGTCCAGTTTTTTAGCACATGTATTTTAATAAACTTTAAGTCACCAAGTATGGAGGACCAAATATGGTAAAACAAACAAAATATGCCATTAAATGCACCAAAATAAACCTATAAGATTTTTACTTTTCTTGGGCATTTTTTTTTTACCTTTGTATTAATATCCATATTTATTCACATATTTGTGTTATTTTATGTATTTTATTAAATATTTTGTTTTTTGATAAATTTTGACTTATTCTCAGATATTAACTCGTTGATAATCTTCATCAGATTTCCATAAATCACTGTTTTGGCAAAGAGGGCATCAGAAATAATGAATATTTATTTATTTATTTATTTTAATTTTATTTTTTATTTTTTTTTGGGGGGGGGGGGGGGGGGCTGTAATTTTGGCTGCTTTGGTCCTCTATAATTGGAACCTTCACAGATAAACAGCACAGATCACAATGATGTTACGTCAAACACACCTGTGCTTTTCAATACTGGTAAACATGTTAAGTGCTATTAAGAATTTTGGTCACAAATACAGCATTCAGATGGCAAAACTACAAAAATATAGCACAAGCTATCAATATTTCTATTCATGCAAAACATTATACTTACTATATGTAACATATTAGTGCACGCAAGCTTAGATCAGCTATAGATACCATGAGATACTTCTCATTTTGTCACCGAAAGGTGGGAAACAAGAGGAAATGGAAAGACGCGGAAGCTCTCGGTGTAGTCAGTTTCCATGGCAACGGCGGGGTGTGAAAAGGCTCGTTGGCCTTCGCCGTGCCTGTGGTGTATAACATTCGTAATTGGCTCGGGTTAATGCGTCGGCGGTCGGCAAATCACAACATCGCACCACCACATCCATCACCCACATGTCACAATAACGCCGCCTGAAATGATGCTCAATTTATTTACGAGGGTGCGACACAGATTTCTCTCTCTCTGCGCTCAAATTAACGGGATTGATTGACATGAGGGAGCGTCTTTCGTGGTTGTGTTTGGCCCTTTGATTATTGCCGTCATTAATTTCGTCCAGGCCACAGCGCCCCAAGTCCCTCACGAGTCACATTTGTTTTGATTATTATTGTTATTATTCAAGAAAAAGAAATAAATAAAAGAATTGTTTCCTGAATCGATGTAGCAGCCTGTGCACTTAAGACAGCCAAGCTTGCAATGACAATAACTTTTCTCTCTTTTTTTTTTATTTCAGAAAGGTTAACAAGTGCTACAGAGGTCGATCTTGCCCGATAATTGTCCACTGCAGGCAAGTATAACCGTTTGAACCCTGTGACAGCGGCTGACCCTGCTGCTTTGGGACAGAGAGTGTTTGTCGTGGCCTATGTGTTGGAGGAGAGAGGCTGTTTACTTAAACCCGCTCAGTCCATTCACTCTGTCTGGTTCCACCGGAGCTGCTGTTTATTCCGCTCACTGTGTTCTTATGTAAATAACATGGCACAGCCGAATACACTCCCATTTCCCATTTGGTTGAGTTAGTTAACTGGCCTTGATTGGTTCGTATTAAACACCAGGTATCTGTCTGGTCACTTTTAATAGTCACATCCTGTTAAGTCATGTGTGGGGCCAGTAAGCCTGCTCTCCCTCTGAAGGAGCTGTATGGACTGAGTGTCTAGCAGTGGATTAATGAAGCTGTGGCGCTCGGGCCGCTCTCCTGTTTTATTGGCTTTGCCTTTATTAGAGCGATGTCCACGCCTTGTTTGCAATTAACATGCAGAGCCGCTGAATGGCCGGTGGGCACAAAGGAAGCCTTTTCATGGGGCTATCTCTGGAGTAATGGAAAAGCAAGGCTCTCCAAAAAGCTGTTCTCGAACTGCCCCTGGCCTCTCAACCTCTCCTCTGCTCCTGAGGTGCATGCATTTAAAAGCCTTTGTCCCCAGTGTGCCTTAGAAAACCCAATCCCCTCTCTCCAATTGCCATGCAGCTCTCAAGACCACATGTACGCTTGTGTGCAAAGGTTTAACATAATCACATTCATTGCATCATCAAATATTCAGATCTGCTCAGGTATTTTCGCAGGAATGTTAAGTGTGATTATTGATTTTTGCCTTTTAGATTTTTATCCACCACGTGACGCGCGAACGGAGAAACGCACGTCTGTGTGCTCGGGCTAATTTGTGCTTAAACATACTCGACAGTCTTTGCGCAGATGCAGATGTAAATGAGCAATTTGTTTCCTTATAAGAAAAACACTCTGAGATTAAAGCATCTCACTCTGCCGCCTTAATGATCTCTCTCTCTCTCTCTCTCTGTGACTCTCTGCAGTGATGGAGCTGGCAGGAGTGGGACTTACATTCTGATTGACATGGTCCTCAATAGGATGGCTAAAGGTAACGATCAATGGCTTCCCTTTCACTCTTTCTGCTTGAAGTGTTGCCCCGGCAACACTAAAGCCTCTCATTTTCCACAGAGGGTCTTGGGGATGCATTAGAGGGTGACTTTTTCTGAGGCCTGGAAAGGCAGCGAAGACCGAAGCCGTGGAGAGGAGTGGAGAGAGCAGAACAAAGAGAAAACAGAGAAAAGGGAAATGAGAAAGGAACCCACATTAGTAATTATCTATTTAAGCTACCTCCAC
Organism: Rhamphochromis longiceps; assembly: GCF_057381845.1. Taxonomy (NCBI): domain Eukaryota; kingdom Metazoa; phylum Chordata; class Actinopteri; order Cichliformes; family Cichlidae; genus Rhamphochromis; species Rhamphochromis longiceps. Next base: position 22,743,322 of record NC_140565.1, on the reverse strand, counting down.
GCCACGCTGACCTGCTTCAGCAGCTGCGACATGAATTTAGATAGCACATGCATGGAAATAAAATGTTTAAAGGCAAAATACATTTTAAATCAGAATCTGCAATTTGCTCCAGTGGTTTGAATCAATATTTAATATTTAATGGCAGCATTGTGCTTATTGAATTTGATTTGATTTATTCTTAGCGGTCTGCGGCTTTCGCTCTAATTTCACTCTGAGAATTGTTGACATTTGTTCCCGCTTGATACCGATGTGAACCACAAACTGTGAACATCATCAGTGTCAGTCATTTGGACTTCAGGCTGTGTTTGTTGTCTCTAATATAATCACAAATTTTAGTACTTTATATTAAAAACGGCCAAAAAAAACCAACAGGAAAATGACCCTTGTGGTGTGGATGTGTCATTACATGTAAAACAGGAAGAGTCTGAGGATGGATTTGTTTTTTTAATCTCGCTGTGACAAAGAAAACTTTAGTTTTTAGTTGAATCTTTACGCCAGCATAAGAAGAGTCGACCAGAGAGTGTTCATGAATAAAAAAAATGCTCAGTTAGCTTTGTCTATTGAGTTCTTTTGAGACATAAACATCTATTGTTGTGCACCTTAAGCCCCCCCCCCGTAGGTTAGCCTGCCCTTTATCCTTTGACCTCTGCCCTCGCCGCCTGCTCGCCCTCCCCCTGCAATCCAGCTCCATTAGAGCAGGTTAGGCGGACGCAGACCTTCCCCTCACGTCTCTGGAAAACAGCACTATGTTCATGTAGTTCGGTGATGAATTCGCTGTTGTCCGTGCTGATGAAAGGTGCCACTCGGTCTCTTTTAACCCTTTCTTTTCTGCTCTTGAACCAGATATATAAAATATACATAATCTCGCTCTCCAAAGCTTTTTTTTTTCTCTGAGAGCCTCTCTCCAGCCTAACTTTGGAATTCAGCCCATCTAAGACATGAAAGTCTTGTCAAAGCACTGGAGCACTTTGAGTACTAAGTCCAGCCGCATTAAATCCCGCTTTTTCTGTCTCTTTCTCGCTCACCCACACGCATACATACATTCACGCTCTTGCTCCATCTCCTTTGCTTCCTTTCTTTGCCTCACTTTGAAAACCATCTTGAGAGTTCAGGGGCTCTCTCCCTTTTTCTCTCTTCGGGTTTTGCTCTCTACATCTCTCTATGTCAGTTTCTCAAATGAGCTCTGGCATGCTGCTCGCAATCCATAAATCTGAAAGTGGAATAAGATTTCCAGATTAACTTCACAGACTCGTGAAGCCAAAACAGGCTCAACAGCAGCTGATCCCTGCTGAAGGCAGGCAACTGTTGCATGGGTTAATCATCAGAATGACTGCTGCAGATCTGCTATAAATCATTGTAATTAATTTGCTGATATGTGCACGTGCACACTCTTGGATATTAGTGGACTGCCTACATGGACATCATCTAAACCGGTTTTTGAACACGACTCTCACATGGAAGCCAGTGTGTGGTGTGTTTGAATGCATTATTGCACCAGGGCCCAAAAATATCCTCTTGCATATTTTATCGAGAAACAGTCAGTGGCTCTTGTCCAAGTCTTTCAAGGGATGAATGTAATAATTTTCAATTGCTGCGCTCTTCCAAAGGGAGCCCAGTATAAAGAGAGATTGACAGATGTGAGCTGGATTACTCCACTGCTTTGAACTCAGTCCAATTTTCGGTCTGTTGCAGGTGCTAAAGAGATTGATATTGCCGCTACCCTGGAGCACTTGAGAGACCAGAGAGCTGGCATGGTCCAGACAAAGGTAAGGTCCCCGGCTTTGAGTTAGAGAAGTGTGTGTGTGGGGGAGGGGGGGCAGAGAGAAAGGAGAGCGGGAGGAGGGTTTGCAGCCATTCAACACCAAGGATTGTCTGCTTCACGTGCACATGGGATCATTTCTGGGGAAACGATGGGGTAACTGATAACCGCGTCAGGATTAGAACAACAGTCCACATTTCATGAGCTGCAAAAATAAAAGGATGGCCAAGATGTCTCACGGAAATATTTTTCAAACTGCAGCATCGTAAGATTCATGACTTGAGCATGTAACATCTCAAATGTCAAAAGAAATGTCCATCAGAAAGTGTGACGAAGTCCAAAACCAGAACATGGAGAATATACAACCAAATTAAATAGACATGAGAAGATATTGAGTCAGTTTTTAGGAGGAATCAGCTGATATTGCAAAAAAAATGGCAACAAAGTAATCAAAAATGTTCTCTTAGATTCTCTTCGTCTCATACAGCATCTGTCTGTCTAGTCCAAACAGTTCCTAACACAGCGGGTCGTTCACCTCTCACTATTATGTGGAGCAGTTTAGGGTGTGAACAAAGCGTTTCCTCTTATCCACTAATGCAAATAATAGGGAGGAAGGGTCTTTTGTTTCTCTCTTGTAATTGGAAAGGAATAATAATAATAAAAATAATAAAGGCGAACCTCCACGCAGAGCCGGGTGATAATATTTATGGACTCCGGTGCTATGCTAACAGACTCGAGTGTTCCTCGATGGTTCATTAATGCTGCTTTTACGGCCCTGCTCTGCTCAGCGCAGGAAAGCTTTCCGGGCACTCTCTGCTTTTTCTTTTCTTCAAAAGAGTCTAAGTGAAATTATATCAGACTATTGTTGATTCCACTTTGTGGCTTCATACTGGGTCTACACAGAAATTACATTGTAATGAGGTATGAAATTCACAGTTAGGTTTCGACGATTGAGCAACCAGTCGTGTTCTTTTTTGTTTTTCCCTCCTCTTCGTGATGCTGCCGTTTTATTTTTGGACAAAGCTCACAAAAGGGGCATTAATTTCTCCCCTTACTCTGGTTACTAATTTTTGACAGACATCAACACGCAGTAATTACAACATGTGTGACCGTTTTGTTTTTTTCCCCTTCCTCACTAACATCCGTTTGTGATCTGTCGAGCAGAGATTGATCTCCCCCCAGTGGCGTAAAGGTGAACAGCGTGCACAAACCCTCATATTTAGAAGTATCTTAGTTTTTTTCTCTTCCAATGCACAAAACTTTAAACCTAACTTGGGAATAGATGTGGGCACCTGTAACTGCGATGGAGATAAACATGGATGTGCTTACATATTTTCTGGCCCCATCACAACTTCAGAAGACACATAAAAATAGAAAACATCAGCACTCCAGATAATCTCCACTGCAAAGCGAGAGGCACGGTCACCAGTGACTCCTCTGTATTGATTTAGCCTATCCTCAGGCCAGACTATGGCAGCCTGTGTGTTGACACATCTAAAGGCTGTTCCCTCCAAACTCCTACGTACCTTTTCTCTGTGAGAGGACCCCGTGGCCCCTCAGCCTGGAGAGAGGAGAGGAATATAAAAACACCAGGTCCATGGGGCAAACATCAATCGGCCTCTTTTGCGCTCCTCGGGGAAAACTATGAGTCGGTTTCACAAACAAATGCACACTCAAACGCGCGCGCGCACATACACACAGGCAAGCAGAGAAAGCTGAGAGACAGCTTGACTCAAAAGCTCCATTTTAAGACACACCTGGCTGGATCGATGCTGTTCCCGGCTGCTCACACACTTTAAGTTGAAAGCTCGGAGAGAGGCTCACCTTCACCTCTAGACTGTGGCCAAGCACATCAGGGGCAGGGTCGGGAGCTGCCAGTCATTCTGAAATGCCATTCCACTTGGTCACACAGTAAAACTTTTATCCTTCCTTTTCCTTCCCTGCGTCCTTTCCTCCTCCCCCTCCTCCTCATCCTCCTTCCCCCTCCTCCTCCTCAGGAGCAGTTTGAGTTCGCGCTGACAGCCGTGGCAGAAGAGGTGAACGCCATCCTGAAAGCACTTCCTCAGTGAAGGCATCGCAACCCACTCCCCCCACCACCTCACACCCAACACACACACACACACACATATGCTTTCCTCTCGCTCGCTGAGCACCGGTTTCCTCTGCCCACTCAAGACTGACATCTCTCTCTGGCCTGCCTTCTCCTCGCTCTGTTTCTCCCTCTTCTCCCTCTGCCTCCTCTTCACCTCTATATATACTGTATACTTATGAATGTCGTGCCAGATATCTCAGCTGGATCCATATACACAAAATTTCCCTCAGCGTACGGCCGCTGATCCGCGGTCAGTCGGTGCTGTCCGATCAGCGGCTGCGCTGGGAGATTTTTTTTGTCAGTATGAACCCCGGTCCTCTTTAACTGTGACGTTGTTTTTTTGAACATACCATCCTAGTGCCACTGACGAGATGTTTACGTGATGTCAAGTGAAGATTTTTGTTCCAAAATGAGCAAAAAAAAAAGAAAAAAACTGATGCAAAAAGCTTAGAAAATGATCTCCGGCACAATTAAAACATGCTACGGTAAGGCTGCAACTAACAGTTATTTTCCCAGTTAATCGTTCAGTTTAGGAAATGTTGATAAAAAAAAGAAAATGTATTTTTTTAATATGACTAACAGTCTGAAATCTTGAGATATAAACCATTGTTTTATCAGAGAAAGGTTTTATTGGCATTTCTTTTCTTCTTCTTTTTTTTGCTTTCTCCCCCAACTAATCACTGCAGCTCTAAACTATAGTGCTATGTAAACTAAATGAACTTCCTGCCTGTAAAACCCGTATTATTGTACAGATTATACCCTCTAAATGAATCGATGTAGCTCCTCACACGTTTCTCCTCTGTGATCTGAATCAGCTACTACATCGTGTGTACAGACGTTGAAGCGTGTGCGTTGTTGTACTTTGGGTCGAGACATCTCACTGTCGTTCTAAACCGCAGGTTATCCGACTCCGAGCCCCCCACACGTCATGATTGTTGTGAAACACATCAGCTGTTCTCTTATTCCTCATTGTATTGTTTTTACATCGGACGCCACCAACTGTTTGTTGCATAAACATCTCTGTTAACAGTAAATGTGAAATATACTAACTGAGATAGTTATTGCTTCTATTTAGAAATACTGTCATGCTGTATGGATAGTAATAATATATTTAAGAAGACCTTATATTGGGATTGTTGCTAAATTTCTTTGTCCCTCCATCACTGGTATGGTATATTGTGACATTTTGTGCAACATGAGCGATTAATCCCTCCATGTATAGACCACGAATGACTTTATGAAAACTTACATAGTGCTATTGAAGATGTATACCGAGAGCCTCAATGAGAACTATATATTTTGTGTGAGAAGTAATATTCAGATTGATAATAAATCCGAACGGACCATACCGCTCTGCCGCCTCGTGTGTGATGTTACGTCTGCTACACTCGCGCACGCACAAACGGCAGCGAGAAGGCCGCCCTCACAGCCAGAGTCACTTGATTGAATGGCGGCCTTGGTAAAGTCACAGAGAAAAAGCTATACGGTGCTCCCCGAGGGTTTGTATCTGGGAGAGAGTCGCAGGTTTGTACAGATGAAATGTTTGGTTCACCAGCTCTGTCAGCGGAGAAAGTGGCTGGGATTTGAAATGAAATCAGTCATGTATTTCACCCACGGAGGTCCTCCTGCAATATTACAGAGAGGAGAAAGTTCAGTCAGTCAGAGTCCACCTCAATCAGTGTTTACTGGAGGATGCCACGTTCAGCTAATTGACAACAGACAGCCTCTTTTCTTATTTTTGTGTGTTTTGTCTGCAGTTTCTCTTGTTGCAGGGGTTTGTCTGTCTGCTGTTAGAAATGGGAGGTGGAGTACAATCTGTTATTAGACCATAATCGCTGCAAACAGCTGCACCTGCAAACAATGGCTGATAAAACTGTCTCAAAGAGTCTTTTGTGAAGACAAATTTGCTCCTAATATACGACAGTCACACAATCGTAAGTGTGCCTTTCGGGGTATTTTCAATCATTTGTGTTTTCTTTCTTATATTAACGCAAATTGGTGACACGCTAAATCTTTAAGGGAGCCCTTCAAGAATCATTTGATGCCAAACTAAAGGACACAGACTGGATTAAAAATCTTTAAAATCTCCACTTACTTGGTTCTCAGAAGCTTTTGGCCACATCTCCCAGAGATCCCCAGTCAATTGATACACACCAAAGAGCTAACTTTATCCATTATTGTGTAGCTTAAGTACATGTGATTACAAATGATTGTTTACTGCATTTGAATTCATCTTGAATTTTGACAATAAACAGTGATACAGGGACAATAATACAAGTGTGTTTAAAGAGGCAGCAACAGTGTTATGTTACAAGTCACAGAGAGTGTGATACGTAGTACACATGAGTAGCATGTATACCTCATGAGTCTTTAATTAAATAATAGTAATATAAGATAAAAGTCTTTCTTTCTAAAAAGGCAATGTTGACTAGGGGTGACTATGATTGGTTTCATAGTTTAAAAAATGCTTTATGGATCAATTTTAACTAAACCCCAACTCTCATTTGATTGGTTGCCCCTCTCAAAGGATTTAGCTGATACTGGTCTATCAGAGGTCTGATTAATATGATTTTTATCAAGCTAAGGTTGCCTAATACGTCCCCATAGAAAACCTTTTTAACACAGGCCCTCTGATCACCCATCATGACAAACATTTGAGCTGTTCTATCATTTCAGTGCAGCTGCCCAATGATGAACACTTGAGGAAGGTTAACTGCCACTCGCTGGTTAGTTAGCAAGTGTTAGCAAGTGTAGATAAAATCCAAAGACTACTGTGCTAATCTGCTCTCAACCAAAGCACTTACAAGAAGGGCTGATTTCACTCGGAAACAGTCGGTAACCTCCAGCAAACGAGCCAGACGGAGAATACACATTTTCCTTAGCCACCTGAGGTCACCAGTGGTGTCAACGACCAGTCACTAGGCCGATGTGACTGAGGCTTAATACAAACCACTGTGGCAGGGTCAGGTGATAGAGTGGGCTGTCTACCAATTTGAAGATCGGTGAATGGATCCCCAGCTCCTCCTGTCCATGTGTCAAAGTATCCTTGGGGAACATACTGAACACCTAGTAGTTTATTGTTGCACCAATCGGAGTGCGGTGTGTAAATGTTAGACAAAAGTGTTTAGATATAGATAAAAGCACCATATCAATGTGTGTGGGTAAATGAGACTTGTAGTAGAAATTCAAACTCAAATTGAGTACAAGACACTATTAGTCCATTTACCATTAGGACTATAAACAGCAGCTAACCAACACAGTGCCGTCATATTCTGTACTTGCATGAGGTGATGGTATACTTCCTCCAAAAGATGTAACTGCAATTACTTTTTTAACCCAGTTTAAAGACAGTGTTAAAGCTGTCATACATTTTTAGGGTGGGAATCCATGCTTAGCACATGTAGTGTCTCATGTCCACTTTAAGTCAACTGTCATTTGATTTGCTGCCCCTCTCAAAGAGGAGATTTGAACAGGAAGTGGGTGGGGCATAAGTAATCATGCATCAAGTGATGATCCAAAGATCAGGATCCTTAAGGGTTTATAACTGATCCAAATAAAGTCATTGCTCACGGTTTACGAACTTTATGTTAAAGTTACTTTATTAGAAACTGATACCTAAATAAATATCAAAACAAAACAAGAAGTATCCATATGCTGCTTATAATAAATCAGCCAACACACTGGCTGCTTATCAGCCCATTAAAAACTGTAAAACTAGAGGACTTGGGCAGAAAGTACAATAAGGATTATATTAGTCTACAAAAAGTATAGAGAAGCATGCAAAGAGAATATATAATTTCCTGCCTTTCAACAATGGGTGCGTGGGGTTCTTTAAGTGTGAATGGATATTCAAGCATGCGTGCGTTGCCCGTTGACATGTCCCTCCCTCCCCTGACAGTTCTAATAGCCGGGAATGAGGCTTCATGCACTTCCTGAGGCCTCATTTGCATATGATTCGCTGATGAGCTGCCACCACTAACCAGCAACCCCAAACCAAAGCACTATTAATATTCTCCCATTCAGGTTGTAAAGCACACAAACCTAATCAGCTTAGAAATTACTGTATGGAAGCCATAATTACGCATGTTTAATTGCTTATCATCTGATGGGTACAAGTTTATTAGAAAATGTATTCATGGTAATTGCTTCCTGAGGTATCTGGTGTGCTACAATAGCTTGTGATATCCTGTCAGCTCCCATTTGGGAGGATTAATGCGTTCTGAAAAAGTCAAAATTAGATACTGTGCATCGCCTCTTTGGATGCTCGGTTTAACTCAAAGTGATTTTTAATTTAGGGATTTCTAAATTGCTACTTAAGCTCGGATAAGTCTTTGGAGTGAGATCCGTCAAAATCAGCATATCTGGCTGTTGTAAAAGAGTGCTGGCATATCACAGGGATATAAATGTATGTAAAGTAGGCAAACGACTGTGTAATCATGATGCCACCAGAAAATACTCGCATACCAGCCCTGGCAAGACGCTAAATTCCTGCCACCAAAGAGAAAAGATGTAAGGCGAACTGCAGGAATGACACAAAAGTGAAAAGTCACAGGCATGAAATGAGGAAACACATATTGTAGGAGAGACTTTTGAAGTGAAGCCATCTCAAAGCCGATGAATCACTCAGTCCTGAAACGAGCAGATTAAAACAGAGCGCCGGTCCCTCGGAGAGGCCTCTACACCGCCAACAACGTCGAGTAGGCCTTTTCAGCCACGGACCTCAGCGAGTCTTACAGCTCCTGCCCACTCTTTGATGATGTCTCTGTGGTTTATTGTAATCACTGCTGGCTCTCAGTGCTTCTGACACACTTCATGGCGTTTTAGAAGAAAATGCAAGTCCTACCATCAGTTTCTCTTTGGATAGCTGTATTCCCAACACAGAGCTACTTTTTTGTGGGACTTTTATACATAATTGATATATTAGATATGCATACATTATGTTCAGTCACAAAATAATTATACAAAAAAGGATTACACAAGGGCGGTATGATTGTGGTAAGAATAAGCAACAAGCCTGGCTCACTTTTCTATTTCCTACAGACACAGAAATGGCCATAATTAACATTTTTATAGGTCCCTGTTTCCCAAAACGCTGGAACAACCTGCAAAGACAAAACAGATTCTAAAGAGTTCAGCGCCTCCTTTGTTGGATTTACATTTGTTATTGTACTAAATGTTCTCAGTGGACGATGGGTCTGGATGGGTCTGGATGGGTTTGGACTGCAGGAAGCACTTTTCTACCTGGACTCTTACCACCAATCCTTGTAGTTTGGAATTGTCTTTGTTAAATGACCCAGATAGTCATTGACCCCGAGATACTTAAATTCCTCCTCTGCTGTGTTGAAAAGCGAGTTGAGTGTAAAAGCGAAGCTCTCGATTTACCGGTCGATCTACGCCCCTACCCTCACCTGAGCTCACGAACTCTGGGTAGTGACCAAAAGAACGAGATTGTGGATACAAATTATGATAATTTCTCCAAAGGGTGGCTAGCCTCTTCTTTAGAGATAGGGTCAGGATGAGTGGGATAAGTGGAAGAAAACCAATGGGTGGATGTATAGATGTATTTTCACTGGAACAAAGACATCATTTTGGGTGGGGGGAAATATTGCAAGCAAGTTTGTTCATCCTAATGGTCCCTTCACAGATGTCACAGTGCCATGGTCTCCATTTGATGTCCTGAAAGCTAAATCTAGCGCAGGACCTGTAGCTAACTTTAGCTTATCTGTCATCAATGTATAAGAAGTCGAGTAAATAAATAAATAAGGGAATACTTAAGAAATAAGGAAAGTACATGAAAGTAAGTGCTAAACATGTACAGTCATGGTCAAAAAAGAAGGAGACACGGTAAGCAAATCAGACCAATGTGCCAATGAATAAAAATACATTTTAAGTTTTAAGTATATTCTAGTTTTAAAGGATCAAATTTGACTGTGTTGCTTCACAGTTACAGAGAGTGCACAATCTCCTCTGAGTTTAAATCTGGAGTGGGGGACAGACAGTAGACTGTTGTCCAACAAGCTTTTTTTCACTGAGTGTTTTTTTTAACATTTAAACTTTTAAGCATTTTTGCACCAGTTACTCAGAAAGTACTTATCACGAAGCTATTGACAGTAAACAAACACGTCCAACACTGTAGTTTTATAACCAATAATATCCTAACAGTAATTAATATTGTAGCGCGTAAGCACTGAGACACACGGGCAGCTGGTGTGTCAAATGTCAATAAATAACAAAATGTTTCAAGTGAGATGGACGTATTTTGTAACGGGACAAATGTATTATTTCAAAACAAATAGCAAAAAACAGGTACTACTGAAAACCAACTCTTACCAATCTGATGATGAGGACAAAAAGGTATTTTTAAAATGCTTATGGTGAACCCTCCATCCGATCATGTTACTGACCTGTTTCCAGTTACACTAATTAGCTCTGATCTGTTCCAGTAGTTGTGCTTTTTTTTTTAAATCATTATAAAGTCTTCCAGTCTTCTGTTGTCTCTGTCTCAAACTTATGAGTTGCTCGTGTCAAATTCAAAGTGAGCACATAAACAAAAACATTTCTTAGTCAATATGTTGCCTCTCATAGCGTCAGTTAAATGTGAGGCCTTAATTAGCTGTTTTATTTACATTAAAGTCTTACAAATTATTTTGAACTGGATTTTCCCTCAGCTTTGAAGAGCTTTGAAAGCATCTTTCTACTTGTCATAATTCAAAGGCTTAAGTATTTCATTTTAACACATCACAACTAGTATGAAACAATTATGTACCTGCCATCAAATTTAGGTTAGAAACGAGCAGATTAACAGCACAAAGTCAAATAGTTTTTTTTCAAGATGGTGAAGAACAAAATTACAGCCAATTGATCAATAGCTGTTTTAACAGGCTGCCATAAAAGGTAAAAATATGCTAATATGTTGTCTGTGTAGCTATATTTTTAGCTGTCCATGAGTTTTTTTCAGTTATTTTTCTTATTTTGGTACCATTCTCGCTAATTAAAAAAAGGAATATTTCTGTGTGCTGTCTATTTCCCAGGATGGGGTGCTTCTTCACGTGATTTACTTGATTGTTGCCCCAAGTGGCTAAAAAAAATATATATATATATGAATATTGTTTTTAAAAGTGAAGATCAGCGAGTTTGGCGCCCCGCATGCTAGTCCTCTTTGATGCTGCAAATTTTGGTCTTCCTATGATACCAAGTAAATACAGGGCCAGTATTGCTGATACTTACATTTACTCATAAGTGCAGCTTATGTGTGTTTGTGTCATGATTTATAAGATGAATCGTCGTCTTTTTGCAAATTCTGAACACTTTTTAATGACGACTAAATCACTGTAATATTTACTTTCCACAATAATGACTTAATACAGCAAAACACACCTTTCAGCTTTTTGCATATTTTGAAACTGAAACGTAAATGTGTCTGTCTCTGAAGCACTTTGGGTCGGCTCTTGTTGTTTAAGTGTGCTATAGGCTGTAAATAAAGTCAGCATGACTGTCACAGTGCATGTTTGTGGTATATTTTTTCATTTCCATAATAATAATTAATTTAACACAATTTAGGGAGCTACATACCGAACTAAGAGGAGAGAAAGTATCGATCCAGTACCATTACATGCGTTGGCATTGATATCTGCATCGATCTCCACCTCTACCACGTGCATCAAGATGCTTCTTTATTTTTTAAGAGTAAAGCTGATGACTGCATAAAAATGGGCATATTGTATGAACCTATGAAATTAAGTACTTGCCAGTCTAAGTGGTAGTGATGCAAATCCAAACTCAGAGGTTACAGAAATGTATTGGGAACAGCTGCATCGGATGCTTTGAAATTCAGACTTGTTTTATTAGCTCGGATAGGCTCAATGGACAAATGGATATTGAGGCAGCATATTTTTTAAAATATCGGTTTTGGGGTGCAAGGCTTGGAAGCTAATTTAGCATTCCTGTCTGCAAAAACTACACCTGCAGATTACTGGACTTTTGAGTGATAGCAAACAACATGCTGACCAACATGACATTTCCCCGTGGAGAGGGGTTGGGAAGTCCCAGAGCGTTTGCTTGTTTAAAACACTGTCTGGGATGATTTCCAGGATTTTTCCAAAGAGAAAAGCTTTGTTTTTCTTTGCTGGTGTTGTTGGGAGTGAATGGAGAGCAGATTGCAGAGGCTGTTCTTCTCATGTCTGTCCAAGGCCTCAATACCTTTGATCTTCTTAAGAAACAAACAAGCTTTTTAACTTGGCACTGCCGGCTAGTGACTCTCCTCTTCTACTTTTGCTGCTCCTCAAATTGCTGATCCTAAGAAAACTCATCTTCTTTAACACTCATAGTTAACGCATGCACGAAATTGTGGTCTAAAATATGGACCCCCGCCGAGTCACACAAGCTTCTTTTTTTTTTAGTGTATATGAATGTTAAAAACCTTATTAAGTGTGATGTTTGGCAGCAATGCGCATAAAGTGAGATGGAAACAGATCTGATTTTATTACATCTTAACACTGCAGTAGTGTGCTGTAGCTTCAGGCTAAATCTTTAAAGAAATATGTTTTGTTCTGTCTTTAACTCCTCTTTCTTTATTAGGTTATAATGATGCAATCTGAATTATTAAATGTCATCCATCTGTTTTCTTAACCACATATGTTATCAGGGTTACTGTGAGACTGTGCAATGACTCGTTAATTTACTAGGAGTGCTACTCGGATCGACTTTGCACGGTTCCAAGCGATCCGAGCAGGTAGTACTGGATTGCAATGGAAAACCAGTTGATCCGAGTCGAATCGTGGTGATCAGTGGTGAGTCAATCCAAGTAGGTACTAATGGAAAAGGAGCTTAAATTATCAGGTAGTACTGGCAAACTTGATTAGCAAGATGCATCCACACACATGCCAAGTATCACTCACGTGCCAAAAATGGAGCGCAGGCTTCTTGAATGTGCTGTTAGTGAAATAACCGCAGCGCGAGTGATTTTGTTTGTCAGATAATTGCATTACAAATGTTAAAGAAGAAGCTACGCCACAAACGCATTTGAGAGGTAAACTTCAGTAACTGCATGAAGTTTGGACGTTTTGTAAAATGCAAATAAAATAAACAAAAACAGAACTCAGTGATTTCATAAATCCATATTTTATTCACAAGAGAAGAGAGAAAATATCTAATGAATAATCAGTGAAATGATGCTATTTAATGAAAATTATGAGCTCATTTTGAATTTAATGGTAGTAATGCATATTAAAAAACGTTGGGACAGTTTACAGTTGGTAAACTGCATGAAAGCCAATTTTCTCCTACTATACTTATTATCATGCTGTAATAGTTTAGCATTTTGTTGCTGAAATATGCAAGGCCTCACCTGAAACCATCTTCTAATGGGAGCATATATTGCTCTAACATCTGCATATATCTTTCTGTAATGATGACGCCTTTTCAGGCACTAATGCACCCTCATACATCAGAGACTTTTGTATGTAGTATGACGCATGAATAACAAGCCCAGTGGTTTAGTCCAGAGGTCCATGTTTTCCCAAAAAGAATTTCAGATCATCAGACCAAGGAACAGTTTTCCACTTTGCCTCAGTCCATTTTAAATGAGGTTTGGCTTAAAGAAGATATTTCACCTTCACACCTTCTTGCATGATAGAGCTTTAACCTGCATTTCTTTAAGTGTTTCTGAGCCCCTGCGGTGATTTCCATGACAGAAATCTGCCTGTTTTTAGTGCAGTGCCACATGAGGGTCAAGAGATCATCAGCCAACATAGATTTTCAGCCTTGTCCCTGGTTTCTCCAGAAATTCTCCCAAAATTACCAGTTAAAAAGTCCAGTTACCATCAATTCAAGCAACTATGACTACCATGACGTGGATGACTGGGAACCTACATAGACACTAGTCTCTATAAACACTAAAGTCATCCTTAGGCCTCAATAAAACTTGAACTAGTAAGTTATAAAAAGAAATCAACCCTGCATAGTTGTTATGGGCAGACAGGGGTGGGCTGTAAACATGTTTATCTCCACTGTAAATCTAGACTTTTCAAGATGGGGGTCTATAGGGATTGATTCACTTTTGGCATCAGCTTTAAGTGGTCACAGTTTTCTGCACTTTTGCACGTTTGGCTTCATTTGTTACCAAAATCAAATGCGTTAAATGAAAGAGTCACAAATTGCTTGTGCAACCCAGTCCAGGTGTAGCAGGGGCAGATGGGTGCTTTAAAGGATTCATGGTCCAGTCGTGACATTTAAAGAGATTTTGGGAAAGGTTCTGAGATGAAGGTGAGCAGTCACAGTCAACGTCTGCCCGAGTAGAAAATGCAAAGACAATCAAGAAGCAAATCTCCTTTTATTGCGCTCATTGCTTCCTTCTCTGTGGCTATTAATGAATGTACAGCAGCCACAATGACATTTTACACAGTTTAATCCCTGTCCCATCATGCATCTGGGGATACCATGGCATTTGGCTGCAATGCTTTATTTTTTATTTTTTTTATCAGTGTCTGCGGCGGTGATGACCAGCACGACTTCAATCCTGCTCACTGTCACTCATCATAAGTGAGTTTATCAACACACATCTAATCGCCACACTCCGCAGGGACCTTAACCATTTGCATACTAAGATTGCTTTCTTTTGCTCGACTGAGGACGCATCTCCTTTGCATAATTATTAATGATAAAGAGACGGCGAACAAATGTGTCAGAAGGTATTAGCATCGAGTATACAACTAGATTCTAAAGGATCCCTTCAGTGACATGACGTGAGGAAAGATGAGGGCAGAGGGTAGGAAAACGGAGTCTTGGGAACAAGACTGTCAAGGGAGACACTTTTGCATAAAGGGAAGGGGTTAATTAAAAGGCCAAAGATGGAAAATATAGAGGTAGTGATGTTGTTTTGTATTTTAAAGTGTTGTTTGACAAGGAGGCTGCATAGAGGCTAAAAGTGTTGTCAGAAAGAATATAAAAAGGGAAGAAAGCAAAAAACAAATAGCAGTCAGATGTAAAGAGAGTACCCGAAGGACTTAAGTTTAGTGGCGGAGCAGCAGGATGCAGGATGAGGAGCTGAGCCTGAAATATAACATATAATTACATCAAAGAAAATATTGCTCCAGTAGAAGGAAAATCCACAGTGGTGAACAACACAAGATGTTTACATACAGCAGAGTCACTGTAGCTGCTCATTGCAGCATTTCTGCTGTGTACCATTAAAGCAGCAGGCCCATATTGTCTGTCATCTGTTGTCGGTAATTACCACTTTTTACACTGTCTTACCCTCTGTGGATAATGTTCATCGTCTATACGAGAAGTGTTTCGTGTGAATAGTTTAACTGTTTGCCACTTTATATGAAACAGCTGCACTCTTTTTACAGGACAGGAATAAATAAGTCAAGCAAGCTACGGTTCAGTTGGGGGTTGAAATGTCCTCCCTGCGTTCTCTGCTAAACACAGGCCTGTATACCGTCTGCACAGTCTAATAGCATGATATTAAAAATGCCCACAGCGATTGTTAAGTCACAGCGGCGCATTTGCACCACGATGGATGACCTTTTGGTAAATCTTAACGAGGCTTTTTCACGAGTTTCAAAAGCAAAACATACGGTGGAGTGTAGAATAATACCAGCCGCGTGAAAAATGTGAGCAGCAGAAAAGTAAATCACAGTTTTCTGTGGAGTCTTTGGCTGCACTCTTTAGCTGCGTTTCTCTTATCTTTCTGACTGCAATTAAAACGATGTGTTGCATCGATACAGCGGCCAAGTTGCACTCTGCGTGTTGTAGTTAACACGTCAGCTGTTTGCACCTGTCTGCCCCCTTTTCAGGAGCCTGTCCAAACTTCACAGCAAGTCACAGCTTGGAGAATAATCTCGGGGGTCAGGCAGGGTCGTCAGTGGTCTCCCTTCTGGCTTTCCTTCAACAAATAAACTGGTAATGACCTTTGACCTTTCGTTTTTGCATGAGAATTGACATCAGTATTCCACAACCCCACTATGGCAACCTCAAATGTCAGCCCTTGAAACCCAAACTTCTTTTTTTTTTATGACCCCAACCAGAGGTGGGGGAGCGGGGGTGGGTGGGTACGCATTTGAGAGGTGGAGTCGGGGGAGGCAAGCTTTGGGCTCATCTGAATCACAAATTAGGGCGCTTAGAGAAAAATCAACCATCCATGATTCATTACATGTTTCCTGCTGAGCCTCTGCGATGGCAACTGTCCTAGCAACAGGATCCTAGCAACAGCAACAACTCTCCACCACCGCAGCAGCCAATCAGGAACTTTGATGCCTGATCAAAATTTAGCCAATGAAAAGGGGAGGGCACTGGGAAAGCATGATGATGCATTTCCTTGTGCAGCTGGTGAGACTGGGGTGTGTTTGTAAAACGTATATGTGTGAAAAAGTAATACTAAAATCCTCACTTTATCCTTCTGATAAAGTGAAGTATTACGTGATGGTGTTTTAGAAGCATTTTTCTGTGCAGTAGTCGTAGCAGTTACAGCACAGTACTGTGCAAAATCTCTTGAGCCACCTCATGTTTCTTTTTTCTTTTTTTTTTCTTTTTTTTGCTTCCAAGGACCCAAACTTGAGCAATAGTAGCAGCCTGTCACAAAAACACAATTTGTTACCATTTCTTTAGTTCAATCTATGAACACTGGCAAAGATAACACAATTTGATGGGCATAAAATTGTATTTTTGTAATAGCAACAAGGGGGGCTGTCATGAAACAATTCTTAGGGAGCGAAAAGGCTAAGGTATAGGCTGGACTGCAAATCAGTGGCAATATGTCTTATGGTTTGATATTTCTGGTTCAAATAATTGTTGATATATATGGTCAGGATAAAGTCTCTGTGATGCTTTGGGTCTCCATTTTAGTCAGTGGCGTTGGGGATAAAAGTTAATGGAATTGTGAACACAGAAAAGTACAGTCATATTTTGATTAGTGCTGTCAGCCTTAATCTCGCTAAAATGACGTCAACACTATAACCGCATTAACACGGCAAATCTCTGTTAGCGAGTTGCGAGGGCTGTACGGCGTCAACGCATTAGCAGGGTTAGTTCGCTAAGGTGTTAGCGCCGTGCCGGCGATCCATGTTAACTCGCTAACGGAGATTTGCCGCACTAATTTTGATCTTTGTAAAGCATCTGATCGGCAACGGTTTAATTTTTCAGAACGACGGGGATTCCAAACACACCACCAATACAGTAAATGCATACCTGGATAGAAAAGCACACAATGGAAAACTATCAGTCATGGATTGGCCTCCCCAGAGCCTGGAGCTTAGACTGAATCAGTGCGGTTTCATCTTGACAGAGAATAATATATTTCTTGCTTGGTGATGGTCTGCAACACCATCAGTAATTCAGACATATTCTCAGTTATCACTGGATTCTACCACCAGTTCTGTTAATAACATTTATTGACAAAATTTATAGTAGCCAAGGGAGGAGGGTGTCTGGTTTAGTGGCCTCAGGGTCAAGTCTTCACTTTTTGCAGATGATGTGATTCTGTTGGCTTCACTGAGAAGTAGTCTCCTCACACTGGTCCTTCAATTCCAGTCTCATCGCACCTCCAAGCCCAAGTTGCTGCCCCAAGTGGAGGAGTTCAAGTCTCTCCCATGTTCACAAACCTTATGTGAACGTGCATGCACTGGCTGTATGCTAATTGCCCGATGTAATCATATAAACACACAATTGTCTTTGTTCCACAGACATTTTGTGGTGATTATATAGTTAGTCTCTGAGGAAAAGGTGATCTTATTTGATTAGCTGAAAAAGACCTCTCTTATTTTAATTTAGTGCATGCAAAAGGTTTTTAAAAAGGTCTTTGTGTCTTTTCTACTTTGTTACAAATGTCTCTTAGGTTGCCCACATGCAACATAATGATGATGGTGTTGATTTACAACAGACTCCTCTCACATGTAAATGATCCAAAAGTGTGGGATGTTTGTTCACCTGCTTCACTGTAATCAGGCATCATTTTTCAAAGAGACCTTCCACCATCATCTGATGTCAGATAGGCCTGATCTTCACTTCAAAGGGACTCTAAGCAGGTCCAAATGCTCTGATAATATTCAGTGTGATAATACATCAAGCTGATGTCTTCCTCTCCACTTTTGAGTAATCTCACTATTTTTTCTAAAGGCTGAGATCCCATTTCCTTTAGAAAATGAAGAAAGGTACACACAAAATGTTTAAAACATCCATAAAGGAAACAATTTTACATGTTCTCTGTTCTGGCAGATAACTAATGGAGTGATCCCAAAAGTTTTTAATCTGTCATATCACAAAAGTACTGTCAGATGGATTTAACATATGTTTGTTTATAAGTTTATAAGTGTTTGAATTCATTTTAAAATACATGTCATCCTAGAACTGATCAACCTGGATACTGGAGTTAGGAGTATGGCCAAAACGATTGACAGGTGTCCCAACCCAGACAGCTGAATTTTCTGTGTCTTTTATACTGTCTTAATTTAACAGCTGCTTATTATATTTATTAACCACATTTTATCCATTATTTTTGCTCCACGCCCTCCGGTTGGATACTATCTAACCAGCACCAGTCATGATGGGACAAATGTATCCCCGAACTGACTGATGAGTAGTTGCTTGCAATTATTTGTGAAATAAGTTGCTAAAGCCCAGCACAGGCCTGGAAAGCAGTCAGTGAACCCACTGGAAAGTTGTATATGGTGCAGATGTTTGTTGTGCACTGAATTTAGCATATAACTATAGAAATATTCAGGTATTATATTTGCAGTAAGCTACATCAATGCTATATCTTTCGGCAGGAAAACATCTGCACTACCTATTGCTATTCCTCGATGGATCTTCAGACAGTGAAAAAACATTGGTGAAGCAGAAGTTAGAAACGGTGCACTGACATCTTGACAGTGAGGAAGCTACATTAACACCACTGAGACCCTCTCTGTGTGGATGGTGCAAAGAGAGATAGATTGTATTCTCCCCACACATCTGCGCTACATAGCACCTACCACTACCTACACAGAGCATGTAGGTCTGAAATACATTGCTGTGCGATCTGGGAAGGCACAACTTTTGCCTTGAAGTCAATGAGTTTCTATTTATTGTTTCTGTTGTACTTTTTCAACTTTTGCTACCTCCCCGAGGATAATTAGTGAATATTTTTACCCTGCAACAGCTAGCAACTTCCAGGAACCACTTACCAGCTAGCTAGTGAGTGCACATCTTTCCCAAGTATACCAGGGGGTCAGCAGTCGATCTCGAGGCTTGCCTGAACATATTTTCTTTATCTATTCCAGTCTTTTGTCAATAATTTTAGCTAACAGATTTAGCTGCTAGCCATACTATTTGCTAATAAATTCTGACTTTTCAATCCTAACTTTAGCTAGCTGTTGAACCCACTAAAATTAGCAGCTTCTGCATCTGTTAACCATGCTTTTAGCAAGCCCTTTGAACCATTTTTATCTACTGTTTTAACAGTACTTATTTATTGTCTTTGTATTTATACTTCTTAGCCATTGCTTACAATGTAAACATACTTATGTGCACTTAGTTCTCTTTTTTTTTAATACAGCAGTCAAATACATCCTGACTGATGTGTAAGTAGTCCCTGTAGCTTAGTTACACTTTGGGAATCACTGAATAAAAGGGCTGCTTTTTACTAGAAGAGATAAATATAACTGAACAATAAGTTCAATACTTAAATAATTTTTATTTCTTTTATAGAGTAAAATATTGGATTTTACTCTTGTGAGGTTTATGAACCAAAATCCTCCATCACAGCTATTTTTTGCCTGTCAGACTGAGCACTCCTTTGAGGTACAAACTGCAGATAAAAGCCTGTCTGTGTCTATTCTGTGTGATGTTCAGTACATTCTCCAACTGTAGGATCCAAAAGCCATAAATAATTCCTTTTTTGAAATTTTAAACACAATAGCTCTAACAACAGCCTCTGCATACAATGTGTAAATTTCCGCCTTATTTCAGACGTAACTAAAAGCAACTTACACATCCTTTCTCATTTCATCATCTCACCGCGTGTGCTGATTGCGCACAGCAGGAAGGGACTGTTTTTTGTCATTGAAGTAGCCTTTACAGTATTCATCCCTATTTTTGTCTCACAGCCTGAACCTATACTTTTTCTGGATCCAATCAGCATGCTGTTGTTTTACTCTGTCTCAAACAGAATCTAACATTTGAGACGAGAGACCTCTCCTCTTCGCTGGCGTGAAGGTAAAAGCAACACCGGCTGCATTTCAGGAAGGATTTTGACTGCACTTCCACTACCTTTTCTCATAGCGTCAGCTGTAGG
The DNA here is from genome assembly GCF_057381845.1 of Rhamphochromis longiceps. NCBI lineage: Eukaryota > Metazoa > Chordata > Actinopteri > Cichliformes > Cichlidae > Rhamphochromis > Rhamphochromis longiceps. Next base: position 22,723,201 of record NC_140565.1, on the reverse strand, counting down.
ATTTCGTTTCAAGCTGCACTTCTTTCCTTGTGATGACATTGAGTGATACATTTCTGGAAATCCATCAAATAAGAAATGATAGATGATAACGGTGAAGAAGACAAGGAGTTAAAGATGGTTTGAAGTGGAGCCAACACAGGATGGGATGATCGATGTCATCAACAAACAGGTGATATCATGCAGTCCCTGGGGGGGATGGAAAAGTAGATAGATCCAAGACTAACCAAAGAAAGTATTCAGGAAATATTTTTTTAAAACTGAAGAAATGAAGGAAATGCTGTGAGGTGGGCGTTAATTTTCTATGCAACTATTGTATCTATGAAAGTTTTGTTTTCTAATCTGCATTTTTTACATTCTTACTGAAGTTTCAGGCAGTTTGCCATGAAATTCCGTATCAACATTTTTGTATGCCAGTAACACTGGTGATCCTTACTTTGTATCTATGCCCACCATGAACTTGAAGTTAAATATCTTACTAAATATTAAAAACAATTGCTTTCAGATTTTCTAAAGATATTTAAGGTCTGTAGAGCAGCCGTTCTAATGAAACTGGTAACTTAGTACAACATTAGGTCAAAATCAATCCATCTTCTTAAGCACTTATCTAATTTGGAGTCACGGGGAGGCTTGATCCCATCCCAAAGTCCAAGGGCAAGATCCTGGACAGGTTACCAATCTATCACATTATTATTAGCTTAAAATGATTGGTTTTACTTCCATATCTTATTCCATTGTCACAATGAGCATGCTTGCACACTGATATTAGCATTCACTGCTGTACAGATTTATAGAGCAAGGCTAGCATCACAAAGGAACTCTTAGGGGTTTATGTACAATGGATTACATGTGAGACATGTGGTTAGGTCCAAAATTAACAATGCAATGAACACCAATTCACTATCATACCAGTTCAGCGCCCTAAGTTTAACCCCTTTAGGTCTATATGAATATCCTGTCATGCCTTATCCTCATCCGGTCACATACCAAATACACCCTTTCAGTCTTGTGGTTTTTCCCTCTAACACATCAGTGCTGCTGCTGTGATGCATCGCTGCCTGCTGTTTCAACACCTCAGGCACCCCACAATCCACCCCTAAGCCCCAGGGGGATAATTACTCCCCAATTTGCAGAAAGTGACGGGGATCGTAGATGCCAAACTTGTATTGTATTCTGCTGCTGTAATGAATGAAAGTTTTGTGACAGAAATATCTAAATTGTGAGCAAAATGCCTTCAAGAAAAAATGCAGTGCTGTAATTTAATCTCGTATTGGTTAATTGTGCAAAAACAAAACAATGCGGAGATATAAAATAAGAATGAGACACATATTTCATGAACTTTAATTCGAATCAACAAAAGAACTGCACTGCTTTGCTTTTTTAATCTTTTTTTTTTTGATACCTTGGACCTCGTGCCTTGTGAATAGCAACTTAATAGGAATGTGTAACAGAGATTTAAAGCAGTCCTTTGCCCCTTTCTTCTACTGCCCTTGCTCAGGCCTTTCATTAATTTTAATGAGGCCAGTTTATGGATGCAGAGGGGTGCCAAGAAAAGTGAGTTGTAACCTACAGCAAAAATATGCACTACAATAAAATTCACTCCTATTGTGGTGACTCAGAGAAATAGCTTAATTCAATTTTATTTATATAGCATCAAATCACCTCAAGGTGCTTTATATGAAAGCTATAGATTATTCAATACTAAAGAGAAAACTAGTGAATTACATAACCTCCTATGAGGAAGCACTTGGCGATAGTGGGAAGGAAAAACTCCCTTTTAACAGGAAGAAACCTCCAGCAGAAGCAGAGTGAGGGAGGAGCAGCCATCTGCCGTAACTGTTTGGAGGGGAGGGGGAAACAGGAATTCTTGTACTTTGGTGGCACTTTCATTCTTCGTTTAAACTGATATTGTAGCTCAAGGAAATCTAAACTCCTTTTTCTGAATCTCTTCCAAGCTCTGACCCTCCAACAGTACATACTGTACCTCCTGTTCCACACTGAGCTCCATTATCCTGGGATAAAGTGACACTAAGAATGTCCAGAGAGATTTCTGTCGCTGTCGACAAAGATGCCACCTGAGTCAGATGACAACTGTACTCTGCCACAGTCAGAGTTCTTGCAGGCTGTCGTTTGCTGCTCTGCAGTCATAAAAATTGCCTTACCCGTGCTGGATTTGTGGTGATTACGGTCCAAGTAGTACACAAACCCTTGAGGATTTTGTTTGGACTCACATAAATCCCTTCTCCATTCCCAAGACAAACAGTATTAAGACCACTAATGCAATAATCATCAGCACAAGCAAACGTACACAAACAAGACACAAAGAATCAATCAATGAAGAATTTAGAGATGTATTATGCTGCAGTTGGCTGAGTCTCAGAAAACAAGCTGCTTGCCAAATTTCTACAGATTTAAGTTAAATTATGTGACACAGTTATTCATTTGACATTTAGAAAAAAATGTATCATGCTATACAAATTGTGTGCAAAGCCGTTATCGTGGGTGGAGGTGTGAATCTGCTCTCTTTGCCACTTTACTAAATGGATGCTCGTTATAAGCTGCTGAATACGCCCCTAAAAAAACTCCACCTAAATCCCCGTCTGACAGCTGCACTCAGGTGGGGTGTTTTTTTGTTTGTTTCACTTTTGTATGTTTTTTTTCCTCCTTCCGGCGCCATTAGGCAAGATTTTGAAAATTGTTTTTAAAAAAATCTTCCTGCGTCCTGCTTCTTTTGTCATTATTCACTAAAAGTCTTGAGTCCTTGAGGGGCGACAAAAGCCCTCTGACGAGCAGATGAGCAACAAATTCTCTGCGGTGACGACTGTTCAAAGCTTGTTTGATGCACAAGGATTTATTAGCAATTTCTGCACCAAACCAATTAGGCGCCGGTGGTATAAAAAATCAAATAAAATTTAAGAAACATCTGTGTTTCAGGGTTAATTCAGTTTCATGCTGATTTAATCCAATCAAGAGCCGTTATAAACCGAATTGCATTTATTAATTTTAACCACGCTGTGCATTTGCTGCAGATATGACCTCCTGTTTGAATGACTGCAGCATTTTTTTATTAGTCTATAAAAACAATAAAGAGCCATCAACGCGAAGTGGCTGAACATTACACTTCCCTGCTTTGTTTTCTTGTTTGTTTGGGATTTTTTAATATGGAAGATGCAGGCTTTGACAACATAGATGACAAAGTCTGAGTTTTAATCAAAAAGTTTGCTCTACATACCCCACTTTCTTTATTGGCTACATTTTTTGTTCTGGCATTTGAAATGAAAAGCAATGCTCTGCTTTGAAACCTTGGACCCTGGCATTCTTGCAGATGTAACTTTGACACGTAGCACCCACCTCCATGAAAGTTCTTCTGCAAAACGCATCGACGAAATACAACGTGAGAGCTGCAGCAGGCCTGCAACACCACCTCAATCAAGACCTTACCTTCCTAAAAGGAAAAGAAAACAATCTCCAATAAATCAGTTAAAGGTTGCATTATGTTAATGAATCTGGATTGTAATGAACCTGCACTGCTGTCTAACTAACTAACCCCTTTCTTTCATGAACTAAAGCACCTTGCAGCCCTTGACTGACATATGAAGATATTCATAAATATCAGCATGTATTTGTTCACAATCATTATCAGTCAATATTATTATCCTCTGCCTACTTTAATACAGGCATGTGTTCTAATGCTGAGGCTTACATTCTGATGACTTTATAACAGGCTGCTTTGAATCCATCAAGCAACCAGTAACCTGATGCACAAGAGACAGCAAAATGTGGCCTAATTTAAAATGAATTGTTTAAAATTACACTTAAGTAAACTTAACTTCTGCTCAAAGCCCATCGTGAAATATTGTGTTCAGGCAGTTATTTGGACAGTTACACTCATAGGCAACTTTGTTAGCTGCACCTGCTCAACTGCTCGCCAGTCACATGCAACTGAGTCTGTGACAGAGAGGTTAGTCTGAATATTTAAAGAACTGATGATCTACTGGATCTCCCCACACATCCATCTCTAGGGTTTACAGAGAAAAAGAGAAAATATTCAGTGAAAATGCCTTGTTGATGACAGCAGTCTGAATGCTTCGAGCTGATAGGAAGGCGACAACAGTAACTCAAATAAGCACTATTACAACAAAGATATGCAGAAGAGCATCTCCATGTCCAACCTCAAAGCCAATGGGCTACAGCAGAACACCATATCGGTTTCCAATGTTGAAACTAAGGCGACAATTTGCACAGGTTTACTAAAAGTGTACAACTAAAGATTGGAAAAATGTTGCCTGGTCTGATGAGTCTTGATTTCTGCTGCGACACAGGTTAAGACTCTGATGTAAACAGCATGAAAGCATGGATCCATCCTGCTTTGTATTAATGGTTCAGGCTGCCTGTGGAGGTACAGTTGTGTGGGGCATATTCTCCTGGCACACTTTAGGACCCTGAACAACAGCTGAACATCGTTTAAACGCCACAGCCTACCTGAGTGTTCTTTCTGACCGCGTTCAACCCTTTATGATTACAGTGTAACTATCTTCTGATGGCTGTTTCCAGCCGAATAACACAAAATGCCACAAAGCTCAAATAATCACAGACGGCAGTGTTGAACAGTGAGTTCGCTGTACTCAAATGGCCTCCACAGTCACAAGATCTCAATCCAACGGAGTACCTTTAAACTGCTCAACAGCATCTTGTTATTTAGGGGACACCAAAGCAAAATCACTTTTCCTTTAAGATAAGATAAGATAAGATCTTATTTAAGGTAAGAAGTTAAGGTTTAACTTTAAGGTAAGAACTAAAAACTCACACTGCGAGGTTTACTGTGAGCATAGCAGACCAATAAGTGACTCAATCCATATATTTGTGTTTTAAACCAAGATATTTCACTGCTCTTTACATTTTTCCTTATTTTTTACAGTTCTGTTAGTATTAGAGGCAAATGGCATCAAACTTTCCCCCTCTCTCTCCCTCAAAATTTGGACTACCCTTTCAGCAGAAAAGAGTAACAAATACGGAGCCTTCCTCTTTTCTGAGCCTTTCTCAACCGTATTGATTGCTATACAGTATAACTTTGATTGCTTTTATCCTGTCATGCTACAGTTTTGTTTTATATGTTATTCATAGCATCTGTGTAGCTATCTTTCTTCTTGTTTCACAGTCAGACTCCCTCAGTCTACTCTATTGAGTGTTCATACTTACATTTGAACATCGTTTGTCTGCTGAAGATGGGTGTCGATAGGTGCTCCGCTTGGTACGGGTGCTTTTTCCTTTAAAAGGAGTGACTGACAGGAAGCTTGACGGTGAGCTGTCACGCTACCGTCGCTGTCCTCAGAGTGAAAGTCGATAGGAGGATTTCACAGTTTTTTTTTGTGATGACTTTAGGAGGAGAGGAGGAGAGCTGTGAAATTTAAGGCAATGGAGGGAGATGGGCCACTGCTTTAATTAAACCCTTGGAGACTGCTGGCTGCATGGGAACAAGGGCCAAATGAGTTGCTGGGTCATGTGCATGCGTTCTGCCACATGAATAATACAAAGCACTGCAGGCTCATTCAAAATAATCTGAGAGCGCTGCTCTTTTCAGGGCTCTGCTCACAGGACAGGAAAATCCAGGGTGTTTTGTCTCTGCTCATAGCATAGGAAAGAAACACTGCAGCTTAGACGTCTTGGAATTGTAATAGAGAAAAACTCGCAATATATGCTGACGGTACATATAAAGATAAAATGAATACATGCAATGTGTAATGGTCAATCATAGCGACAAAACTTTACAAAATTATCATTTGGCGCTGCATTTGCACTCAGGTCAGCCGAGATTTTTAGTGTGTTTCAAATCACAGTTTGGGTTTTGGGTCAGTCTTACTGTCACAAACCCACTGAAAGCTACCGGACCAGCACCAGACAACAATTAGGTGGCAGGCACTGTGGAGCAATTACCTGCTAAACAGCCAAACATTCCCCCGAGGGGTTTGTGGACAGGGTAGAGCTAGAAGGAGAGTGAATATCTTACTTAAATTTGCCAAGTAGCCCGAGACACACGAGCTCAACTTACCCCAGCTCATTATAGGCGGTAATATGTCATATATTTAGCCTACATGGGTTTTTAAAAAATACTTCCAGTGGAAAGCTTTCAGATGTTTTCTTTCACTCTTTTGTAGCCAGTTGTTTTATGCTAAGAAGACTGTGAGTGACAAACCACGATTAAAAGTCATTCATTAAAGAATCAAATAAACAGAAACGGGTCGCTCTTTTTTCATCATCTAAAACGTCTGTGTACATATTGACTGCTGTGGGTGTTCGGAGTCATTTCCACACATTTAGTGCAAACAATGCACCTGCTTAAATTAGAGCTTTCGTGTGTATTGGTATTTTCAGTTTACTTGCTTGTGGGTGTTATTTGTACTTTTTTCCTACCTACTTGTCTTATTTAATGTGTGCTTGATTTTCTGAGTAAGGATCAGTTCTGCACTGATGACCACAAAGACTCATGGGACTGTTTGGATCATTAATAGACCTTTTTCGCAGCAGACATTTTGACATTAAATGGCAGGTAAACACAGCTGCTGCTAATGACAGCACCATAGCTTCTGCTTTATTTAGGTGCAGGGCTTTAATTAAGATAATTAGTGACACCTGCGCTCACCTGCGTTATATCAACAAGACTGCTGTGGAAAAAGTAGCTGTGCTTTTTATTCCACTTACAGCGAGTTATGTTCACGCTTCGATTGTCATGAATGTCTGAGCTTTGGCTTGCAGCTTCTGACCATCGTTCAGAGCTGTTCAAATGTTAAAGTGGATTTTTATATCTTGTTTTCTGTTATATACAAATACAGTGGCTTATATTAAACAGGTTTCACCTCAGTAGCTGTAAAGAGACATGAAGGGAGCTAAAATGACTTGTTTCAGGCAGTGGATGAACTGATGGACTGCCTGAAGCTGAACACAAACTACTTTAATAGAGTCTAAGAATAAAAGTATGGAGCATACGGTTCCCTTTCCAAGCAGTCCTGTTGTAGTTGTGCAGTACGGGGGCCTTTTCTTATAGGAAATATGCATCCGTCCTCTTCCACTTATCCAGTTTAGTGTCATGGGTGGGCTGGAGCCTATCAGCTGTCATAGGGTGAAGGGCAGGGTACACCCTGGACAGGTCACCAATCTGTCACAGGGCTAACACAGAGAGACAGACAACCGTTGACGCTCAGTATCACACCTAGAGCCAATTTAGAGTCACCAATTAACCAGCGTACGTGTCTGGTGGGAAGTAGCCACACAGAGCTCACATGGACGCGAGGGAAACTCCACACTCTTCTTCTCAGTGGCTCATCTGCCTCCATCTCACCCAAACCCTTGTGTCCTCTTCTGTCACACCAACCATCTGCATATAGTTGTCTTCTTCCACTGGTGCTTGTTATTGTCGGCCTCAACAGAATTCATATGAAAATCTTATTGATGAGCCAAATGCTTGATTTGGCACAGATTTCCCTTCATGGGGCAGTCCTCCTCATTTATCCAAGATTGAGACCAGCACTTGGACTACACCGGCTGAGTGTATGTTAGCTGTTTTGCAGACCTAAAATAAAAAAGCAAATCTAACTCATCATCTTAGCCGTACCGTTCCCAATATTTCTGATTATAATACTACACCTCACAGAGCTGAAAGTTGTGCGTCTACAACATGTAAGCCTTTTCTTAATTAACTGATCAGATCAGTACTGGCAATTAGCGAAGATCTTCCTGCGATAATAGTGATACAGAAGGATAAACACTCACAATCTTCAAGGACGTGTTTTGCTTTAAGCATTTAATTTTAAGAGTCCATAAAAAATGAACATTTCTCAGATGTTTTCCACTCACAGTCATCATGAGAACAAGCTGTCAAGGATGCATCTTTTACAAAAACACCCACATGTTGTTGAATCCACTAAATACAAAGAGTCCTACAAAAAACCACAACACTTTGAGAGGGGTTAATAAGGACTTTTGGCTTTGACGTGGAAGCAGAGGTAAAGAGTGGATGGAGTTGTTGAGTTTTCATGTGGGAGTGAGCAAGAAACGTCAGTCCCTCCGTAATAAAGCTCACTCTTCTCTTTCATTCTCATTTTACTCTCTCGCCTTGTCTCTGCTGAACGAAGGATTGGCTGAATAGTTTTGACCTTCGCTTATTCTCACACGCTGCACAGTATTAGCCCAGTAATTTTCATGCTTCTTATAAACAAGGCTCGATACTGTAATTCTACTTCCACTTGAACCCTTTCAAACACAAAATCACTCCCCCAAAAAACACGCTGCAAACAGTGGAAAAGTTCAAGAGAGTAATTTAAGTTCTCTGTACATCCACGCGATAAATACAGCAACAGCTACTAAAATGTATCTCGAACAGAAGAAGACAAAACGTTGAAGTGAGGTCTGCAGCTGATAAACAGAGAGAGATGTGGTGCAACGGTGGGGCTGCTGGGCCCCTGATACAAAGCGAGGATGAACTAATGCCACATGTGATTGATGGATGGCACTTCTGCCGACCGCTATGTGTGTGTGTGTGTGTAAGCGTTTAAAAGAAGGCACCAAATCCACTGAACCACGGGAAGTGTCGAGGAGCTCTTTTCTTTTTGGATTCTGCCTCCTTTAGCCACAGTTTCTTCCTCTTGTTGTCTGTGTGTCCTTCAAATTAAAAGAAAACGGGGAAAAATCATTAGAATCATCATATTTATTCTCACTTTCACTTTTTAGCTTATTTAAACGTTATGAGTTGTAAATAATAGTTTTATTAATGTGAATAAATCACTTGCAGGACTCTTAAAAGTGGATTAGCTTGGTCACAGTGTGCCTGTCATATAAATTTCCCGAGACATAACAGCTCGGGAGCACAGTGAGCCACCGTTCTTGTGGTGATTCAAGCAAAATGTGCAGAAAAACTTCAACTGCATCAGATTTGGGAAGAGACTGTAAAGAGTTCACGTCACTACACTACACTACACCCCTCCTGCTGATTGTTGACGATGCTTTTATAAGAGTTTTAAATGAATGTGTCTTTATTGGATAGAAGCAGTAGAGATACTGAGGATTTTCTAAGACAGCCAGGTTAGTGAGATGGCTGGACTTAGTTTTCGATCATGATCAGTGTGTGCCTGTGTCCTTCATGAGTTACGAGGCTTTTTTGAGCTCATAGCTTCAGTACTCTTAGAAAATGACTCAGATTTCACTGAGTAGTCCAATTACTGTGGAGAAATACACTAAGCAACACATTCATAATGAATCACAATCACTGGACATGAAGCGTCACAGCTTGCTTATACAGGTTTGTTGTCTTACTTCTGAACTGCCTTAATTGCATTAACTGCATAGAGTCAAACAGTCCTCTGAGATTTTGGGTCATATCGACACAAAGATGCTTCATTGGATTCAGATCTGGTGGCTGTGGAGGCCATTTGAGTACAATGAACTCCTTTTAATGATGTGTTTAATGATGTGTGGTCATAAAGGGATGGACATGGTCTGCAACAACACTAAGATAGGCTGTGGATTTAAATTAATTGCTAAAAAAAAAAATATCCCATAAAGCATTATACCAACGCCTCCAGCCTGAACTTTCAAAACAAGGCAGGATAAATCAGTGTTTCCATGTTGGTCACGTGGCACCAAGTGTGGTCTTCTGCTGCTGTAGCCTATCTGCTTATCAGAGATGCTCCTCTGCAGACAACTAAGGTATTAAGGTGCTTTCCTTACTGCTTGAAGCAGTCTGGCCATTCTCAGCTAACTAAATACTGCTCACTAGGCAGAGGTGGTTGTGTGGGAAAATCTCAGTATATAAGCTGTTACTGAAATAACGTTCAAAGTTACTTAAATCACCTTTCTTCCCCATTTTAATGCTCAGTTTGAACTTTATCAGCATTTGACTGTTTACATAAATGCAGTGAGCTACTGCTACGTCATTGGCTTGAAAAGGTTTAGCTAACAAAGTTTCCCGGTGAAAGTAGATTAAAGTTTTTGTCTCCCTTGTATCCTTGGACAACAGTATCATGTCACACTTCTTACTCTTTCAATTCAGGTATTTTCAGTCCCACTGCCACAAGTGTAAAAAATAAAAACTAAAGAAACCTGACAGGTAGCCACACAATGTGCCTTTACAAACAATTGTGAAAGAATGGGTTGTTGTAATGAGCTTGTTAAATTCAAGCATAATACTGTGAGTCAGTTTGTTAAATCTCTTCCCACCTAGATATTCGATAATCACGTGGCAATATTGTAAAGTGGAAGCATTTAGGAACCACACCCACAAAGCAGCAGATCACATAAAGTTACAGAGTGGGGTCTCTGAGTCCTGAGGAGGATGGTGTGTAAAAGTCAGCAATGCTCTGTGGAATCTTTAACATCAGCACAAAAACGGTGTGCAGGGAGCTTCATGAGCGAGTAGCTCCTCTAGGTGTAATGCATAAGTGGAAATTAAGAGAAATCTTGGATGGGCCTATCAGCATTTTTCTCCTGGTTTTTGTTCAAATTAAAGCTGTTAATGACTTGGCAACTAAAAGCTGTCTTTGTAAAGGATTGATCACCTATCATTAAATATATCAGAGGCTGCCTGTAGCAGTATGAAGGGTTCCTACTCGCAGTTAAAACTCTGAGCTTTAGTTTGCAGCAGCACTTAAAACCACTCCTCTCTCTGAGGACCCATATTTAAGTAGTTTGTGTCATTATCTCAGGGAGAGAATTAGGGCCTTTGTTTGTGTCGCAGCAGGAACTATGTACAGTGAAATTAAAAGTCCCCTCCTTAACTAACAAAGCCGCTATTATAAAGCATTCAGCGGCTGCGTGTTGCAGATAATTGCTCAGCTTTTGTGCATGACTTCCTGACCCCATGAAGGAAAACAGAGGGTGGACTCTGACCCCTGGTCGTTACTGCGAGCTAGAACAGAGCTGCCTAATGAACATCTCTGTCCTCTCTGTTTACATCTGCCAATCAAACACGCCACTCTTCGTCATCCTCCTTTGTGTGGCCATCAAACACAAAAGCAGACAATTAGCTGCGCTTATTAAGACTCTGCTCTTTAAAGGGGGTGGGCCTATGTGTGCTGGTAATTAATCAGCCCTACACGGGCGGGTGGGCGGACCTCTCGTTTGTCCCGGGCTCTCCCCCTCTTCCTCTGGTGGGTTCTGGGCAGAGTTCCTCAGGTGACGCTGGTGCAAGCCCAGGCCAGGAAGCGTGTTCTGTCTGCGGCGGCGAATGTCCTCCATGGGGTCCTCAGCTGAGACGTCTGTGGGTGTGAGCAGAGCAGAATGGCAATGAATCACACCTAAGCTCCTCGCTGTCTGGATGGTTTGCCCGAGGTGTTTAAATCAACATTAAACCCACCCCACCCAACCCCACCCCCCACGTAGCCTCTGAGAATTCCAGCCTTCTGACATGAGATGTGAAGTGAGCTGAAAGGAAAACATATTACCTTCTCATGCTCTTGGCAGTGTGAATACAATCAGGCAGCGAGAGAGAGGGGTGGGGAAAAAAAAACTAGATACACACATCTATTACACCAAGTTCAGTCCAAAAGGTATATTGATATAACCAACAAGAAACAAGAAAGATGAGATAAAACGAGAGGTTCAAAGAGTCCCCAAGGCTACACGGACCCCTTTTTCTTTCACACCCCAACCATATATTTCATTCATATTTCATCTGCCCGACTTTATTGTGATTAGTCATGTAAATAAAATGAGATTTGGTTATTCTTTTCTCTAGGTAATTTACATTTATATTGAATTAGTGGCAGGCAGGGTATAGGAGAAGGGAGGGAGGGTGGGTTGGAAGGGGGGGACTTATTATGCTGGGAGATTACAGGCAGATCTCATCGCTATTGTGTTGTGTAATTAAGGCAGTGGAGAGGAGAAGAAAGGAGGCCAGATGCTCGCCGTGCTGAACCCAGTCCCATTTAGAGGAGGGTCTGCAGCAGCACCCCACCCCCCAAAAAATACAAAATAAAAATAGAAAATCCCCTGCACAGCGTGTAACAGTCCAGCATTAAACTCATCAGAAGTCATCAGAGGCCCGTCAGCTTCGTTTGAGCCACCATCTACTGTACCTGCGCGAGCATAAACATAATCTTTCTAAAGGTGTCCTCCATGTTTTCTCTTCGCTTTAGGTCGATGGGATTTTTAGAAGGAGATCTTCAGATGCTTTCAGGTGGTGCTCAAGGGGGTTTAGAGGCAATCAAACACGACTGCTTGAGCTCAGGCCTTAACAGAGACAAAAAACCTTTGCTGGATTTCTATTCCCTCTGAATAGGGACCTTATTAATGCGGGTCATCCATTCTGACCCAAGCCCAATTTCTTTTTTGTCACAAATGCTTTAAGGTTAAAACTGGCTGAATGTAGTTATTTTCTCTAAACTTTAGGCGCCCGTTTTAACCCCAGACTTGAATTTCTTCACTCTAGAGTTTACAAATCAGCTTTTTTTTTTTTTTTTTTTAAAAACTGAACACACACACACACACAAAGATGTAAACGAGCTGACCCCCACATGGAGGCACCTGCTCCCAGCAGACCACCAGACAACAGGACAATTGGTGGCTTTATTCTCAAGGCTGCAGTTTGAAGGGAGGGGGTGTGCGGGCGGGGGGACTAATCCCAACCTGCATTTGTCTCATGATCCTATCAGGTGAGGTTAGACGGCTGGATTAAGCTAAAATGCATGCGACTTCAAGGGTGCGTGCTTCGTCCCAGCCTCCTTTACTCCTGGGGATCAATATTTGCATCCATTAGAGGTCCAGTGATAAGATTCCTTCTGCTATCAAGTTCCATAATCCATCAGCAGTTAATTAATTTCAACAACAACAATATCAAAAAGCAGTGATGATAATGAGATTTTTTTGTGTGTGTGTTCATAAAGGCAGCCTTTTATTTTCTGGATCAAGGACTTCATTTGAGTGAACACAGTTGAGTTCCTGGATGCTTTCATTTGCAGCTATTGTCTTGAGAGTGCCTGTCATTTGTCTGCAGGCTGAACAATGGTGTGTGTGTGTGTGTGTGTGTGTGTGTGTGTGTGTGTGTGTGTGTGTGTGTGTGTGTGTGTGTGTGTGTGTAAAGCCTGCTTGAAGCACACCGTCTAGACTGAAATGCAGGAGCACAGGCGTAAACGCCCAGGTTAACACGCAAACGCACACAGACACAAAATCCATGTGTGACTGACAAAGGCAGCCTTACTTGCAGCAGGCTGGAGCTTTAGTTGTCAACTGTGGAAGCTTAAAATAAATCACTGTTCAGAAGGACGTTAACCCTACATGACAACTACAACCACAGACCAGATTATTTTCAACAGTCCACCTTCCCCAGGTTCGAGACATCTGGTGGCGCGCTGATGCGACTCTGCTGCAGAGCACAGGGAGATACAGTCTTGTAGAGACACAGCCAAAGGGAAACTGGCAGCTTATCTTTGCCATCGTTCATAAAGTGACCAATGGTTTCAGGTTTCATGCTAAGCTGTCAAGCGGGCGAGGTGGAGAGAGGGGGGGGGGGGGATTAAAACAGGATGCTGCTTTCAGCCAACAGGAAGCCATCTCTCATGACATGGGACAGGAAATCACAGTAACGTGTCATACTGGAATAGATGGATGGAGAGAAAGAGAGCTGCAGGACCTTGGTCTTCACACCTTAATCACTACAATGGCCTGTTACAGAAATAAAGGGCCTTTATTTTTACTGCAAAACTGTTTTGATATTCAAATTATGAACACCGATGGACTTCTTCTGTGTTTTATTTGAATTTAATCTAAAAGACACATATGTCACTTGTTGCTCCATTTATTTCAATAAGGCTCCAGATGTTGTGAGCTTTTGCTCTCAGAGAAATCATGACGTCCTGCTGTCTATTGCTCACAAACAGCGTCACCTAGTGGCCACCTTCACATTGAAACGTGCGGTTTAAAAAAAGCAACAATTAATCTTCTTTAATAGGAAACATCATGAAGCTAATTTAATTTATATTCTTTATTTAATGCGGCATTTTCACCAAATTCTACACATTGAGGCCCATTTTTTAATTTAAATAAAATAAGCAGCAAGGTAATTTATTGTATCTTTTATTGTTGAAATTTTAATGTTTGTCGGGAAAAGGTCTCTCTTGTAAATGAGACATTGCGTCTCAATGGGACAACAAGTATAAATAAAGGTTAAATAAAAAAAATATTACCAACACAAGTAGATAATTAATTTTTCAATTTTTTTTTTTTTTATCATTCAAGGCGTCAAAATGTGTTTAATCCAAGCATATATTATAGATGAACACATTTTAGACTTGCACCAGGTAAACTTTTTGCTAACAAACAAGAATAAATGAGACTAAAAAAAAAAAGCCAACAAACAAAAATAGGCTTTTTATAGCGGAACCTGATTAAGATTTACCTCATTTTTAGCTTTTCACGCTATCACAATAATCCTCTGATAACCGTCTGTGCATGTATTGATATACCATCAATACAGATGGCTGATAGATCATTCGGCATACTTTATTACTTTAAATAGTGCCAATATAAAAAGAAAAAGTCACTAAAGCAGCGGCAAAATTATACTTCCTGTTTAGAGCGCCGGTGTTCTGGGAACTGTAGTTAATCTAATAAATTACACAACCCGAGTGTCCAGGAGGGGGAGCTATAGTACCACAGAAAATCCCTGCTCAGGTAACACCTTTTTTAGTCGCTTCCGCTCTTCTTTTAAAGGGCTTAATCGCTTAAATATATATATATTAGACCACCACAGGACATCGAGATCACATCAATGTGATCAAATGTGGTGTCCAAATTTTCGTTGCTTCTTGGTGCAGTTTAATAATCCTCATTTACATTAGCAACAACAATCCCTAATGTATGCAGCACATTTACACATACAGAGATATGAGTGGGAAAACGAGAAAGAGAGCATACAGGGCTGCAATGTCACCTAGCAACAGGACTGCGCACGCGCATCTGAAATCAGCGGTTTGCGGAGGGGGGGTGAAAGCGTCAAATAGGATGATAGGTGGTCTTCACAGCACTGAAACAGAAACGCAGGCACCAAATGGTGTGTTTCTGCATCAACGTTTCAGTTTTAAAGCCTCACCCTGCCCTTTGCTTCTTCTTTGCTTTCCCACTCCTGATTGCTCTTTTGCAAAAATATGCAGCGGGGCTTGTGTAAATAAACTAGCCCCGAGCACATTCCTTAACACACACATACTCTGTGCACAGTGACCTCAAAACAAACTGCAGTCATACACATAACCCAGTTTAACTGAGTCTATCATGGCAAATGTTTGTGCAAGCGCGCACACACACACCTACCTTTAATGCCTCCGAACACAACATGTTTGTGTGCTTGTAATCACGGACTTTCTCTGCTATTATCTGACACAGCTTTTACCAAACTGATCAGCCCAGTTACTTCTACCTTGGATCAGATCAGGGCCACTATCAGCACTTTTACAATAGCGCATTAAACTGCTATAAAGGGTGAGGCAGAGGTGGAAATGAAATAGAAGGGAGGCTGTTGCTTCAATTTCACCTAAAAGTAAAGCTTACCTATGAGAGGGGGGAAAAAAACCAAAAATAAAAATAAATAATCAGGGTGTGTTATCTTTGCTGTTTTCCTCATGATCTCTTGGAAAAATGATTAGGAGCATTATTTTAGTGAAAAGCAAACAGTGCATTGTGTAGTGACCTGCACTGAAACTGAGGCATTAGTGGGTTACAAAATGAAGCACAAGGTGAGCTCTGACTGAGAGTGAGTGTGCGAAAGAAGCAGCCGCTGTGGTTTCTTTTATTGCGGTTGTGTGAAGCAGCTTTTAAACAGTGAACGGGCGCAAGCAGAAGACTCACACATCCAGGAAGAGTGAGGCAATAAAGAAAGTCACTCAAGCAAAGAAAAAGCATCACACAGACACCAGGGTGACTGCAGCAGCACTTCCCTTCACGTTGCACAAAGTTTATTATCTAAATCTGAACTTTTTATTTTGCTGTTCTTTGTACAAAGACCCTGTGCGTCTGGTAACAGTGCTGGGAATCGGCGATCATGCACAAACAAACCAAAAACACACTGTGTGTCCTTTCCCCCCAAAATACACAAAAATGCAAAAGTGAGAAAAATGCACATTGTTACAATTAATTTATTAATGATCTGTTCATATTATTACACACGCGTGAACATGGTAATAGCAAACAGGTTAGCAAGGTGAAGTCCAAGTTAAAGACATTAGGGTGAGGTGGTTAAGCTTTCCTCATTCACTTGTTAAACTGGTCAAATGTAAAGAGCAAAAATGACATGCATAAGTCAAATGTACAGCATCTTGTGTTACCTTTTCCCCCCCTCCAACAACAAAGACAATATACACCCCGAAAGGAAAAAAAAACTATTTATATTTATATATACGTATAGTACGTACCAAGCTCTGTCGCAGAAGTTAAAGTAAAATTCAATTTACTGTAGAAAACAAAAACAATTCCCAGCAAGCTGGTCCCACAAAAATAATGGAATAAATACAAATATACAAATACTGTGGAAATGTCTCTTGCCTCCCCTCACAGCTAAACTAAAATGAGAAAATTGTTCTTTGGGAAATGAGATGCAGGAGGACACAGAGAGGAGAGACCGACTGCCGGAGATTTCCAGATGACAAAACTATGTTGAGGCGAGATAATTACTTGTTATCCAGTCTTAGGAGCTGCTCCTTACCATTAACAGTTAGAGATTTTAACTGACCATCCTCTACCACTTCAACCCGCTCCTGGCCGTTCTCAACGATCCTGTCAAACGTAAAAATAAAATAAAATAAATCCATAAATAAAAAGACAAAATACACTTTGGAAATCAAGAAGACGGGATAATGCCAGAAGTCTTATAAAGATTGCAGAGTTGAACATTTGGGTACCGTTTTGTGGTAATCCTTCTGCCGTTGACGAATTTGGTGGAGGTTGATACAGATTTAAAGTTACCCATTCCTCCTCCTCCTCCTCCTCCTCCTCCTCCTCCTCCTCCTCCTCCCCCGCCGCCAAATGATGATGAAGAGAAGGAGGTGAATCCTCCCCCACCCATGTCTCCAAATGAGCTAAAACCTAACAGAAGACAAACATTAGAGAAGAGAACTAAAATAGGGAAATTCTTCCTCTTTTGTTCAATAATCCTCTCTATGTACTCACCTGAATCAAATCCCCCAAAGCTACCTCCAAATGCTGGAAAGCCCCCAAAACCAAAGAGCGATCCACCCATCCTTGGCCCCCTCTGGTGACTGCGACTGCCTCCAAAGAAATCATTAAAGGGATCATCAGCTGTGAATGAAATCAGAGTAATTTGTGAGTAACACAGAACATCTTTCAGGAGCAGGGACAAAACTCCACGTTTAATCTGACATGTTATCACTTTCACCTTGTTATGGTATACATGCTCGCTTAAATGGACACATCACTGCCAAACTGTCTGCTGTCACCCAGTCACCAGTATCACGAGCAGGAGACTTTACTCTAGGAGAGCTGGACGGGTCCGTAGAAGGTCCTTAACCCATCAGCAGGACTATTACTGCTCCTTTGTGAAAGGAGGAGCAGGATAAGCACGGCCAGAGCAAAACGACCTCCAGCAGGCCACCAGCGTGAATGTCTCAGACCAAACGGAAACAGACTTCATGGGGCTGGCCTCAAGGGCCAACGTTTTCTAGCGGGGCCTGTTCTCACTTCTCCCACAGTGGAGCCAGACTGGCATGTACCACAAAATACCAGAATTGGCAGCTACACCATATTAACCCCGATTCTTTTGTCCCCGTGACAGAACAGAGAAAACCGACTCAGAGTGTTAAAACATTTTTATTTCTTTTTAATTCAATCATCTTCCGGAAGAGAGAGACCCCTGCACAGCTCAAACGCCAGTTGCAAGAGCTCTAACATTTTTAGCTCAACATGTGTCTTATATGGTGTTATTTCTGTACTTCAGACGTCACACACAGTTTCATTACAAGCGAAACGCCTTTTATTCAGTTCCTTTATTCTGTCTTATTTATTAATATGCCTGTGCACTAAAACTTCTTGTTTTTTTAGTCTGGCTGAGCACTTTTGTGTTTTGTAAGAAACACAACATAATTCCTAATTTATCCCATTAAGTTTACTTCAATTCAATCCAATTTTATTTATATAGCGCCAAATCACAACAAAAGTTGCCTCAAGGCACTTAATAGATACAGAGAAAAACCCAACAATCATATGACCCCCTTTGAGCAAGCACTTTGGCAACAGTGGGAAGGAAAAACTCCGTTTTAACAGGAAGAAACCTCCGGCAGAACCAGGCTCAGGGAGGGGCGGCCATCTGCTGCGACCAGTTGGGGTGAGATAACAGAGACTTTGAAGAGAGATGCCCTTATGCCCTCTGCTTTTCACAGATGAGAGCAAGTTACCCTGAGCACATGTGACAGATGTGCAAGGGTCTGAAGATGACGTGGACAATGTTATGATGACCGCATCATCATCATTCAGCATGACCGGTTTGATGGTAGGTCAGTGATAATGTGGGGATACATATCCATGGTGGACGGTACCCTGACTGCCATCAGGTATTGGGAGAATTTTGGACCCAGTGTTAGTACAGTGGGTCCTGGGTTCCTCGTGGTACATAATGCCCGGCCTCATGTGGGTAGAATATATTCAGGCTGCTCCAGGAGGATGAAGGAATCAACAGTACTGAGTGCCCCCCATGCTGGCCTGACCTAAATCCAACATAACATCTCTGAGACATCATGTTTCAGTCCATCTGATGCTACCAGGGTTCATCTCAAACTGCCCAAGGGTTCAGTGATTACCTGGTCCAGGTCTGGGAGGAGAAACCCCAGGGCAGACACATGGAGGCTATATAAATGACCATTTCTCAGTTGCTGCAATGAAATTTTAGCTAAACAGACTAGCCTGCAGCATCATTTCTTTCACTTTGATTTTTGGTGTGTTTTTTTAATTCAGTCCTCTGTAGGCTGATAATTTCAGACATTCAGCATGTTTTTATTCCCAACTGAGATCTGATGCATTTTCTAGGTGTTCCTTTAATTTGTTGGCTTTTGGTTTGTTTGTTTTTTGAGTATCATTATGCAAAAAATATCATCTTATTCTGAGGAGGTCAGGTGAGAGGCACTTGCTCACAAGAGGATAAAGTCAGGAATATCTTTAGCTTTGCTCTCCTTCCAGCAGTCTCAAACTAAGTGTGGTTCTTTGGAGCTGGACAGGAAGTACAGTTTTTTCCCTCGAGTACAGCCAGCCAGTTGCCAGCTCCTAAAATATTTAAGTACCTGATACAAATTTTTAAAACAAATTAAGGCTGTGGTGAATATCAGAGCATCCGTTTGCAATTTCTGGAACAATCTTATCCCTAAACTGTAAAAGTGCCGACCACTAATTCTCCTCCTAAAGCCCTGTGGACGCCCTACTAATTGTGCTCTGCCAATCTGGGTCAGCCCAGCAGGATAAGGCTGGATCACTGGCACCATTTGCTGAAAGAAGACTCCTCCTTCAACCTTGAATGTACTGAGGCAGTGGCAAGAAAGCTTTGCTTGTTCCCTCTGACTGAAAGCCTAAAATAAGAGTATCTGCTGACTGCTATTGCAACCACATTACTGTCCATTTACCTTAAAGACCTTAGAGGAGACAGCTGAGCTCCTGCAAAGAGGTCAGAATGACAGCAGGCTTCGCTGAGAGAAAGTGAGGAACGGGAGTGCTGAGGAAGGCCGTTTAAACACTCGGACTGTGATTTAATTATTGTTACAGTGGTGCACATACAGATAGCTGGAAGAAAAGCTGAGTCATTCTTAAGTAGAAGGAACACGCTCTCGTGCTCATGTACTCTGGCAGAACTTAAAAAGAGATGTCAAGCGCAGACTGGAGATTAAACAGCCAAGAATGTGCCACGCCTGTGTAACACCTCACAGAGCATGAAGAAAGTGAAAGGGCAGTATCACAGTGTACAAAAGCAGGGGGGGATTTAACAAGGCGGTCTGAATATATGAAAACAGTTTAGAAAACTGAATTATATAAGCTGTGTTTTAAAAGCAGCTGTCCCGAAGTATAAAACAGTCATCTGCTCCTCGTCCACGTCTTCACATTTTCATCTGAGAATAAGAGTGTGCCGTTCTTGGCAGGCAGCTCGGCCCTCAGCACTGTGCGATTCTGTTTTTGTCTCCAAACACACCCCGCCCGCAGTCTGCTGGACGCTCCGCGGTAGCCGAGTGATCCACCGGACCAGCTGCTGGACAGTCAGGACTCCAGGCTTGATGGGCTTTTAAAACATATGTCAATCTTCCTCTGATTTGCCATGTTAATAGAAACCAAGAAACACACCAACACGGAGATTAAATAAACTTAAGACAGATGACTTTAAAACCTTCTCCGGGTGCATACCAATCAAGCAAAATAAGGTTTAAACTCTAGTTTAACTGCAGATAAACTTCACTCTTCTGCATGCAGACTCCATGGTTTGCCATTTTTGCTCTCACTGTTTACCGAAGAGCGCAAACAGCAACAGCTGTGCTTACCCGTGTTCAGAAGGACACAAGTTTACATAATGAAACATGACGACTCCCTTCTAGCTCCAGTTCTGTGGTTCTTATTTAAGCGTCATATTTAATGATTTTTAATATTTAAATTTTTCCTGTCAAGTCCAAAATGCACAGCCGTGCTCGAGTGTTCGAATTATATCGTGTTTTACATGCGCTCTGACACACAGCGCACACACAGACACACACTTGCCGTTATTACATCTGCTTTTGTTTTAATACGGAAGCTATTTTTGAAAGCATTCCAGTTGAGTGATGCAGACTCTCAAATCCATCGTCTGCCTGCGTCTGAGCTCCATATTTAGAGGCACACAGGGTGAACTACACATGCCTTCCAATCGCAGACAACCTGGTAGAGCAACTAAACGTGTTTTACTAGATCACACTGAACGCAAATATCGGCATCTTCAAAGGATGAACTGGATGGCACCTCAAGACACGGTGACTTCAATCAGTTAAGATCAACTAGCTCTTCGCTCCTTACTCTTTGTTACAAGGCTCATTATAGTTTTATCTCTCATTTAACTCATCTAAACTTGTGCAAAGGAAAATGAAGAATGGAACAATCCTGTCTATAAGTGTGGGTGTATATTTGTTTGAATTTATCATAAAGATTATGTGAACAAAGGCTCACAAAATGAACGATCTAAATCCTAATTAATTAACTAACCGAGGAAATGTAATGAGGTTGAAGCCAACATCCAGCGGGGATACTCAGCGTTTTCTTTCATGCGACATTTAGTGAGGTGAAGTGAAGAGTGCTTAGTGCATTGGAAATGCACATTACAGTCCTGTGGGGGATTAGCAACAGGCTTTCCTGAAGGCTTCCTGGGTCTAACGCTCAATCTACACAGCAGGAGCTGTGTGCTAATAGGCAAACTAATTAGGAAATAGAAAAATCTATGTTTAACATACAGATAACTGGGGCCTGGTGGATGCTCTGTGTCTCTGAGCATTTTTAGGTCATCCGTGAATATTCTGGACTAGATAAAAATATGAGTTTAATAATAGCCAAAGCACATCCCCTCAGTCCCTCTTTCAGTTCTGAAAACAACATCCCATCAGTGCCTCTGAAGTGCACGCACAGAAATGGCTTACCGAATAAATCTGTAAATGGATCTCTGCCGCCGAAGAATTCCCTGAAAACGTCATCGGGGTTGCGGAATGTGAAGCTGCTGCCGAAGTGGTCATAATGGCCTCCTATTAAACATTGAAAAGAAACAAGGCTTATAAATGGCACCACACTTCAACAAAGATAACACTGCAAACACAGCTATCATTACAAGCTGTCAAAGCACCAATGCAAATACCAAATGTCCAGCTGTTTCCACCTGATGCATGTTGGCATTTCATACATAAAGTAACTGATAAACTTATGAATATGGAAACCTTAACGGATATCTCCTTACCTCCTCCTCCTCCACCACCTGAGAGGCCTTCTTTGCCATATCGGTCATAAACATTCCTCTTGCTTTCTGCAATAGAAAGAGAAGGACTTTACATGAGATGAGAAACAACTCGGAGCAACTGAAGGTGAAGCGCCCTCCTTCCTGCATTATAAACCTCTGTTAGGATCGCGAAAGACTCCAGATTTAACACATGATGGCCTCAAGCTAACAGCCTCTTTTAATTTTCACTGAATAAGACTACCAAGTAATTCCAAGAAAATGACTAGAGACAGTAGTGTGCTATTTCAAACTACAGCTGTCCACTGAATTTTTATTTTAAATTACAATTTTAGCTTCCAATTGTTAAAGCAAGTTAAACGAGATGAATAATACTAAATAATACTCTCACGTTTGACCCTCCGTAAAAGTCCAGATTCACTACCAGCAGTATGCAGTAAATTTAATTCAGCAGACATTTTTTAATTATAATTAAACCAGATAAACTAAACAGTGTTAAAGAAAATCCAGTCAAAAGCATTTATGATCTTAATACTGACCACAATAACTAATTGAGTGGCTCGGTTTCACACCAAGCTTTTATTAATTTATTATTTATGTATTAATAATTCAAAGACTTGTTCCAACTAATTTAATCAGTAAAGGGGATTTGACAAATCTTGCTTTGTGAAGTCATATAAAAAATAAATAAATAAATAAAATAAAAAAATCAGTGTTAATACATACTATAGACTAGGGATGGACCGATCCAATATACAGTATCGGTCGGACCATACAATGGATAGACTCAAGTTTTACTTTGCAAAACGCAGTGGTGCTGACTAAAGAGTTTCATGGTTTTTGGGGAAAAAAAAAAAAAACCCTATGAAACCCCCCCCATACTTGTGTTAACCCCTTATTGCCTAGTGTATCATATTTGATACATAGTTTTGGGGGTTTTTTGCCAGTTTTTGGGACTTAAACATCATCAGTGTGAATTTCTCCCCCTGACAAACCTAAATAAAATTGCATAATTTAAGCAATAAAAAAACAAAAAAAAAACAACAACACAACAACAACAACAACAACAACAACAACAACAACAACAAGCAAATATGATACAAATTAAATGTCATATATGGAAATTTAAACACGATTAATTTTTTAAACAATTACAAAAAATTAAACAAATTAAATTTAAATAAACACTATTTTCAAAAAATGTGAATTTTCTGGCAAGTATTTCCTGATTCAGGCTTTAAATGGTTAAGTTTTGTATAGAAATTTCACAAAATTCAGTCTCAGATTAAATGTGACAGAAACAGATTACACTGACATCCATCTTGATGAAAGATGAGCGTCATGATGCCGTGTTTGTATTTATTTGCATTGCTTTCCATTCTGGATGTCTAACATATGTTAAGTTATACATTCTACAAGCTGCTTTTTTAAAAGTTGTTGAATATAAACATTATTTTGTGCTCATATTGCACTTCTTTTTTTCAGAATCAAAGAGTTTTCAAAATCTGCATAAAATTGCATTTTGAATTACTTTTTAAATATAACTTTAAGTACTTAAGTTTAAAGTTATTCAAAAAGTTAAAATAAAAAGATCAGTATTGCTGAACTGCAAAATATTTTGGGTGCAGTGTATTTTTTTTTCTTCACACAGGTATAATAGAAAAGCTTCAGTGTTTTGTTTTTTTAAAACTTGAGTATGAACAAAATTCATTTAAAAACAGTTTTATTGATTATAAAATAGACTATATTGGAATCATATCAGTATCGTCAGATATCTAAATTTATGATATCGGTATCGGACATTAAAAAAGTGTTATCGTGCCATCTCTACTATAGAATAAATTGATAGTTTCAAGTAAGAAAGAAAGTAAAAACTAAACCCATCATCCCAGTTTACATTCCAGTTATCCCATCCTGATAGTGGTGCTACAACTTCTTAAAAATCCCAGCTACCCCTGCATCTTTTGATCCAGTGTCTGCTATGAAACTGAAAAATGATGCTTACATTTAAATTAGAGGGGCAACTCACTACTTTCCTATGTCTTAAAATGTCAGATTTCTGGGCTCTAAACCAATGGCTGAAAAAACAGCAAAAACAATCTAACTTCACATCTGGAAACGCTAAAGCACATCACTGTTTTCTATCAGTTTTACCTGACAGAAAACAGTGATAACCAAAAAATAATCTAAATAACTTACAGCTGTTATAGCTCCCCAATGTGAGGCACAGAATAATTGTGTTTTTTTAGTATTGGTTTCCAAAAATGTGTCACGTTGATGGCAACAACACTTTTTGAACATGTCTCTACCCTCGTATTTATACAACAGGAGCAAAATGTCACTGTTTCTTAATAGCACAAGCTTCACATCTGAGACAGTAATGGCTTCAATACAGCTCATTTCAAACAGTGCACTTGAGATACACCAGCTTCTTGTTCTGAAGTCTCACCGTCTGAGAGAACTTCATACGCCTCTGACAGCTCTTTGAATCTTTTCTCTGCCTCATCCTTGTTCTCAGGGTTCTTGTCTGGATGCCATTTCAGGGCCAATTTTCTGTAACTGAAATACAAACACCATAAAGTCAAAACACACACAGAGTCAAGAACGAGTCGTCATGTCTCGATATAGGGGTGGAAATCGTTTGCGCATGTATGACAGAGATAACATGCCCCCCTCCCCCAATCAGAAACATATTCACACGACTGCAGCAGACACACGCTGCGTGTCCTTCTCGCCACCCAAGCAGAAATAACAAAGACAGCCTGACACTGCATTGACAATCAGCGCGGGCCTCGCACAGCGGCTTACGCTGCATCAGCGGTTTGTTTTTAAGCTCAGCAGCAGCAGCACACACACACAAAGATGTTCGAACAAGACAAGGGACTGAAAGTCAGCAAGGCTTTACACAATCCAGGGATTCAATCCATTACAGACCTATAGCCAGCAGTCTTTGTTGTAATCTGTGACATTATCTTGCTGACTAAAGCCTGGTCACAGTTCAGTTGGACGCGATGCATGCAGCACTGTTGGTAATTGTGCAACATACCTCTACATCTTTGACATCTTTGTAGCCAGAAGTTCACGGGGAAAATCCACAGCAGAAATTTTCTTTACTTACTAACCTTCATATTGTATTATACTTTGACTTTTATCCAGTAAGTTCTTTTTTAGTTGTGCTTCATTTGCACTTCTTTAACCTCGCTTAGATGTGTTTTGTCATATTTTATCGAGTGATTTTATTTTATTAAAAGCCATTTTGCTACAAGTTGCATCTAATGTTTTGGCTGCTGTGACACAGTCATGTCCCAACTTTTGGGCTGAATAAAGTGAACTTTATCTTATTACAAAACACTGAGCTTTGTATTAACATAAGAGCTTCTGACTATAATTTAATACCCACTAAATTTAATAAACAGACACGATAAATGAGTCTCCAAGCATCGCAGCAGCTTTCTGAGGTTGTATTTTAGGCCAAATGCAGACATGCTAATAACCATTACCTTAAACAGATAGTGTTTAGGTTTAGTAAAGTTAGTGTGCCAATAATTTCTAATTAGTAATAAACTTTAAAAAAGACGTAGATCTATCATCACGATATTGGATAAATATCAACTTCATGATAATATAATGATCATTAATGAAAACTGCAGTTTCGCCTGGTTTTCCCACAAAGAGAGCTTGGCTCATCTAGTTTGTACAGACTGATCTAGAGTTAAAAAACGTGATACATCATCTTTCTGTAACATATTTTTGGCAAATGGCTATTCTTGGCTAGGATGATCCATACTGCTCAATAGTTTCCTCCTCTCTTACTTGTTTTCACCGCATTACCCAAAATAACTTAATGGAGCTCCTGGAGCACATGCCTGATTTGAAGCAGGCTTATTTCTGTCCTCAGCATTAGCATTGCCTCTCCTCTTCACATGTCCAAACAAACTGCTGTTATTGAGAAACCACCGAGGAAGTATAATTAACTGGAACGAGCCTGATCAGTGGGTGAGCAGTGGTGGGTGATTGAAGGTGGAAGGTATTTGACAAGAGCACGGTTACAGGAAGAAGAGTGGAACATTTCTGCAGAGCACTTTCTCATTTCTCCCTCTCCCTGTGTCAGTTTATACAGCGACAGAGGGATATAATTAACCTATTACGCCCTACAAGTGGCCGACATTTAACGTCAACACTGGCAGAAAACGGAGCACAAAACACTCGAGGGGGACTTACGCTTTCTTGATGTCTTCTTGCGTCGCATTTTTCTCGACTCCTAGTATATGGTAGTAGTCCTCCATGGTTCTGTCTGTCTGTGGGTGCTGTTTTACTTGAGGGTCTTGTGCGAGTGGCCTCTGTGGAAACAGTAATGTTCTGTTAAGACATGTTACAAGATAAAGCCCAAGACTCTGCAACAGCCATGTGTGACGAGTAAGATACAGCCCTTCCAGTCCAGAGGGGTATGCTTGTAAAGGGGAGGGAGGGGGCTGCTGGCATTAAAAAGGGTGGAAATACCAAACAATATTGCACTGCACTGAAATAGCAATACCAGGGACAGAGAAGGTAAGCTAATCCAACCCAAGCAAAATTGCATAATAACCGGGGGATCATCCTTCACCCTGAAGCTAAAAGAGAGAAAGTATGAAACATGTTTTTCTTTTGAATTTTGGAGCCAGCTATAAAGACCATGAATCACTTTTTTCCCCTTCTTTTTAAATCATGATCTAAGGTTAGAGTTATGAAAAACAAGACACAACTGGTCTGGTTAAAAGTATCAGAAGACATTCAAGTCCTCCAAGTTTAGCACCACATTTACAATTTTTGTTTTGTAGCTTTACAAACCTGCATCAAGCAGAGAGATATAAAACTTCTGTGACCTAGATCTTAGTGAAATATTCACCGTAAAAAGCAGTAGACATTGGACTGTGTGGATATGAAACAAGTCTGCAGAATTAAAAATAAGTCAATGGAGAGAAATAATAAAGGATAAAAGAAGAGGACTAATAAAGTGGTCATCCATCCTCCAATTAAGAGTTCAACAATTGTTCACTGACATGCTTCAAACTGAAAGCTACAAAGGTAATGCGCTGCATTTTATTGCTTGAGAACTTGTTTATTGCCATTTCCAATACACAATAAACAAATATTGCGTAACCTGGCTTACCACTCTTACAGCTAATAAATAACTTTTCAAGTTTAGCTAGGTCACTTCAGCTAGGGCTGGGTGATACAAGGAAAATCTCATATCATGATATTTTATAGCTATATCGTGATACACGATATATATCATGATATGTTGAAAAATTGCACTGGTATACTCATTCCAAATTTTCTACTTTGAATACAAAAAATCTGAATGAATTTAGTTTTATTTTAACCATTTTTAACCATCAGTTGCACAGAGAAGTTTTTCACAAATGACAATACTGTGACAGTAAGTCTCTTTCTGTGATCAACACTAAACCTTAAACAAACGAAAGATCATAGCGACAAGTAATAATTCACTAGACAAAATAAAACAAAAGTCTGACCAAGAACAGTCACAGGTATCAGAGCTGGTTTATTTAACGTTTTCTTTGGTGTGTGCTGAAATGCTGCCATGTGTTTAAAACATTCTTAATTTTTCAGTAGATAAGTTTACAGTTGGTGGAATAAATTTGTGGTACTGCTACCTTTTGCGGCAATAGTTTTACTGCATGTTATGCAAATTACTGCATTTTTGCTCAACATTCTCCTTGTGAAATCCAAACGTTGGAACGGGGAGATTAATGATGCATTTGCACCGTGTGGGAGGGGAGGGAAAAAAAAAAAAAAAAAAAAAAAAAAAAAAAACTTGAATTACATGCAGACAGCTTAACATTGCCATGGTAATTTATACTGTTGTACGTGGGAAAACTTGCGATACATCGAGTATATTCAATATAGTTTCAGCTAAACCTAAAACGTATTAGCAAAAAATAAATACATACTTTTCATTGAGTTTATTGTGGGTGTGTTTATGAATGCACTGTTAACCCTACCCCCTAAAACAAGATGAAACAGGCAACTATGGTTAAATTAACTATTATCTGAAGTAATCGAATACCTTTTCCAAGGCTAAGAAATACATCAAACTAACTTCTACATTCACTGTGTAGCACTTCCTCAATGCATGACAACAGCAGGGAACTATTACCAATGGACTCCAGCTCTTTGATTCACAGCAGCTCTTTTATATCATATGTATACATAGTCTCTACTAGAAGCCTGTTCTTTACACGTGCTAGTCAAGTTGTGAACAAACAGCTGTAGCCTTTAGTTCATTTCTTTAGATTAACTTCAGTGTCTTCATTAATGCCTAGACATAAAAATAACGACTCAAAGTGTAAATCAACTTGATTTCGAGCCATGTGTCATATTTTGGAAACCTATGACCAAACAAAAGTTACTTTTTAAGATGCATATATGCAAGAGCGGCCACACGTTTCAAATGAATACTATATTATAAAACCCGCCTCTTCCACTACACCCCGATACTCATTTTTCAGAAACTGACTTTGAAAAGAAGCTATAAACTCAGTACTGATGTTCAAACTAGATCTATAAATATAAGCTAACTGTGAGAACAGGTCCTTATTTTGGATCCAGGGTGATGAAATTACCAAATTTCCCTCTGAAACTCTTATTTTACTTAAAGGTGAGAAACATTTCAGCTTCTCTTGTATGGTTGCATTCAGGTCTTTATTTTATAGGACAAAAAGGCTGTTGCACTACTACTACCACATATTTATCCTTAATGTGTTTGTAAGGAAAACAGGCCAAAATCCTACTTTTCATTGAGGGATGCATTAGCTGTTGTACTGAAAGATATAAAAACAAACCAGTGAGGACTACTGGAGTCCACTGTGTTCTATTTGTTAGCTATTTATAACCTGTGGCCTTTGCAGATAGATTGTGTTTGTGTCTGTTATGTGGGGGGTTGGGGGTGTTTGGCACAAAGTAGTGCCAACGAGTGTCTCCTGGTGGGGACATCGGCACAGGCACTAAACTCTCCTTCATGTATCCAAGTAAGGCAGCAATTCCAAATCTCCCTCTGATACTTTATCATACAACCTCCATCTAACTTGACACTAATTTAGCCCGCAATCTAAATATAAAAAAGGATGACCTTCTGAGTTTTGTAAAAAAAAACAAACCAGTGTCCTGACTCATATCTACTTTTATCTCCCTCACTTGAGCCATAACTGACCTGCTCACCCATCACCAGCGCCCTCGCGGCAGTTGGGATTTAGTGGACACAAGCAACTTCTAGAGATGCGCTTTGCAGTACTGCGCAGAGCATTAAAAGTGCATTCATGCTTGCATGTGCCCTTTGCTTGCATTACACAGCTAATGTAAATGAACTTGATTCCTCTTGTGCCTCAGAGTAAGCACATGTGGGTCCAGTCAATCCCATAATGCATCAATTAAGCAAAGGTGATGGCTGTAAATGTAAACAGCAGACTACCAGGATTTTTTTTTTCTATTTTCCTAAAATAAGCTATTGTAAAAGTGCACTACAAAAGCAACTTTTTCTGAAAAACAAAGATTTATGCAGTTTTTATCTTTTTGTTAAAACTGAGTATTAAACAAACAAACAAACAAACCCCAAAGAGACATGCTGTGCAATGTAATTAAATATAATGGACACAATCTCACAACTGATGAATCCCATGGCATATACAAGAAGCTAACCTTCTCCACAATAGCCATACACTGCAGTAATTTGGTTCCTGCACCATTCAAAAATCAAACCTAATCATTTTAAAGACCTTAAAATATGAATTACAGCTAACTAGTGTTGAAATCATAGACAAGGCATAATAATTAGTTCATTCAACTGGTAAAAATCCCTACGGCAGACAGTAATTGATGCCACAAAGTGAATGTCTTTGGAATTTGACCACTGGTCCAACAAAGTTAACACTATTTGGGGTGTACACCAGGTTGCTGACAGCTTGGCAGCTCCCATGACTTTAAATGAGTCACGGCACTGGCAAATTTTCCATTTTCATTTCTTATCAAAACCACAAGGCAAGGCTCTCAAACCCACCACCTACCCTGTGACACGTGTACTGATGAGGGTCAGGAGTCTAATTTTTGGACAAAGGGTGACAAAAATAAGCAATCAATAATGACCTGACCTCTCGGTGCACCTCTCTTATGTAAGATCAACCCAACAGGAATCAACACAACACTTTGGAGGAAACACATGCAGGCAAGCTGAGCAGCAAGAGATTACAACAACATCGGTTTAAGTTTTCTCAGCTGTGCCATACTGGTGTGCCAACTGAGATCGCCCTTGAAGGAGCAATATTATGTAACTGTCGATGAACGAGACTCTTTACTGAAGAGCCGCAGAGTATTCATCGTTGTTTGCATTTATACTTTACGATACTGCCAGTACGAGCGAAACTGAGCTAGTTAAAAGCTGCTTTTACCCCTTACCAGTGGTTGAAACAAAGTAAACAAATTCAATTTCATTGTTTCTTTATAAAATGACAAATTAAGTATCTTAATCTAAATTTATAAGTGGACCAACTACAGTTGCTGTACTCTGCATCCCTGTAATCCTCAGTGTATTATTATATTTGCACAACAGTCCACTTTCTGGTTCTTTAAATGGTGTGCTTTGAGACATGTCCAGGTATGCTGTGGGACTTTGTGGTACATTATACAGCTACACAAGTGTTAGAAATCCTCAGCTTATTCTGTGTGTCAGTACTCTGCATGCAGTCCTTTCCCCAGGAAAATAAAATCCTTAAAAGGAAGGAAACCCCTGTTTGTTCATAGAGTTACTGGGTTGTGGGAACAATGACATTACAACAAAGTCAGTCGATCAGGAAGAAAAAATATATATATAGTAAGATGACATATTCTTTCATAACTTACAATTTCTCATTGCAAAGTAAGTGCAGGTTTGATTAGATTAAGGTAGATAATGTGAAGAAGCAGCAGGAGAAGAAGAAAAAGTAGTATCAGCAGAAGAAGTTGCTTTCCAAACCTAAAAGAAGAGTGGATGACAAACAGGGAAAAATTCAACAAAGATGGACATTGCAGATTTTTTTTGTTGAATTTGGTGGAACTGTGATCCGAATTATATGTAAGGAGAAACTATTTTTTCCCCCTATTCGAACACTGGAGTGGTCCTCCAAAGCAGTGATTACAAAGTAGCAGGAGTAAAACAAGCAACGCTATTTTATTTGGACTGTCAGATTTTTTGTGCCATTTGAGACATTATCATTTATTGAATGTGGTCTATTCTTGGTCGTAGTGTATGACTGAGCTATAATCATTCAGGTAAATTCCATTACAGAGCATAAATCATTGCCCGAGTCCAAGTTTCAAGAGCATGTTTCTACAAGTTTTCACTAACATTCAAACACATTAGACTGAAGAGTTAAACATAACGTGAAAACACTTTATATGCAGTACATTAAGAGCACTCAAGGTGTACATGTTATGACTTACTGTTTTATTTGGTTTTTGTCATAGTCATTTACAGATATTTATATATTTATAAGTAAATATTGGGTGAATAAGACTAGCTGTTACTGAGGTTTGTATTGAAGCCTGTGAAGATGGAGATGCTCAGTAGTCATCAGGCATATATGAACTGTTCAATTTAGTTCTATTTAGCCTACTGAAGGTTAGATGTCCACTCTGACTGAATAATTTGGGATGAAATGTACAAATATCCTTTTTAAAAAGCACGTATGATCAGAATCCCTTTCATTAGAACGTGAAAACCCAGTTTAAGACCATCATTTTTGAGCATTTCTAGCTCAAAAATGATGACCATCACATACGATCAGTGTTGAAGAAACAGCATATTTATTATACGATTCAGTCTAGTATCAGCAGCTGCCGAGGGTACAGACAGAAGTCTTGTAAATGTTTTTACGACTTCTGTTTCCACAACCCCCCAAGTTATTTCACCACAGACCAGCCCAAGGGTTTATCTGCTGATTGAAATCTCAGATTAGACTTCAGCATTATGGTTTGCGTCTGTGGAAGTCGGGTTATAAAAGCCGTTGTGTTTTTAGGGCAACTATGTAATCAGAAAAAGGCATCTGAAGTATTTCTGTCAGCGTCCAAGAGCACTCAAACACCACTAAAAATGTGATATTAACAAGACAAGAGCACTGGATAAAACAGGCTCTAGGCAGCTGAGTCCAGGACATAACACAAATTACATCTGACAGAACAGAGAATCAGATGACAGCTAAACACAACAGCTAGCCTGTGTCTTACCTGAAACTATTCATGGCAATGACAAAAGCATTTGTTTTTAAGCAGTACAGGAGCGTTGTTCTCCTCACTTACTATCATTGGAAACACGTTTACCACAGAAGACCTCATTTACAGTAAACACTGAGTGTCGTCTTGCTGGACAAAGAAACCCAAATTTCAGCAAATGGGATAATTTTGCTGATCCAGCCTTTTTTTTTCTTTTTTTTCTTTTTTTTTTTTTTAATAAATAAACCCATCAGCTCATTTAAAATAAAATAAAAAAAACCAAACACCTCAACATCTGCTGTACCTCTTGGTCCTATGTGGCACTTTGCAGACGATTTTCTATATATTATAGCTGCATGATCTTGATCAGAGGGCAGTGGCAAAAAAAGAAATAAATGTGGAACAACCGGTAGTGCTGGCTACTCCCACTGCTGGGTTTATGCTATTGTTGGTATTTAGCTTTTCCTCTTCCACAGAAATAACAAACACAAGACGTCTTTGAAGTGAAGAAAAGTGAAACCAGGTGTCAAAGCCTTTGTTTGCTGCTTAAACATTCTTTTCATCCCATCTCCTCATCACAATGACCATCGCTCATGCTCTTTGCTATTCAAGCAACCTTTTCCAGTAATCAGCACTCTACTTGTGGACTGCATGTCTCTTCACCTATGAAACCTAAAACAAACACAGCAACAGGAATTCTGCTTTAGGAGGAAATGACCAATGTTCATTTCATATTCAACAAAGGCTCAATAGTGTTGTTTAACATAGCTTGACAGCTTGATGTCGTTGTAATGGTTCTATAGTTACTATAGTAATTTGCTGGAATCAGTCAGCAACAAAAATCAAAGTCAAAGGTGGCGAGCTACATGCTGTAAAGCATACTGAAAGGAGTGGTATAGAGACTTACTGTATGTCAACAAATAAAACACAAAGCAATGAGAACATTTGCTTTGATAAGATAACATGAGGGACTTCAAACTGAAACTGCAAGCCATCAAATTGTCAAACTCAGAACAATACAGAACGACAAACCAACAGTGCGTCACTCAACGAAAACCTCATAAGAGGCTTGGTTCATCAGAAGACCGTCAATGGGTAATACGCCCTGATGTGGCAATACCGCAACAAAAATGAAGCCGCCACCTGTTTGAACTGGACTTATTGTACCAATTTGGTCTACTAGTTAACCAAAGGAGGAAGCTGATCCTCACTTAAAGATGACTGGAAATGAAACTGAATTCCTGTAAAACATCTTAATGACTGATCCCTGGCCTGATCCCCCCTTATAGAGGAGACCAGGCCTTTCCTGTAGCTTCCCCTAAAGTCAGGTACAGACCCCTTCAAATTAGGAGTTTTCCAACACTCAACATCTTCAAAACCCATCTAAAAACTCATTTTTATACCCTGGCATTTAAACCAGACTGAGTATTGGCATTTGATTTGCATCCATCCGTTTTTCTGTAATGTGTTGGGGGTTTTTAATTGTTTTTTTGTTTTGTTTTTTTAAAAACACCAGGTATTTGTGTCTCCTCCTGAGATCAAATAAGCGAACTTCCCTTGTTCGGTGGACTTGAATAACTTTGGAACCACCAAGAAATGAAATACAAATCAATTCGCACCAGCCAAATTTCACAATAAGTGTATCACTGGTTATATTGTTATATACCTTCTTAAGCAGGAGCATCAATTTCAGTTTATGGGTCCACATGCAGCCCAGAGTTATATGAAATGGACTGGACCAGTAACTAACAGCTTTTTCAAAATACTGAAATAACACAGCATTTAAATGGGAAAACTGGAACAGTTAATGACTTTGCTATATCTTCCACACAAAACCATCCAGTGGGCCAAACTAGACCCTTTGGGGAGGACTGACTCCTCTGTCTTTAAGTCACATGGCTCCTTTTAAAATAATTAATTATTTAATATTAGGCCCTTACTAAAATAAGACAAAACCTGGCTTTGAAAGACCCTCATATGGCAACAGTCAGTGGTTATTTTAGTAACTGCTTAATAAGAACTTGTTTTCAGATGTACTGTGCTGACAATCCAATTATCAGTTTATAACTCTTCATAAACTTAGGAGGGAGGGGGGGAATAAAAATAAAACCCGTTTTATTTGAATAAAACATGTTGGCCTGGTGTTCTTTCAAGAATGGAAAAAGAGGTCACCCAACAACATTAAAACTTGATTAGCAGCAGTAAATAGCAGAAATAGGCTGAACTTAGTCAGTGGCCACTTCCTGTCACCCCCCCCGTTCTGTAACCAATAGTAACCAAAAACGTGCTAAACAAACTATAGTCCCCCCCCCCCCCCACACACACACACACACACACACACACACACACGCACACACACACACACATACACAGAAAACGTGTTTATTTTCTCTCCAGAACACTTTCTGGAAGCTAACTAATGTCAACAGACCAATCTGAGATATCCCAGCTGGAGCCCTAACTTGTGAACCTCTCCCTCCGCATCTGTTTAACAGAAACTTCTAGAAAAGTCTTAAAGCGGAATGGGAAGTTTTAGCCGTCTAAATTTCCAAAACAAATCCACTAATATAAATATATGTATATATTTAAAAAACAAAACAAAAAAACAAAACAAGACAGCAGTGATATTACACAAAAGCAGAAATCTCTCTATGGTAGTCTTAACTTTAATATCCGACTGTAGACTATGCTGGCTAACGTTAGCGTTAGACTGGCATTTATAGCATCACTGGTACCAAATACAAGTTTATCATGCAGTCATACACCCCTGAATTTACTAAATAGTTTGTATAGACGGACTGGGGTTTTTTTGTTTTGTTTTTTAATTTTTTTTTTAATTTTAGCCTGAGCTAACTCAAATTTTACGGCAGCGAGCAGGCAAAAAGGCAAGAGATCCACTCGTTATTCTCACACGCTAGCTTAACTATGGGGTAGTATCCTGGAAAACAGCCTCTCGGACACAAACGAAAACTACATTTCTGTATAAAAATAATCTTAATATATCCTAAATGATTCCAACATTAGCAGGGGACATACTGGGTGACTCCACCAAAGCATCCCCACATGTACTAGATGTACTCGATGCGGCAACACACGACAAACGCTTTTCGCCGCTCTTTCTTTCTTTCCTTCTTTCTTTCAGCAAACTGAAGCCAAGCGGCCCTCTCACCTAGTTCATCTCGAGCCTACCTGAAAGAAGGAAATATCCGCCACAATAGCCACCTGATTGTAGCTGTTCCTCCTGTTTTCCTTGCCTGAGTACGGAAACTGTAACTGCAGCAGCAGCTGGTAGTGGCTTTCTTGGTAGCTGGTTGAGTGGCCGCTGATATGGCCTAGCCCACAATGCTGCTTTTAAGGACCGTCGGAAAAAACTCACATGTTTTACTGCGGATAAAGGTGAGTTTAAAGTTAATAATGGTGCAATGTATTATATTTACAGACAAGACAAATGCTGACAGCCTGTTTTTACCCTCCCTTATAAGAGGTTAACGTGAAAAAACCTTGAAAAAGTGGAGAGCGCCCCAATGACCCCATAGCGTCAAGGCCGTGCAGGAGCGTGTCCAGATGGGTGTCATGGGGTGGCCCCAGCCCAGGTTGCAATATACCCCCACCCCTTTTGTTTTAGGGAATTAATTACATTTGCTGGTATAACATTTCTACTTTTGCTGGCCTGTTTCTAAGTCTTGATAGTTTAAGTCAAAGTAAAACATTTTCAGGTTGTTGTACGGTGTAGCTTTTCACAAACTGTCTGTGTGAGGAAGTTCTCTAACCGATGACTTCAGACTCCAGAGCTATATGTGGATTTTTAATCTACATTGAGTCTTGCTGACAGAAAACTAATGGTAAATGGCCTGTATTTGTATAGCACTTACTAGTCCCTAAGGACCTCAAAGCGCTTTACACATCCAGTCATGCACCCATTCACACACTGGTGATGGCAAGCTACATTGTAGCCACAGCCACCCTGGGGTACACTGACAGAGGCGAGGCTGCCGAACACTGGCGCCACCGGGCCTTCTGACCAGCAACCTTCCGATTACAAGGCGAACGCCCAACTCTTGAGCCACGATTGCCCCAGACTAAACTAGATCAGTGTTAAATAGATTGCATTTTAAATTTTGTTTATCAGTTATTGTAAAACTGTGTAATGTGTTATGTTTCCTCCACTGAAAAAAAATTTTCCTGACTGACAGAAAGAACTAAATTAAAATTTTGATTGAATAATTTTAGTTATTTTCTCAATTTTTAGTTATTTTCTCCAAAAACTTTGATTTAGTAAGTCAGAATTTTGAGATGCTTAACTAGATGCTTAAAATGTTTGAGATAATAACCCAAATTCTAAATTATATATGGCAAAAAAGTAGTTGTTTGTTTTGTTTAATTCAGGGTTTTTTTTTCCACTGGCAGAAATAAGCTTCCAGATTGTGAATTTAAAACAACAAACAAATAATGTTTAAATATTTCATTACCAAAAATGTGAAATCTATCATCTGTACCTTATGGTATTAGTTTTGCTGAATTAAAAAAAAAAACCTGTGGATGAAAATAGCGAATGTAGTGCATGGATACATCTGTTTTCTTCGTCCCAGCCCTTTGTCAAAATGAAACTAAAACTTTGAAACCTAAAAGCTGAAATAGGCGGATTTTTATTTGTCTCATTTCCACAGACAGGTAGGTTTCAAAGTGGCTTTCATAGCATTATAACTTCTCCGTTTTGCACTTTATTGTTGTTGTTTTTTTTTTCTTTTTTTTTTTTTAAAAAAAGAACAGTTTTCTGTATTTTACTTTTATAAATTTCATAAGCACCCCCCACACTCCCTAGCAGATCGTTACATGGAGAAACCTTTGGAATACAAGCGCGCTGATCCACACAGGTATGCACACGGGTGTTCACTGCTCGTAGACCCAAATTACACCTTTCTTGGCTGCTACTTCGAAGCACATCTGTCCTGCGTGCTGCACAACAACATTGAATATTTAGTATTTACTGCTGTTTACACTTAGCTAGATTAATGCGATGGTGTTGTGTTTAGTATGTTGCTTTGTTTTTTTTTGGGTTTTTTTGTCTTTTTTTGCTTGTTTTCTATTCTTCTCTCAACAGGTGATCCAGGAGATTTTTATTTTTTTTCTCCCCCCCTTTCTCACCGTCCCTCTCCCCTTCTGTTTTTCCTTTCCTTCCTCTTTCTTTCTCCCTTTCCTATCTCTCACTCATGTCTGTCCCGTCTGTAACATCTGAAAATAAAATATAATAAATAATAAAAACAAAGATCGACCAAATGGACCAATACGGCAATGCCACGATGATCCATTTGGCAAAGTAAATCCATTGGGTATCCTTGTTGGTCTTCAGACAACAATTCTGATGGCTAAAGAACCAAATGGGACAGGCGGGAGAAAAATAAATAAATAAATAAATAAATTTCATAAGCACAAAGTAAAGCACCAAATTGTCTTAAAGAGAGGAAGAACAGTCAATGTGATAAACTATTTTAATTACAGCTATTACCAATGTTAATTACTGATTGGTATTTCAATCCTTGTCTGCATGTCAAAGTGTCATTGAGCAAGACAGTGAATCCCGAGTTGCCTCCCTTGTAAGTGTGTGAATTATAGGGCAAAAGGTGCTTGAACAAATGTGTGAATGAGGTTTTTAGTAAGACGGCAATTGGAGTGCTCAAATAAGGTAGACAATCACTATGTAAGCACAGGTCCACATAGAGGGGTAAAAGTGACCTTCAGTTTACACTTAACTTTGTTTCTCAGTGACAAATATTATTAATATCAACGGGATAACCTGAACTATTTATAAATGAGTAGGGGGAAAAAAATTTCTGCATTGTTATAGCCATTTTGCCTGCTGAATGAGGGTAATCAGTCGAAACTGCCCTTGATGACTGCCATTGACAAGTGAGAGGATATTTACTAAAAGGTTTTGTTAGGTTAGATTTTTATTTGGGATCACTAGAATCTATAGTTTTTTTAACCAACTGAATAATTACTTAGAAATCTGCAGACATATCAGTATAAAAGAATGTGTGGAGGCAGCTGTAGACACAATAACTGGTGCCTGATATCGGTCACGGCCACCTGTTAGCTCAGTTCCTGCAAAACAAGCATTTTCTATGAAGAGTGGGATATGGCTCTTAACAGGGTCCATTCGTCTTCTATATGTTCAAGACATTCCTTAATACAATTCAAAGTGTTACACAGGTTACATTTCTGAAAAGCTAAACTAGCAAAAATATTTCCAAACGTAGAGCCATTGTGTGATAGATGTAAACAGACTCCAGCTACTTCCCTTTATATGTTCTGGTCCTGTCTGACAATTGCTCCCTTCTGGTTATCATTTTTTGATGTCATCTCTAAAGCCTATGCCTATAACATCTTGCCCTCCCCCTTGGTCTCAATTTTTCTGGTATAATGACTGCTGCTCCCCCTGCCCGTTTACAGAGGGTCATTGCCTTTTCGTCATTATTAGCAAGACGCCTGATTTTATTTAAACGGAAGTCTACTACTGCTCCATCACACCACCACTGGATAAGGGATGTTATGCAAAATGGCAAGCTGGAAAAAATCAGATGTACTTTCAACTGATCCATCAGCAAATTCCACACAACATGGGACCCTCTGATAGCATACGTCAACAATCTACCTGGTCTGAAACTGTGAATGTTCCAGACCAGTTCCTACCACCCAGATAAATGCACATTCTCATATAAAACTCTGTGTAATTCATATAAAACTACATCTATATATCCATTTTTTTGAGCACCCATCTAATTCAAAGTCACAGGGTGGCTGAAGTCTATACCAGGACACCAGTCTATCACAGGGCTAATATGAGATTTAGTGCAGTAAACAATAAATAAATAAATAAAATGTAGGACAATGTTAAAGAACAGAAAATAAAATATTAACATTTACTGTTTAAAATGTTTAATTTCAGTGTAGTTTTCATCACTGTCACTGTTGGTTTTCTTTTAGATCAGTTGCAATATAGATAATATTTGACAGACTGAGATTTAGAAAGTTCAGATGAGATAATACAACACAAGCACTTGACTCGCTGTCAACACATTATTGTTTGTGCCTCAGATTCAACAAGGTGCTGAAAACATTCCTCAGAGTTTTTGGTCCATGTCAACATGATAGCATCGGCAGTTGCTGCAGAATTATTCGCTGCACATTCCTCAAGAGAATCTCTCGTTAGCCCATGTGCCACAGGCGCTCTGCTGGATTGCAATCTAAACTGTGGAGGTAATTTGAGTACAGTCAACTTACTGTTTTCTTTAAGAAACCAGTTTGAGATGATTTGAGCTTTGTGACGTGGTTCGTTATTCTGCTGGAAACCATTAAGAAGATGGGTACACTGCAGTCATGAAAGGATAAACATGGTCATCAGCAGTACCAGGCAGGCTGTGGAGTTTAAAAGACGCTCAATTGCTACTAAGCGGCCCAAACTGTCCCAAGAACATGTCCCCCTCAAGTTTTCAACCTCAATAAACATGAATGCAACTAAAAGATATATAATTAAAGGTTTATTTATTCAAACAATCAATCATTAATGGAGATGCGCTGGTATTAACTAAATGCACACTAATCAAATAATAATTTGACCAGATTCCATTAAATTTAACATTTTATACTGTACATAAATAACAAAAATATTTCAAAACTTACATGTAATAAAATAACTTAATGGCACAATTAAGCCACCAGTGGCCTGAATTGTTGATACAAAGCAGGATGGAGCCACGCTCTTATCTTTACCCCCCAAAAATGACCCTACCATCTGAATGTCACAGCAGAAACTGAGACTCCATAAGCTTGAGGCGACATTTTTTCATTTCATATATCGTCCACTTTTGGTGAGCCTGTGTGAACTGTAGCTGTGAACTGTCCTGTTCTTGACAGCTTCAGCCCACGGTGTGGTCTTGGTGCTGCTGAAGCCCATCTGCTTTAAGCCTTGACATGTTGTGCATTCAAAGATGCTCTTCTGCATACCTTGGTTGAAATGAATACCTTTCTTCTGTTCAGTTCAATTCAATTTAATGTTAGTTATATGGCACCAAATCACAACAACACTTTCCTTAATACAAAGAAAACCCCAACAATCATATAAGCCCTGTGAGCAATCGTTTTGGCGACAGTGGCAAGGAAAACATTTTCCATAATATTTCAACAGGAAGAAACCTGCAGCAGGGAGGGTCGTCATGTGCCGCGAGCGGTTGGGGTGAGGGGAGGAGGACGTTGTGGAGATCTAGATCTGGGATCTGACAAAAACTAAAACTATCATTAAAACTCATTTTATTTTTATTCAATTTAGTTTTTATATTAATGTTTTAATCATTGAAACGCTGAAATTTGCAAAGTCTGTCGTTTGTTTTTATTTCCCGTTTTATGGTAATTTTGATGGTACGCGTTTCACCGAGGGACACCTGAAAGCAGCACGTCATTGAGCGTGGACAGCAGCGTCGTTGCGGTGTCCTGCTCACACATCCGCGATGACACCCAACACCAGACTTTGCTGTTCACGCGCGCACAGTGGATGAAACGAGGCTGTCACGTGCCTCGCATATCCCCTAACAAACCTAGAAACGTGCCGGATCATAAGAAGCGCTTTCACGCGGCATTCAGGGAGCAAAAGAATCAGACAAACGGCTTTTTGCGCCACCTGTCGAGCGCACGAGAAACATACGACCTGTGTCTGTTGTAATTATAAGCCTGATCCAAAACCATTGAGAGGGGAGGGACAGGTTTCCATGTAAGCTCACCCGTTTTCCCTGCTATAAGAGGATACCCACTACACTAGCAGTGTGATAGTGGGACTTTTAATTGTAAATAATTCTCAGTATCAGGCCTCTGCACAGGTGTAAGAGTTGGGCTGAATTTGATATACTGAAAAAGGCTTAGTGAGCCAGGGCCTAGTTTATATTATACGATATTATAAGACTGTTTATAAGATATTATAAAACTGTTTGATCAAAACTGTCAAATGTAACCAGAAGAAAAGGCTCAGACTCAATTTTGAGCTTATTTTCAACACTAAATCTCAACTATGAAATAAGAAGGTAAAGTTCTCACATTTGCATACTGGCTTTCAATATTTATTTATTTTTTAAAAGATGATCTCCCCTTGGGTCACACTCTAGAAATGTAGGATACGCACAGAAGACATATCTGAGGAACTGATAAGCAGTGAGGTGAACTCATCCTAACCCAAAGAAGTCAAATAAAGCAGGGCAGGTTATTGCAGTTTCAAACCGAAGTGAGGCTGAAATTACAGGCCTGCATTGATTTTAAATGGAAGATGAAGGTCGTTTTTGCAGTAAAAGCTGGCCGGAGCTCTTGCCAGCAAAAGAAGACCCAATGAAAATGACAGATAGCTATTAATTATACTGGGCATTAAGGGCAGTCTGGATTTAATTAGACCCATTGAGCGGGAGGAATCACAGCAAAAATAGATATCATGCATAGGTCAGTGCTTTTCCATACTTTGAAAGTCTTCACTTAAGACTCTTTATTTTCTCGCCTTTCTGTGATCGCTGTGGCTGAATTTGACGTGGTAACAAAGTAGGGCGACAACAAGAATGAGACTTAAAAATCGATCAGATTTAATTTAAACGGCAACCACAACTCAAATAAGCTTGGGCTGATCAGTCTTCATGTCTAGACAGGCAGAAAGGCAGCACAGGCACTCCCTGTCCTGATGTACTGCTATGCCAAAGCCACTGAACCCACATTTCCTTCACAGGCTTCAGTGCCAGGAGAGCCATATTCATAAAAACAAATGAATTCATTGCTTTGATATTTCTGTTATTGGTTCGTGACCTTGAAAGGCTTCCAGAGGGTCTTCAGGTGTTTTCAAAGTCGTTTCCATGCAGCACTAAAGGTTGACCACCAGGTGGCAATCTGCTACAAGAAATATGTTAGCAGAGACTTAACTAAGATCTTTTAATCCACAACCTGGAGCTATGTCCCAGTTTTTTTGGTCAGTGCGCTCAGTAAATGGCCAGTTTAAACCTCAGGTTTGCTTCCATGTTAATTAAAATCCATGTTTTCATGCCAGCTTCGCAGGGACACTCACTTTGGTATCTTGTTTTGGAAAGCAGGCTACAATCCCACCCCCCTCAAAACACCCTCAAGTGATTTTTTTGATGCTTCCTTGCTACGCTGCAAGATAAACAAGCCTAAAAGCTTCAATTAGCCCTTAAAAATCCTATGAGCAAGCTCAAGTAGCATACGCAGTGAAGATGATTCACAACATCCTGCATTAACTTTGTCAGTTATAATCCATCACTTGGTAATAGTCTTAAATAAATCTTATAGTAATTGAGATGAATCCCTCATTTCAATGACAAGTCTGGTTTTTAAGACCCAATTACCACTTTGAGTTCTCTGGCCCAGAGGATGTGCGGCGTATGAGAAGAGGGGGGCAGCGAGCTGGCTGCTTTGGCGGAGAAGCGAGGATGGAGAGATGGACTCGGTCCAAATAGGGATGGATATCTTCCTCAAGGGCTGCACTGCATTAGAGGCCAGGTAGATTTATGACAAACGCACACAATCTTAATTTGTGCTCAGCCCGATAATGCATCTCAAGGCCAGAATAGTTCTGCTCAGTGTTTCTTAACTGGATGTTTCTTTAATTATATGTCAGAGGCCATAAAACTCAAGAGGAGATTTTCCCACAAAGCACTGTTTTATGTCTCGGTCATTACTGTAAATTACAAGTAACAAGAAAATATGGAGGGAAAAAATCAAAAAGAAAAGTGGGTTTATTTGTTTCCATACACTCTTATTTTTTTTTCAGCCTGTTGGTACACTGATCATCTGTAAGCCTCATCAAACATGACACAGTTGCTGCTTCCCCCTACTAAAAAGCAAACTTGCAGGAGGAAGGAGAGGGGGGGGGGTCGTTCACCTTAAAGCAGACGTGTGTGAAAACAGAAACTCGTCACGTGAAAAGGAGAGAGGAAAAACAAACCTGTACAAATACTGAATAGATGAATAATACAAGTGCAGCTGTAAACATATACATATTCACACACAAAAAAAAAAAACAACCTTCAGTGCTCCCCTCCCCAAACATCCAGCAAGACAAGTCATTTCTATTCTTCAGATGGCGTGTGCACACTTACTGTATCGTTATCAGACACGACGGTTAATACTAGGAATAATAACAATTCGAGAAATCACAAAAACCTGCACGTTCACCGACCTCTACGTGAAAATTCATGACGGCTGTACACAAAAGCTCCTCCTGCCTCCACAGCCCTTGGCTTTACAGTCCTGCCCACTCTGTCCCCCCCAGTCTGTTGTTATATTGCCTTTTTTTGTTTCAACATGATGCCGCTTAATCTTTGGTGAAAACATTTCTCCATTCAGTTACACATTTGTTTGTTTGTTTTTTAATGTATGCACAAAATACCTTCTGCAAAATTTAACTAAGCTGCTGATCTGTCTGAAGAATAAGAAGGGATTCAACATTTCAAATGATTTAAAAGCACCCTTCTTTCAGTCTGTGGGGGAGCATTTCCTCACCATCGGCTTGGCACGCACGCACGCACACACACAAACAGTAAAATCAGTCAGTGCATGGTTTGCTTTCCCTCGTCTATTTTCAGTCTTTCACCCCAAAGCCACTTCTGTGGCGTCCATGTCTGGAGGCACAGCTCAGCTCAGCTCGAACCCGGAGGATGACTCGATGGCATACAGCAGCTTGTTCCTCATCAGGTGCTGGTCGCAGAACTCGGGGAGCTTGAGCAGGTTCATGCAGGTGCTGGCGGTGGGCAGGCGATCCAGGTCAGTCCCTCCGTTGTGGATGCAGAAGGCCGGGTAAAGCTCCTGTTTATGAGTGAAGGGCTTCAATTAGAAACTGATAGAGAGAAATCTCTACATCCCCGAGGCGTTTAAGAACCATGGAAATTAAAAAGAAAAAAAAAAATGAGGCGACAGGCAACACGTGTCC
Organism: Rhamphochromis longiceps; assembly: GCF_057381845.1. Taxonomy (NCBI): domain Eukaryota; kingdom Metazoa; phylum Chordata; class Actinopteri; order Cichliformes; family Cichlidae; genus Rhamphochromis; species Rhamphochromis longiceps. The sequence goes on along the minus strand of NC_140565.1, from coordinate 22,679,063 downwards.
GTAATGATCCCAATTTCAAAACCAATTCAGATTAAGCAATAACTGTCAACTTCCACAAGGGGATAAATGTTAAAAGAGAGACATTAAGTGCTAAGCTAATACAGTGGAAGTATAAATTGAGGAAATAATCTTAGTGCTTGAAAGGTACCGAGTGGGGAAATCAGCCCACGGTTTGACCCTTGGATGAGACGCTGGAGGAATGGTCATTTCATGTTGTCTAGCTGGCATTTTTTTAAATCAAGCCTCTCGCCGATGAGGCCACCTCATCCGCAGGCGGTGACACGGACCGTTTCCATCACTGGCCGGGCCAATGCACCAGGTACTCCGCCCTGATTTCATCCTGCTTTTTAAAGTTAGCATAGATGGCTCAGCGGCCACACTTGCCCGATTAAATGGCTCTTTAGGGGTTTGGCCATAATGACCCCATTTTTCTGACAATTACCGTATTAAACTATCGTTGCTTATTGAGAAAGTGTCATTACCGCAGGCATCATTTTGGGGGGGAAAAAATGGAGAGTTTCCATCATCTTTTTTTAAACGGCTTCTCCTGACAGAGCCATTTCTCCTCTAATGAATCCTGGGCCGAATCACGACAGCTAATTAAAGCTTAGCTGGCTTGAGCTGAGGGCCGGGTCAGGGGCCGCTTCCCTACGAATTACCGCCTTCTGCAGCCCAGAGACGAGCGGAGGCGGGAGGAGCGGAGTCATATTTATCAATGGTGGAGTGAAGGCAACACTCAAACACAGAGAGGAGGAGAGCGTTGCTCCCCACAGCGCAAAAATCAAGTTTTCTTAACCGATGACAATAACAAGGAGTACTAAAACCAATCATATCATGATTACACCTTCTGGTTTGACAAAGTATGACATAAAAATTGTTTAATGGCTCAGAGTAACACTTTCTCCTTTTTTCGCCTATCTCAAACTACTTAAGTGTCCCACAAATCAAGTCAGTGAGAAAGCGAAACAGCTTCCAATTAGGAAATCATTTCAGAAATAGGAGGTTAGCGGTAATGATTCAGCAAACGGTCTTCAGAAGTAGATGGATGGAGTTTCCTTGCATATTAATCTCGCAGAAAACTGCTGCTTTCTGCCCCGTCGCGCAAAGTTGAAAAGTTCAAGAGGCTACCAAGTTCTGAGCGGCAATATTTGACCAGCCAAGGTTTTTCCAGCCAAGCCCACGCATGCGAAGCTGCAGACAGACTTCTTCTGCAGAGGAAGGTCATGAACTATAAAACAACAGTGGACGTGGTGATAAGACTCGGGTCTTATCGCCAGCTAATTTGAAAACGATCATTTTCTAAGCTGTTATCAGTCTGGGCATTTTCATTACAAGCCTATTAAAGAGGGAACACTCCCTTCTGTTGAGGATGGAGAACCAGAGGATAATGGTGGGCAAGGCAAGTGCAGAGAGAAGAAGGGGGGGGAGTCCACATCACCTTGAAGCCCAGCAGCGGTGGTCTGGAGCAGCTGGTGACAAACTTCAGCAACTTGCGCTTTTCGTCATCTGTGAATCCTTCGACCACCTCCCAGAAGATCTGGATGACGGGATGAGTGGCTGAATACCCGCCTGAAGATGACGATGAGGGTGTAAAGTTAGAATGAAATTTCTCAGTTCTATAAATGAGAATTTGCAGAAAAAACATACACAAGAAAATAAAGCACTTTGTACCTACCTGAGTAGTTTGTAAAGTTTTTTAGGTCGTCGAGACAAATTGGCACATGAGCCCCAGATATCAGAACCTTTAAGATGTTTAAAGCATATTTTTAGCTTCTTTAACACATTTTATGTTTCTTCAGGTTCAGTTATTTATGTCACGTGTAGAATACCTGAATCTCCTGCTGGTCAAACATGCGCAGCCACTCCAGGTTGACCACATTGGCCAGACCCTGTCTGAAGGCCAGGCAATGAGGCCTGATCTGCTTGTTGAGCCTGTAGTCAGCCACCAGATGGATGTAGGCTATTCGGTTTGCCGTGGTCACAGGAATATCTTTGCCTCCAAGCTTCAGCTCAACCACCTGCATCAGAAGGCACACGAGGCATTTACACGGTTCTTTCACAGTTCTTCATTTTCTCTTTAAAGTTCTTCAGTTGCGAGGTGACCGTTCGAGTATTTATTTGCAGCGTGCAGGATTTAATTCAATAACACAAAGGTCATTAAAATAGTTTCAGCAGCACTTTGATTAAAGGTAAAGCTCTCTCCATGCAAGTGTGAGGAGAAGTGCACTTCAGTGTTTCCAAATATAGCCCGACTACTGAACATCTGGTCCAATACAATTTGGCCCAGTGTTCTCTTTTCATTAGCTTTAGAGCAGTTAGCACTTGATAAGATGTGCTCGTCTCAGTTCATAAAGCTGGCAGTGCGATGACATCATAGCATCCGCAGGAGTAAGAAAAGAAAAAAAAAAGTAATGTTCATCTTTTTCCAACGCTGTCTTGGGATATGAGATCTAGTGTTTAGACAATCAGGACGATCCACACGGCGGATTAAATCTCATCTCAAGGTGCTGCAGGACTGGGTTTGCATTAATTTTCCTAATTTTAGTCAGTGTGTTATTTGCAGCTGGCCAAAATATGGATAACCACCTTTCTGTGTCTTTCTACCTAAAGTGCCAGTTATCAGCTCAAACTCTTCCGGATGAAGAAAAATATGAACTTGCACTGATTTTCAGCATCACTGTCACAGATAGCTCGACTAAAATGAGCCCAACATCATCGTTTTGCAGTGAACAACTTTCAGCTGCCACGTTGGATCAGGTTGTCATGCTGGAACCAGTTCCCTTTCTGTTTGTTATTTTTCTCATAAACCTCCAACACGTGGCAAACAGGAACGCCGCTTTTAACAATGGTCGCATGCAGACGGTCACAAAAACTGACCGATAAACACTTTACAGGATATTTGTTTAACTAAAATAAAAACTATTGTCTGAAACTGCAGCGGTGATGAATCAGCACCTCTGACGCATTCTTAACAAAAACTGATCGATAAGCTTCACAAAGGCGTTCAGTGCCGCAATACTCAGCCAGACCGCACTATAATGTAAGCGGTTTTTCTTGTGGTTTTTTGTGTTATTTTTCAGCTTCTACCTTTGCACTTGCTTGTGGTCTAACTTAAAGTTAATCATTTTCTGTCTTTTTCTCACTCACAGTGGATTCTGATTATGTGCTAATGTAAGAGAATTACTATTGTTATCTTGCTTGCTTTGGCTATCTCACGAGGGCAAATGCAGGGCAGACTGCTCCCGGGTGTGTGCCTAATCTTTCACAAATTGTTTTCCCTGTCGTGTTTGCGACCAGGAGGGCTGTACCGTGACTCAACCATTTCAGGTGTTTGAGAAGAGCTAATACGACGCGCTAAGACCCTGAGTAAACAGGAGCTCCGTGCAGAGTGCAGGTCTGGGCTTAGGTGACTCAGAGTGATGGTGGTTGTTCACCTCCGGAGCCTTGAGCTTTGGAGGGGGCGTGCTTAAGAGCAGCTAGCTGCTTCTGTCAGGCGTGTTGTGAGGTAATTTCTCGGGGAAAGGCAGGTGGAATGGTCAACAGAGCTGCTGTGTTCGCTGCACCGCAGCAGGGCTTAGGGTGACAGCGGTGACGTGCTTTATCTCTCTCAGAGCTGAAAAGTGGTACATTATGAGGGAAATGAATTATTAACGCCACAAAGAGAAACCAAACAGGAGGAAGGACAGACGGCTAAGCATGACCAGGATACAAAGAGATGGGAAAAAAAAAGTACACGTGAATCATTTATCCAACTAAATCCCACCCTGTCCCCAACCCCGGTCACCTGAGCTTCTCCCAGATCGTTGTTGACCACGGTGAAGTTAAGGCCCAGCTCTTCCACGTCACCCTCGTAGCTCTTGAGGAAAAGCAGGTTGCGATACATCTCTGGGTCCAGGGAGGCCAGGTGGTGAATGTCCACATCTGCGCTGGTTCCAAGAAGCTTGGACAGGAAGAAACTCGCAAAGGGCAATTCCACCAGCATGTTTTCATAAAGCGCCTGCGGGAAAATGTTGATGTTAATCCCTTAAAGCCTGCATCAAGAAATAATTTGCCACGAAATTCTGTTTTGTTTTGGGGGTTTTTTAATTGAGGGTTTAAACCTTCTGACAAAAACTCAAAATTGATTTGTATAATATTTTCTGCATTCAGCATAAAATCTACCTTTACCGCACCAAATCCATTCAAGTTTAGCAGTAAGCAACATCTCATTAAGGCAACTTTTAATACAGGGAGTTGATTCTAAATTCGATTCCAATTAAAATGTATTTCTCTGTATCAATCGTGCCCTCCCTCAGAGTTTGTATTTGTCCAACCAGAGAAGCCAAATATATTCAAACTACAGTCCAGGTGAACGGGAACACTGTACCGTTTGGAAAACCAAATACGTCGCTTCCTAAATTATTCAGCGTCTTCAGAGATTTACTCACTTTTAGAGGCAACCTCAAGTGGCCATTTTTTCTGCCCTTTTGTTTTTTAGTTTCATTGCATCAAACACCACAATTAAATAACTAAGAGCCTGCTTCCAGCAGCAACCAAAATGCTAGCAAGCACAAATTAAAGAAAAAAATAATAACAAAATATCACATTTGCCTGAAACTCCTAACAATGAATGAAGTGATAGAGACTTCATCTGATCACATCTGAAAATACACAAAACAACCTACCGCAAACACACACGCTTCTGCTTCACCGGACTCAAACTTTATAAATGCCAATTCTCACCTTGACCTTAAATGCCATTAAGTACCACAGCCGGGCAGGTGACTCATAAAACGAAAAGCTAATGTACTTGAATAGTCCGAAAAAGAGCCCATTGGAGACATTAAAATATACAGGTCTTTATAAATGATTGCGCTAAAAACCCTGACCGCATCAGCTAAATGGATTATAAATCTAGAGGATTTCCATAATGCATGCATCTTAAACACACACACACGCAAGCATAAATCACGGCTATTTTCTAAACACAGGTTAATTGTGCAACTCCAAACATTGTCTATTTTTTATGCAAAATAATCCACTTAGCATTTCTCTCGTGGCCGCGACTCATTTCAGACCATATGCGCGGCGTGGCCCCTTGAAACCTATCAATAACACTTGTGCTGGGAAGAGGCAGCATTAAGTATATGGAAAAAACCTGTAGCCTTATTTTTTTCAATGCCATTTACTTTATTTATGAGTGTTTATTGCCAGAAATTGTGCCAAAATGACTTGGGCTGGAAAGAATTAATTATTATGGCCCAGGCCCTTTTAATATAAGTGAGTGCAGTGGCAACGCAATTAAAGCAGATCGCGGCACCATCAGGTGGAATAAATGCCAACAACATTGCAGGTGCATTCTGTTAGCTGCCAAATAAACTCCTTAATTTACAACATTAAAAATCAATAAAATTATAATGCCTTCCAAACGCATCTCTATCAATCAGCAGTGCAGAACTATCAGTCAGAGAGCAGACTGTGCAGAGAGCTGGTGTTTGGGTCGGATCAAAGCAGTTCACAAAGAGAAAAGGCCACTGCCGAAGAGGCTGGAAGAGAATCTTGATATTTGGACAAACGCATGCTCCCATCTAGATTAAACGCAACTTTTTAATCTTTAGGTTGAAGCGATGCCACCGCAGCAGCAAAGTAACCTGTTTTCATGTTTTCCCATTTGTGGCTTAAATCTTTCAGCTTGTCAGCTGGGTGGACAAGTGAGGAAGAAGGATGATGGCCGGCCTCTATTCTGATGTTCAATCCACTTTCAGTGAGTACCCCCAGACAAGCCACTCCTGCCTGTAATACATCACCTCCACAACAATGGCACGCCTCGGACATTAATTAACAATATTAATCTCCTGTGTCCTTTGAGCCGCGCCGTGAACTGTGCACACTGCAGCAGCGGTGATGCAATCCCAATCTATATAAACGGTTGCCTTTTATCCAGGCAATAACGGCACTAAACAAATATCAATACACCTCTCAAGTGGGCACTCAAACGTCCATTTTTATGGAGAAAGAGGAACTTAAGGTAAGGTTAATTGAAAGTCAAATTCAAATTAATTTCCCACCGCCTAATTGCCTGAACCATTAGCTCTGGGGAGCACAATGTTGCAAGACGTAGGGGTGGGGAGCTTGTAACTGCTGATTGATCATGTCTCACTTCCACAGAATGCAGAGAAGAAGAAGAAAGGAGAGGAGAGGAGGGGGGGGCTCAGAGCTCTGATAAGTGGACTGGACCACCCAGGGCCGAGCAAGAGAGAAGAGACCTGGATGTTCCTGACTGTAAAAGAGATCAAAATGCTATTACCACATGCTTTGAACGCTTATTTATGTCCTGTCTCTGACGAGCTGCTGATTTAGTGCCAACCAAATGTGATCACTACACAAACAAGAGGTAGGAATCATCGGCTAATGGAAGATCTAATTGAGAGGCGACCGCTTGTCATGAGGTAATTCTTCTCCAGACTGAGATGGTACCCCCCCCCCCCTCCCAACAACGCACACCCCTGAAGGAGGCATCTTGATAAACAATCACCACCACATGCATTAAGGATGATTTAGAAACATTAGGCTCTAATAAATAGTGCCATCAGGCAAGGAAAGGGGCAGAAAAACAATGCTATCAACAGATTACGCAAACTGCTCATCAATGAAAATAAAGCCCACGCAAGTGCCAGATTTAAGTTCTTGACAAACTCCTCCATTATATAGGTTAATATTTCTTAGTGTTTTACTTTGGAGGCTCACCTTTCCGAGGATCCTGCCTAAGAAGTAGTAGTGTCTGGTGAACGAGTCTCCCACCAGCATCTCTGCAGCGGGGCTGGGGTACAGCAGGCCCTCGTTGGTCGTCTTGAAGAAGCCCTGGTTGGGGTTGAAGCCCGATTTGAGGAGCTCATTGAGGAACTCGCGAAAGATCCCACCTCCGTCGATTCCCGCCTCATCCAGACCGTGAGCGTTCAGCAGGTGCACTCTGATCCTCTTCTTTAGGTCCGGTTCTTAAAAAAAAGAAAGAAAAAAAGACACGGGACATCAGGAAGATTTCATCAAGGTACAACAAGAATAAATATTAAAGACACTCTCTGATAACATTCATGGTCACAGTAAACTGAATTTATTTTCCCTCCATAAATGTCACCAACAGCCTCCTGAAGATCTCAGAGATTTTTTATTCTTCACTTCACATTACTTTTTATAGTAATTTCCAGCAGGGAAATTAATTGAGACACACTGCCAGTATCTTCAGTCTAACAGTTAATGGTCATGTTGTCAGTTTTTATGATCACAAACCTATTTCCTGCCATGAAATTGAGAGAACAGCATATAAACGGAGGTTTTCACAACAAAGCTAGCTGCTAGCTTTAAAACAATAGTTTTAGCTTAAATGCATATAAGGAAACAAACCATTTCCTGTGATATAAGTGGAGTGAGATTGTTATAATTCAGGACAAAACTGAACTCTTGCATCATTACTTTAAAGTTCGGTTTGACCTTGGTTACTCTTGGAAGTTAGGAGACTGAGTTTCTTGTAACTCTTTGGCAGCCCTGTGGATCAGCAGTCACAACGTGCTGCTTTTTACATCACGTGTACACTGCATTCAGTATTTCTAATCATAAAAAATACACTTTCATATGTTTTTTAAAGCTTAAAATCATCTGTTGTCTGATTTTTTCCCCCCGATTAAACAAACCTTGCTGACTTATTTTCTAAGTGCTTTTATGAGCTAACAAATGAAATGTGACTGTGTTTACCAAACATGCCCTTCCTGGTAATCAGCTGGATGACCCCCATTGTTTAAAATACCCCTATATTTATGTAGTTTTATTTTGTTCTAAGCAGGAAATCAGTTTTGCAAGTAAAAATATAAACTGTTGTGAATAGAAACAATTAAATGCATATAAAAAAAACAGTGATTAACACATCAAAGTAATCTATGCCTCACAGCAAAGGAGAAGAAATGAGCGGAGAGGCCCAACAACTTGTAAAAGTTAAGATCAAAGTCCAGATTTTTAGGCCATTTTGACAGAATCACATTAGTGGAGGTTTGCAAACATTCACTTACATAACTTCCTCTACCTTCTTCCTAACTTTTGCCCTCATTGACCTTCTGAGTAACCCTGTGAAACCATTTACACAGTGACTAAATTATTTCATATTCAGTGCAGCCGACAGGAAATATTCCTGTTCCATTTTGATGTCACCTTTATATTAAAACTAAAACTTGAACATTTTATCGAGCTGACTGGTTCCTTTTTTAAATAATTAATAAAATTGCAATTATTTTGACTTGTTATTATTATCGATCTATTAAATATTAAAAGGTTCCTTTAGAGGGTTGAACTTATTTACCATCAGAAAATGTAAAAACAGTATTAATGTATACACTTGCCACCCACTGTTAGGGAAACTGCTCATTAATCCAAATATGTAATCAGCCAATCACAAGGCAGCAAATCAATATGTTTAGGCGTATAGGCATGGTCGAGACAACCAGCTGATGTTCAAACTGATCGTCAGAATGAGGAGGAAAGATAATTTAAGTAATTTTTAGCATGGTGGCTGGTGCCAGACGGGCTTTTCTGAGTATTTTAAAAACTGCTGATCTGCTGGGATTTTCCACACACAGTCATCTGTAGATTTTAAAGAGAATGATCCAAAAAAGAGACAATATCCAGTGAGCAGTAATTGTCTGCATGAAAATGCCTTGATGAGGTCAAAGTTCAAAGGAGAATGGTCATGCTGCTTAAGGCAGACACAAATAACCACTCATTACAGCCACGGTAGAAGAAGAGCATCTCTGAACACACAACACACTGAAATTTGCAGTAGGTGGGCTCCAGCAGCAGAAGATCACACCAGGTGCCACTGCAGCTGTTTTCTGTCCACTAAGAAAGAGAAACTGAGGCTACAATTTGCATGGGTTTAGTATCGTGGATATGAAGCCGACAAATCTACAGCCACTGTGTGATATAGAAACAAGTCAACATGGACCAAAATCTCAGAGGAATGTTTCCAGCATCTTTTTGAATCAGTGCCACAAAGAATTAAAGCATTTCTGAAGGCAACCCAATACAAGCAAGGTGTACCTAATGAAGTGGACATTAGGTGTATATATTCCCACAAGTCTGAAGTGCTGTGCGTTTTAATCCAACAAACATATTTTGCACTAAAGCACTTTCTTGACCTGCAAAATATTATAATCAAATTCTGTAAAAGGTCATCTTTCAGAATAATTAATGTATGGCAATAAATCAAGACAGCTATAACGTATATACACACATGAATGATATAGATCATGTCTTTAGCCCAGGTCTCTTACTACTCTTTTTAATCAGATTGCTCCCTCTCGAGCACCCTTTCAAATTCAAACACAAAAGAGGTGACTTAAAATAATTGATTCCGCTTTTATGCGCTCCATTATAATAATCGCGACCACAATTACAGCTTTACTGAAATTCAATACTCTGCACAGGAGGAGAGCCAACCTTCATCTTTGCTGCTAACCAAAACCTTGATCCTTGATATTAAGATTTTAATGGAGCATAACAAGAGTTTCGGGAACATTATCGGCATTTACTACAGAATGCCGCCTCATTTCTTGTGCTCGGAATGACGCAGCTGCACGTTTTCTATGGTGTAATGTGCTATGATGTACTCGCTTCACATCGTTTACCCACAAAATAATGCACGTATTACAGTTTTCTTTTATTGAAACTGTAACGCGCATGCAGTACCGTTTTCTGGAGAGAGTTTGTCGTAGGCGTCCTCATATATGTAGTTGCGCCTGATGGTGACATTGATGCCGTCAGGGAACGGGCCGTCCCCCTGCACATCTCGCTTGTCGGCGAAGATTAACCTCTGGAAGATCTACAAGACAGACATGAACCCGGTGACAGGGTCAGTGACAAATCCTGGGAGTTATAAAATGTTTAATCCTGCGAATTATTTTGAGCTTTAGATTTTGAACATACAAACACGAACAATTCCTAAAAGCAAAGCGCTGCTAACCAATGATGGGTAAAATCCAAATATGTAACTGGATAACTGAAACAAATGGATTTTTGCTTCTCTACTTTTACCTCCAATCAATAAAAAAATATGAATGTAGCTACAAAGACGTAAAGCGCTGCACTCGAGTTGTTACCACAGTGTTAAATACTTACTGGCAAGCTTTAATATTCTCAAAATAACCAGCAAATTTAATAGCATTATATGTATACTATATAAAGGCAATCACTATAATACAACACTCAAAGCCTTATGGTGCAGCTGAGTATGGAGCAGCGGTGCAGTACCTTCACTCGCTCCTCGAAGGGCACCACAAATGGGAGCTCGGTGAGGATGGCCAGATGTCTTTCCTCGGACACAGACAGCTGTGGAGGCTCTAAACCAACTAAAAAAACAAAAAACAAACCCACAGTGTTCGATATTTTAGCGATTGCTTTAATGCAGGGAATCAGTCATTTTCTTCTTGTTTTTATACAATATAGTTATTTAGTGATTTTTGTCCAAATCACAGTAAAAAAAACTCATGATCTAAATACTTTGTGCTTTTATTAAAAATAAAAAAGTAACTTCATGAGTCTCAGATTTAACCAGGGGCGTAATTCCCAGGGGGGTTATGACCCAACCAATATAATCCCCCCAATAAAATTATGAATTATCTTGCATAAATACCAGCAAAATAGTTGCATGTTTATTCATCTGGGGATTTATTTATTTATTTATTTAGACACAGATCTTGACCCCCCCAATGTTCAGCACAAAGTTACGCCGATGAATTTAACCCTCAGTATGTGCAATATAATTGTTCATTAATACACAATATTTGTAATTTAACAGCCAAGTGGTTTTTGAGCTGGAAGCACACTCTCCAACATCACTCTGTAACACTCATCTAACATAATCGCTCCTCACTGTTAAGCATTACGATTAAAACTTCAATCGGTCCACAGGCCAACCATTAAATACCCTTTCCACCCTACAGCCTTTTAATTAACCCAGCTGTGACCTGTCCATCCACCTGCTGGGCTTTATCCATTAGGCTGCTGTTTGTTTTGTATTAAACTTGGCATTTAGACTGTTTAGCCCACAGAAGAAAAAAAACGCTACAATAGCTAAACCGCTCTTCACCCTCCTCCGTGTCCACTGCAGCTCAATTATTCTGCCCAATTAGTCAATCTGATCTGCATTTTCCCATCAGGTTTCCATCTTTGAGGAGAAATATGGCCTCTGAGTGGTCAATACATTGCTCATTCATCAGCCATGGGGCTGTCCATTTAAGGAAATGAGAAAAGGCCAGACAAACACGTGGACCAGATGTGGCTGACTTCATCAGGTACTTTCACGCTAATTGAATTTATCCCACACGGCCTCTGAGTGGCACTGGGTAGATCATACACACATTTTTATCAGCTTGTTTTCACACCGTACTTCACAGAAACCCAAAGTGAGCCTGATGAAGCCCCGTGTCGACGTCAGTGTATTTTCCTGAGTGCCTAATTGAGTCAATGAAGAGAAAATGTGGTTAATATATCTTGGTAGGAATGGGGAAGGTTAATGACTTTTCTGCAGCTTCTTTTCACATCCCTGGGAGGCCTGTGAATGAAACATTATGGTACTGGAAATGTACTTCTATCTCTTTATCTCACTCATTGAGGAAGAATCTACTGGCTATCAGCAATAACACTTCCTTTACACAAACATGATTTTACACTCAAACTTCTCTTATCAGATACATTATCAATGCACAATTCCATAATATATGAAAAGCAAACACAGAGAAGGTGACTTTGGACAGCAATTACTGTGATTTCTTGGACTACTTATCAAGCTGACACAAACATTATGTGCTTCTAAACTTTGCCAAATGCCAAAGGAGTAGCTGTGTGGTGTACATTAAACAGCGCTGATGATAATAGGCTTAAGAGTCTAGTCATTCCAGTTGATGACAAATAAACATCAACTATTCTGCGATTTCAGAGCAGGATAAATATGAAGGTCAATTAGATGACATAGAAAAAGGTAAAGGGGCTCAATTTGACACCCATCTTTTTATAAGGGGAAAAAAAACCACCTAACAGCAGAAATTACAGTACCATCCAGTGTAGACTGAAGTGGCCCAATGCGGCCCATCCTCCGTGTTCTCCATACGTGTCTTGCAGATGGGACGTACAGCTGGGTGACCTGGAGAGAAAAGAGAGGAAGATAATGATGAACCTGAAGCTCCTGCCTGTGCCTTCGAGCCAGAATAAGGGTTACAGGTGACTTTACAAGCCCAAAACATCTTTAAAATAAGAAGTCTTTGTAAAGTTTTTCTTACTTTTACAGCAGTGGTGTACACATAACTATTTTTTTTTTTTTTTTAATTTAGAATAATTTTCATTAACTTTTCAGCTACAAACAGTAGAATATGCTGACTCTGTTACCACCTCTTGAAATTATGCTCTTCTGTGCAACGAAAAAAGAAAAGAAAATAAGCTGAAGTTTATGAAACTCCTCTCACTTGCTCTAAACATGTCTTCACCTTGTTAGAAGGGATAAAATGTGTTGTGATGATCATTTTACCCTTAAGAGGGTAAATTCATTTTATAATTCTGTCTATTAAAATTAAACCAATGCAGAACACGCAATGTAACAATGAACCAAACAGCTGTGATGACAGGTAAATACCTTATCGGCCCGGATGTTGACCTCCTCCGAGAGCCAGTGACCTGCCGGACAGAAGGGTCGGCGGATGTCACGAGCTTTCACCATCTTCACCAAGTTAGTGATGACCTAAAGTGGAAATCAAACACAAAGACACACACACACATCCATACACATACCACATTAACATCTTTAAGTCTGACATCAGCATCCCTACAAGAATTCTTAAAAACCGCGGCTAAAGTCTATTTTCAGAGGAGAGCAGCTGTTTTTTTCTTTCACGTATAGGCTGTTCAGTAGGATGAGGTGCCTCCTCTTGGAGGAAAAAGAAAAAGCAATTTGAGAATTTAGCCATTAGTGCGCCATTTATGGGGAGTATAAAAGAAAAACGACCTGCGCCATCCCTCAACGTCCAGCCCTGTTAATTACTGGCGAGGTCTGCTGACATCAGCCATCGGACAGAGGAAGCAAAAGGCCGAGCAGCACTGGATCACAGAGCTGTAGCAGAAGGGCGAAGGGTTGCAATGATATTTCCATTTGGTTACACTGATATTACTGAACCTTTGTCCGAATGCATAATGCTTTAAAGGATTGAGACTTGTATCATTAACCTGAATTATTCTGACGCCATGTGAATGTTTCATGTTTCAACGGGGCCTCTTTCAGTAAAAGTTGCAACAGCATTTTTTCCTCTTTGAACCTAAACAGCAATAACATATCCCTACTCAGTTGCTAATTTCCAATAAATTCAGACTTTTGATTCTGGTGCCATCATTTGTGATTCTCTGAGCCAGTGCGAGAGGGGCGTGGCCCGTTATCTCTCGCTGCAGCAGACAGAGTAGAAAATAACTTAACTAAATGGTGCCTTTACATTTCACTTATGCAACAAGTCTTTTGCACATTTGGAAACCGTTGCGAGTCTATCTCTGTGAACATACAAAGTGACCTATGTCTGAATGACAGCATGCCCTCACTTTAGCAAACTAATGAGGCCTAAAATGTTACATATCCCATGTCTGGAAAGGCTTTAGAGCTTTTTCAGTCTGCTAATGACTCAAATGTTAATAAGAGGCTCCCCTGTTGCTATGGCAAGTCCGAGTTAGACACCTACTGAACAATCACATGCACGTCTTTGCATGAAGATGTAACGCTCGCAGCCAGTCAATTTCCGTATAGTACCTCAGCTAGATTATTCCAATCGACATGTTCATTTCTAAAGCATGTCATTTACATAGAGCAACAATCAATCTTGGCCAATCACCGGGAGGCAACCAGAGCCCGCAATAATGGCAAGTGCAAAAAGCTGTAAGAGGCACGTGACGATGGGTTTGGAGCAGACCTACCCCCTGACTCTGGGAATGAATAAGCATTCCTTAATTAGCCCATCGGGTTAAGTGCAAACCTTAATGGGCCTTTCCCAAACTCCGGCGTGACATCGTTCTCCAAACATAGCCAAGAAGAAAGTTCCATTAGCAATATTAATACAAGCTTAGTTGATCATTTTCATTCAATTAACTTCTTTCAATTAAATAGATAGCTCGACAATGGAGGTGATAAAAGATGGGGAGGGACAGCTGATGACACGAACCAAACATCAGCGTGTTAGGGGTCAGCAGCGTTAAACCGACTGTAAATCCCAACGTTCAATTTGGAAAATGCATTTCCCCTGCTCCCCACTTCTTTAATGAGTCGTTTTAGCTGACAAGAGGCCTTTGAGCTGATCTTTTATGAAAATCCCAGACATGCGCTTCACGTATTCACCACCTTTCAGAGAACACAAGCGTTCACTTTTAAATCCTTTGTCTAAGGGCCAAGAACAAAGTTGCTTAAACACAGTTTCTCGTGGAGAAAAGCAAAGAGGAGAAGTGGAAGGAAGATGTGGAATCGAGACTAGGATTAAGTTGAGGATGTTTTCTGCCTCATTTCCTCTGGGTAAATAATCAGCGTATGACCTCTCTGGTGCTCCGTCTCATCTTTGCCTGTTCATGCTTACATGCTTAACTTCCACTGGTATGGACAAGCATTAGGCCAATCTTGCCTCAACGCACAGAGGGACTACACAACAATTAGGCCCATCGCTAATGTGCCATGCTTCACGGTTAACATGCTGATGAACAGACTTCAATAAAACAGATTTAGCATGATCATAGGAAAGACTCATGAAGAATATGTAATGCTCACTAAATACATGTGTGCACTGAAAGCTAATTACTGAGATACTGCACGAATCCTTATTGTGCTTTGTGATCTTAACTCCTACTTGCACATGACTGCTCTGGATTTTTCTTATCGATGACAGAAAATATGCCCACACCTGAGGCCAGAAAAGATTCAAAAGTTTCCAATTTTATGCTAAATTTAAAATTTTCTACTCAATATAAAGAAAAACTTCATCTTAAAACACTAGCTAAATTTCTCTCGCTGGTATATCCACTGAGATACATTGTGCGCTCACTTCCTGCCTCATGTTTTAGGGTTAAACACACGTGTAAGCAGGTTAAAGGAAAAATATTTTCGCAACAATGAGACTGTGGGGCTTTTTCTGACATTTTACTGCTCAAAACTTCAGTTTTCAAATTACTGGCTTTGCCACACAGTGAGAAAGCAGGTTTCTGACTTTATTTCCCATGATGCACTTAGAGAACTGTAGGAACTGCAAAGTTTGAAAGTTCTGCTTTTTAGAAACTCTGATATTTTTTCCCATTACTTGATACACTTTTGTTTTCCATCAATTTAACTCTTAGCTTTTTTTTGAATGTGCACTTTGTGTTTGGCAAAACCCTCAATGTCATACGTTTTTATGCTCTGAAAATGAAGAAGATAATAATTTTACCTGGACATAATGAGAAATACAAAACAGACAAACAAAAATGCTATAATATATATATAGGACTACACATCTTACCTTGAAGAGTTGCACCCAGCGCTTCTGTTCGGCCTGGATATGCTGCTGAACCTCGGTGTTCGTCTTCACCCCCACACTACGGAAGGCAGCCATGTACTCCTCTCTGTGCTCTGCTTTGGTCTTAGGGTAGGCCAGCTTGATGATACCCAGACATGCATCTCTCAGACAGCGAGACAAAGTCACAAGCTCTAACAGCGTGAAGGGCATCATGGAGGACTGCGTCTGACCTGTTGAGAGGGAAAATACATTTACAGATATCGATCTGCACCACCTGTGACTGCTAAAAACAAAGGACAACAGCGATATACTATTGTGTTACAAGCAGGAAATGAGCGATATGGGATGGATATGTATCCCAATCTGTCGTACATTCGCCTGTCCAACGACCTCTGTACAAAATATTTGTCAAATAAAATATGTAACGTAGATATAAAACAGGGCACCTAGAGGACTACCAGAGAACCATAGATACGCCATTATATCAAGTTAAACAGATGTTTATGTCTATTACCTTCCATTGCATGTCCAAAAAACTCGCTGTCATGCACGGAGATAAGAGAGTGGCTGAAGAGAGAGCTGAAGAGATAGAAGACAGGAATGATGCGGTTGGAGTCCTCAAAGGACATGGGAGACCCTCGGGAGATCAGCTGTAAGAGTGGCACCATAGACCTAAAGGAAACACAGACACATAAACATTTGAAAAAATAAGTATAAGGTTGTGTGAGCAGGCAGAAATATACTGCACATGGATACAAGCTAATGGGAGCTTAAAAACCTGCAGTTTGTCTACTGGCCAACTGAGGCCTACTGCAAAAGTCCCATGTTAAAAGCTCAACTTTACAGCATTAAAAAACATATTTACAGATTGCTTCTGGTTAACTGAATCACACTGAATGGCAGGTGGAGCCGGTTGGTGTCTGCTAGGCCTCATCCACTAGTTCAAGTCATTAAACTGGACATCTTTACTGTGCGTGTGCTGTTTGCCTGTTCTGGAGCATTTTTAATATCGGACTAATCTTATGGCTTGTAGTGTGGTAAAGACTGTCCAAAAAGTCTGCTTCTTTGAGGTTTTGGTGGGTGATATTCTGGTATTTTTTCATCTCTTACTGTATGGATGTTTGTGTGTTCCCCTTTCATCCAAATGCCCATCTTCTATACCATCTACGATACAAACGTGGTGCGTCTGGAAAGTATTCACAGCGCTTGTTCCACACTTTATCAAATTACACTCATACTGCAAAATGGATTAAATTAATTTCTCACCTCAAAATTCTACACAAAATACCCCATAATAATATTTACATATATTTGTTATCTTGGTTGTGTGCTTAGGGTCGTTGTCCTAGTTCGAGATCCAGAGCACTTCAGTGCAGGCCATCATCAAAGATGTCACCGTACATTGCCGCATTCATCTTTCTATCGACCCTGACTAGTCTTCTCATTTATGCTACTGAAAAATCATCCACACAGCATGATGCGGTCACCACCATGCTTCACTGTAGGGATGGTCTTGTACAGCTGATGAGGAATATCTGGTTTCCTCCAGATATGACACTGGGCATTCAGGCCAAAGAGTTCAATCTTTGTTTCATCAGACCAGAGAATTTAGTTTTCATGGTCTGAGATTCCTTCAGCTGCCTTTTCATTGAGGAGTGGTTTCTGTTTGGCCACTCTATCATACAGGCCTGATTGGTGGAGTGTGGGAGAAGTGGCTGTCCTTCTGGAAGGACAATGAAATTCTCCTCTTTCCAAAAGAGCAATGCTGATGCTCTGCCGGAGTGACCATCGCAGTTCTTGGTCACGTCTTTATCTAAATCCCTTCTACTATAATCTCTCAGATTGGCCGGGTTACCAACTCTATTGAGAGTCCTAGTGGACTTTTTCCATCTACAGATGATGGAGGCCATTGTTCTCATTGGGACCTTCAATGCTGCAGAAATGTTCCAGATCTATCTGAATGTATCTGAATCCATCTTGGAGTAAAACTGTAACATGACAAACTGTGCAACAAATGAAGCACTGTGAATACTTTCTGGATTCACTGCATATCTATAACAATGCTTCAAAAGATAAAAATCGTATAGTCAATGTTAGAGTAGCTCACCCAGTGATCATCTTGGTTGTCATGGAGGTGATGAGGTGCCAGAGATGTCTCAGGAAGCGTGCATTGAAAGCCAAGCTGTACAGAAGTCTGCAGAGAACAAAGACAAGCACATAAAACAGAAATATTTAAGTATATTAAATGGAACTGAAAAGACTTGAGTGAGATATTTCAATCAAATGGCACAATCAGTGTGAAGAACAATACATTTACCCTTGGCCAACCTGTTTACCCTGCTGAGATTGTCAACTTTGTCCCGTTAATCAGGGAACACCCAGAAAAAGACACTGTTAACCAATATTTCCCTCACACAATTTTCTTAGTATTTTTTCTTTCTGTCCTTTCATACCTTGCGAGGGGCAAAAGGAGATTAAATTAGCCATTAAGCTTTATTTAGGTGAGGCACCTTCCATTAGTAAACTAGTTGGTGGTGAGGGTGCCCATAAACAGCCCTCTGGCTTCCTGCTGGAGCCCCATTTAACTTAATGACCAGGGGACGGGGCGACAAGACAATGCAGGACGTAGGAGGAGGGGAAACCTGGTCCTCGCTGTGACCCTGCAGTACTGGCATGCTTCCACACTCACAGTGAATTACATGATAACGCAGAGGAAGGCCCACATACTTTGCTTTAGTCTCTCTGCACTCAACGGGCTGTGGCACCAAGGTGTGAAGGCGCTCTTTGTTCAAGTGTGTGTTTTTTTTGTGTATGCTCCTAAATTGCATGGCTTTTCACACGGAGGATAAGAACAGGTGACAATAATGTGGTAAGTAAGCTGAAAAGCAACATGAAGTAGCCCTGCATATAATAGGCCTCTGTCTACTGACACCTACTGTATGAGGATGATTGCCGTTAACAGGGCAGCATCATGTGTTCACAGTAACACAGAGGAATAAAGGTCAGCAGAGGAAAAACATAAAAGTTGGTTGAGTGGGAAAGGGGCAATTCCATGTCTGCTAGATAGTCTCATCTAGTATCAATGTTCAAATTCCCTTTCCACCATCCAATCTGCCAAAATGGAGATTAACATTAGGAGCAGACAAACCTCAATATGGCTTGAAAAGTGGTTTGTGTTGATCACAGGCCATCTGTCAGTGCAACAAGACACTGGAGGGAAGCAAGGAGCAGTGCTGTGGGCCCATAACAAGTGATGTGGGTGTTTGATTGAAATGGGAAACAAAACACTAAATGCCAGCTGACATGCTGATTTACAGCCTGAGAGAACCCAAACCCCCATTTCAATCATGGAATGAACCACTAATAAACAAAGTCAAGACATCAGAAGGGGTTGTGTGTACATATGTGTGAGTGTGTGTGTAAAAAGCAGGTTGATGAATAATGTCTGGATCATTTCATTTTGCACTAATGAAAGAATCTCAGTTCAGCAGAAAAAACAAACAAACAACAAACCCCCGAAACATCAGCCGTGCTCAGGTCAGATCTGATACCGTGAGCCTTGAACGCGCCTCAGCCTACAGACAAATTTGTTTTGCTGGCTTCTGTGTCCGCATGAACCAACAGCATTTTCTTTTTTTTTTTAATCACACCACCACAAAGATCGCGGTAACGGTTCAAAAGTAAATGGAGGTCACTTAATCAGAGTGACCCTGTTAGCAGCAGAGTGCTACACTGGAAGAAACCAAACAATCAAAGTGAAATTACACCAAATATCCAACCCTAACAGTTAAAGTGAATTACTGCGTGGTCTCCAGAACAAACCTGAGCTAAGTATAATTAGCAAATCAATCAAAAATCTATTTTGGTCCCAGTTGATTGTCCTGCTTTTAAAGTTACCCTATAGAAAAAAGTGTGGAGTGCAGTTTAATGAGACATTTTACATATTTATTAAAAAGGCAGTGTGCTGGGCTGGCTGCACGACTGGCCGGCTTCTTTTTTTTTTTTCCTTTCTTTTTTTTGCTTTAAGACTCGTAAATCAAGACCAGAATGCAATTTGCTCCCCTTAGCCTCTTGTAAAGCTATCCCATCCACTCCTGCAGTGATTAATCTTTCTCAGTGAGCTAATTATTTTGTACAGATATCCAATAATGATGGAAGAGGAAGGACAGGATTTATGGTAAAAGCCGAGAGAAAGAGGAAGCTGTAAAAATAAATAAATAAATTTAAAAATAAGGGCTGAAATTCTTCTAAATTCTTGTCAACCGCTTGTAAACAACAATGCAAAATTACTAGCTGACCACTAGAGTCCAGCTGCACATGCCCAGTTTATATAATTACTTGAAAGGATTTGGGGAATGTTATGGATTCAAATAATAGCAAAATATCTGTCTAGTAAAGCAGAGCTGCTAATGTGATCCCGAAATGCATCCTCACATATAAATGAACTGACAGCAACTGGCTTCAATAATAATTAACTAGAGCTGGTTGCCCGTCCATGAAGCTCAGCCTGATCACCTCCTGTCAGTCAATGCACCATCTAGACCCCCACGCTACCTCTGACATCCTGGCCCTAATGCAATCAACCTGAAAAGGGGTAATTGCCCTCATCCAGAACTGACAGCCTCCCTGACATCCCGGCTTCCTCTGCCGGTTGTAAATGCCAGCGGGTGCGGACCACTGATAACTGCCTGCCTGCCTGGTTTTATCGTTACTTACATTACTGCTTACAGCGCGGAAACACATAAACACACAGTTTTCCTCTCAATCAGGTGGCTCCTGGGATGCAAGGCTGATCCCGTCGAGATGTGCAAAGTGTTATGATATGCCATTTAAAAAACGAAAAGCTTTTACATTTACTTTGAGGTTGTGTTTTTGATTCAGACACGCCTCCTGGCGTAAGGCTACTTACATTAACTTCATTACATGACACAGGAAGAATGAAAGACCCCCCAAAAATGTGCGTCTTTGTACCTGACTTTTGGCACCATGAGACGATGCTGCACCATCAGCGTGTGACAGATGGACGCCATCATGGTGAAGACCTCCTCGCTGGCTGAATCCCTCCACACCAGGTTGAGCAGGGCGTTAGTCTGGTGTTTGGTGTCCAGTTTGTGGACACACTCTTCTGTTATCAGCTGAACTGAAATCCGGCTGTCATCCTAGTGAAGAAAGAGATGAGTGTTATTTAAAGGACTGTGATTATGTGATTGAGAAGTATGTGTACGAGGGTAAAAAAAAAAAAAAAATGTTATTTTAGTTTTTTATAGTTTATTTTCGAGATGCAATCTGCAATTTTTAGGTTACTGTTAATAAAACCAAGCGTTTAAATATCAGTTTTTAAACTTGTCGGTGTCATATGAGAGTATTGTGGAGTGTTTGTTGCTACTAATCTGCCTGGTTTGTGCTTGTGATAACAGTTATCTATTTACTTCTCTTTTAAAGAAATGTTTATTGGCTCTTGGTGAAAGCATCTTCTGTGACCACACAAGAGTGCACAACGAATTTCCCAACTAGGACAATAAAATATATTGTATCGTATATTATCGCTTTATTATCGCTAGACGAGGTGTCTGAATGTACGCATTTTTGAAGGTCTGAGGCAAAATGTTTTAAGCCACAGCGGTGCAGAATCCTTCCAAATATTCATTTATTCAGTTTCGTAAGTTAATCATGTTTACAGTGGGCCAACCACCAACTGGTGGTAAATATTTACTCTAAATCCATCGATAAGTAATGAGTAATCCTGCTTCAAACACAAAAACACAGAAACAAACTAAACCAACCACAACCGCCATAGCAAAGCTAATAAGAAATAATTTGGCAAATGTTGTGATTTAATGCCATTTTACCTTCAGTTATTCAGCTGATTGTCATCCTTTATGTTAACTTATCACTTTAAACTCATTCAGCATCATAAGCACATAAGGAATAGTCTGTTAATTCCTTTTATTCCTGAGTTTGGGAAACAAACTCCCAGTTGTTCACACAATGAAAAGTGTGGCTTCTCCATCGCTGCCACACAGCTTACATTAGAGAGGCTGACATTACCTGAGTATAGGGCTGCTCGATTATGGCAAAAATGATAATCACGATTATTTTCACTGAAATTGAGATCTCGATTATTTGACGATATTTATTTAACCCTTACGACCTACTATAGAACCAAGTCCGCCAGAGCTTATATTATTATTATTTTTTTTTTTTTTTTTACATGTTGTAGTGCCATTTGTGGGAGCATTTCAAGTTGCTATACATCAATACAACTGTTATAGCCCATATTGTAATAATATGTATGCATTAAGTCCATAGTAATTACATTAATTGCAAAAAAGTACAATAAACTACAAAAAAATTG
Source organism: Rhamphochromis longiceps (assembly GCF_057381845.1). Classification (NCBI taxonomy): domain Eukaryota; kingdom Metazoa; phylum Chordata; class Actinopteri; order Cichliformes; family Cichlidae; genus Rhamphochromis; species Rhamphochromis longiceps. The sequence goes on along the minus strand of NC_140565.1, from coordinate 22,657,181 downwards.
AAAATCGTTTTTGGGTTTTTTTTTTACATATATTTCTACTTGGAGAAATTTAAGAGGTTTATCCCTCAAAACTTGAAATACAAAAAAAGTTGCAAAAAATAGTTTACAACAACAGGAAATTTATTTTGAGTGTCTTCATAGTTTTATTTTGGAGATACACCAATTTTTATATACTGCAGGAAAAACGAAAAAACAATCCTATGATGCAAATTTGCAAAGAAAACAGCAGGTGCATCAAAATAAACCATTTCCAGCAGTACAATTCGAGTTCTAAGCATCACAGAAACTATTCAGAAAAGTATAGAGTCAAACATGACTTATAAAAACACCAGTATAGGCAATTAAGGCCTACAAGTAAAAAACTACATTTCCGCGAAAATGACGTCACTTCCGGTTTCGGGCAGGAAATGGCGCACATGCGATAGTTCGCGACTTCCAGTGTTGCCAACTTTGTCGCTATATTTAGCAAGTTTTCAGACCCGCTAAAAAAAAGACGTGAAAGCCCTTATTGCTTTTACTCTCAACAAGTAGCGGGTGCTGTGACGCAGTCAGTTCTTCTTTTACTCTTATGCTGTTTTGTGGATCACAAGGTTTAAAACTACTTATAAACACACACACACAAAGTAACTCCACCAGAGCGCCTATTTCGGGTCACTTTTGCCGGTCCAAGCCCGGGTAAAGGAGCAGGGTTGGAATTGTGACATTAAAAAAAACAATAATTGCTAAAAGAAATTTAATTTGTAGTTCTAAATAAATTCTAAATGCATTTAGGACGTTTTTTACTCACTTTATGTCTCTTCCACGATGTTATTTCTCTCTCCAACAACATAGGTTACAATTAGATTAGCATGACCTATTATGCAAATTTGGCGATGACGTCATTTAGCGACTTCTAGCGACTTTTAGGACAACCAATAGCGATTTTCCTTACTGAGGAGTTGGCAACACTGCTGACTCCGTTTCACTGTGGGAAGTGTTATGAACAGCTGATCGGATCACAAAGCGTGTTTCTGGAATATTATGTTTTTGTTCCTGCAAGCGCTTTTTATGCAATTTTTGCAAAGCTTTATGTGGAAGGAAACCGTGACCGAGGACAAGCTGATGGCATCAGATGTAAGTACAACTCCTCCGGTTTCATATGCAAAACAAATTATTGCGCTAGCTTACACTGTTCAGGTTCTACAGGGATTTAAAAATTGTTACACAAAACGGAGCGTGCTGCTCTGACCGGCTTTAAAGGGTTAACGATGACAACGTATTGAATAATGACTTTAAAAAATAATATAAAATAGTGTGCAACACCACTGAAGTTTTTTTTACCTCTCTTTTCAACCAGCGGCAGTCACTCTCCTCTCCAAATAACTTCTGCTTAGCTTTCCGAGCTTCCCTCGGGTCCTCTTAATCAGCGGTCTCCACCCTTTTTTGCGCCACGGACCGGTTTATGCCCCACGGACCGGCCTTTAAGGTGTCGCGGATAAATGAGGGAGGGGCCAATAATCGGCTCAGTCATTTTGAATGATCGTTGAAAGCCCAGATCGTAATCGTGATTAAAATTCGATTAATTGAGCAGCCCTACCTGAGTACAACATGAACCTTGTGCTGGTATCAGCCAACAGGCTAAGTCACATTTCTAGTGAAAACTGTTAACAGACACGAGAATGACCTTTTTGAGATATTCAAGTTTTGCTTAAATCAAAACTGCTTTGACTGTAAGAAACTTTTGTTTTGTTATAGTTAGCCATATTGTTTATGCTATGTAAAGGTAAATGTCTTGCGGAACAGTTTCACATCTACAAAGCAAAACTCATGACAAAAAAAAAAAAAAAAATTAAAAAAATGGGGCTTTGCACATGTTTTGAATGTAGAAATAAAAGTAAAAATTAACTGAATTGTGTCAATGCTAGAAATGTGTAGAGGGGCCTTATCAACACTGACATCCCTCACCGAGGCATGCTGTGCGCTGAGATATTTGGACATATATGCGGGGATTTTACCTGCATGGGTAGCGGCTGGATGCCAGCGTTATCGTCATCCTCCGAGTCGCTGCTCACTTCTGGCCTGGTGCTGCTTTCTGACACTGGCAGCAGCGGCAGCAGCGTCTGCAGGGCCCGGAGGTACAACAGGAGACCCTCCTCTGATAGTGAGCCTGCCAACGCGCATCATTCATCATTACCGCGCACATTAACCCATCTCCCACTCTATAAATCAGTCTCATTACCACACAGAGGAATGTACAGGAGAAACAAGTACAGCACAAGCATGAGCCTGTGTGTTCAGCTCTAAACTCCCACTGACCTAGGCGGTTCTCCCCTGCAGAGAGGACAAAATAAAACAGCCATGGTGCTTGGCTCTGTGCTGCTGAAGAGGAGTCGATCGTGGCCTTAAGGGAGCTCAGGAAAGCCTCGAAAGGGAATGAGTGACGGAAGTCTGATAGTGCCGGGATAAAGAAGTGAAAGATCTGCTCAGTAAACGGAGCAGAGATGAACTCCTCGGTAAAAGCCGCAAATACAAACTGCCTGTAACATGACAGACAAAGCAGATATTAGTACACTGTGTGAAATCCTAACAAAATAAAAATAATATCAAAATACTGTTTGCTCATCGATAAATTCACTAAAGTATGGGTTGATTTAACATCTCCCTGCTCTTTCTACTGTGTGACTTCTCCAATATTGTCTCTCCAAACAGTGCTGCTTTGTGTAGCCTGGTCACACACATCTGGCGAGCCAAGTCAGATAATTAGCTGTTAGAGCCAGTATGTACACAAGTTCCTCTCACTCCCGTCTTGCTTTTCTTCAAAGAAGAAAAGAAGTCCTCTCGTCGTTTGTTATTAAGAATGTCTCAAACCAAGAGACAAACAGGCTGGTATTCTGCACTCCAGCGAGCAAGCAAGTCTGGGAAACTTTTATGGCTTGTTGTAAATTGGTCTGTGAAGCAATTACTGCTTCACTATTGACAAGAGGGACAAAAACTGGTGTAGTTTGTCTGATTGGCTTAATGGATGATTTTAAAAGAATTCAACAGAGACAAACACCTTCTGTTCCTGCTATTATGCCGCTATCGTCTCCACTGTTTACTGTATGTGCCGGGCGTTCTGCAGAATTGTGTAACTTTTGAGACAATTCCTTCAGTAAATAGTTAAACAATACAGGGCAAACTAAGTTTTTTGAATGCCACTGCTTATTGTTTTAGCTTACTTTCCCAAAAAGTGAAAATAGCAGCGCTGTCTTCTTTTTTTGGAGATGCATGCACTAATTTCTCTAAAACTGTCCTTCAGACAATCATCATTGTACGACAAATACTAGCAGGTAATCTTTTAGGGGCGTCTTTCTTGTCGCATCCTGTGCAAATGTTCCTGTTCTCCTGCTTTGCTCACTGTACCTTGCGCCTGTTGTGCAGGAGGAGTAGGTAAAGTGCAGAGGTTTGAGGATGTGCTCCAACAGTGTGCTTGCCAGGGGGATAGTGGGAGCGTCGCTGTACTCCAGACTGGAAGGGAGCCTGTGATTCACAAGAATATACAGCGACCTGTAGTATCCTGATGAGAGGACAGAGAGAAGAATTAACACTCAAAATAATTATCTGAGAAAACGCTAATGTAATTACGTATTTAATATAAACATATTAAAAAAAGAAATCTTCCTGTTTGCAGTAACTGAAATGTTGTAAAAATGAGTCCCTTAAACCTAACATTCAGGCTAAAAAGTAGGATTTTTTTCAGATGTAATGCTAAAAAATGTTTCGTGCAGACAACAATGACTAACTTTAAACCGTGCTTTTGAAATGACTCATGCTTCTGGGAAATCGTCAGTACTTGAAATACACTTGACTTGAATGTAATCCTGTACCAGTCACAACATGAACTGCCCTGTACTGATAAAAAACACTGACAAAATTATATTGACACACATTCAAGATCTCTGCACACCCCTTATTGTTTAATAATTTGGTCTCAACAGGTTTATTTGCACCTATGCTGCAGGAATCTGTGTGTCACTGACATTTCTTTTCTTTCTATAAAAAGAAGAAAAAAAAAATCCTGACCGCAGACTCACAACAGAGATAAAAGTTAAGCCAGTGAGCTTACCTTTCTGTACCATGTAGTGCAAAATCTGCTCGAGTAATGAAGCTACATTATTAGCATCTGGAATAACGGGAAGATAGGTTCTCTCTGTAGAAAAGATTTCTAGCATTCGCATGGGAACTGCAACATTTAAACTGTCATCCGTGCAGCTCTGCAAGAGTCTAAAAGACAGGAGAGAGCGACAAGAGTGATAATGGCAACTTCTGTTACAGATATCCCATCAGCTTTTGCATTTATGCATCTGTAAGAAAATTATTTATTTCCAATACCTGCAGCAGAAGCCTAAGATCCTCTTGATCTGAAACACGCATGTCTTCTTCTGTGGGCCAACCAACAGCTTCACAAACTGGCCGTTGTGCTTCACCAGGTTCTGGCACAGCCATATCTTTATCAACACACAGGTAGACACAGTTTTGGTCTTTGGCAAACACAACTTTTTAATATATTAGCATCTATTAAATCTATTGATACAACCAAAGGGCCTAAGGCTCGGGGTTTTTTTTGTCTTCTCACCAATCTATGGGCATCCACACTCTGTCTGTAGAAAAATATTAATTGTCTTGATAAGAGGCAGAGACCAACGCCATCCAGGGCGTGTTGAGCTCCTCCCGACTGCGTCTGGCTGACACGCTCGTCAAACTTTGCCCGCTGTATGGCATACTGGAGAAAGAAAGTCACAGGTCACACACTGTAAACACTCTGTTTGAGCAGACTTGGTACAAAAACAGAAATGCTGCTACCACAAATCAATACAGTTCCCAAAACAAGAAAGAAAATGTGATCACCACATTTGCATTTTAACAGAAACAACAAGATGCAGCATCAACTTCTTTTAAGTAAGGTAACACAATATCATTGCTGTAACTGTCTGTGGACCAACCGACTTCCTGATGAGATGCAGAAGTTCACAATTTTGCCTAAAGCCACATGTTTATTTCTGATCTTTGAAGCCAAAAACACTCATCACAAGGACGAAGTTAAGGTTGCGAAAAAACTTGCTATTTCCCACACCATCAAATAGGCAGTGTCATTCATTAGCCAGCTGTATGTTAGAGGGTTTCACATGTCATCGCATGCAATGTCACTAGAATTATGTAATGTATGAAATGTGCTTGCAGACATACCTGTTTTTTCAAGTCTTGGTAACCGCGTACATAGGACTGAATGATAATGGCGTTCTTCAGTCGTCTTCTTTCATCCTGAGCAAATTAAAGCAAAATTTACAAATGCTTGATTGTGCTACTTGCTGCCAATGGTAGCACAACCAGTTATTAAGTTTAGGGGGCAATTGCTTTTTGACATACTATATGGACAGATTTGGATAACTTTCTTCCCTTAATAAATGAAATAACTACTTTAAAAAAAACTGCATTCTGTATTTTCTTGGGCCTTTGTTTAATATTAATCTGAAGCATGTAAGTGTGATATACAGAAAAAGAAATCAAGGAGAAAAAAGCTTTGCAGCACTACACTAGTTTCAACGTCATGCTGACTGTCACAAAGAAATGTGACGTTTATATTTATGAACGCAAACAAATATACTCCTTTTTCATTAATATTTCATGTTTCTTTGCAAGACCAAGCTGGGTGAAACAATGAAAGAACTGACTTTTCAAAATTGCAAATAATATGAGCTGCAAAATTTTAAAGGGCACCAACAAAAGACTTCAGAAGAGACATTACTTCTCTTTTCCGTCTCTCTTCTTGAGTGCGGTGCAACAGTGATGCCTTCTCCTCCTGAAAAGCAACAAAGATTATTATAAAAATGCAACACAACAACACGTTTTAACCACATCTGTTAAGCATAGAGCTATGTGTGGTTTGTTAATGGCAGCAGATGTATTCCCAGTTTTGAGATGCCACTTACCTTTTTACTCGCTCCTCCAAGGGACACCTTGGGTCTTGTCTTGAAATCTCCCTCAAAGCTGAACATCGTTAGATTTTTTCCATGGACTGACTGACTCGAAGGCTTACTCTAATTTCTGAAAGAGAAAATGAAACAGACCAGTCGTGATGACTTGACTGCCAACTTATAAACAATTAACTTCGGCTAACAGTTTCTCCGACCACGACACTATAAAGCTACGTTTGCAGGCCATATTTTTAGTAGCAAAATTAAACGATTATGAACAGTCAAAGCGGACAACAGTTGAACAACATCACAGGAGGTCAAGTTCAGCCAGACCTTCAGTTTGAATGCAACAATAGTTAGCTAACCGGTTAACTTAGCCGGTTAGCTAATGACTCAGCAGCTGCTAGGGGCTTTAACAAGCCTGCTTCCTCTAAACGACCCCAACAATGAGACACCGTATTAAAGCTCATTTATTCGTGACATTTCGTAGCAAGGACAACGTATGTGCAAGCAGCATGATTTTGCTGACGTTAGCAATGCAGCTAACTAGCTGGGCAGCTAAACGCTGAGGCAGGCTAACTTTCCGGGGGGGTGTCTTCCTACCCTACCCGCATGTCCTTTTGACATCATTTCTTTTGAAGGACACACATCTGAGAAAAATAAGCAGCAATGTATGAATCGTTTACCTTCGACTTTTGAGCTAAGAAGTGAGACAGACACTACAACACTGAGAAGGATGTTTACGTTTCTCCAAACGTCAAGTCTTCTTTTCCTGCTCTCTCTAGAAATCAACACAACACCGGAGAGCAGCCTGCATCCGCTTCCTGCAAAGCGAGGCAGCTGATTGGACAGAATGTCTGTCAATACCGTCTCTAAGACCCGCCCTTCTACTAGAGCCATTGAGAAGGTTCTCGGGCTACAGCATGAGTGTGTGTTTGGGTTGAATTTGTCATTTTGCGAGGACCTTCGTGTATTTTTTAGGGAAAAAACACGAAAAAAACACCATTAACTTTTAACCTGATGAGTCTGGGATAGATGTTTAGATTATGGTTAGTGTCCTCTAAAGTAAGGGAAACATGAACCAAGGTCATTAAAGTTAACTAAAGCTAACCATTTTAGGTAATTAAAATAAACAATAAAACTTAGACTAAGGTAAGGGCCAAAACAAATACAGATTATTAGAAAAAAAATATGATTGGACAACACTGAATTTTTTTAAAGCATTGGGCAGAGTGAAAGGCAGTGTGGCAGGTGGAGATGAGTGTCAGAGGTGATTTGTGACAGAATGATAGCACCAAGAGTTAAAGGGAACATGAGACCTCCTGGGGTTTAATGTTTGGAGATAGTTGCACTGATGAAAACACAAGACACTGAGCTGCAGCTGTTTAGAACTGAAAATACTAGATTTACCTTGGGAGTGACAAGGATGGACAGGATTAGAAATTAATATGTTGAAGGGACAGCTCAGGTTGAGCAGTTTGGACACAAAGAGAGGAGAGGCCAAGATGGTTTGGACATGTGCAGAGAAGAGACGGGATATGTGGACAAGAGATACTGGATAAAAGATGCTGAATTTTGAGTTGCCAGGTAGGAGGAAAAGAGGAAGGCATGCAGAGGGTCAGTGTGACGAAAGATACTAGGGATGGGGTGAGATGTTGGGGTGACCTCTAATGGCAACCAAAACAACTGAAAGCAGACAACTATATGGTAAATGATATCACGTGCAATAGAATAATAGCTGAAAAAAGTTAATTTTAAAAAGTGAAGAAAAAAATTTAAGGAGTGAATTAACTGACTTCAGACTAGCTTCATGAAGCAGGTCACTGAAGCCTGAGGAACCCTGAGGGCAAAAAGATCAAAGAGGAAATATCCTGAGTGTTAGTCTTTGTGAGTTTGGTCATATCTGTTAACAAAACCAGCCTGATGAGGCATTGATGCACATGTTTATTTATATCTGGGATGTCTGTGAGTCAACTGATTTCATCAGGTGTTGTGTTTATATTGTAATACCTGCTCTGAACTACATAAATCATCCACTTATCTCATTCAAGAGGTGTTGGAGTCTATCCCAGCTGTCGCTGGGTGAAAGGTGTGGTATACCCTGACACAGTACTAACAGTGAGGCTGTCATGGTCCTTGGATTTTTTTTTTGACAGTGTTTTAAAGCTGTGGACTTGCTTTCCATGTGTTATTCTTGAGCTTTTGTTTTAATAGTTCTGCATGATTTTCATGGTTTTAGTTTGTTTATATTTTTTTATTTCAGTTATCCTGCCTCCTTTCTCCTTATTATAAATTATTTGTCTTCATATTTGTTTATTTCCTGTTTTATTTTGGTCATTCTTTGTCTGTTGTGTATTTTTTTAAGCTTACTTCTCTTGCGTCGTTATCCTGATTTAGTTTAGGTGTGTTTTGTTACTGTTAGACCTCAGGATGTCTGCATATATTAAAAGACTGTTTGTATTAGTTGCCTGTAAGTGGTCCTGTGTCGATCGCCAGTTTGGCTCAATGGGCTTCAGAAACACCAAAATAAATGTTTGTTTTTTGGTTTTTTTGTTAGATATTTATACATTTGTTGACTTTATCCTGTTTTGTTTTGTTTTTTTCTCCGGGACTTGTACATACATGAAGAGGGGAGGGGAAAAAAGACTTTTGGAAACACATGGAAAATGTGATAAAAATAAAGATACTTACATTTCAGTTTTTCTGTGAACTCTCTGGACTTTTCAGGAATTTTATCATTAAAGAGGAAATTAATAGTTCAATGTTAATAAATATATACTTTTTATCCTTAAGTTATCCTTACCATTGATATAGAGAAAGCAAAATTAAAACCAGAGGAGAGCTCTGCTTTGAATTTTATTTTTGGTCCATATATAGGCTTCTGATGACCTCAGCCCTGCTGCTATTCTAGTAATAGTGTTACTGCATGATTGGTCATTGAAACTGTACTGTGCTTATTTTTATCTGAGCTCAAACGAACTCCCGGAAAAGTAGATTTTCTACAGGAAAAGTACATTTAAATAACAATGTTGACAACAATTTCCAGTAATTTGGCATGCACCTTTTTTTAATCTTATGTTTATTTTTGAAGAAATACCTTTTGTTCTCAAAAATACTGAAATTAGTTTTACACAAACATGATTTTTGTGAATGCGGTTCAGAGGTCGTGTTGCTTCTACACTCTGTACCTCTGTGATCTCACACCTGTTTTTTCCCAATATCAGTGCTTTTAATAATCAGAAAGGCTAACATTACTGAAAATGTCAGACTAACATTCATAATAAGAATAATAAGATTAAATTCTTTTAGTAGAGTCAACAGATAAAAAAAAATCTGCGCACATGGCACACAGATCAGATTTGTTTTTTGTTTATTTTTTGGTCAAACTGTTGAAATGCACAAATTTTTTGATATTAAAAACCAAGTGTTGCACATTTGATATGAGGAAAAAAAATATTTTAAGCATTTAAATTAAAAATTGTAGTGAAACCTCATTTTTCCATTTAGAATGGAAATTCTGCTTTGAGGACCTTTCATATATTTAGACAAACTTTTTGATTCAGCTGATTTCTTTGAAACTCTGGCAAATTTCGTGTGGAAGGTGAAAGATAACTTTAATACACAAAAGGTCACTGTCGATGATTGTTAATGATAATAATACCATATGATTCAATTCCCTAACAGAGCCAACAGAACGTGTAAAAGGGACACGCAAGTCTCTGAATGTCATCATTGTTTTAATAAACAAAGAGCAAAAACCTCCCCACTCTGAACATTTCATAAAACGGCACAGTAGCTTTGTGGTGGTTTTGAAAAGTGCACATGCAGTCTGAGATTGAGGTATTTATGAGAGCCGTTAAAGACAAACTATATAGGTCGCATGAATTGACTTAAAAAGATGATGTTGTATTAAAATTGTGCAGGGAGACGCCAAATCCGAAATTAAATAAATTAGATTTAAGTTAAAGAAATAACGTGTAAAATGCTCGAATAATGAATATTTTATTGTTATTATTATTTTTTAATATTTATTATTATCATTTATTATGTTTGTGTTAAAATAACAATCACGAATTAAAGGTCATAAGAAGCTTCCTGTCGTCATTAGACTGGATAATGAGTGTGAACACTGACAATAATTGTCGGATATGGATATAATTGTACTAAAATATATCTATATGACCGCTAATGCATAGTAGTGTATAATAGAAGTACTACCCTTTTGGCACATGTCAACAAATTGCCTGCGCCTTCAGGCTCACCGTGTAACACTTTTGTCTGAGACGAAAACCTCGATATCGAATTTAGTAAAGGGGTTGGATCCTTGGTGTTATTTTAAGTCGCTCACTCGTAATTGCACTGATATATCTGACACCGACATCAAAGATTTCCCTTAAATAGAAAACAAATGTCGTGGAAATTGTACAAAATCAGTATAAAATTCCCGGTTTTGCCAGTTTGAGCGAATTCTGCATTTATTGCGTTAAAAGAGACAGGGCGGGTTCCTTTAAACCGCCTTTTCATAATGAACACATTTACCAAAGGTAATTAATATATAAACTATCTCGATTTGTCACTTTGATTTGTATTTTAGTTAATTGTGAAAGTAATTACGGAGCAAATTAACAGCTTTCAGGAAAGAAAAGGGTTTTAGGGTCAGTTTCCATTGGGCTCCTTATTAATTTTCTCTCTCCTGGATGTGATGAAAAGGAGCTATAAATCTGCGTGATCGGCGAAGGCCAATACTAAATGGCTCCATATTTCACCGCTGCTTTAATAGAAATATTCATGTGGGCTCCTTAATGAAATTAAACCCGTGGTGAGGGACAAGGCGCAGAATACGAGTCCGGCTGTTGTAAAAAATCAGACAGAAGGCTGATAAAGTGCGTTTAATCGTTGAGGAATATGCAAAAGAAAACTTGTGTTTCGGCAACTCGCATCTGCTAAATATTCCGAGGTGGAGATGTTAATTAAACCCATGGCAATATCATAATAATTTTAAACCACCCTCTTTAATGCCTGCTCAGATTGAACGAGAGTTGCTGTGGGCATCTGGACCGGATATTTGGATTGATTTTTTTAATGCGCTGTTTTCAGAAACATTTTGGTAAAATATTCACAAGTCAATACATTCGAGACTCTAGTACAACATCTTCACATCGTCAACATCTGCGCATTTTCTCGCAGAAATGCTCGAAGCGCATTTGATCGTCTCCTCTCTGTCATACCTCCTCTCTCCTCCACGTTTCCACGCAGGCCCGCGTCCCACACACCCACATCAATCTCCCCCTTATCATTCTGTAATTGCTCGTGATCATCAAGGTCCACAATTAAATGGCGATCCTTTACTTCAAAACTACCCGGTGACTTGTTGATTTCCCCCGAGCAAATAAACGTCCCCGGAGTGCGGTTAGCTGATGAATTGACAAAAACTAATCAGCTTTATTGGTAGACCAGTTAAGGGCAACGGGGTGTCAATAATTCTCATTTTGACCTCCTCTTCCATTAACTTTAAGTGGCTTATTAGACCCACGTCACCCGGAGCCACGGGCCGATTACATCTCTCTCCTCATCACATTTTAAGGCTTTCAAATGCAAAATTTGTCGATGCCTCCTTGTTGATTTTTTTAAAAAAACATCAAACCATCCGTATTATTCGTCACAGTTCAGGGATTCTATTTTTTAAGGTTACAATTAATAATAAGTTATAAAAATCAACAACGTAAACGCTACAAGCAGAGACGCATGGACCTAATTAATTCAGATGCATAGCGCCATTTTAACGTGTCGCTGTGCGTCAGTCACCTTCAGGTTTTGGAGCGACAGAAGGAGGGCTTTTACTTAAATTTCCCTGTTGGCCTATGTGGCTCACTTTTGCCTATGCAGTTTTTTCCCCCTGAATTTAATGGGTCACTGTTGTCAAGACAGCCACAAATCACTTCACGTGTAAGGTCTGAAAATTGAGTTGGCGTCATAATCCAACTCGACCTATGCGCTTCGTAATATCCCCCCTTATTATCACGGCTATCGTAAGTATGCTTTGTTTTGTTCTGCTTCGGCTAAACCATGTCCCGTCCTCAAATGAACCATGAAGCATGCAGGCCCAAAGACAGAGCTCACCTCTGGAAACGGAATTGTTCTATTTTTATCTGCTCTTGCAGTAGTAATGCGTGTATTCGCTCAATTCTAAGAAAACAGGGATTTTAATACGTGGTTTCTAATGAAATAATATATTTAAATATAAATATATATTTGCTGTCTTTCAAAGTTAAACCAATACTACCAGCTCACTTCTAATTGAAGAAGGTCCTGTATTTTATAAATAGTCACACTGGAAACATGCCAGCCTAAACCTGCTGCTGAAGAATTGCGCATATAAGCAAAATTAGCATCCAGCTGACCAAAAACAGAAAAATATTTCTGTCTGCATCGTTTTTTCCCTCAGTAATGGCAATATTTTATGGAAACAGTAACTCTGCCAGCGCCGTGCTTACAGCAGGGAGGCTTTGTTGGGTGCGCAGTGACGCTTCGGACAGCCCCCTGCCAGACGGCTGCACCAATCGCCTCCTTCTGACAGGAATTAAGTGTGACACGGAGTTCCTCTCACACACTCCGGATCCCATCATAACTTTAGAGAGGTGGGGAAACGGCTGTGGCTTCTCCTTCAGTCTGAGCAGCAGTGGCGAGAAGGACGCGCACCGGGTCACCGATGGAGAAATCCAAAAACTTTCGCATTGACGCGCTTTTAGCAGTCGATACACCCAAGGCGCAGACCTCGCCGCTGGCGCTTGTCACTTCCCTGTCTTCCTCCTCCTCCATCCCATCGTCTGGAAGTGTGGCAGCCGCGGAGCTGACCACCAGTGCCGATTCTTTACGCGCCGACACGCCGTCTCCGCCGAGGATTCCCACCTGCGGGTTGATTCCCAAACCGGGTTTCCTCAACAGCCCGCACAGCATGGTTGGATTACATCCGCAGAGCACGGCAGGGATTCCAGCACAGGCTCTCTACGGTCATCCCATGTACACCTACTCGGCTGCTGCGCTTACAGGCCAACACCCTGCCCTGTCCTACTCCTATCCACACGGCTCTCATCACCACCATACCAGCGATCCCATTAAACTGACAGCCAGCACCTTCCAGCTGGACCACTGGCTCCGGGTCTCCACGGCCGGGATGATGCTCCCCAAAATGTCTGACTTTAATTGTGAGTAGCAGTTTCATGACACAATATTTTGGCAATTTCAAATCCCTCACTTTGAGTAAAACCCCAAAATATTATTCAGCCCTTGGTTGTGGTGTAGTCTGCTTTATATCTTGTTTAACAGAATATCTTGAAGAGTAAAAATAATGCTGGCCTAGATACCCATAAACTGTGATTTAACTTGGAAAAAAAGTTCGATTTGGGAATTTCTGGTGCACAATTTCTATCAGATATTATCGTCTGAAGGGAACTGTGCGTGACACACTGATGCTTTTTCATAGAGGAACTAAAATGGACAGATAATGGACAGTGGGAAAGTGGCAGAGGAGTGTGAAACCCACAGTCGACATGCTATTTGCTCACCAGATACTGCCTTTTTGTTTCTGCTCGTTTTAACAGATTTGCTCAAAACTGGGTGGCAAATAGCTTGTCTGTGGACGCATAATAAATAGCCTATACTGCCGACTCCTCTTTTTCTTTTCAAAGTATCCTCTACAACACAAGCAGTTTTAATGTGATGATTGTGAATATTTGAATATGATGGCTTTCTTTACATAAAATGCATGACAGAAATTGCTGAATGTGTGAAAGCTGACTTCTTCTTTTTTTTAATATATATATTCATGCAGCTCAGGCGCAGTCCAACTTACTTGGAAAGTGCCGAAGACCAAGAACTGCATTCACGAGTCAGCAGCTGCTGGAACTGGAGCATCAGTTCAAATTGAATAAGTACCTGTCAAGACCAAAGCGCTTTGAAGTGGCCACCTCCCTCATGCTGACAGAAACTCAGGTAAAACATGACTGCACGACAGCACACACACACACACACACACACACACACACACACACACACACACACACACACACACACACACACACACACATATATATATATATATATATATATATATATATATATATATATATATATATATATATATATATATATATATAAACTAGAATTTTGCAGAATGATTGAAAGAGTTTGTGTTTAGTATTTGATATGAAAAAATATTTTCTAGCATGTATATGAATGATAACTTTAAGTTATGATAACTTAATTTTTCAACTGGTGTTTCTAAACTCTCAGAATGGAAATTCGGCTTTAAAAAAATCTTTTAACTTAAATTTTTTTTATATATATATATCGATTAAAGCTGATTTTACTATATTCTACAGATATTTTGAAACACTGCATTACATTTCAGGCGGAAGGATGACTGCAATACCCAAAAGGTCAATGTCAGGCGCACGGGTGACTTTTACGCGCCGATAGCACCTTCATTCCTGTGCTATTTTTAGTATTTTTGGAGAATTTTATGAGTTCATGCATAGGCTAATATTGCACATTGAGTGTGGTAGAAAATTAAAGGATAGGGAGAAGTTGACGATTTGTTGCCCAAGTTTCCTTCACACCAGTTTAAATCATTTATTCTGCCCTTTTCCAGGTTAAAATCTGGTTCCAGAACAGACGCATGAAGTGGAAGAGAAGCAAGAAGGCAAAAGAGCAGGCCGCCCAGGAGGCCGAGAAGCAGAAAGGTTCCAAGGGCGGCCAAGAGAAATCAGACGGACTCGAACAGTCGGATTATCACAGCAAGACGGACTCAAAAAATGGCAGAATAAGAGATTTCAGGGACAGTGACGACGACGAAGGCGAAAATTTCCTGTACAACTCGTCAGACTGCTCTTCGGACGACGAGAGGAATCACAACAGTGACATAAGTCCGCAGCCTTGAAGCTTGGAGCAAAAGGGCGAAGGCAGCGTTTTCCATTTCTAGTGACTCTGGGGGGGCTTTCGCTGTAAAATGCAGTTAGATGCATGTAATCCAACCTCTAATCACCTACTTGGAATTGTGGAGATTTTTGTTTTTGTTATGAAAATAATAAAATGTAGGTCAAGATTAGACCCTCGTGTCATAAACAAGCAATAAAGCAGAAGATTTGCGGTTTATATCGTGCAGCACCCGGCTATAGGTAAAACTGTGACGTAGCCTATTGCATGGTTATATGCAAACGCTGTAAACTGGCTCAGGATTTTGCAATATCCACCTGCTGTGATGGTTAGTTTATCAGCAATAATCTTTCAATTATATCCTATCCTATATCCCTTACACTTAATAGTGGCTCTTTTATTTTTGTTCTTTGTGATGTTTTACTTCCTCGGTGCCATATCACACTGGAAAAATGTTATGTTTATTTTTCTATCTGTATTTATAAAACGTACATATAATACATCTTACTTATAATACATCTGCATGCTAAATTATTGTTTAGCGTCTTGGCAAACAATGTGAAATAAAGTGTTTTGGGGGTTTTTTCCTATATAAAACTATTTTCTTTCTTGCAAACGCACTCCCTCTGATTTATGATTTTGCTCGCAGTGTGTTTCCGGACAGAGGCTTGTGTTTTCCTCCTTGCTCTGACAGGTCGGGTCATGGGAATTACTGTTAATAGCGCTGTCAGATCTGTGCAAACGTGCAGTGTGAGCAAACAGCAAGGAGGCAGTCAGACGGAGGAAACATTTCACACCACACTAGCAATGGGCTCGTATTAATAAAGCGTTTTAAAGGCGTGTTAAGCGACAAACTTGGCTGCTCAGGCACTATTTTCAGTACTGAAATCATTCAAACTCATAAACTCAGCTTAACAAAATATAAATAATTGACTATTGACCTCACAGGATGCGCGTTTGTGGAAAATGGGCAGTATTGGTGCAAATATTTTGAGCAATAATAATTTAATAATAAGAATATATTCTAATCCGTGTAACATCTAAATTCCATGAGCTAACAGCTATAAATTGTAATCATAGATCATATATATATATATGTGTGTGTGTGTGTGCAGGCCAAATAATCTAGTGCCTAGTTTTTGGTGAAAATGAGTGGACACCCTCAAATCTCACCGACTGCTAATGTGTTGATATCTAGCCTGACCCTCTTTCAGACAAACCACGTATTTTATTATATTATGTATATCTCAATTAATCCGACTTGGCCTCTGAGGCAGTTTAATAATCCTCGTGTGCGCGCTTTTACGCATGGCTCTATTTCCAGAAAGCAGGGCTAGCGGTGATTTGACGCGTTATCATTTCCTCCGCAGTCATCAGCGTTAATCTATAGCAGGGTCTCACTGATTATGTGCCATTTGTATAGGGATTACTGAAGGATCTGTTAGTTATCTTCTGCTGTTTGCTTTAGCAGACTAAATCAAAGTTCAGCTGAGGGTCAGACCCACACACCAGGTGAGGCTGAAGGAAACTCTCCGGCTCATGGTTGCAGACAATAGCCAGTGTATGGAGTGCACAGTGAGCCTATTGATCCCATTATCTCCACCTCAGCAGCCAAATTCTCAAGCTTTTCCACCAAAATTCTCAACTGACTGAATTGATGAAGTAATTGCGCTCTCTAAAATTACCTGAGACAGCTCGCAACATTTCCCCCGGGTGACCTTAGTGTCCTATTCCTGACCTCAGGGTACTGCTCCGAAGTCTTGGATTGATTCAGGCCACACCAGCGGAGCTAATTAATAGGAGCAAGTATCAAATCTAGCAGATTGATGCTGCTATGCTTACAATGCGGAGAGGCACTGGTGTCAGCTAGCGAACAGTATAGGACAGATTCATGGCTCCAGGTCATTTCATTAAGGCGTGTAAACACCTCTCGGTTCTCTCTGCTCCTACAGCAAATATCCACAAAAGGATAGACATACACAAATATGCAGCAATCAGCCACGTTTAAGGCTGAAAAAGACCAGATTAAAAGTTGCTTTATCATGTGGAAGGTGTAAATAGACTCAGCAAAGCCCAGAAGAATAGACCCAGGTGACCAAACTGTGCAATATTAACTCTTGATGCACACTGCCTCCCCGAGGGCAGTCTCTGAAGAAAACGTAGACAGACTTACGCCAACACAAAACAGTTCTTTTTCCACATAAAGGAGTTGAAAGTTAATTTATTGAGGTTTTCTTTGACATGAAGGTACAGGACATTTTCTTTCATAACAAATATACAAGAGCATGAACATTATGTAATTATTTATTACAGTGGATTACCCTTTAAACGCTGGTGTGTGCCTGAGGGAATCAATAACTTTCAAATGTAAAAATCTTTCTTTATTGTACACAGACACACCAAGGCAAACTGCTAGATTTAACCACATCTTCTTCATTTCCTTGTTTCCTTTATAAGTAACACAGTAGGTTTGTGTTTTTGTATTAAAAGGTCTTCTGTTGTTCCAGTTCTTTTTGTTTTTTCATCACAGTCCATATTTTGAGTTTTTGCTGTGTGCGTTTCTGTGTTTTACAGTTTTAGCTTTGTCTCTTTTGCCTCCATGGCTTTGGTGGCGAGTTGGGCACGCTCTGACAGCAATGCTGCTTTCTCTGGTGCTCCCTGGGACAGGATGCTCTTCAGGAGGAAGTGGTCAATGAAAAGCTTCAAGCCCTCCCTCAGCATTCCTAGCTTGGGAATTCCTGAAATCCTGGCAGAAGGGAAACAAAAAGAGTCACAGTTGACTTTCAAGGTGTGAGCTAATAGCAGTTTATAGAAGGTGGATGGTACAGCCATGTGGTATAGCTCTAACACATCTATGCCCCAGTGCAGCCTCACAGGGCTTTAGTCATGGCTGCAGTTCTTAATTTTGTTTTTCTTAACAGAGGTGCACCAGCAGTTCCTGGCAACAAACTCTGTGTGATGTCCGACTGCACCGATGTGAAAACCATAGCTCTGGTGACTTTACAGGAAGAAAGAGTTCCATGCACTCTACAGAGACAACCTTTCTAAATCAAATGGAGAAAACCCTAAACTATCCCCTGCTATGTGTGACATCACTCTCCTGATGTTGTGCAGCTCACCTTCCAAATATGCTGGCCAGCTCCTCGGGCTCAGTTTCTTTCAGCAGTTTGGTCAGCACCTGACGCAAGAAGCGCACTGTGGGCTTATCTAGTTCCCCAAACTCTATTACCTAAAGGCACAAACAGCAGAGGTTAATGCAAAGAATAGGTTTAAAGATTTAATCTGTAAAATCAACTAAATACATGTAATATATACATAATATTAATTACTTTGAGAATGGAGAGTGAGAGGCATTTCCTCTGAAGGAAGCAGGTGACCAGCTGGACCAGATTGTTAAAGGTGCTGCTGGAAAGGTTGGGCAGCTCCCTGAACTTGTCCCAGAGGCTGAACTGGAAAGTCATCTATGAGAAAGGAGAGAGGGTTTGAAGGAACAATTAAATCCAGAAACACACATATCATATAGTATTGTGTAAAAGAACAGGAATAGTCCTTCAGGCTTCTTGAAGAACATTCAAAGCCCTTCTTTGGATATTAGCTGGCTTTTATTTTATTTTTCTGTCAAGATGAACCCACGCTGCTGCTGTGGAGGCCAATCTACGACCGATAGAAAAACACACAGTGGGACGTTATCTAGGTATGCGTTTTCTGCATTGACAGTGTGTTTGGGATCATTTTTATGCTGAGAAATGAAGCTGGTAGCAATCAGATGCTTTCCAGATAGTACTGTATAGTGGAGCAAAATCTAACATGACCCCTAACACCACTGAAAACCAGCTCCAAACCATTTTTTTTCTTAAGAAGACGCCTTTTAGACACTGTTCATCTGCAGTATATAGTTTTTTTCTTAATGCCATTTCTTCTTTTGTCATTCACGTGTCCAGTTTACTTAAATTTTTAGGACACACTGCACATGATGCCTAAGTTTTTGGCCAATAGCGTTTTGTGATTCACCCCATCGGTGCGAAAAGAAAACTATTATAATCCTGTAAAACTGTTACCTTTGGCATTTCTGTAAATTCTACTAATGACAAAGAAATGGGAACAAATGATGCGTTTCTGCTTTTTTTATGCTTGAATGATTCATAAGCAAGTTTTAAGTGGGTTAAAAACACTTACAAGAACTTGACTGAAAATGAGTGAAAAAGCAGCCAATGACAAAAGATTCCCCAGAAAGCTCGGAGAACTATTGCTCAAGATCACTTTAAAATAAAAGACAAGTCTGGCTCATTGATGCAACACTATATCCGCAATACTGTCATCAGTGATTACCAAATTAAGCACCTTAAATAACCGACTCCTCTAAAGAGATAACCCTCTCATCGAGACCCAGTTTACATGTGAAAAGCAAACATTCCCACCAGCTCCGTTCTGGAGCTCTTTGATGAGGACAATGGTCACCAGTTTCCGATATGAGCTGCTGGCCTACATGACAGCAAAGTAGGAAGTGTGGTCTCAACGCCATTGTTTGTAATCACAGTTTGAGTCAAATCAGAAGCCAGAGGTGTCAGAGGCTCCCACACTGCAGAGGTGAACTGCAGGCCACACACAGATCACACACAGTTTGAGAGACCGGGTGGTCATATGCCCGTGCCAGGTAATTAAATCCCATAATAAACCCTTTTAAACTGATTATGCAAACTTACGAGACTTTTAAACTAAAATATAAGAAGGATTTACAGTATAATCTACCATAACCATTGATTGAACAAGCAGCACATGTCTTACATGGTTTTGCTAATAAGGCTACCTGGAAGCGACGGTCATGTGAGCAAAATTTCTCTCCCAGTATGACGTAAAAGGCGTTGAAGTTTTTCTCTTGGAGACAGCAGTCCATCAGAACATGAACAATCTCTCTCTCCTGCTTGTCCTTCAGACCCATCCTTTAAACATAGCAAATTAAAAATAAATAAAAATTTCAAATGGGCTAAACTACTCCAAAAACTGAAGAAAGAAACAGAGATGTGAGACGAAACAAACCTCAACAGCTTCTCAAATGCATCCAGGTAATCTTCACTGGTCATAAGCACACAGAAGATGTTCCTTCTGACATCGGTGTTCATCCTCTGTTTCCTGGCCAGCTCTAACACTTTGGCACTAAACTAAAAAAAAATAAAACAATGACAACAGTTATAGAACGATAAATGCTGCCATTACTGATGAAGCCATGCTTTCCTCGTACCTTATTTATTTGTTAATCATTGTCCCAACATAGCTGCAGGTTAAGACTTTGATGCAAAGCGGAAAATATATAAAAGGATTCAAATGGAGGGCTGTGATCATAGTACAGTTCCTGAAAATATTCTATAAAAAAGATAAACCGGCTAAATGTCGGACTCATGGGAATGTTGATGAACAGCATAGATGCAGAGTGGAAAGAAACTTGCTGCCTCCTTGGGGCCAACAGAGATACTGCTGCAGAAAAGCATTAATAAGAACTAAGTCCAGCCAACTTAGTGCAACTTACTTATTTTGAATACACGGTGCTTAGAATAACTTGATTTTTCTAAGTGAGCAATACTAAACGAATTAGTTCAACTGACATATGTCAATATAGATCAGCTGACATACATGACACATGCCAACTAACATATATGTCAGCTGACATATGGCCAATGTGTAACTTGAAATAATTCATTTAGTATTGTAACTGATATATATTGACATATATCTCAGTTGAACTAATTCATTTAGTATTGCTCACTCAGAAAAATCAAGTTATTCTAAGCACTGTGCGATCACAGAGAACAAGTTCACCTAACTTGGCTATCTCAAGTCAACTAAGGCAACGAGTTTGGGTACTAATTTTTTGATTACTAGCAACTTATTTACGTTTACAGTGTCCAAATATGCTTAAGTGAAAGGAGGAAAAAATGTTATCTTAATTTGATCTGCCTAGAAGTGCACTAACGTTTTTTTAAGCACATGGCAAGGAAAATGGAAAAAAAAAATGGTGGCAACCATCAGGTGGTCAGAATTACAGTGTCAAAATGTACACATTACATATTAGCTGCAGAAGGAAAATTTTAAATCCAGGAACTGTTGGAACTGAAAAAAAAAATCTATTAGTTTTCTTCTTGGAAGCGAGTAATTTAAAGGGTTTATTGTGGTAGCGTCATCATTGCTAGAATCTCCTCAGCTGTGCTCATGAGGAGGCCGTTCACTCCGAACATCGGGATGTCCAAGAAAAACCTTGGGTTTGCACAGGGAGGCTTTACTGCTTCTTTATTAACTGTTCTCATGATCGAAGGAGCCAGAATGAAGTGGTGGAGCGGTTAAAATTCATGATAAACGCTGTCTCCTTTGCTTCTGCAAGGACAAAATTGACAGTTACCAAGTAATTATTCTAGGTAAATATTGTCTTATTCTGTTCATTGTCTTAACTGAACGCACACCCCAGATCTTACAAATAATATCCAAACTACTGGATGTGAAGCTACCTGTAAAACTGGTTATATCCTTGGATGTGTGTTTACTCTAGGTGAAGCGATCCATTGCTTCATCAGTGAAGAACACGCCAAGGCCACACACGGAAGATGGAAAATGTCACCTTTGAAAGGATCTGCGGCCCTCTTAGACGTCAGATCTGCTTCAAAATGATGATCCTTATAGGAATACGTTTAATTTCTAATTTAATAATGCTTCTGTCCAACTTGTTGTCTTTCATTTTTTTGTCATGAAAAAAAAAAAATAAATAAATAAATCTATATCCACCCCTCATATTGATCAGTTTTTGCTAACCAATACAATAATTCTTCTAAGGCATTAAGACAAACAGTCATTCTTTGAAAATCAATCAGTGCCTCCCACATGTTTTTCTACCATTTTTGAACACAGCAGACAGCCACGTTGAATTTTCATGGATATACACACATCTGAAGCAGATGTCTCACACTAATCCAGATGTGCTCCAGGCTGCCTAATTTAAACATGAGTGCTGCTATAATAATTTAATGTCTTCTGCAGCTCCGGTACTCTACCTGTCCTTGAGCAGGGGTTTGTTTTGTGGTTGTGTCCTCTTGCTTGCTGATCATGGGAGCGCCGCTCCACGATGAGCCGACAATCCACCAGCGGCCCACCTGCTCTGCTGCCAGGAGACTATCAAGAGAGACCCTCAGCTTCATGTCACTGCCCCCTGCGCTTCTGTGGATCTGAGCATCGCAAGGTGTTAGCCATGAGAAGACTCAGCTGGTTAACACCAGGTATATTAGTTGGTAATATTGTGACAGGATTCCTGAAGGTGTGAACTATTAAAGCAGAAGTTTAAGTCTATAAAAGTGGCACTCTGGGGCCACCTGGTGGTACAAGTGGAGGCTAAAAGAATGATTATTATGTTTAATAGGATTAAGTTCAGGCTTAGACTTATTTTTAATAATGCAGGTAATAAAATCAAATAAAATATGGCTTTCACCCACCAGACTCCGCTGCAGCTTCCTCAGTCTCTCCACAGGCTCGGGATCATAGCCAGGGATCTTCCTCATGTCATTGTTTTTCAATGCCATCATTGTTTCCAGCATGAAACGCACCTGAGGACGGGTTTTCACAAGTCAGAAATGCTTCTAAACTTGGTTGAGAAATCATGACACAGCATTGTGATCAGTTAGGAAATAAAACGTAATCTTGGTTTAAAAAAAACAAAATCTGATCTCATCTCCCTACCCTGGTTTGATCCTGAAACTTCGACCCCATATCGCTGGCCTTGCGTTGGGCTTCAGAGATGAGCTCCTTCAGAGCTAGAGGATCGTCCTTCCTCAGGGCGAAGCCGACATTCCTCAGCACAAACAGGACCAGCTCGATGTCCTTTTCTGTAAATGTTCCCACCAGCAGTTTTAGGATGTCGAAGATGAGGACGGAATGTACCACCTGGAAGTTATACAGGTGAGCAACGATGGCGATCAGGTTGTCGCACTCTTTGCCTCCACTCGGGTTCTTGTAGTGCTCGTCAAACTTTCGCACAACTGTCTCCAGAAAATGGGCTCCTACCTGCAAAAGGAGAGGATATATAAGATATGTGATCAACATGAGAGCAATATACAGCACTATGAAAAAGTATCTGGTTTTTTTCTGCTTTCCTGAATTCTTATTTCTTTACACATGCATTTTTCATGTGAAAGAAAATTTAATATGACAAAACACCTCGATCAGATTGAAGTCCAGACTCTGACTAGGCCACTCCAAAACCATCACTAGGTTTTTGCTGGTCTGTTTTGGATTATTGTCCTGCTGCAGAACCCAAGTGTGCTTGAGTATAAAGGCATGAACTGATTATGGCCAGTGTGTTTAATCTCAGCAGATTAATGATTTAATAAGAGGCTGCAAATACTTTTTCACCACATTTAGTTTAGATAGCATTATTTCCCTTAACAAATAAAATCATCATTTAAAAACTGCATTTTGTATTTTACTCGGGTTATCTTTGTTCAATATTAACATTTGTTTGATGATCTGAAACATTTAAGTGTGGAAAAATATGCCAAATAATAAAAAAGTGCCAAAAATTTAATATATGACAAGGTTTATAAACAAACCCAAATGTTTAAGCCAATAGCACATGGCTTAAAATATCAGCCTAATGTTTATAAAACTATATATAGTGCTACAGCGACTTCGACCAGGAGAAGATGTCGCCAGGTGGTGTTCAACTATTATCGGGTGTGTCTGAAAAACAACAGCCTCAGGTCGTTGGATCAGCAGTGATGGCCAGTCAGTGCCCATCTCCTCCTGGTCCCCAGTTACCCTCCTCCTGGTCCCCAGTTACCCTCCTCCTGGTCCCCAGTTACCCTCCTCCTGGTCCCCAGTTACCCTCCTCCCTCTTATTCTAGAGCCAACAAGAAGCTCTCTCGGCGGCCTCCTCTAACCTATGGATGGCTGCCTTTTTATCTCTTCCTGTTATTCCAAAAGCCGTGAGTGTGTTCCACTCAGACTGTGCAGGGAACCCCATGCATCCTACTTGGACTGGGAATAGCCAGGCCTACCACCCTCTGTTCCCTCTGTAGCTTGTTGGTGATGGAAGGGCGTAATAAACTGAGCGGAGCAAGGCTCCAATCTCCAAAGTTCAGCCCAAGTAATCTCACTTCATCCAGGTTCCTTGTGAACCCAGTGCTTTTGCCCAGGACACTCTACCTTCCTCCTCGAACTCCCGGATCTCAGCTTGAACCATGTCTCTCCTCTGTCTTGGATCAGATTTTACCCATTACTGGAAGTGAGTGGATCCGAATCCCTGACGCCCCAAGCAGGGGTTGCCAGTAACTTCTCTCAATTTCAGCATACTTTCTGCTTGTGCCACTGATGTGCCTGCTTTTGCATCCAGCTATTGTAGTGACTCCTGTGTCAGTCACCTTGTTATCAGTCAAGTCTCTAAGGAGCATTACAACCCTGCACATTGCCACACTGAATTCCTCCACTATGGATGATAAACAAGAGTCTTTGTAGCATGCCATGCTGGAATAGCCAGACCTTAAATTTGCCTGGTAGGCCTGAGTTTAATATTTATGTTTTATGTCATTTAGAGAATGACGTAGACCAATCAAACTGACAGATAACAATCAGTGTTACAGATCCCCTTCCAATTTATTTAAAGGGTATTACTTTTCAACTGAGATGTGCAAAAGAAGCTAGCCAGTTAGAAAAACAGCCTCCTGTAAATAATCTAAGAGCTGATGTGAATCAGGTCAGTGGTTTTTATTTCTCACACACACCAGCAACCGTGTTAACGCTTCTATCTATGTACCAGATCTGAGCATCTCCACAAGTTTACAGGAAGTAAAACCAGCCTACAAGCCATATTTTAAATACCTCTGTGTCTATTTGAAAATTTCTGGCAGACCATAAACCTCAAATTGAGGGCTCAAAGGAGGGGGTCTTACCTCCAAGCCCACAGCATGATGGAGGATGCTGACAAGCAGGATGTGCTCCATCAGTAATCTGTCTGGCATCAGGGTCGGGGTGACGCAGGCTGCTAGCAGCAACTCTGTCAGGGTGTCGTTCATGTCCTTCCTGCTGGAGCTCATATACAGCTCCTCTAGCTGACCGCAGATGGATGACATGTTGGGCTCGCTCAACCTGAGGATGACAAAACAACAATGAACTGTGCAGAATTTAAATAACTTACATTAGTTTTTCCTATGTGTGGGAATTTAAACTACCTACTTCTTTCAGTACCTGCATCTAACTAACCAGGTAACAAGCAAGAGGCTTCCACTGAATAATTCCTGAAGTGATTAATTAATATTTTATAAAATGTTTGTTTGCTTCTAATAGTTGGTTGCAGAAAAGTCTCTGTATAAAACCTGGATTAAAATCCATCAAAATGACCCATTTATAAATTTAAAACCATGAGTAAGTATTACTAAACTAAGACAAACCACCTATGGCTCATATTCTACACTGGAGTCTGTAGGTGATAGTTAGAAAACACTTAAAAGCAAATAAAGTGCTGTATGAATGTGTGTAAACGACTGAACGTGGGTTGTAGTAAAGGGTTAGAGCTATACGAGTACCTGTCCTACCTATGCCTAAGATGAGCTTTGTAGGCTTCTATCAATATTCTCAGTTAGCTGTAGCCAAGTTTTACATTTTGTTTTTAAAAGGGGGAGGGGTGTTTTCAGCCTTTATTGGACATAACAGTCAAGAATACACAGGAAAGTAGGGAGAGCAGGGGGGAATGACCCTCAGGAAATGGACCAGGTCCAAATTGAACGAAGTCCCTGCAGCCTTTCGATATACGGGTCACTTGCTCAACCAGTGGAGCTATAACGTCGCACATCAGTTATTATTTAACTATTTTAGCTGTTATATGTTGTTGGTCCAAGAAGTCAGCGACAGAAAATTCGTTCTTATTTATGATCTAGGTCTCATTATTTTGGACAGTGATTGCAGTTTTATCATATCAATAGGTTCGGGCCCCCAGATTTGCTCAGTGTTTGCAACCCAGTCAGACCTCTCATGTCATCAGCTGCAGATCTTTTAAGCCTTCCCAGAGTTAGAAGGTGTGGTGAAGCTGCTTATAGGTACTGTGGTCCTGTTCTTTGGAACAAGCTGCTAGCTTTCATAGATTTGGTTCTTATATAGCACTTTTCTACTCTACCTGAGCACTTTATATATGCCTCATTCACCACTTTAAATTATTTCTATCTAACATTGACCCTCTGATGAATTCATCTGAGAGCAACTAGAGGTTTACATCTTGACCAACAATGCAGACTGAAGCAGCCAGTGATTGAATCACCAACCATCTGATTAGTAGGTGACCTGTTCTACCAGACATTTACAGCCATGTATTTAAAAAAAAAAGACCCAAAATCAATTGATTCATATAATGAAATGTGCTATATAAATAAAATTCCCATTGGGGGATCGACTTCATTGTGTTACCTGTTCATCAGACCTTTCACGTTCCTCTTCAGTTTTTCTAGCTCAGCTTTGCGTTTATCATCTCCCATGTTACGCAAATGAGGTGGCACGTACTTGCCACTTGTGGAGGTGACCTTGACATTGTAAGAATTAGTTTATTATTAGATTAATAGATCAGTAAGCAAGATTATCTAATGAAGTGATAGAAACAACCAGATATTACATATATCTGCACTCACAGTCTCCGTTTTTGTATCGGGAGCGTCTGTTTCTTCCTCTGTTTCCCCTTCTTTTTCATCTTCTGAATCAGGCCCGCCACTATCATTAAGCCCCTCCTGGTCATCCTCCATTTCCTCATCTTCATCCGCTTCCTCTTCATTAGACATGTCATCATCTTCATCTTCACCGTCATCATCAATGTCATCATCGCTGCCTTCACTCGCCATCTCTCCTTCAGATTCCGGGTCCTCGCCTGACCCCTGAGAGTCATCTAGCTTTTTAAAGTTCTCTTTGGCTGTTTCCATGTCAACATCATCATCTTCATACAAGCCCACAGCTGATGATCCAGAGTCAAGCACCCCAAGGATGTAATCAAGTCCATCAGCCACAAAAGACTGAGGGAGACTTTTTTTGTTTTTCCTTTTATTTAATCCAAGACATCGCTCCAGCTTCTTTATTTCTCTGTCCTCTTGTTCATTTGCCTCCATAAGTGCCAATTTTCTTGTTTCCTGAAGCTTATTGACTCGCTTGCCTTTCTTGGAAGGAGGTGGTGTCTCAGACTTGTCTGACTTGTCTTTAGGCTCGCTTGGATGCGACTTCGACCCTTCCTTCTTTGTTTTCTCCATTTTCTTTTTCTGCGTGTGTGGTTGTTGATGCTTGTCAGCCCCTTTTTTCGGGTTTCCTTCATCACTTGGGGGCAGAGAGACGGTGTTTTTGCCCTCGTAGTGACTTTTCATTTTGGCTTTTTTCATTTTCCGCTTTTCCTTGCGTAGTTCCTTTCGACTCTTCTTTTTCACAAATCTCAACCTCTGGTCACTCTCCGCTTCTTCCGAGCCACCTTTGCTTTTAAGGAAAACATCCACTGCCTCCCTGTACTTCTGTAACACGGCATTGCCTTTCTTCTTATTCTTCGTCTTACCTTTATGCTTCCAGTTCCCTTTCATTTCTACGAATTCAACGGTAGCTAGCTTAGAGATAGCTTAGCCTGTAAACTGCTACAAGCACACAAAATAAAAGAAACTGAACTATTCTGATCATATAAATACCTTACAATGCACATGGGCCTCCATGAGGATGACCCAGAAACACGTGACCTTTCCCTTCCAGGGCAGCTGATGACGTATTTTATTTTGGGGCGGTTTTTCGGGGGTGGTTTACGTCGCTCCGATGTAAACTGTCTTTAACCAGTCAGAGCAGTCTATGCAGAACAGTATAGACGAAGCAGGAGGAGTTGCTACCCTGGTTGCTGTCAGTTGTACAGGCGAGAATGTAGGGACTCAGTAGCTTTAATTGTTCTTGCAATATGAAGAATGGAAGAAGACGATGTGACTATTAGAGAGCAGAATTTCCACAGCCAAGTTCGGGAGTACATCGTAAGTAGCGGAGCGGCTAGTCGAGCCTAGCTCGCTAACGGTTGCTAGCGTTAGCTTTGCCTGTCAGTTTGACTCGGCAGTATTCGTTTAAGCTTGATATTGTATTTTAAGACCCACTTAAAAAATGTAAAAAAAAACAATGAAATTTGATGCCCGGTTATGTCACACACCAAGTTGGGTTTAAATATAAAAAAGCGCGTGAACCCGCTAATTAACACGAGCTTCCGTTAACGCTAGCTGCCACCAAGTTAATCACAGGAGAACTTGGCTAACCCACTATATGATGTTATTTGGCATGTAAACATCCCCACGGTTAAGTAGAGGTATCTGTAACTGTGGCATTGACAAAATGTCAGGGTCCTGTCTAATTCAAGCTTTGTGTGTCGCATATGTTTCAAATCAGGATGAAGTGTTTATGTTCTCGCTGCTTGATGCTCCGTTTAAAAACCGTACACTTTTTCGCAGTCACCATATCAGATTTTTATCGCATGATATTGTCGTAATACCTGGTCTTTACATTTTATCGTAGAGTTTGGCTGCAAAGATAAGCTATACTTTATCTTTAAAGTTGGGTAATCTTTGTGTTACAGAAGCCACCATATGACACGTAATCTGTACAAACTAGTTTAAATTAAATAAATTAAAATTTAGTACAGAGTAACCGTATCAGATTTTGACTGCAGGTTTATCCTGCTCACCAGATGATATTGATAATTATAGTGATATCTTTGTGGAAAAATCCATCTTCACTCATGTGTTTATTAATATAAGTTATATTATACAGTGGTTTATTGTAGTTTTTTTTAAAAGATAGAAATAACAGGAAAAATGCACCTGCTTTTGTTAAGTGAGGCATGAGGACTAATCATGATTACATTCATAGTCACTCGTCATAGCTCCATTTTGAGCATAAAACCTCTGTTTAATATGTTTTTATTTTTAAACACAGTACCATTATGTCCTTTTTACCTCCCAGCTGTAAAAGGCTGATGGGGTATTATCACCTGAGTGGGTAGATGTTGTTGACAAGCAAGTGTGTGACTGCGATAACTCAAGGCGGCATAGGAGTTTGAAATTAATACTACAGGTGTAGCTAAAAATCTCAGACAAGTTTGAATGTCAGTGACCTCAACCTCAAGGTCAGAGGTTAAGTTGTTTTTTGAAAATCTTGTGAAAGCGATAACTTGAGAAGAAGGTGGCGTAGGATTTTCTAATTGACACCATACATGTATCTACTAGGAGGCTGAGGGGTAGCACTGGCGTCCACCAGTATTTCTAAAAACGATCATCAGTCAATATCGGTGTAATGCCACATCCCAGTGTAGACCGTCCATCCATTTTCTTCTGATTATCCAGTACAAGGGGCGGGGTACACCCTGGAAATGTAACCAGTTTGTCTCATATGTCATTCACTGTGTAATTAGGGGTGATTAAATCCCATTATATGATCATTTAAAGCCTTCCTGCTTTAGTAGAATTAACATTGTTAATGTTTTGATAGTTATATCTATGCATTTTATGTAGAAGACCATTTTGTTGACATGTTACAGTCTGTTGAATTTGGCAAATAATATAAAGGTGATTTGTGACAATGCAATATGCATGTATGTTAGGTTCTTATCGGAGAGATGTTTCCCCACTGCAACGGTACATTCTGTCTTTCAAGAAACTATCTAATGCAATCACCAGCCATCTAAATTAAATTAGAGTTCAGTGGTCCCTGGGACCTAAAGGCTGCTTGAATAGTTACCAGTCAAGACTGTCTACTGACTTTTCATCCAAAATAAGGTTTTTATAAACGTTCTACCACTGTATTTGCTGTTGCAGATTTCTTCCATAGATTTCAAATTTGGATTTCCTTGAATGTCATATCTCTCTCGTTAAGTCTCTCTTTCTGTGTGTTAGAGACTGTCCATAGTAACTTTTAAGCTCACAATACAAAAAATATAGCATTGCTAAGTAACACAACCACCTAATTTATTCATGTGGCAGTTATCTTATCAGCAGTGTGTCACCTGTTCTTTTTTACACAGCATACGGTAGAAGCTGTTTAATTTCATTTAGATGTATCAATACAAAGTTTGTCCAGCAGAGTGGCTCTAGACTTACCTATTTGTGAAATGCTTTGCTAGAAACTCCATTTCTTTTTTTTTTAAAACAACTTTAATATACTGTCTATCAGTGTTTTTCCAAAATTAGCCTTTGGGTATACAGTTTCCTGTCTTTTCTCATTGAATTGTGGTGTCTTGATGTCTCCATAGCTCTAGGTGGGAGAAAAAAAACAAATAAAAGAAAACTAAAAGAGTAAAAAAGGTTTCAGTTTTCAGAGGTTTAGAGTAAGTCTCCTTAATTATTCCTGTCAGAATCTTGTGTAATATAGAGACTATCAGATATCTCAGCACTAAGCAAGGCCAACATCTGAGCTTTAGCTTGCACATTTTGTCCTGAGCCTGTACGCCTGGATGTCAGTATCTTATATCAACATTTCTAACTGCAAATCGTTCTGTGTGATGGATTAACATCAGTGTATCATTTCATCTTGATGTCTGTGGTGAGTCAGCTTATGGATGGATTTTTTTAATTTTAATTTTTTATACAGGTGCCAGGCGACTGATATTTTCCAGTTATTGTGTGTACTTGTTTTGCAGTTGGGGTTACTGTAGGTTAGGCTTAAAGTCAGTAAACATCTCTCAGTGACAGGACCTCATGTTCTCATCAGGCCCTAACTGGGAATCATTTTTCTTCCACAATGAAACCACTTGTAAATAATAATGCAAAAATTCTGTGCCTATGTTTAGCAAGAATGTAGAAAATTAGGTTACTGAGAAAAATCAGGTTAGAGTTGAATAATTTTGACCACAGTTCACACATGTTTTGGACAGTAATCATATTTCTTTGTCATCTCATCACAAAGCTTGTAGGTCATTATCAGGCTTTCACATTTTTTTGTAGACTATTAACCATTGTATTTTACAAAATAAAAAGTTTTATTATAATTGACGTCACAATCAGCCATTGTTTAGTAGTAGTTATAATAATAATAATAATAATAATAATAATAATAATTATTATTATTATTATTATTATTATTATTATTATTATTATTATTTTATGAGATTGTTACCATTATGAGAAAGTACTTTTTACTACTTAAGTTTCTGAAAAGGCTGGTCTTTTTCAGTATATTCATCTGTGATGCTAAACCAAAATCATATTCTTCCATTATTAAATACCCAGACTAGTGACACTTTAACCAAAAGGAGGGACAAATTATTAATTTCACCAGTTTATTCTGGTTTATTGCTAATGTTTTTGCCTTGTGGTGGTCATCACAGCATTAGGAAAGATCCTTCCCTTGTCTAATAAGCATCTTTCTGATAATCTGGCAATAATTAAAGTTTGGAAATGTGTTAGAGAAGTCTGAAGATAACGCTATTTAAGGTAATGCACACATCAAAAACACACTCAAGCTAATGGTATACAGTACTGCCCAGAATGTACCTCTGTTAATAATATTGTTTTTAATAACTTAATCTGCAAAATAGATGGATATTTCAGGTTTTTGTCTCTGAAATCAAACTACTCCTGAATGAGTTTTATTGCCACAGTACATGAAAACAAGTTGATTATTTATCTGTTAAGCCCCTTTTAGCGGGGAAAAAGGTATTGCTGTTCTTCCGTTCAAGCCAATTTCCACCAATTTGGTAACATAGGATTGTAATGCTGAAACGATTGTTGTGCCAAATTCTGTTTTTCAAAAAAGCTTATTTTTCCCTCTCAGCACATCTTTTTCCTTTACTTTTGCCCTCCTTAAAGGTCAAAATTCACTTCCGGCAAGCCTGTGGGAGGTTTCTTTCACCTCACATGAAAAGGCATTTTCCCTTGTTTTATGGCCCCTAAATTCTGTTGAATTGGCCAAAAATAATTGACGTTATGGATTTTGCCCCAGTGAGTGAATGTATAAAATAAGTTTTTGGAAATGGTTTGCAACCTGGTTAAATGACATCCCCTTGTCAACACTCGCTGATTTTTCCTTTACATAGAATGCAAATTTAAAAATTTTTTTTGAGGGAAAATGGATTGATAAGAAGGGTAGTAGCACTGGCGTTCACTGCTGTGCCTGAAAGTTGCTGTTATCTCCTCAGAGACTGCTGTGTCTTTGTGTCTGTGCTGCTTTATCAGCTCTGTGCACCTGATGATGTCTTGTTCAGGGTTTGCCACTTTGTGGACATCATTCGGCTTGCACCAGCATCACTACAGAATTTATAGCTAGAAACATATGAGCAGTCTTTCATTTGATAGGGGACTGCATATGATAGGAAAAATGTTTTTGTTGCTGCTGTCACATTATGACATTTGGCATTTCTTATTATGCCAGTTTGCCTGTCTGTGTTGTGTATGTCCGCCTGGCATCTGGTTGAATCCTCTCATAACCCCAGCTCGGCCGCAGTGAGCTATGTGGTGTTGACAAGGTGCAAAGTGCTGAAGTGGGAGCTTCTAAGATTAGTTGCGTCCTGGTCACTGTCACAGGAGAAGAAGGGAATGTGGAAAGTGATCTTTCTGTGGCTTGTTTTGAGGCTGTGGTTATCTAATTTGTGGACCACTTTGCATGTAGCTTCGACCTAATTAGTGTCATCAGACAAATAAGAGCAACAATGCAATTCTCACTTTCCTACTTTAATCGAATAAATGGGTCATATTAAACATCTTAGTTGCCACTGTTAATGTGCTATCATGTGGTTGCAATTAAGGTTTCTGCATAAACTTTGCAACTGACATAAGGGACATGCACAATTGAGTTGCAGTAATCATTTACTGGTACACAAAAAAAGTAAATTGCTCAATATTAGAGCATGAGAAGTTATTGACTTGCTTTAATGCAAAATGCAAAATTGCTTTTATGCAAATAATTAGAGGTTACACCATTACAACTAAAAGTTACCTTGTGTGAGCTCAGAATATGTTGGTCATTGTAAGAAATCTGCCATTGCTGTTAAACGGCAGTCTTGATCTTTTAACATCCACACCGTTTAGTCCATTCATATCAGACTCTGGTTTGTTTTTCCTTTTGGTGCAGTTCATTTGTGAACACGGTAATCGCTTTTGGGTGTGGACCAAAACAACTGGTCTCCCGAGGTGGTCTCAGTCTCAGTTCCAAAGAAACTCCAGAGTGACGTGTAGGCTACAAGTTTGAGCTAAATGCCTTCTTATAGCCAGCTATTCTTTGCGACAGACACCATAGACAGTCGAGTTTTGCCTAAAATATTATTCAGATAAATACAAATGTTGGGATTGAAGTCTCCTTTGTTATCTACTAGTTCAGAACACATCAATTTCTTCCTGTATTTACTTCTGTTGATCCTATTATTTTACAGTATTGGGAGAGATGGTCAAGCCTGATAATGCCTTGGATATAAATGAATTCCCAGTGTGTTCCTCAGAGTGGGGGAGCACAGCTTGTACATTTAACAGTGGTATCGCAGTAAAGCTCTGAGAAGAAGGTTTTGATCTTTCAACTTCATCATATAAAAACACAATAACTACTCTGTACCTAAGACCACGTATTACTGATTTTGAGCTGCACACAATGGTATTAGCATTGTATATACAGCATATGGTGTAAGAAATACTTTGACAATCCTTTTAATACCTAAGTGTGTCATAGTCTTAATGTGGGATATTTTGGGGTTTAAAATCTGCTGGGTGGATGGTGCATATGGTGTCTCCAATGTGCTGATTCATCCCTTGTCATAATAAATCCTGCATTAAAATTCTTGTGATGTTGTTTCAGATTTGCTTCCTCCTGTTTGCCGTCCTCTACATCGTGTCCTACTTCATCATAACCAGATACAAGAGGAAGAGTGGTAAGTGCTGTGCAAAATGTGAGTTCAGACTAAAATTCTCGCCTGTCTGTAACACGTAAAAAGCAGCGCTGTGTCTGCGGTGAAACGATTCTCACACCAAGCATAACAGAGGTTTGCTTATTTTGTCATTTATGCTGTGTTTGCTCACACTCAGAACCCATGATTTTTACAGCCAAGGATACTATAGTTGTTTGCTTTGGGTCACACCCACGCCTGAACACAGCCTGCTTTGTGTTGGAAGGGCTGTGGCCACATTAATCCACTTGGTCACAAAAGCTGTTAGGTTAATGCTGACATAACTTGTCCTGTGAGGTTGATAACTTCAGCTACGTCACCTAAAACATTGATTGTAACCTGTGTGACAAACAAGGAGATAAGAACAAGAAGAAAAGAAAAATACAAACATGTAGCACAAAAATAGTCATGTAGATAATGTGAACTCTTTCCCATTTTCCCAAGGCTAATATAGTTTGTCCAGGTCACCCAGCCTTACCTTGTCTTATTTTAAAAGTAGACCACTTCACATCAGAAATCCCTTCTGGAGATTTAAACTGTAGAAAACTAGGCTGCACCCAGTGGTTTGGGTTTTGGGTTATAGAGCAAATAATGTGTGAGTATTTTAGCTTCCATCATCAAATTTTTTTATTTTTTTTATTTTTTTGCTTTAGATAATAGAATCAGAGATTTGATTCAATTGAATTTTCTTTATATAGTGCCAAAGCATTAGCACAAGTCTTCTCAAGGTACTTAACATGATAAGGTAAGCACTTGCAACAGTGTAGAGGAAAAGCTCTTTTAAAACAGGAAGAAGGCTCAGATAGGATGTGTGACCATGTGCATCCAGCTGTTTACTGTCAGTGGAGAATATCAACACTTGTATGGTTGTAAAAAGCATTATTAGTACGGTACAGGTCCAAGGGTTATTCTGGTTCTGGGTGGGACTTCTTTGGATTGCCTTGTTACGCTTAACCATTTGTGACATAGAAATTTCCACTATCCACAATTAACTGAATCCCAAGGTAACAAAACTGGTACATAATATTTAAGGGTACAACATTCTTAGCCTGCTGTTTGACGTTTTTCCCCTGATGACGTATATAAAATCGATGCAGCCTCTTGTTTACTTGTTGGTTTGTGAAATGTTTTCGCTGACTCTTAGTGTTTTGACACTCAATGTGCCAAGTGAGGTATGGGTCTGACTGAAGGTGGAAGCTCATTGGCCGACGTTTGGTTTTTTGCAAAAAGTGAAGGCTGTTGGCTTTAGTTTTCAGACCTGGACGCATCCATTTTTTTTTCAGCTGTCTGAAATTTGTTCTGTATTTGTACTGATAGTTAATCATACATTTTGGTTTTGTATGGTGAGTAGAGAATATCAGATACTTTGAGCTATCTGTATGAAAGCGTTCATTATGTTATTATATCCATGTTGCTGTTTTTTTTTCTTTTCTCTTCTATGTTTGCCCAGAGTTTGTTTTTTGTCTTGTTTGTTTTTCGTAGTCTTCCTGTGCTCTCCTGTCTCTTCTCTTTTCCCCCACACTCCCCAACCAGGGGTGGCAGATACAATGGGGCAAAAAAGTATTTAGTCAGCCACCGATTGTGCAAGTTCCCCCACCTAAAATGATGACAGAGGTCAGTAATTTGCACCAGAGGTACACTTCAACTGTGAGAGACAGAATGTGAAAAAAAAATCCATGAATTCACATGGTAGGATTTGTAAAGAATTTATTCGTAAATCAGGGTGGAAAATAAGTATTTGGTCACCTCAAACAAGGAAAATCTCTGGCTCTCACAGACCTGTAACAACTCCTGTAAGAAGCTTTTCTGTCCCCCACTCGTTACCTGTATGAATGGCACCTGTTTGAACTCATCATCTGTATAAAAGACACCTGTCCACAGCCTCAAACAGTCAGACTCCAAACTCCGCCATGGCCAAGACCAAAGAGCTTTCGAAGGACACCAGGAAAAGTATTGTAGACCTGCACCAGACTGGGAAGAGTGAATCTACAATAGGCAAGCAGCTTGGTGTGAAAAAATCAACTGTGGGAGCAATCATCAGAAAATGGAAGACATACAAGACCACTGATAATCTCCCTCGATCTGGGGCTCCACGCAAGATCTCATCCCGTGGGGTCAAAATGATCATGAGAACGGTGAGCAAAGATCCCAGAACCACACGGGGGGACCTGGTGAATGACCTGCAGAGAGCTGGGACCAAAGTAACAAAGGTCACCATCAGTAACACACTACAACGGCAGGGAATCAAATCCCGCAGTGCCAGACGTGTTCCGCTGCTGAAGCCAGTGCATGTCCAGGCCCGTCTGAAGTTTGCCAGAGAGCACATGGATGATACAGCAGAGGATTGGGAGAATGTCATGTGGTCAGATGAAACCAAAGTAGAACTTTTTGGTATAAACTCAACTCGTCGTGTTTGGAGGAAGAAGAATACTGAGTTGCATCCCAAGAACACCATACCTACTGTGAAGCATGGGGGTGGAAACATCATGCTATGGGGCTGTTTTTCTGCCAAGGGGACAGGACGACTGATCCGTGTTAAGGACAGAATGAATGGGGCCATGTATCGTGAGATTTTGAGCCAAAACCTCCTTCCATCAGTGAGAACTTTGAAGATGAAACGAGGCTGGGTCTTCCAACATGACAATGATCCAAAACACACCGCCCGGGCAACAAAGGAGTGGCTCCGTAAGAAGCATTTGAAAGTCCTGGAGTGGCCTAGCCAGTCTCCAGACCTCAACCCCATAGAAAATCTGTGGCGGGAGTTGAAAATCCGTGTTGCTCGGCGACAGCCCCAAAACATCACTGCTCTCGAGAAGATCTGCATGGAGGAATGGGCCAAAATACCAGCTACTGTGTGTGCAAACCTGGTAAAGACCTATAGTAAACGTTTGACCTCTGTTATTGCCAACAAAGGTTATGTTACAAAGTATTGAGTTGTATTTTTGTTATTGACCAAATACTTATTTTCCACCCTGATTTACGAATAAATTCTTTACAAATCCTACCATGTGGATTCATGGATTTTTTTTTTTCACATTCTGTCTCTCACAGTTGAAGTGTACCTCTGGTGCAAATTACTGACCTCTGTCATCATTTTAGGTGGGGGAACTTGCACAATCGGTGGCTGACTAAATACTTTTTTGCCCCACTGTAGCTGCCTCTCTGAATCTAAATTAAAATTAAGTTCTTTTTTCTCACCATCACCAATTGCTCTCTTGTAAGGGAATTATATGGTTGCTGGGATTTCCTGACATTGTGGGGTCTTTACATCATAATGTACCATAAAGTGCTTTGAGGAAACTGTTGTATTACAAAGCTGAAATGACCTGTGTTAGATTATGTTCTGCTGTACTTACATATACAGTGTAGTCTTTGCAGAGTCTATAGTCTGACTCAGGATTTCTCCTTGAAACTGAAGGACTTTTGTTTCCCTCTTTAGATGACCACGAGGATGAAGATGCTGTTGTCAACAGAATATCGTGAGTGTGGGATTTTGTTCCGTACAAAAATTTAAAAAAAATTCTTTATTTGTAGATGCTAACCATTAATTTTCTTAATTAAATTAAATGAATTTTCTGCAATTCAGAATTTACTGCGTCCAAATCAGTTAATTCATTTAATGTAGAAAGTAAGAAGAAGACGAGCTTAAGCAAAATAATCATTAATTACTAATAACCAGAAAAATGTTTTCATAAATTTGCTCCCCAACAATCTGTATGTTTCAAAAATGGTTTCATTTTCTAGACCAGTGATGAAGGTATCACATCACTCCAGCTAGGATCTTACATCCACCCTTCATTGTATGACTGCTGTCATCGCATTCGTCCTGCCTGCTTATTTCCAGCTGGAGGACATGGTACCTTAGGGTCCTGCGCACACAATAGATAGCATGCCTGATTAACATGC
The DNA here is from genome assembly GCF_057381845.1 of Rhamphochromis longiceps. NCBI lineage: Eukaryota > Metazoa > Chordata > Actinopteri > Cichliformes > Cichlidae > Rhamphochromis > Rhamphochromis longiceps. The sequence continues at coordinate 22,619,528 of NC_140565.1, read as the reverse complement.
TTTTTTTAGCAAACGGGTGTCGGGCCCACTGAGCAGCTGGTCACTGCCTTGGGCAGAGTCTGGACACTATATTGTGAAAAAATACCCAGTTTATGCCTTTTGTTGTTCGTGGACTAAGGCAAAGGTGGTGAAGGTTTAGTTTTATTTAAGTGGCTACTGATTCTAAATAAGCTAATATGTTGCTTGCTGGAAATGTTTATCCGTGTGACACACTCCCACTTGATGCAAGTGGCCTTTTTTTATTTTTATTTTTATTTTTTTAGAATATACAATAATCTAAACTAATCTAATCTTTCAGTAAGTAAACGATTTTTCCTTTTGGTGTTGTTATGTGGAATTGCCCTAACATGAGTCTGTACGTGTGTCTATGTCTGTGTGTTGATTACATTTACAGATTGTACTTGTGCACCTTCACTCTGGCAGTGTCGGGTGGTGCCGTCTCCTTATTGCCTTTCTCAATCATTAGTAATGAGATCCTGCTCTCCTTCCCCCAAAACTACTACATTCAGTGGCTCAATGGCTCCCTCATTCACGGTCAGTAGTTCACACAGTTTATCCCAGTTTTCATTTTCTCTTTTTGTTTATGAAATACTTCACTGTAAAGAAAATTTGTCTTCCAGCGTATTTGATCATAATAACAGTCAGTTCAGCTTTTCACATTAATGTCAGGATAAAAAAGTTGTGCTCATTAACATTCTGTGTACATTACATTGGACTACTAACCACAGATGTGGTGTGAATGTGATCCAACCTCAGTCTGGATCAGCTACTAGTTGTACATTGCAAGTCTGAGGTTTAAAAAAAAAAATTCTGTGATGCAGCAATGTACTATAGATGTGGTCTGTACAGGCTAGCATTTCTCCGTGTTCACCAGTCATCCAGAACACAGCATCTTCTATCTTCCATTTGTCTTTGTTGCTCCCACTCCACACACATCTGGCCATTAAGTAGACTGAACATTTTCACATGGTTTGTAGTGATGAAATTTGGTTTGCTTGGATTCTTCTTTTTGGGAAAAAAAAAACAAATTACGAATCGCCAACTAATTCGGACCAACATAAATGAACTGTAGGTGTGAAAATACCCTAAGAGTGTACTTATTGTGTTTTTGTGGAGTTCCTAGTAGAGATTAATATAAATCCAGACAATAGAGTTTTCTAAAACTAATTATAGTAATTCTCACTAAGTAATTATTTGGTGACTCATCAACATTAATAGCATCCGAACGGGATCTGTCTATAGAAGGAATGTCAACCTGGATCAGTGAAACTTGCCTTTCTGTCAGTGTTAAAGTTATACTCCGAGATATCTTAATATAAGAGACAAATATGCAGTTCAAACAGTATCACAAAGTTGTCAGCACAACTTTGGGGGTTTAAATTGTAGGATTAAATGTGTAATACCACAAAAAAGAATGCCAAGAATGCCCAGTACCGTATTTTCACGACCATAAGGCGCACTGTGCTAAAAGGCGCAGTCTCAGTTATGTGTGCCCTTACTGTATTTAACACACACATAAGGCGCACTGGACCATAGGGCGCATACAAGTACCGTATGCGTATTTAAAAATAAAGCGGGAGCAAACCTGAATTCGGTACCTTACTCACATTTCTATTGCCGGTAATCGTCATCATCAACAACACACAAGCATACAAGTGTGCGTATTTAAAAATAAAGCAGGAGCAAAACAAAGTTTGGTACTCACATTTTTATCATCAATCAAACCCATCGAAGTCCTCATCCTCTGTGTCTGAATTGAACAGCTGCGCTAAATCTCCATCAAACATGCCAGGTTCACTGTCTTCACTGTCAGAGTCACTTTCCGTGCCGTGCGGCTCCTCGGAAACGATGCCGGCTTTTGCGAAAGCTCGAACAACAGTGCCAGCAGACATGTTAGCCCAAGCATCTACAATCCATTGGCAAATTGTGGCGTAACTCGCCCGGCGCTGCCTTCCACTCTTAGTGAAACTGTGGTCTCCACCGGTCATCCATCGCTCCCAGGCCGCTCGCAGCCTTACTTTGAACGGGCGGTTCACACCGATGTCCAGCGGTTGGAGTTCCTTTGTCAGGCCTCCCGGAATGACAGCAAGCTCACAGTTCATTTGCTTCACAAGTTTTTTCACATCGGCTGTGAGATGGGCACGCATAGAGTCACAGATCAACAGCGATGGTGATGCGTGGAAAAAACCACCTGGTCTCCTTACATACACCTCCCTCAGCCAGTCTTTCATCATTTCCTCATCCATCCAGCCCTTTTCATTTGCCTTAATGATGATTTCTGCTGGAAACTTCTCTTTAGGCAAAGTCTTTCGCTTAAAAATCACCATAGGCGGCAGTTTCTGTCCATTAGCATGGCAGCCAAGCACAACAGTAAAAGAAGACTTTTCATACCCCGTTGTGCGTATCGCTACCGTGCTGGTCCCCTGCTTCTCCACAGTGTGACTCACCGGGATGTCAAAAGTGAGCGGGACCTCGTCCATGTTTGTGATGTGGCTGGGCTGGATGTTTTTGTCGCCGATGTGTTTGCTGCAGTAGGAGCGGAAGATGGCCAGCTTTTCCTTATAATCCGCTGGAAGTTGCTGCGCTACCGTAGTCCTGGTCCGGATGGAAAAATGGCACCGTTTCATAAAACGAAAGCACCAAGACGGACCTCCTTGGAAATGTTCAATGTTCATCTCTTCAGCTAGTGAAACTGCTTTTAGCCGAATGGTGACCGTCGAAACGCTTCTCCCGCTCGCTCTTTGCTCGATGATCCACCGCTCGAGTCTTTCCTCCAACTCGAGCCACCTCGCCTTATGTCCGCGGAAACTCAGCTGCGTTTTCTTGACCTGCCGGAGCTTGTTTTCCAGCTTCCTCCGTTTGCGAACCATCGATTCGTTAATCTTAAATTCTCTCGCCGCTGCTCGATTTCCATGTTCCTCCGCGTAGCTGATGGCCTTCAGTTTAAACTGTGCTTCGTAAGCGTGTCTCTTTGCCATATTCAGGGTTGTTAAAACAACGATGTCCTGCATAATGCACATACCTGTTCTTTTATACAGGTATGTGCGATTGTCCCGGTATATACGATCAACGCCCACACTTCACCCTTTAACGTTCTCATGGTGTTCTCTACTACATCCTCCTTACAACACATAGGGCGCGCCGCACTTTTTGAAGAAAATCTAAGACTTTTAAGTGCGCCTTATGGTCGTGAAAATACGGTAATTAATAAACAAAGTTTTTGTTAATGCACATAAAATGTTTTCTATAGTAGATAAATTACTTTGGTGTAGTATGAAGATCCACAGCTGTAAGTTTTGACACCTGTAGTCTATAAAGTCCTCTATCATACAGTGTATCTAGTTTCAATTTGTGGACATTAATGCGCGTTTATGGTGACACATTCATTTATCTCAGAGTAACTACGTGACAGTGTATCTTATTCACTCACCTTACACATCTTATTATGAAGATTTAAACACCAATGATGTTAATTATCTGGGTTATGTTTGTGTAGAAAAGATAACATTAAGTGTCCTTTGGTGCACAAAGTCTAAACATGAATCAGTTCCATTGTGTTTGCACTAAAACTAAAAGAAAACATGCTGACTTTGAGAATTTTTAGATGTTTATAAAGGGAGAAAAAAGGTGAAACCTATTAAAAATATCTTATGTGCTAGAATTTTGTAGAGTAAGTTAAAGCTTTGATTAAGCCAAATAATGCATTAGATAATAAGAAATGTGGTCTCTTTGTACAAACACTGACACAGTTTGCTTCCTATGACTGTTGAGAAACTTTGTATTTGTTGAAACATGACTTTGCTATACAAAAAAAAAAAGAATAGATGTGTCACCAGATGGGGTGCTAACAAATGAAAGAAGCCAGTTTGTTTTTCCCCTTAAACCATTTGAGATTGAGAATTATTTATTTGCACTGCCAGTGCTAATTACCTGCTTCTGTTAAGGCTGTTTGATGTTCAAGTATCCACCAGGTGGCAGTAGAGTCCATGACTTAGAAACTGCCAAAAGGGCACTCAACAGACAAAACTGTCTTAACTTAAATTGCAATTTAGGAAACTCTGTGAATGAATCTTTGGCACATGTCCCCTTCATAATGAAACATTTTTTTAATAATATATTGTCTCTGTATATGTCTGTTTGGTTACTGCAGGTCTGTGGAACCTGGTGTCACTGTTCTCCAATCTTTGCCTCTTCGTCCTGATGCCATTTGCCTATTTCTTTTTGGAGTCTGAGGGATTTGCAGGATCGAAAAAGGTACAAACTATGGGTCTTTATCTAAAAATGAGAAAAAAGTTGCCAACCTATCCAACTGTTCTAAATCTCTGTTAGCAGCATATCAATTTTTTTTTTTTTTGTAATACATGTTTATTGATGCCTTTAAAAAATTATGGACAAGGTAGAATTTCATTACAAAAAATTATTTGGACAATTTTTTTTGGTTTAAAAAAAAACAAACAAACTTGGAAGTCATTAAAAACAGTTCATAGTAAAATTTTGTGTGGTACTGTACTCTAGGCTGTTATGTATTTGAATGCTCTAATACCTATGCAAGAGGTTTTCTCTTAGCAACCAGAGCAGCAGCAGGTGCTTAGTGCTTGCCCTCTCCCTGACTCATGCCACTGACCGTAACTGCCACCGCAAAAAGCTCATTAACCATGAAAGTCTGAATCTGGTCTTCACCCAGTGCCACATCCTGACAAACCCTTTCAATATGGCCATAGGCTGCAAACGCTTCAACACTGCTGCATCGGCCCCACTGATTTAAAGCCTGATTCCTTGTCACCTCCTCCCCAGCCCCCTAAAATAAAACTTCAAAAGGACAAGCTAATAATCGAGTTGTAAGGCTCAGCGAACTTCCTTGTTTAATTGATTACCCCCCCCAAAAAATGGGCTGGGGGCTCGTGTTCCAAACGTCCATAAAGTCGCAGCAACATGACAGCACAATAGAGCCTTGCAAAATGGAGGGCCAAAGATTTACTTTTAATACGCCTCTATCCTGTGTCACAGTTTGAAACCTCTCTGGTTTATGTCCCTCCTGGCAAAAGCACATAAAAATTAGTTTGTACTGTAGTGTATAGCGAGTTCTTTTCTTCCTCAGCCCACTAATTTGTTTCGGTTGGATTTCTTCAGTAGAGGGCAAGCCCTGATGTGTAGGAAGCAGGATGAGGGCCTCTTTCACATTTCTCCCTTTTGTTCTTTTTCATTTCAGCAAGACTGTTTCTTGCAATACAGCTTCCATAAATGTGCCTAGAGGAAGTACTGTTCAGTGTTGAGCTGCACTTCCAGGTATATATTTTGTTGGTTCTGTGCTAAGGCAAGGGTGGAAATGATATACCCACTCCTCCATTTAATCGCCCTCCAAAAAAACAAAACAAAAAGCCCGAGCTGCCTGCAGAGTGAATTATACAGCCGACGGCAAGATAAATGTAAAAGCAGATCTGTGTTTTTATAATGTGATATTATCCCTTTATCCAATAACAGCATTAGACTGCTATGCCATAAGGTTTTATGTGGCATTTTAACCCACTGGGCTAATGTTATAGCACTGCGAGTTCCCTTTGAGTGCGGAAATGAAGTGAATGATGAATTTCACTTCTAACGTCGTAAGTCAGCCTTTTCATGTGGCTGTGTTTACTTTTGACGATGTACTAAAAGACGCCAACAGATTAAAGATGTTTTTTTTTTTTTTTTTAATGTTGTTGTTTTTTAATGTTCAACTCTTTAGAGGCTCTGTCACCTGAATGATTGATAGTTTAACAAATTGTCCAAATTGTGGATGAATCAAGAGCGACTTAAGGTTTTGATGTCAGATGTTATGATTTAGCTTTATTTGCTGCTGTAAAATGTCTACCGCTTTACTGCTGTGTTCTCAAATCTTTGCAGAAGAGCTGCATCACTGAGGCAAGTAAAGGTTGTTGTTTAGTTTGTTTTTAGGTTCTGATCATATTTAGAAATTGAGATACTACATTGTTGGTGATGTACTTATCAAATATTGTCCACTTTTTCTTTTTTGCAGCATTAGCAAAGGAATTTAGATAAATAAAAAAAGAAAATTGCCATTATTGTCTCTCTGTTACTTGTCTCCACACCACCAATAGGTGGCATTGTAATGATGAGAACCATACATGTCATCCTTATTGAGATGATCAGTATGCTGTAACAAAGACTGAAGATATCAACATAAACCTTTAGTCAGTCTTCTATTTATATCAAGGAAATGTAATCGCATTAATAGATAGAATTGATGAGTGTGATATCTCAGCGCTATATTTACTCAAAAACAGTGAAATCAAGGGTAAGGGTTTTGATGGTGACAACTTCCTGTTCTATTTCAACCAAAATAAGTGACAATTATTAAAGCATGCATAAAGTCTGTGAAACAGGATTTGTACAGGAACTCGTGCTTTGCAGAGAATAGTCTTTTGGTCTTCCCCACAGTATTGAAATGTGTTTGATCCTCAAACGAGTTGGAACGAGTCTGACCCCCTGACTGACCCAGCAAAGGGCCAACAGGTTTCATCTGGTAGTTAAAGAAACTCCTCATCAATCTCATCCTAAGCCCTAACCCGCCGATGATGAGAAGTGTGTTTATTGTGGAGGAGGAGGAGGAGGGGAAAGAGAAAACGTCTCGCCGAGTAAACCCGTGTGGTGTTACTAAGATACTCGTCTTTGTTGGAGCTCCACAATAGGGGCCTGGATATTTATTTCAAATCTCCTGCACATGCAGACATTTTTCCCAGGCCTTCTTTTGGGTAGGGCCAGCCGGGGAATATAAAGTGGTGTTTACATACCTTCCTTTAAGGTCACAATGTCTCCCGAAAGCTGCCTGTTACAATGTTCGTTACCATGGCGACATATTAGCTTGAGCTAGGAATTGTAAAAACGAGCAAGCGAGATTTTCCCCTCCTCTCGTGACTCAGTTTTTCAAATCTAAATGCAAAGTTCTGAAACAAAACTGAGTCTCTGCTGATTTTGTAGCTGTTTTTGAAGATTTTAAAGTAATCTGTAACTCACGTTGACTTGGTTACACAGCTTTATTTGCACTGTGGGTTAAGTTAGGTAGAGTATTATGTGTTATTAGGTGTGCTTGGTCCCTACTTTCCGCTTAACAAAACCCAGGAAGCAGCCATCTATTTGAATTCTTATTAATATAAGGATTTTATATAATCACAAGGTGCTGCCACAATAGGATGATTAAAAAAAAAAAAAAACAAACCAAAAAACAAAAGGGAGAGGGAGACTTGACAAACAACTGAAAGCTATGTTATTCATTAAAATGATTCTGTTTTCTTAAGCATCTGTACTCAAACAGATAAGCTGCTTCACTGTGGTTTGAATGATATGACTTGACACCAGCCATTTCCCTTCTGCCCTGTTTATTAAGAAGTCTTAGGAGTCCTTAGAAGTTGATTGCGCAGCTTTACAGGGCAGTGTCCCTCTCCTCTGCTTTCTGTCTTTGACACGGTCATTGCGCTGCTACCGACTGGTTGAAGGATACGCTAATAAGGTCCCTGAGCATCTGGCATGTCTTTAGCAAAGAGGGCAGGTCTTTTTGCTTGGAAGTGAAAAGGACCCTGCCCCCTTCCTCACTTATTACACTCTTGGCCCTTGTTGCACACGTCCCTGACAGTGAGCAGAAGGATGGTCCGTTGGATGATCTCTGCCATCACCTGCTGACCTGTTATGGAATGATCACAGCGACTAGGAAACGCCTGTGCCAACTTAGTTTCGTCCTGTGTTTGATTGCAACTTGATTTTACTTGGAAGTGGAAACGGGTCATGAAAGATTGGCTTTAGTTTGTCTGCAGAATACACCAGGCAACAAGCTTGTGAACTATTTCCAAAGCCCTCTGTAGCTTTGTGTGACTGGGTGGATTGGGAGAAAGATGAACTTGTCTGATTGTGTGTTTCTGTGTGTGTGGGTAGATCAATCCATGCATGTTTGTTTGCTGCCGCATATGAAGTGATTACTTTCCTCTCTGGCCACTACGCACATTTCTTAGAAAATCTCCCTTGTCTTGTACAAGCAAAGTTGCAGCCCCTCACTCGATGTCAGTGTGAGGATCGGGGGATGCTGAATATTTCAGAGCTGCTATATTTAGAGGTAGTTACACATTTAGAAAGGCAAGAATAGAAACTTTCAACGGGCACTCTAGATGCCAAGGCGCAGTCTTTTTCTTTTTTTTCCACCCTTCCTTCACCAGTTGACAGTTTTCTTTGATCACTGATGATGACTGACTTGGATTTTCCTATTTTTAAACCACATATTTTGCGATGAGGTGCAAAGGGCTACATTTTTCCTTGCAAGAATGTGTGATCATAAGCAGAACTTTCACTGTGCTATATCATGCATGTAAATGGATCAATAAAACCATTCAAATCAGTCACTTTCAGTGTCCCCCGTTCTCTTGACCCCCCAAATCGGTTTTGACACAGTGGATCGTTCTTCCTGCGAAGCAAGAACCAGGGGTGATAGTAAGCGAGGTGACAAGCATTGCCTTTGCCCTAAATGATCTGAATGGGTAATGATTTGAGTCTTATAAATGATTGAGAGACATATCTAAAGGGAATACACCTTCAGCATGGCCTGGACATCTTGTTAAGGTGGACTGGTGCGCTTGAGCGGACACACGTCCTGCCTGTGGTTTCTGCTTGTTCTTATGCATCCTTAAGAGACCACGTGAGGGACGTGGCTGAAGTCCCTGAAAGCATTCCTCTCTCACCTCTCTTACCTCTAGGGAACGCGATATGCTCAGACGTTGACTCCTCTCCTCCACCAGTCTCTCTCTCTCTTCCATCTCCTCCATCTTTTCTATTCAGCTGTGTTTAGCGTGCTCCCGACTGCACAGTTGAGCTGATCTGTGATGTGCTTGATTGCAACATCGATATAACGTGCAGACACTGAGCATTAGAAGGTCAGCAAAATGTGTGCTTATGTCAGCTTGTTACTGTAATTGTAGCCTATTAATTTCAATTGACTGATAAATTCATTGCTAAATATCACAACAGAAAGGCATGCGTAGTTCACTTATATGTCACCACCATGATGTCTCTATTAAGGCTCTGTATTTTTCCATAGCTCTTATTTCGTGCTGACTAAAGGTCCCACCCCCTCTAACGTTACCTGTGGCTGCAGTGTCCACTTCGGCCACACTGAGGCACTCCAGACCCTGCCCATTTCACTCTCTGCCATGCTAGAAAATTCTACACTGACCCCAGAGGCTTTTCCAGAATAACACCGCAAGAGAAGGCGAGAAGCGGGAGTCATTTCTCAGTAATTGCAAAGGGATGCTACAGGGGATTTTTACTACAGAAAATTAATGAAATCTTAGAAAGAAACTTCCTTCCTTACATTACTATAGTAAATATATACTGAGTAGGTTGGTAGCAAAGTGTAGGGATCACATTTATTAAATATTAAATACGAATATTGACTATCTGACTAATGCATATTTGCACATTGAGCTGTAGAGTGGGTAGTAAGGGAATGTTAAAGTGTTTCCACTTTAAAATGCAGATGCTGAAGGTCAGGTGTGTGGAACTGTGAGGAACTAATAACTCTGCCCCCCATTTAAAAAAACCAAAATTAATCTCAAGAATTAAAGCCATTTCCACTCTTTAAATAGGCTTCGTTATTATTCATGGACTTCCATGTAGCTGTTGACAAATACTGAACAGCAGCCACACAGCGAGTGTACCTGTTGGCAAATACTGAACAGCACCCACACAGCCATTATGTTAGCTGGTAACAAATTACTCGTATGTACCTAATTTAAACAATGCTCAAAAGCAGAGAGCCCTTGTTATCCCATGCACGGTAGCCTAAGCTGACGTTTGAGAGTACCAATCTGTCTTACAGTGCTAGACAGTTCAGCTCTCGGGGGTGGGAGGTTATGGAAACTGTGTGTGAACAGGTACAGGAGGACTTTATTAACCACTCAGCAGTTTGTGACCCGGAAAACCCAAATTACCCCAAACCCTCTCTTCTGCACGGCCTGAGACATGACTGTGGTGCTAAGGGAGCTCCTAATCGGCTCCAGATGGGAGGTCTGCTCTTGATCGCAGACAGTAGCTGACCCAGCCAGGCTTCATGCTCCTTGCAACACCCCAGGAACCCCTCCCCTCCTCCCTCCTCTTTTTAATTTTACCTCTACTACCACCATCCCTGGTTGGACCCATTTTTATAGACCACAATATGTGTATATAAACGAGCTGTTTTACAGAGGAGTGGATGAGAGCGTTTATGTTATGTTTGTGTGGAGTGAATGGAAATGATGCTGTTTAGTTTAAGTGAAGGAGAAGGGGTGGAAGTGAGGTTTCCTGTAAAAGTAATCATGTTCAGTTCAATATGAAATGTAGGAAACAGCACTTCTAGCTCCTTTAAAGTTCATTCCTGACTATACAAAGTATTTGAACACTTATACAGATTTGTTTTACAGATGTTCTGCTTGAATTAACGAGAACCATATTAGTGCTTCATTTAGAGGTGGGTTATAGCAAAATAGAAATATGTGGGAGACAGTACTACATGGTACATATAAGGTCAAACAAAGCATTATGTTGAATATTATCTTGTAGTTTTCTGAGCTCCCCGGTTTTAGTGTGGTCCTCAGCAGGTGTAGCTCATGCTGATGTTTTGGTTGCATGTTTAGCTGTGTTATGCTGCTGATATTGAAATGTTGTCCATTGATTGATTGGTGCTTTTGGCTGAATCAGAGCACACAGAAGGTTTCTTCATACCCCTGCATCAATCCTGTTTCTCCAGAGAAGAATAAAGTCATCAAATGCCAACGTGCCAGTTCAGTTAGCAGTCATAGCCATAACGGAACCAAGACCATATTTGACAGATTTGTCATCTCTCTCCAACATTTTTTTTTTTTTACCAACTCGTTCTGGCAAATTACCTTCTGATGTTTTTCTGACACATCTTCTGTCTTTCACCTTTTCACTAAGTGGAAGCACTCTGTCAGCTTTGAGACATGTTTGTGCCCTTTTGTGTGCTCAAAAACGCACATCCCACGAAAATATTTTGTAAGCACCAGTGTTTGTTTTGTTGACTTATAAATTTTTGTATAGTTTCTGTCAACAACTTTTTTTTTTTTCTTTTAACGAAAACAACTACATAAAAAAAGTAATGCTCTAGGACAAACTATGATGAAATGTATTCACACTTAAGTTGACGAATTGAAAACGAGATGAAAATGGAGAGACAAGGTCCAATCAGATTTAATCAATGTGTGTAGAAAGGCGGGACGAGTTTGGAAGTAATCAGAAGTAATCGTGCAGTCAGGTTAAATGTGCACAATTTGATCAGTCGCCAACATGCATGGTCCCGTGCATGGGAGGAAGAGAATAGTAGACATATGGACACATTTCACATTTGATGTTGAGGAAAATAAGACACTTTGTAAACCACATAGAGCAACTCTCACCAATAAAAATAAAACAAACTTTTGCACTTTATACTTTAGATTTAGTCTAAAATAATCTTAAGATATTTAGTTCACTAAAATATAAGAATTTTGAGGCCTAAACCATGACTAAAACTAAATAATGTTTTAGTTAAGACTGACTAAATCTAAATTTAATATTTCTAAAACTCTGGGAATTTGGGTCCTGTGTGAATTTTGTTGTTTTGTAATGGCCAGTATATGTAAACGTAAAAATTTGACATGGTTGATAATATAACTTTTGTGTATCATCATTATGATTTTATATGCATTATTTTAATTGAAATAATTTTCTCTCTTATTCCTGCTTTTTTTCCTGTCAGGGCATTAAAGCACGCATTTTGGAGACCTTTGTGATGCTCTTTCTCCTGGCATTGCTCATTTTTGGAATTGTGTGGGTGGCATCAGCCCTCATTGATAATGATGCAGCCAGTATGGAGTCACTCTATGGTATGATTTTTGTAATATTCTACATGATTGGTCATTTTAAACCCATTGTTTTTGTTTTTTAAATAAAGGAATAGTTTTAGGATTTAACAATCTGACTGTGCATTAACTATGAATCTAGGCTGAGAGTTTGTTTAGGAAGGAAATCAGATTTCTAGCAGCTCTAAAACTCCAATGAACACACATCTTGGCTTGTTCCAAAGTGTTGAGCTGTTCCTAAGTTTCATTTTTACTAAAAGTCTACATATTTTGTAGATCTTTGGGAGTTCTACCTGCCATACCTCTATTCCTGTATTTCTCTGATGGGAGGACTCCTTTTACTAAGTAAGTGTGTTTATAATTTTACAAAATGATGCAAATAGAAAATGTATCTCTATGAGCAGTGTTTTCCCTCAAAGTACCTAAAACTTTGAGTCCGAGAAACCTTTCTGAACAAACAAGAAAACCTCAAAGCTCTGTCTTTCCACCATGGTTTCAGCACCCTTATAGGCTAGGCAGGTTTTATGTTATTTTTGGGTATAAACTCCTGTTAACTTGGTTCACAGGTTTATAACTCAAAGCCTCGAGTTGAGGATTTTCACTATCGCCCGCTTGGTGTTTTGAATGTGATAGGCATGGGGGTGGCCCTCTTCTGATGGCCAAGTTGAGCATACCCTGGATAATTTAGAACTTAGAATGTGCTTCACTCAGTATGAACCAAATCTATTGACATGAACTCCTCAGAGAGGAGCATTAGTGAAGTGTTACTGAAGGGAAAGCTGAGGGCTTTGTTCTTTTACACTTGTGCACAACTGAAAGTGTTTTTGTAACCATAGGAGTCGCCGCCTGGTGTCCACTGTGGACAATCAACTGTCTAAAGGATACTTCTTATACTTCCTCTGAAAAGTTTGAACTAAAAGTTCCAGACCCTATATGTGGAAACATGCCTTTATTATATTTAAACAAATTGACCGTATTGTCCTGTCTCCTGTGTAGTGTGCACTCCTGTGGGGTTGTCCAGGATGTTTACCGTCATGGGCCAGTTGCTAGTGAAGCCGACAGTAAGTAATCACTTGGATGAAGTATTTACTGCATTTCTAAAAGTTGAGTCGATGGAAAAGAGTTTATTAAACAGTTGTTGTTCAGATTTCTTTAAAAAAATGTCTCTACAGACAGACTTGAGTCTGCTCTTCTTGTCTGAAAGATGTCTCATTTAGCCATTTAAAATCACAACAGAGGACTACAAATACATCACCAACTCATCTTCCCATCTGCCACTGCTCCAGTCCCACTTCGGGCCTAATTATAACCCATTTCATCTCTTCCTACTCTGCTCTCTCCCCTTTAGATCCTTGAGGACCTGGATGAGCAGATTTACTGCATCCATTTGCAGGAGGAAACCCTTCAGAGGAGATTAAACGGTATGTCTGTGGGAGACGTGTTGGCACATTATAGGGGAGGGGAGGGGTTGACTGCCCTATTGGGTGTGATGGAGTAGGCCACGCTGGAATCAATTAGCATTGAAAATTCAGCTAGGCACACAGACACACACAGACATTCACAAAATTCACACACACTTGTCACTGGCTTTTCCCTGACACCGTCACACTCTCATAACTTTCTGCTTAAGGTCAAAGCAGCCACTATGGCAAGGACCATATTTTGTTTAGGAAGTTTTTCTTAAGAATCCACTTAAGAAAATCCACTGCCGCTGCCATTATTGGTGAAATGATTGCCACATTTAATGTCAGGCCTCGAATGGCAGCCTGTTTAATAGGATGGAAATGAAATTTTTCACGAAAGGGTTTGGTGCTGTAGACATTAAAGAGCCATAACTCTTCTGAGAGGACACCGGGAGCCTTGTGCTGCTTTTTTAGGGAAAGTTTGAAGTGTTGAAGAATGTTGAAGATGTTATATTTTTTTAGCCTGCATTTCCTTTTCACGTCCAGTTCTGTGTTCCCAAATTCCTTGTTTGACGTTAAATAATCTTAAAAAAAAGCAGGAAGTATTTCGGCCAGTTTCCAAAACCTACTTTAATATTAACTCAAGCACGCAACCAAGTGTACAGATGTGAGTAAATGAACAGAAAGGAGTGTCCTTTTAAACCCGGGAGGTAAGCGAGATCACTCCTAGATAACACATGTTTTTGAACGCTTTGCCGGCCACCTCCATAGAGTGCCACCAATGCGTACAGTTTCTTAGGGCTCATTCCTCAGTGCCCTGCTTTGAACTACCTGATAGAATAATTGTAATCTGTTCCTTATCATCTCCAGGACTGTTTGATCTTTACACGTCACGGTGGGGCAAAAAAAAACAACCAAACAACAGTGGTCAACATCCCAGTATGTGTACCAAGGACAAGCTGAAGTTCATTTTTGTCTGTTAGAGAGGTGGGAATTGGAGAGAGAAGCAAGGGGAATGTTCAGTGAAGCTTAAAGCGTTGCTTATCAGACATAATGTTTTTATGCAGATACAATATGCATGCAAGTATGTGCACATGCAAATACTCATTGTTCATGGTCATAGTTAGGTGCAACTGAACGTCTAAGCGTGGTTCCTTTGATCTGCTCAGGGCATTAAGTAGAGAGCAGGTCAGGAACAGTTCACGGGACACACTCCAAAGACGAGCAATGTTGTCTTCTTGCTTCACCGGTGTCCGCTTTGCATCAGGCCTCTCTAATAAATTATCATCTTAGAAAGTTTGTGTTTGTAGATGTGGACTGTTGACCCTAATCAGTTGATGCATTCATGTTTATTTACATGTCTGGTCCTTTGTTGTCCTCCTGTGGCATGAAATTGCCCATTTGTAATGACATGTTGGTAGTTTATGTGTTGCTGATCACGACATTGTGGTTTAAACCGGCTCATTAGCAATGTGTGTCTGCTTTTCTTGTAACAAGCGTAATGAACCTAAAAGGAGAATGTCCAGATAAAAGATGGATGGTGCTTGGCAATTGTTACAAGTAATAACGCATTGTGGCACCCCTACTATTTTGCTTTTAAATGTATATACAGGGTGATGAATTTATCCCAACTGCACAAGTAGTCTGGTGACACAGAAGTCAGGATGGAGTCAGCCTGCGATTCCTCTCGCTGCTCTTCAACTTTCTCTATGTTCAAACTTTAAAGAAAAAAAGGTCAGAGCAAAGCAAGAGATACTGACTTTAATACTCTACTCGTTTATCTCTGTATGCAAACCCCAATGATAAAGTCTGTGGGAGTGGCAGATCCAATGTTGTCACCAGTAATCTGTGTTTTCTTTGATGGGCTTTTTAACTATTCCATTTATAACCAAAAAAAAAAAGCCCCAAAAACTAATAGATGGGTTTCAAGAAGTTGACATTCAAAAAGTTGAATTCCTAACAAAGTCCTTGTTCGTCTCTATCATCACTGTTGCTACTGTTGTGCTAAAGCAGAAATTACAGTGGTCTTTATATCTTAATTCCTGTACACTGTGTTTTCACAATAGTTTTCTCAGATTCCAGATATAGAAGTCAAAGCTGTAGATCCATCAACATTGCTTCAAAAGGAGCACCTAGTGATGGCTGCTATGTGCAGCCAATGTGAACTAAGGTTCAAGAATAATGGTGCATTGTATCAGAAATAAATGTTTGGGGTTTTTTATGATGTCAGAGAGACACAGCAAATATAAAACGTCCTGTTGACACTATTGATTGCATTGCCTCAGTTACAGAAAGTAACTTGATTCAGTTTTTAGTTCCATAACAAGCCTTTCACTTCTGTTGCTTCATAATCCTAAACTGTCCTTTGTACTGCCAGATGTTGCAGGTCTCCATACACATGGTAGATGTGTGAGAGGCTAAAAAAAACTTGTATTTGTGCTTGTCAAAGTTTACAAGGACCAGTTTATATACTGTTTCAGTAGTTTCATAGTGAAGAACAGAATATATTAAAACAGCACCAGGCACACATAAATATACTGCAATACAGGCAAAGCGATGCACACACTTGTACAGACTGCCCTCTCACCACCCTGATGTGCTGAAAACAGAGCACTCGTCCAGATGCTATGCGGCACAGTGACCTTGCCAGTGCCTCTGTTGTCTCAGCATGGTGTTTAGCATATTTGTGAATGACGTAATTTTTTGACTGTGGAGAAGGTTGGAGAGGATATGTTGAATTACTCCAGGCCTTCCTGACTGCCAGAAGCCCCACTCAGCATCTCTGCCTTGCTGTAACTCAGTCTTATACTTGACGCTGCCAGCAGAAGGAGTAGAAGGATATATTTAACTTCGGTTTGCTGTGATGTCATTGAAGATACTGCAGTTGAAAATCTAAGCATTTCCCTTTCTCTGCTTTGAACAATCGATTTTATTGTCCTTTGTTTTCAGTGTAAAGTATTGTTTTGGATGGATGGTTTTAAAAAAGAAAAAAAAAACCCACACAAACTTCTTTTTTTTTTTTTTTTTTTTAAATTTCAGCAAGGATTTATATGTGCCAGTGATGCGTCAGGCCTTGTTCAAATACGCAGTGCACGTAGGTAAAGGATAAGTTCACTTGCAGCTGAACAGATTTGGCTCCCCCGAGGCAAAGTGTTCAGTTTGTCTCTGGAAAAAAGAAAACTATTTATGAACTATCTATGACATTTCCTGTTGTGTTCTGAGCGTATTTGCTTGGAGGGTTCAAACTTTCCCTTGCTCAGATCCTTAGACGGGCATAGACTGCTAACTCTCCACCTCTGCGTCTATCTCACCCTCTTTTACCTACTTAAACCCATCCAGACAGGGCGTGACATAATAACAGAGGGAAGAAGAAGGTCTGATCAAAGTGATTGGTCCTTCACTCCTGTAACAAAGATGAAAGATGGTATTTTTATTGCACGTTAGTAACGGTGTAACACTGAACTAATTGGTCTTGATCTGCCAATCACCCGAGGGATGCAAATGGATACTCTTCCACTTTGGCTTCGAGGGGCCTCTGTGATAGTGCGTCAAGCTGGAAGGAAAACAGAGTAAAATAGATAAATTAGACTTAAATGAGCTGGCCTTGTGGTTTTCCTGGAGAATCCCTTGCTGTCTTATCCAGCCCACTCAACCAGTTGTGGCATGTGCTAGACAGCTCCTGACACAAGAGATTATTTTTACTTGTTTGAGATCACGTTGTTATTTTCTGTGCAGGATTACTTGTTTTGATGGGATTGCTTAATAAAGACAAGTCAAATACCATATGCTGAGGTAGGATGAATACAGGGAGAGGTTAACATCCTCTCCGTCTATTTAAGTATTTAAGGGAAGTTTAAAAAAAAAAAAGTTTTTTTTTTCCAAGTAATGGTGTCCAAAAGAGGAGCTTTGTTTCTGTTTAAACAACATTATAGCTGCAACAAAAACAGTGAGTTATTTTTGCTGTTGATAGTCATTTAGGTTGTTTTAACAAAGCAAAAAAGCCAAACCTTTCAAAAGGGGCATCGTTTTTTTTTCTTTGTCTTCTGTGAAATAAAAAATTTTAAGAGAAGAAACATAGCTCTATATTATCCCTACACAACATGTGCTCATACAGCACGTTTCAGACATTTTGAATATTTTTATTTTCACAGGGTCTTCCACACACGCTTATACCAGAGGGAGCTTTGCTCACCAGCTCAACAAAGAACTGGACAATATTAGAAATCAGAGGAATAAATTGGGTAAGTATGTGTGTGGTAGTTTTTATACTCTCTCGCTGTCTCTCTCGCTGCCTTTCATTTGAGTTGTTTTTTTTTTTTTAAATTATTATTATTTCTGTTCCCTTGGTTTTATTCCTTAAATGATATGCATCATTTCTCTTCATTTTCTGTTTTGCATCTCGGAGATATATGCCACAGACGTTAGCTTAGCTTTTTGCATATTGCTGACAGGCAGCCGCTTTCTTTGGACTTGGACCAGAACTGCCTGATAATTTCCCATCCATTTTAGGATATTATAAATGAAGCCTGAGCCTTTTGGGGAGCAGGGTAGGAGGGGTAGGAGAGCACAAAGGCACTTAGGATATTGGACAAGATGCAAACTTTATATTGTACCAAGCCTTTTAGTGATGTCATTAATTTAGAAGGATGGTGCATATAAAGTGCACTTGGCAAACTTCTTGGGCAGGCTGGGTGGATGCACTTTGAGAATAAGGAGGAGTAACAAGGTTGGAAATGGAGAAAGAAGTCAAAATAGCAAATACTAAAGGGCAGTCAAATACACATTGTAAGAGGACAGTTGATGTCTGTAAGACATAGTGCCTGTGGTCCATGGGCTGTCAGCAAAGTCTATAAACATGATGAATGAGGCGTTGAAATACGAGGTACATATAAAGCTGAAATGTTTCATCTGGCTTAGAAGAATGAGAGGCATAAGTCGCCCAGCACATGCATACGTATTTTCTCCTAAATATAAATCATAAAATTAATTTTGTAGCATTTCTTTTCATCCAGGAGTTATTTTTTTTTTCCATTAATTAAGGCAATGATGAGTGTGGCTAATTACAGAGGAAGAGTGTAATTTTTGAAGGTTATGAAATGTATATTACCTGCAGGTGGGGCGGTTGCGATGAGAGCTGAGATTGTGCTCAGCCCACACACTCGCGATATGTTTTACTAAACAAAGCGGTACAACCCCTGTAAATAAAGCCAGAGGGCTTGTGGTTGCAGTAGGTTCTTTGATGAGCTGATTAATTAACAAGTAGTGGAAAGTGTAATGGAGGAGTTTAGTTCATCGTACATACATTTCTTAAAATAAATAAACTCACTCTTTGTTGCACTTTCATGTCCTCACAGAGAGAAGAAAGAAGGCATCGGGATGGGAGAAGAACTTGTTGTATCCCATAGTGATGCTGATCCTGCTCACAGGAACGGTGAGTGTTAAGATGGACCTATCATTAGGCCCACACTGTTTGCTCATGACGTTTACAGCCTGGCTGGTATCCACTGGGAGTAACACGGTACCTCAAAATCCATCTTTTCCCACAGAGTCTGGGTGGGGAAACTACTTTTGTTTAATGGATGTTTTAAGACAATGCTGAATACCAACCTACAACAACAGTGATTTTAAATAAATTACAGTGTGTGAATACTGTTTGTCGTCTGATACTGTTAGATAAGGTAGAAAGGCCATGTGCAAGGCAGGGCACGTGCATCGCACAACCCCCAAATTGTTTAAGTTTTGAGAAGCTCAATTTTGGCACAGTTTACAGTTACAAGATTGTTATTATGCATTCAATTATATCATGATGCCGGATACTTGGAGGATTTAATCAATCTTTTTATAATTATACCATGTGTGAACAAATTTTTGTCTTCCTCTATGTCTGCAGACAATCTCTGTTCTTCTGGTGGCACTGAACATCCTCTATCTTCTAGTAGATGAGACTGCCATGCCCAAGGGATCCACAGTAAGCCTTCTGTCTAACTAGGCTTTTGCGTTCACACCATCACACACCTAGAATGTAAACTGCAGTAGGGCTTGCCTATCGGGCCTGCCCTGTCCCTGGCGGAGACATAAATCAAATTCCAGATATGCTCAGGTGCACGTTGGAAGAAAAGACTGGACCAGATGTTAATCAGGCTTCAACGTTGTGTTGTGGCTCTGGTTTTGTTTTGGAAGCTCATTCAAAGTCATTTCACAGCAGTGTGCAAATTCAATGAGGTTGCTATGTGTCTCCTGCCCTCAGTGGGTGAATAAGCTGCTTTTCCTCCCTTGTGCAAATGCAGACGGGGGCAAGTGAAGGGCTCTTACTGTGAAACAGCCATTCCACCAAGTGTGGAATGGCTCTGAGATTCTCATCTCTGCCTAACATGCAATGTGTTTTAAGCTCCTTGTATCTCATCTCATCTGCAGTGACAGAGATGCGTGCATGTGTGTGCTTGCATGTGTGTGCAGTTGTGGTTGCATTCTTGTCTGAAAAGGGGCAACATAATGTATCCTATTTCTCCCTCATTTCATTTTGCATCTCGCGGGCATCTGACAGAGCTGCCCTCGACATTCCAATTATTTTATTGAGCAGAGATGTTTTCTTTGGCATGACACATTGCAGAAAATCCCCCAAATTACACTTGTCATGTAGCTTGAAGCTGTCCTCCCTGACAGTATGGCCTCACTAAATGGTTTATGCTTTATGTTGAGCTGGATGGATGCCACACCTCTGATCTCACAAATCTACGAGCAGGAGGGGCCATCTCATCTTCCTAAAACAATCAATACTGATATGAGATCATCTATCATGCTTCTTTAACCTTATCCTCTAACTCTCAGACTGTGCCCCTCTGGCACAGAAATTCCCTCTGCCCTCTGTCTGGAAAAAGATAACGACAGGGGAGAGAATGTGATATAAGAGGGGAGAGAGAGGTTTGACATCTCGGCAAGGTACTGCCAGAGCAAGAGAGACTCAGACTGTGGGAAAGTCAAATGAGGCCCTGATTGTTATGGGAGTAGAGCACAATAGAAGTGCCCTGTCAGTGTTTGTCTTCCCTTCCAGCTAAGCATCCTGCTGTAGTCTTTAGAATACTGAGCAGTGTACCGCTCAGCTTTACAGGGCAGTGGATGGGTATAGAGAAGGATAACAAGGAGTAGGGAAAGAAAAGGATGACGAGCAGAGAGGAAACGCAGGTGGCTATAGATGAGAAGTTGGCACTGCCTCTGTCATAGGACAGAGGGATTTACAGCTTTATGAACAAGCACTTAGAGACACCAATAAAACTGTTACTACAGGCCCTTCTTTTTGGTGGCCACTGCACTTGACACTCTATTTTGCAAAACAGGCAATTACTGTGGCTGGACAGTAATTTTCACCCAACTAAAGTTGCCCTTGTCCAAATGCACAAAGGCTTGCATCCATCCACCCATCTTCTGCCTGTCCAGATCCGGGTCATGCTAGTCCCAGCTGTTGTGGGGCAAAAGGCAGAATACACCCAAAACTAGTCACCAGTCTGTCGCGGTGCGACTGCGTAGAGAGAGACAACAGTTCACGCTTACATGAATACCTGCAGCCAGTTTAGAATTATCAGTTAGCCCAACATGCATGTGTTTGGACTGTGGGAGGAAGCCAGAGTACCTGGAGAGAGTCCACATAGGCACAGAGAGGACATACAAACGCATTTATCCTTGCATGTATTTAACAACTTGACCTCCCATCTCCAGACACCCTTTTCACTTTATAACTGGCTTTAAGATTATCTAAAAATCTGGAAATGTATGTGAATATCAAGTCTTTGCTTGTTGCTTATTATATGTATATTTAATATTTACATTTCAGAAATTCTGTAAGATTAAATGACAGCAGCCTCTCATAGTTCGGTGAAATGTATGGATTGCAAATGTCTGTCACTTAAACCCCCTCAGACTCCAACTAGTTGCGGCAGATGGTCACCCCTCCCTGAGCCTGCTTCTTCCTGTTAAAAGGGAGATTTTCCTTCCCACTTTTGCAAAGTGCCTACTTAGTGGGGTGGGTGGGTGGAGGCAGGATTTCTTTGAATTACTGTAGTGTCTTTACCTTACAATTTAAAGTGCTATAAGGCAACTGTTATTAAATTTGGCACCATGTAAATAAAATAAAATTAAATGAGTATGACTGTAAAAGTAAACTTTGAAACGCAGTTGCTGTTTCAAGGTTGTTACATGGGCACAAGCAACTTCAGAGATCTGAACAGTTTCTTCTCCCACTTGTTTAGATTTTTTATAGGTTGGAATTAGGTTGTTGGCAACTGGATACATGAGTAGGACATGGCTTTGACTATACGAAAGATGAAAAATATGAGAATATTTTACGGGACTGCCTTGAAATATGTTAATCATAGGGTGCATGTGTAGCTGTGTTAATAAAATCAAATTAAATACAATTTAAAAAAAAAAACAACAACTTAGTACAAAGTAAGAATGTGAAGTATAGATGTATGTATGGCATTGACGGCCTCATCAGCCTCAATATCATCAGAATCATCAGAAACTTTATTGTCATTGTCATGAGAACAACGAAATTAAGAATGGTCCCCGATCATTGCATCATCCCTAGCAATATCAAAATATAAATAAAACAATAAAATTCAATAAATAAAATAGATAGAATACTTAAAATACTAATAAGATATAACAGTAAAACATTCACATACATTCCCACACACATGCTTCAGACCGTGCATAGATTAACACAAGAGTGGCGTGATGGACATTTTTTTTGTAGTATTCAGATGTGTTATTGCAGTTGGATAACAGCTGTGTTTGAGTCTATTAGTCCTTGCTCTGATTGCCCTGTACCGTCTGCCTGAGGGCAACAGTTCGAACAGGGAGTGGCCAGGATGTGAGGTGTCTTTTATGATGTTTTGGGCCTTTTTAAAACAGTGGGCGTTGTGTAGAACTTCCAGTGTGGGGAGAGGGCAGCCAGTGATCTTTTGGGCGGTGTTAATGATCCCTTGGAGTGCTTTCCTCTGAGCCCCTGTGCAGCTAGTGTACCAGATGCATATGCAGTAAGTTAGAACACTCTCAATGGTGGCTCTGTAGAAGGACACCAGCAGTCTTAATGTGCAGTGTGAGTTGACTGGAACATAGACCCTTCCCTCTATGGACCCCTATCCCGCTCTTTCACACACAGTAACACACGATCCGTCACTCTTTCTGCTACCGGAATGTAAAGACGAATGGAAAGGAGGTGCACAGCACAAGCTAGGTGTCCTGTGTACGCACGTGCATGCTTATTGCGAGTGCACACGCCATCTTAATGCATGCCCTCCCTCCATTAATAAATGACATCAGATTCTGTCTGCTAATGCTGCTAATTCTCTGTGTAAGAGAGAGAGGGCACTGCACCATGGCTCTGCAGTAAGCTCCCAGGGATGACAGTTGCATAAAAAGGCATGAAACAACCTGTCAGGCTTTCCTTTTTTCCCCTGCAGCCCGTTTTACAAAACAAATCAAGATAAAGACACTTAAAGTGGGAAAGGGAAAAAGAATACAAATGCAAATCTCAAACAGAAACCACGGCAGCACACCAAATATATGCTGTGCAGTTTAATATGCTGTAGGTGCATATTGCATGACGAGTAACAGCACATTTGCCTTGCACTTCTGTACTCTAACTGTACATGCAGTACTCTATGATTTAGAGTAAAAATAAATAAATAAAATGACTGGATTAGTGCTGCACAGCTCTGTTAAGATAGGTTTATTGTATCAGCAAGAATCTGAATTTGCAGCAAACACTTTTAGGGGAGTTTTAGGTAACTTTGTGTGAAGTACTGTGTATATACCCCCATTAAATGTACAAATCCTCTGGAGGATCGTCTTGGGTGCCAAGTCTGAAAAAAAGCAAATATTTGGCATTTGACAACTCAGATGCTTGGTATGTGCTGTGTATGTGGATGTATGTCTTTTTCCTGCTCCACTTTCAAAAGGCCTTAGGGGTTGGAGGGGTGAGGATGGGTGAGGGGGTTTGCGTAGTGTATTTGCTAAAGGATTTGTTTAGTTGTTTTTATGTTTTTGGCATGCTTTCAGCCTGTACACTCTTCTTACCGTAAGCAATGTGCCGTTTTTGTTTGAACACCTGTTCACATATTGTATGGTCGACAGTGATTTGCAAAGAGCCTCTTTCATCTTGTTCCATTCATTACTTAGCCAATTTGATTCTGTCTTTCTCAAGTAGGGAAATTCTTCGTGCACCACGTACTTACTTTTGCAGGTCTTCTGTAATTGCTCATGTCTGCAGTCGTACACAACACCAAGTGTTGTCATTTTTGTGATCTGTTTTAGTCTGAAGGGTAGTGTAGGATGTTTAATATCCCTGTTTTCCTATTTGTCTCTCTCTTCTAGGATCGAGCCATTGGGAACACCTCTTTGTCCACATTTGGTGTGGCTCAGGCAGTGCTGGAGATTGTCCTCATATTGTATCCTTTCAGTGACCTCCCCTTTGTCTGTGGCCTGAGTAACATGCTCCATGGCCAACAGCAACATTGCCAAGGCAGCTTTGTTTACCCAGGACATAGTTGAGCTGAACACCTTCCGGAAAACATGTTGCGTTGTTTCATCACCCTTTATGATACCTGAAAAGGTTGAGCCTTGACACATAAAAAGTTGACTCAAAGAAAAGCTGCTTTCTACTTGCAGCAAGGTGTTTTTGCTCCTTGATTGATTTGCTGAACAGCTACTTGATGGTGTCTTCTGTCGTTGGCTTCTACAGTCTGCGTGTCTTTGAGGGACTCACTCCCAGGAAGGATGACACAACCATGACAACGGTAAAGATGGGATAGAAAGGCAGGGAGTGGGGTGAAGTGGGGGCAAGGGTGCTGAAATTGCTCCTAAGGTGCTGATGTGTTTGCCCCCTCCTGTGTTTCATCTATTTCCCCTGTCTTTTTTTTCTGTCTTCATTGCTCTCGCCTTCCTGTCTTCTCTGTCCCTGCTGCTCACTGTTTTCCTCCGGGCCCCTCAATAGCCTTAGTTGATCTGTTCAATATTTGTTTGTAAGTTGCGTAAACACCAGCAAAGTGCAAGCTCTTTTCTTGTACATCAGAGGGAGAGTGAGTTTTTTTTTTTTTTTTTTCTTAGGGGGAGAAGGGGGCTGGGTGGCAACTATTCACTTGGTAATGAGTTTGGGAGTGGTGAGGCTTGTTAACTAGCATGATGCTTCAGTGAAAGGACTTGAAAGGACAATAGAAGGAACCTCATAATGAGCATCTTCAGAGGTACTAATTGTATAATATGTGGAACCAATTTATCATCAAGTGGCGTGTATGTGTGTGGGCACATCACGGCTAAAACTGCTGGTGCAATGGGTGCTTTTTCTGCTTCACACTCGCTATAAATTGCATGTAATTTGTTGAGGGCTAAACTCGGAGGTTTGATTATTTGGTCTTATTTGCAGATCATTGGTTGCTGTGTCTCCATCCTGGTGCTGAGCTCAGCCTTGCCAGTGATGTCCAGAACACTAGGTGAGTATGCTTTTTCATGTGAGTGTTTTTGTATTTTCTTTTGCCTGCGGTAAGGAGAGTGAGTGCAGCTTGCTTTTTCTTTTTTCATTCAGAGACAATTTTTTGTAGACACATTAAATGATTAAATAGCAGCAGTTTGACAACTTTCAAAAAGAAAGGACATTTTTTAGAGTTAGATGAAAACATTAATAGTGGGTGATCAAGTCCACCCACTAAATATGAAGCTGTAGCTTGTTAGTTTGATAGCTTGAAAATGTAAGTCCCTGATTATTGTCCATTGTGGACACTGACAGCTGGGTAGTTCTTCCTGTTGTACTTGAAGTCCACTACCTAGGGTGCATGTGTAGTTGATGCATTGTAATATAAATTTTCCCTTGACCAATGTTTGTGGTGACACATGGATATCTGCATGGACCCTTGCGCTCACTGTCTGATGAAATTTGCCACTCTGACCTGAGCGAACCAAAGCGGACTCCTGGATGTGGAAAGTATAATCGAGGGTTAAAGGGACAAAACGGCTAGCCTTGCTCTGTCTGAAAGAAGTGAGAATCCACCAACCAACACTACAGTTTATGTGATTCAAAGCTGGAATTTGGGAGGACATGCAAGGCTGGGAAAATCCAACTTGATTTATACCAGAGTTTTAAATATTGTGAACAGGCCAACCCTTTTGCAATGTGCAACCAGCAGCAATTGGTTTTCCAGATTTGAAGAGGGCAGAAAAGGTAGCACCAGGGACAGAGTAAACTGCACTGATAGAAATACAGATTGGAAGGGGGGGAAAAAGAAACTCTGCATTCAGAGAAAGGATAATGGTCTAAAAAAGAAAGCGGTCGACAGTAAGGCCCATTGGTGTAATCTCTATAAACCGCTATCATTTACAGATCAGTTTGTTTTCTGTTAGCTTCTTTTTTTTAAAATTTTTTTTAAATTATCCAGATCCATTCTGGTGGACAGAACAGCGTTTGGTCATGGTATCAGTTATCCTCTATTCCAGTTGGTGTTTCTGGTGTGTAAAGAACAAAGTTATTGGCAAGCTGATGGGTTCCCAGACTAACTTTGGTCTATGGCTTGTCCTCGCTATAAGCATGTCCACTCTCACTACCAAATGAACGATGCAAAAGTTCCAACTGCTGGTTTATCAAGGAAAACCTGAAAAAGATCAAAACCTCTCTTTCAGGGTTATCCTGGCTGAGACCAGCATACTGTATCTCCTTTTATAATCTGAACATGCAGAACAGACAAGAAATATTCCTGCCCAAAAACAGACTTTGTTAATGAAAGAAACAAGATACAGCATGCTCATTAGTGAGCTTTACAGAAGCTGGTATTTTTGCTGTGTTACGACTGAATGATTGAAATGTAGGTTACAGACTTATCAGAGCTGTCATTGTGTCCTTGGCACAAACAAGAAGAAAGATTAAATCTTCCTCTCCCACAACAATTTTCATTGTTACCACCAACACCAGGTCGCAGGAGTTGAATTCTCCTACAGTCTCTCATGGTGATGTTAGAAAAGAGTGCAGGCAGAATAAAAATGACAGGAGTAGCACCATCACAATGGCACTAATAAACATGCAGAGTGCAGAGCACAGCTGTTTAAATAGCACTACTTTTGTGTGTGTGTGTGTGTGTGTGTGTGTGTGTGTGTGTGTGTGTGTGAGCAACAGAGTGGGAAAATAGGATGGAGTGAGCATACAGTGACTCACTGGGAGCTTTACAAAATATCAACAGGTTCTGCTTTGTGACACTGAATGGATGAAAAGGAATAAATGCATGAGACAGAGTTGAAGAGAAAAGGCCGCTCAGCACAAGATAAAAAAAGACGTGCAAAGAGTTGAGTGTGACGAAGTGAGATGTTAAGAGACAAGAAAGGGTTTCGTGTGTTGACGTGAGGCGTTTTTATGTCGGTGGGTGGTAAATATGCACTGTGTAAGAGATAAGGGAATTGTGCTAGAGCACGCAGCATGTTTAATAGTGTAGTAACAAATGTTTAGTTACACCAAATGCACATCACAACCAGCTCCACCCTCCCCTCCCACCTCTGCAGGTTACACATGTTTGGGTGAACTTTAATGTCTCTCTCTGTGCACTTTAAGCTGCATCACCATCAAATCCAGCTTGATTAATGGTAATATCACCAGACGTTATGGCTTGGTTTTACTTTGCACCAATTCATATTTAAAACTTTGACAAATTCTGCATGACATGTTGGTCTCTGCTGAGTTGAGGCAGGGTCAGAGTGAAGATGGAAACACAGTGTAACGTCCTGACGGCTCTGAACAGCAGCATGATAATGTCTCCGTCTCCCTACCGACATTTCAGAGACTGAAATGGGGTTTTTTTTTGAAACCCTCAATTAGATTTTCTCACATTACTAACCCAAGTTTAAAACCTTTGGCATTAGAAATGAATTTAGCCCGACCACAGTGGCTAGCTGTATTGACTGGGGTCTCCATCATCGCTCTCCCCATCTTTTCTCAAGCAATTTTGTTAAAGGTCCTTGATGCTTGCCAAACCGCTTACTGCGGCTGTAAATACATCTCTCCAGACGCTGAATCGATTGCCCAATCTAATTGATGACAGAGGTTGTGAAGATGTTACAGGAGAAGTTGAATGTCCAGGGACTAGGGCTTCCTCAGTCTGATGCATGAGAATGTGATTTCTGCTTACAGATAGCAGGACAGGATACCGTTATGGTACTTGGACTTTAAATATTGATGCAGTAATTTCCTTCATCAATGTTGCATGCAAAATTAACATAGGAGAAGATGATTTAATAACATTAAACAGATCTGTGCACACAGGTTATTGAAAGCTTAATTATCTCCCCACAGTACTCTGTGGGATGGCGCAGCTAGAGTGCATGAACGCATGGATGGATAAGCAGGAAAACAAAAGGGTGTTGATGGCTTTCCAAGCTGCATGTGATCAGCTGTGACAGATGGTTTGAAATTGGTCTGGCAGTGTAGAGCTAAGAGGGAGCTCCTTTATCTTTGTCTGAAGGAGAGATGAAGTCCACCTGCAAGCCACCTTAGCTGCTATAATTAGCTCGCCATCCTTTTATGTTCCTCAGAGAATTGTGCTCACATTAACCAAGATGCAGCCAAGTGATAAAAATAAGCAGCAACTCTGCCATGCAGTGGGTCAGTGGATGTTTACCCAAGCCTGAGTGAAATTGCTTTGGTCCAAACCAAATCAGAATTCTTACACGCTGTACATTTGGATGACCTCCCTTCAAGGCCGTCTCCGGATCGCTTTTAGCGTGGTCGATTTTAAGATCACTCCCTGAAGTCGTGATGTGACCACTATACCTCTGCACTGGACACTGGATTCCCGTCAGTGTGGCAAACTGGTAAAACACAGCTGAAATATCAGTTCATTAACGTAAACTGTGTTAATGTGGCCGTCGATGGAGACAAATTGAAGACGAACGATGCACAAAGGTCATGATGACATATTCACAGCAGTGTGGCAGCAGTGCTAAAAGTGGTCTAGAGGTTCACGAGTTGACCTTACAGGGGAGATTGGACAAATATGAATTGTCCATAGTGTTTGAGATTTCAGTGGGCACACTCTGTCTTCGCAATAGGTTATTGAAGAGGGTGGAAATGCCTAATGTAGGTTAGTTTTTGTTTGATTGATTTATTTTTTCAGATTTGGGCGTAAATCTGCTTGGAAATGTGCAGATTTGTCAACAGAAATTAGAATTGCATGCGTGAAGACTAGTGGTGTGAATCTGTGGAGTTCTTGAAGTAGTTGTTTTTGTACCACCTTACAACACAGGGCTGGTCTCAGACCCAAAGTGCACCAACGCTATTACAAGTAGTTTTTTTTTATTACAAGTCAGAAATGTATTAATTCCTGTAATCCATATTAAATTGTTTTTGTATATAAGCCCCCTTTTCAGATTTTTATTTTCTTTTTTTCTTTCTTTTTTTACTTTTTGAAAAAGATGGGCCTGAGGAGAATGACATTTTCAAAGAGGCTCATAAGTTTGCTGCAGCCTTCTGCTTTTGTTAGGAAGAATTCTTATGAACAATACTTGTCTTGTCAGAAGGAGCCTTGGAAAGATGAACTTCATTTTTCTCAGGGTTTTGTTTATTTTGTGGAATTCAGCTGAGGAGAAAACATTTCGACTCTTGGTTATCACAGCTTTGTGTGAAGAGTTATTAAAGGTCACGGTTCTGAGTAAGAAATTGCACATTTTTGAATGAATGTCAACCTCATTTGTAACTCAGTTGTGTGTGCGTGTGTCTCTGTCCTTCACAGGCATCACCAGGTTTGATCTTTTGGGAGACTTTGGCAGATTTAATTGGCTGGGAAACTTTTACATCGTCCTTTCGTACAACCTGCTGTTTGCAGTTGTGACAACACTTTGTCTCGTGAGGAAATTCACCTCAGCGGTCCGGGAAGAGCTCCTGAAGGCGTTAGGTAAATTCATCAACAGGGTCTGTACATATCCTAAAAGTTTCTAACCAGCAGCTTTCAGTATATAGTACAGGACAGTGCGTAGTCTTTCACGTGCCTCAGTACAGCTATGTTGGTTCTACGTCTGTCTGATAGTATGTGACTGCTCAATTTAATCCTAATTTTGAGACGCTGACAAATCCAACCTAGTTGGTAGCTTTGGAGAGAAATGGTGTTTATTTCTCTCTGATAGAGCGACATGTCCAGCGTGTCGCTGAACTGACATGTGACAGAAGATGAGACTAGTCCCCAAGGCTTGTGGTGACGGGCCCTGCATGTTTGATACACAGGGTGGGATAGGGCTAGAAAATGCCAGACAGAAGAACCGAGGGAGGAAAAAGGACATCAATACTTCTGTCTAAGTGAAAGTCTGAGGCTTTTTAATGAGATTTTTCTGCCTTATCTCCCACTGCCCAGGTCTGGATAAATTGCAACTGTCAAACAGCCCCACAGACCCTGAATCTGGGAAGCTCTCGGCCAATGGGCATCAGAAAACTCTGTGAAAGGGACGATAGATCAACACACGCATACACACATGCACAGACACCTACACACGTAAATGCAGCCAAAGGGATATTTCGACAGTACTGCCTGACTGCTGAAAGGTGAAAAGGATTGGAAGGAACTTAATAAACCCAGGCAGTGTCTGACGGATGCTGCAAATGGAGGCTGAGAGCAATTTAGCTTCGTGACATTCCATCCTCTGTGTCTCGGATGGAAGCTGGGACAGGGCCAGGGCTGAGACTGAGGATTGAAATAGACTGGCATCACTGCAGTGACCTTGAAGTTGACCTCAACCACGACTGTGACTTCAAACCACCCATCTTTTGCTTCAGGGGCATTCTCTCCCTCCCTCTGCCCATTCTCTTACAACCTTTACACCACCGCACTACACAGAAGCAACCAGAGTCTTACATTTACCTCTGTGTTCACTAACATAAATTTCACCTACACAATTCAATTAGACAGTTTTTTTTTTTTTTTTTTTTTTTTTTTTTTTATTGTTAATGTGTCTGTGACAGTGAGGCAGGGTGCACTCACAGTTAAGGGTCTTTAATCGTAGAGGGTTTTTGCTGTTGTTGTTCTAATGTTAACTGATACAGGCGTAATGAGGTGTCAGTTTGTCAAAAAATGTGAAAAATAACCAAGAGCTTTGTGAAGCGTGAGGACGAGTCATTTATTCCCACTCATCACGGCTGGTCTGTAAAACTGCACAGCATCAATACGGCTCACATATTGTGAATTAGGCACTGTCATTCTTAATAAAATGGCCTCAAATTTTTAGCACTCGGGACTGTCATCAGTCATTTTATCTGGCTTTACTCCAAGTGCGCTTTAACTTTATTGATGATGTCATTAGTTTGTATGAAGTAGGATGAGAACTTTTTTTTGGGTGCTCCAGATTTGACTTGAGCGGCTCCACAAATGGGAAACTATGTGGGAGTTTTATTTCACTTCGCTTCCAATGAGCAGGTTTGAAAGTGAGGACGAGGTTGTATTCTTTTATGCACATCGGAGGAAAATGTCACCGCAATATTGCTTATTCCACACCCCAAAATCCTCAAAAATAAGTAAATAAAGAAGGAAAGAAACTTTTTTTTTTTATACAGGGCACAGAAATGGTCACGTTTCTTTGTAAATGTTGTATACACATGTACATATTTCATTGTTTCATACCTATTTTGGATGTAAACATTGGGCTCGCACCCAGGGTCTGAATCACTAAGCATTCTGTATTTTCTTGTACATATACCTATATATATATATATTTTTTTTTTATAAACAGCTTCATCTAATGCAAATCTGTAGGTCTTCACACAGAATGCATGAGTAAGAAAACATCCAGCTTTGTTGCTGTGAGAAAGACTAGGTGACTCAGGCCCCTTTTACATGTTGTATTGCTGCATAATCTTCTGAACTGTGATGTTCTTTGTCTCCAGAACCACCTTAAATGCCTTATACGAAAAAGCAGGCTTAATGTTAAGGTTCTGTGGAGTTTTTGTGCGTGTGTGCGTGGGCATTGTGAGCGTGTAGACAGTTCCACTGTGATCTCCTGTATGCCAGAGTTTCTAGTCTGAAGCCATTTCTTTTTGCCATGAATGTTTATGTCACATCAGCTCCATTGAGACTAGATTAGAGTGATCTCATGGTGTGTGTGTGTGTGTGTGTGTGTGTGCGTGTGTGTGTGCGCGCGCGCGCTTTGTATTTTCATGGTCGTTTAAGTGATAGAGTGATGAAAAGGAGGAGGAAAAAAAGCTGAATTTGTATATGCAATCGAAATGGGAAGGAGAATTTTTTTGCACCAAAAACTGACTGCAATTTGATGTTGTTACAAAGACTGGAATTAAGGAAAAAAACTCACTGACACCAACTTCTCCAATCAGACCTGAGAATGTTTTGTAAATGGTGATTATGTCGGCTTTTCATCCCAAATCCAAAGTACAGCCATGTGTCTGATTTGTGATCAAGGCCATATCAAGAGAGCAAGTTGTGTAGTGGCAGAAACTTGAGGTACATGTCCTGGTATGTTTCTTGTCATTTTATTTGTTTCCAGTAAAAGCACGCTGATGTCTGCATACTGTGAAAAATACCATTGTGGCACAAATTAATGTGGTAGGTCAAAGGGTGACACTGATGGATTAGAGATTAAAATTAATAATTCTTCATCTGGGTGAAAAGGTTAAACCCGTGCGTCCATCCACTCAGCTACACACTGCAGGAAAGTGTCACACCCCTAATAAAGCATCACAATCAAACTCTGCATACTGCATTTACAATAAATCTGTTTAATGGGGTTTTTGTAAGGGGGGGGGGGGGTCAAAAAACTTGAAAATTGCTCTGAAATGTCAGTGAGCAGGCTTTCATTTCTTTCCATCTGACACTCGATCCCTGCATGTAATTTTGGTACATGTTTTTTGTGAATGTATTTTTTTTTTTAAACAATTCTTCAGTCTGCTAAATGTAATGTTTTGTTCTTTTCGATGTTTGTGTGTTTGCAAATAAAAGAAAATGCTTCAACTTATTTTCATTTGTCACTGTGGCAATCAGGTCATCAGCGGTCGTTGGCTAATTGTGACTTCAATGTTTACCTATTACTTGTCCAGTAATCAGTTTCTTTCCTTCCCATAATAATGTGGATGTGTTGGATCAGAAGAATGACACCATTGTAATATTTGTGTTGTGGGTATGATGGCAGGATGTTATTAGCTTTGCTCAGGGTAAGACTGGGAAGCCATCCTAGCTCAGTCCTCAGATATAAAGAAAAATGGCACCTATAAAGCTCACCAACATAATATCTCACTTGTTTAATCCATAAATAAGCAATGAAAAGATAGCTTGTGGTTTAATGGGGAGCTATGCGCTATAATTATGTCTTGTCAAACAACAGCTGCTGGTTGCCTGTTAACTCTCACGGTGGCACAACTACACAAGGGCTAGCTGTTGTTTGGTAAATAACGTCTCTCGTGTTTCTTTTTAATGCACAAAGTAAACGTGAGCGATGCAGAGTTTTATGTACGCTTTAGTTGTGGTTTTAGTCTGCTTCACTTCTTCACCCTGCATGATTATGCCGAGATCACGGCCTGTCGGTTCCAGCTTCATATTTAATGTTTAACTGTGATAGATGATTAGGTTATCCCTACCTGAAACCCTCAGGATCAGCTGGTTTTATTTATTTATTGTACATAAACCGTAGCATTTTAATGAAGCTTTGCGACATTTTTCTTGCATACTATAATAGGGTGGGTCTAATATGGACACTTTTCAATTTGCCTTATGTATTCCGTCATTTTTTTTTATTTTTTATCCCTCATAACATCTTAATTATAGGTGAAAACCTCATGAGATTTCCGGGGCTCAAAATCATCTCTATGCTCTGTTAAAACTGCAGCCAAAGCAATTTTACACCCACTCAAAGTGTCACAATATGAAGTCAAAGTCAGTGTAATATGTACACTTGCTGGTCACTTCATTTGGTACAGGTGCTTAGTAATACAAATATCAGCCAATCAAACTGCAGAAATGTATTGCTTTAAGGCTTGTAGACTTAGTTAAGGTGGTCTTAGTTCAAACTAAGGATGAGAATGTGGAAAGAAGGTGATTTAAGTGACTGACTGGTTGTTGGTTGTTAATGGGCTGGCCTGAGTATTTTAGAAAACGCTGATTGCTTTGACTTTCCCCATACAACCATCTCTAGGGTTTACAGAGAACGGTCTTAAAAAGAAATCATCCTGTAAGCAGCAGGTCTTTGGATGAAAATGCTTTGATGTCAGAGGTCAGATGAGAATGGCCAGACTACTTCGAGCTGATAAGAAATAAGCACTCATTACAAATAAGGTATGCAAAAGAGCATCTCTGTATGCGCAACATTTTGAACCTCGAAGCAGATATTTACAGCAGCAGAAGACCATACTGGATGCCA
The DNA here is from genome assembly GCF_057381845.1 of Rhamphochromis longiceps. Classification (NCBI taxonomy): domain Eukaryota; kingdom Metazoa; phylum Chordata; class Actinopteri; order Cichliformes; family Cichlidae; genus Rhamphochromis; species Rhamphochromis longiceps. The sequence goes on along the minus strand of NC_140565.1, from coordinate 22,585,870 downwards.
CTCCTGTCAGCTAAGAACTGAGGCTACAATTCACAAGGGTTCACCAAACTTAGGCCGTAATTAGGAGATAATAGAGTCAGGATCCCTGCTGTCTTGCATCAACAGTACAGGCTGCTAGTTGTGTAGTGGTTCAGGAGATATTTTCTTGCTACACTTTGAGCCCCTTGTTACCGACTGAGCTTTGATAAAATACCACAGCCTACCTGAGTATTGTTGCTGACCATGTCCATCCATTTGTGACCACAGTGTGGCCATCTACTGATGGGAGCTTCCAGCAGGATAACACACCATGTCACAAAGCTCAAAACATCTCAAACTGGTTTCTTGAACATGATAAAAAAAATTCACTGTAGTCCTTCAGAGTTACCAGATCTCAATCGAATAGCTTTGTGATGTGGTGGAAAGGGATATTGACATTTGAAGTCTTCTCGAGTGATCAGAAAACAGATAAAATATCCAGGCTACCACTCTGCTACCCTGTGTCACAGACATTAAATTGGTGCAGTTGTGCAACTATCAAAATTGTGATACTGGTTCAAAGTTGGTTGAAGGAAAACAAAAATTGGAACAAATTCAAGAAGTTTCCCAGAGAAAAACTGATTTGGTTGAGGTTTCTAACAAAACTGAAAATGTGTTTTTTAAACAGTTTGTGACCCACCTCTATGTAGAGGCTGTAACCCAGAGAATATTCATTGTACGAAAGCATAATTCTGCACAGCTTCAGCAAAAATGCTTATTTTATTTTAGTATTTTATACAGCTAATTCTGATTTTATATTAAGCGACCCACATGGAGTCATCCAGATTGCCTTCTCCACCCTATTAGATAGGTTTTTTTGTGGTACGCAGATCTGCACAGTGGACACAAAGGTCTACTATCTGCAGAGAAGGCCTCAAAGGCCTCAAGACAGAGCTGGTGGAAAAGGTGGGAACAGGACAGGAGCACGGTTGGTCTCCGCTGTTGATGGTTGGATCTCGCCGATACTGTCGGGAGGCTGAGGTTGCTTAGTGCAGTCAGGCAAATGGGGCAGTCCCACACACCTCTCTGGATAACCTGTAAGAGTTTGAAGTAAATCACATGAATTCTCTTGAACTTGCCTTAATATGTACCTGCACAATAAGAGGACACTGAGGTTCTGTTGGCAGAACCTGACAGGTTTGATCGGACACGAAGCAATAACGCGTTTATCAGCGATCCTTATACAAAACAAAGCATCACATGCATGGATTCACCAATGATTAACCAAAGGCAAGCTTCCTGTATTTAAGGGCCAGCATGCGCCCGCTGTTTAATGTTTCATAACGAGCTGCACGCCAGTTTATAGAGTTTGTACCCGTGAAAAAGGTGCAAGGCATGTGTTGAAAGCGCATTCAGCGTTTGATGCTTCATGTCAAGGCTGAGCCACTCCTGCCTTGTGCTCAACCTTTTCACACCAGATAAAGAAAAAAAACAGACATCTTCTTTGCACACACCCCACTCCCTCTATGGAAAAATGGCACTGACTGCAATGAAAGCCAACAATGGGGCCTTAAGGAACAGCAAATCTTAATGTCTTTTCAGTTCCTCCGCAGTAGGCCAGGTGATGAAAAGCCTGCCGTGCATCATCAGACTTGCTCGTGTTTTTTGATAAACACAGAGGATTATTAGCCTACTCACTCACATTCATTTGGTAAAAATGAATGATCACCTCTGAGAGATATGTACTTTCTGTATTGCAGCTGTGATGCTGTGGTCCCCTTGCAAGCATTGACTTGTCAAGGGAAAGGCAAGGCTGGAAGAAGAATCAGACCCGGATTAGATATTTTTATGGAGCCTTGTTTAATGATACAAGCGGCTTCTAGTGTATCTCGCCCCCTGACCTGGCTCTTTATTCGGTCCCAATCGTTCTCCTGAGGTTCGGAGACGCTCTTTCTCTCCAGCTGCTGGAACACTCGTCTGCTTGATGACAGCGAGCGGTCGATATCACTCAGAAAAGCCTCCGTGTCGGTGTGACAGTATCGGACAAAGCTGTCATTCAACTCCTGCAACTAATTAGAAAAACCATTTTAGCGGCACAAAGGATGCGAACGTTTTCATTCAGCCGCACAATAGAGTCGTGTTTTCGGCGAAGGCTAATTGTGTTTGTGTGTGTATGTGTGCGTGTATTGTAATGGCTGAGGCACGCTGACAGGGTGCAGTTGTTAAACAGCCAGATCGATACAGTCACATCTCCCACTAGCATGGAGAATTAATGGAAACCAGTAAAAAAAAAGGAAGAGGGTGCTGGGAAACATGGAAACACACATATCACTTACACTTTTTTCTGCTTCATACACCAGACGCACACGCAAACTGCTACACACCGTCTGGGCAGACACTCAGTCAAACCAATTGCATAGTAATTGTTCAATCTAAACGACTGAATACGAACTCCTCTTTTCTAAAGCAACTTCTGATTTCTTGATATTTGTTCCAAAGCCATATTTCTGGATCAGCTTAACCAGCATGACTTTATCTTTCTCAGCTAGATGGAATATATCACATGTCATGGTCGGTTTTCTGTCTATTCAGGTGAAATTGAGCTTTCCTTTTCGATACATAGACAACACAGACTGAGTCCAGTGTGATTTAACTACTTTAAATTTAACTACTTAAAAATTCAGTATCACTTCACAAGAATACTACTGTGAAGAAGCAGCATTTAAACCAAGTAAAACATAGCCTACCCGCATGCCCCACAAATTCTTCTATTTTGGATATTATTTGGTGTGTGGGCAACATTTTCCAAAGAGGGATGTGGACTTTAAATACAGCGTCTTCACTCCTCTCTCTGAAGCATTTAGTCAGCTATTCAATTGTCAGTTTGACCATTTTAAAGTCTTTTTTAAATTATTATTTTGATGTCTATCTACACAGAATTCATCTGTCTTCTCCCATTTACAGCAGCTGTTGCTAGGCAACAATTAAAACATACTCAATGAAAATATGAAGAGGCTGTACATTCATTTAAAGCCTTCTGATTTGAATATTTTAACTAGTTCAACAACTATCGTGTCTTCGTGCAGGCTACAAGCGATTTGATGTTCTGCAGAAATTTTTATCAGACCTTCCTCAAGCTCGGGGTGATGTGTTTAAAATCTCGTCTTGTTTGATCAATAGTCTTAAACCTCCAGCGATTCACTTAATCACATAAGACAGTCACACTATTGGTCTGTGCACCTCGCAAAAGTAAGAATAATTTGTAAGTGCGTTAACAGCAGAGGAGCGTTTGGCCCAGCACCTGCTTTCATACATGCACAAATACAAACCTTATCCCTTAGCCTGCCACAGTGACATCAGAATTGCTTTACAGCTAGGCTTTTATCACTAATTAAACAACTGTTAAGCATTCGGATGGAGGGTTTTATGTGGCTGGCGGACTTTTTTTCGACAGTCAATGCAAACAGCTCAGCCTCTGATGAACTTTGCCTTGCTCCACAGTCGATGCAGACAAGAGAGTGGGGAGGGGGGCACGCTACGTTATCTCACAGCAATCCACGTAGTTGTCGGAACTGTCTCGAGGTAATGTGTTGACTCAGGGTCGGACCTCCGAAACAGGACGAAAATTGAAAGCTGGACATCTGGATAAGCTGATAAGAGTTCTGAAACTGGCCTGTTGTTGTCAGTGTTTTTTTCTGAGGAACACCTTCGGGAACACCTGTAGCTTCATGATACAAAGATGCTTTATTGCCGTGTGTTATCATAAGGAAAAACCGAAAGAATAGGTTTCTCCCACTCATACAGGTCCCGGCTCAGCGCTAACACGCCTGTTTGCATTACAGTCAGCTAAGCAAATAAGTCTCCCTCTTGAAAATCAAGTCAATCAGACCTGTCAGCGCTGCGGTGCGCGGCTCTTGAAGATCATCCTCGGTGTGACAAAAGATATGAGACAATCTCATGACCACCCACAACCACTGAATCACACAACTTGAATGTAGAGTAGCTGATACAGCTGACTCCATCCTGAGAATGTGCACATGGATGTGGTCTAATGTGTTAGAACAGAGTTAATTGCCTCAGTAAAGGCTGTGTCTTTGTTTATGTGACAGCTGTAGGGACGCTTTATAGGCGAGAAGATGGAGACGGACAGGGGGATGGGTGGGACACTGTGACCCTTACGACACATTGTAAGTGTGGCCCTCACGCATTTGTCACTTGTGCTTAATCAGCCTCTTGGAAGGAAAGGAGCACTTTGCATGATTGCAACACTCCATAGAGACATAAAAACATACGTGCATTGGAGCTTTATCTATTACAAACAATGGCCGCTGGATGAATTTTCACGAGGGGTTACTCTGCAAACAGATGTTTGGTAAAGAAAAATGGTGACCCGTTTAGCCTTTGGTCATTCAAGGCCTTAGCTGGGGGAGGTTCACTAGGTGGCAATGTTCCCTTTTCCTGAGAGCCGTCATGAAAGCGACACAGCTTCAGAGTCAAACGACCCCATTCCCTGACAGATTACGAGATCAGTGGTCAGGGGTTTGTAAAAATGACCTCTTATCGAGTCCGCCTTAGCTTTCAACATATCACAAACTGCATCAAGCATCCAAAGACATTTTCACCTCCCTCTCCTCTTCCCCTTCTTCCATATTACCCAGTGACAGGACTGAACACACACATACACACACCAGACATAAAGAAAAAGCAACCCAAGCATACACACGAGACCTGGTGCAGTTGTGTTGACCCAGGAATGTCCAGACTGTTTGACTAAAACACAAAACTCTCTTCACATTCGTGGACAAACAGTGTATGATTCACAAAAGATCAAAGGAGCTCAAGAGGGTGAGAGCAGGTGAAGAAGTGTGCGTGTGTGTGTGTGCTAGCACTGGGGTCAGCGAGTCCCTGAAACCCACGTCTGAACCCTCAATATGTGATAGTCATCACGGCCATTATTTGACCAGCTACACAGTCAAAGAATGTCCGAGTTAAATGTGGAAAGAAATAAATAAAAAATGGAGGCTTGACGCCCTGCGATGTGATCTTATGTTTGTTTGCTGGGATCATTGTGATGTCATCCCTGCCGTGTTTATCTCACCCTTGATTCGAAAAACTGACGTCTCAGCCTTTTGTCTTTTGGGCAGATGGTTTTCTTGATAGTTCTGTACCATTTACGAGCCATGTAACCTCGCCAGTAAGCTTGTATCCTGAACACACACATCACATGACAAGACACCCATGTAACAACACATCCAAATTCCAGCGAGTGTTGCCGATATATATATGTTTCTCTAAAGATATATTACTAGCTTATCGCCCCTACCTGGTGGCACACCGATGTTGGAAAAGGCGAGCTGCATCGCTGATGACACGTGTTTCATATGGCTCCCTTCTGCACAGCGGGCAGCGCTTCCGCCCAGAAAACCTCTCAAAGGCCTGCAGACACGCTCGGTGGAAAACGTGAGAGCAGGATAGCAAAACCTGAAAAGAACAGTAAGGAAAACATGCAAAGAAAAAGAAAAAAAGATCAAAAATCTTGACCTAAAATGTTCAGCTCAGATTCCCCGGTTGGACTGAATATATGGTGCTGACTTGTCTCCAGCCTGAAGGATGCTGAATGCACATTGGTTTTAAGGAAAGCTTGATTGCATTATGAACACATATGGCTCACATGTGGCTGTGAGGTTTAAGCCATGCTAAATCTGTGTGTATTCAAGCACATATGTGATCACCTGTATCTGCCTTTCACTGTTATTTACCAAGAGGATAGAAGGAGTCAGCATGACCCCCAGTGGGCCAACTGGGACCTGGACTATAGCCTTCTTCTACCTGTAAGAGGGACTCCTTTATTGCCTGAAAGTAGAGCACTGAAGCTATGGGGCTGGGCACACAAACCAGTTTACTCAGGTCTCTAGAGGGCAAGGGGGGAGGCGTATTGATTTCCCATTGTTTTTGGCCTGACCAACACACTCCATCACCAGTGAAAGGGCCCCCTGCAGTGTACAATTTCCAGGAGCTCGACAAGCCATTAGACCAGAGAGAGAGAGATTTCACATCTCTCTCTCTCTACGCTCTAAAGCTTCAGGCTGCACTTTGCCATCAGACACACAATATAGAAGTGAAATAAAACATTTGGGAAGCAGAAGAGCTCTTGCTATTTTATTCCTGCAGTGTTGCAAACAATTCGCGGTAAGTATCAAAACATTATCAGCTGCAGAGAGGAGCAAATGCTTCAATCCACACGAACGATTCACAACAACTGCTGTCGTAAGCATTTTCAAGTGTCACATTAACGCTGGAATGCAACATAAGATTTGCAGCACAATTGCAATCGTTACAATATGAAGGCTTTCAAGAAAATGCCAGATCAACAAAGATTCCCTCTTGTCACTTTCCCTTGTTAGCAGGCTCTAATTAACTTTTTTTTCCCTCCCCCTGAGTCAAACTAATATTTACACGCGCATCTATGGCAACTGTTCTTTGTGAAGGCGTCTATTCTGGTCCCGCATTCTTGAGGAGATTGGCATCTTAAAAGGGGATCGGAAAGGTGTAAAAGACCGAATGACCCTCACAGTAACACACTGATTGCTACATCATCACGTCACAGTTGAGTTCCAAGGCAGTATGGGTAAATTTGTACAGTTGTCTACACAGATTAGAACATACAGGAACTGCAGGGGAGAAGGAGGGGGCGAGGGGGATGCTTTGTGTTTCCATGTGTGTGTGTGTGTGGTTGTGCGTGTGTTTGTCTGTGTGTGTGTGTAGGGAAACACAGGCTTCCCTGAGGCCAGACACAGAATACAGTAAAAAAAAAAAAAAGTAAGAAGAAAAGGGGGGAAAAAGAGCTCCCACACAGGGAATTAAGAGGAGCCACTGTGTTGGGGAGTACCTGAGGCTGGAGTTGAAACTCCTCCCTGCATATTGCACAGGGCTGAGCTGATTCCTCCTGCTGAACGGACCTTTCTTTGACCCGGGTCCACTCATCCTCTGTCAGTCTTTCTCTAGGGGAGGCCACCAAACCTAACTTTTGAGCTATAAAAAAATAAAATAAAAATTACTTGAAGTAATAGTTATAATTCATATCCTAGTCTTCCTAAAATCCCCAACTGTTTGTTCTACCTAAAGTTAACGGCGGTGGAGCAGGGTCAAGCACGTATTCTCTCTCTTCTTGCTCATGTCGCCTTTGCAGATCCCTTTCTTCCACTCCTTCTCTCACCTGGGGATGTTTGCCTCTACTGTGTCTCCGCAAAGGGTCAGAAAGTGAGAAATCTGGATGCAGCAGGCTTCGCATTATGTGGTCTTGGAAAGCAGCTGAGGTGATTACCAATTTGCTGCTTGCATTGGATTTTAAGTTCTGTAAAATATGTGAACTGCTGCAGTTACATTCAGTAAATGCATAGCTGGGCAAAAGCAGCGAATGCAGAATTATTTATCTCAGTGAGGATGAGCACAAAGCTATAAACAAAAATGAATACACTGTGAGCTATACTGTCTACAATAACAGCAAAATGCATGAGGAAATGATTATTAGGTAATCCAGAAATTACATAGACATCATATATATATATATATATATATATATATATTTATCTATTTATTTATTTATTTATTTATCCCGTATGGAGCTACAGAAAGCCACAGAAAGGAGAAATTTTGTCAACCACTGTGCCCAGTTTCAAGTCTTCAGCTAATGAAGTCTGTCAAAGTCTAAGGACCAAAGAAGTAGAAGAAAACTACATTTTCAGATTAGCAAACTACAATGTTTTGTTTAAATAATATCACAAATCTGGGTGAAAAGGAGCTGAAATTAAAACCCAAACCTTCCGCAATGCCATCCTATCAGCAGTGTTTCGGTGGTTACCGGGTTACCAGTCCCCGCCCTCCGCATCGCCAGAGCAACCAAAGACTCAGCCCCATCAGTGCCTCTGATTGGCTGTCGATAGTTTCTAAACTAAAACGGCACGGATTCAACTTTGTGTGGTTAATTAATAACTGCACAATACAGGAATATGTTCAATATCGCAAGTACCTCTAACGCTATTCGTGTTTTAGGATTTGTGATGAATATTTTATCACATAAATAGCAGTGGAATCTGAGCAGCTTACATTTACGGTATTACTGTAAGTACTGTATTATTTGCAGTCCAGACTTCTGTGATTTTTTTTCCTCCGGTGATTTAATCTAAGCTTATTGAATTTACATGTTCTCACTTGAGCCACTGAGAAAACTAATGAGCAAGTTATATAATCTACTGAGCAACCAGAAACCAGAATCGAATCCAACAATTCACTCCACCTTCGCTTTAACCTTCCTACCTTATTTCCTTAAAGAATAAAGTACGACAGCTATAGTAAGTGATAATTTTTACCCTTTTGGTTTTTAGTTGATATCTTCTCAAGTCCCTCTGGGGCTGTGGAAGTGCTGGAAACTGCAGATTCAAATACAGCTGGCTCTAAAACCAATCCTCATAATCCCCCACCGCCTATGAAATGAACACATTTACATCCAAGTACAACAACTGCGCAACAACAACTGTAAATGGGTAATTTTTTTATATTGCAGTGAATATCATGTACTATATCTATATCAGTTATTACTGACTTCTCATCTGTGATTGTGATGTTGGTGTCTTTTGAACATTTTTATTGCCATTATCAGAAAACAAATATAGATTGATTAAAAAATATATTTATATCATTTATTATTTGTATTATTATATATTTTTTATTTATATACAACCAATTCACAGCAAAAGGCAAAAGAACCACCTAGCGAGAGTGGGGAGGAAAAACTTCCTTTTAAAAGGAAGAGACCTCTATGGAGGGGTACCCATCAGCTGTGACTGCTTGGGGGTCTAGCAAAAAAAAAAAAAGCATAGAAAGACCATAAACAGGGCAAGACACAAACTATGATAGATTACATACAATAGTGACATTTCAACAACACTGCATTAGCATGTGCAAACAAAGTGTAAGAATTAGTTTTAATGAGGAAAACCTGTATTATTGTGGCCTTAGCGCACATGTGAAGGTGTCTGTATGTTTAGGATGAACACAATTTTTCAAGATTTTATGCCGGATATTTTTTTAATCAAAACAAAAGCTTTTGATACTTCCTCCACCACTGCTCACAAAGTCTTCTAAGTCATTGTCCTTCCATCACCACACAAAGACAAGTCTCTCTCTTTGAAGACTGTGCATCTCAGTCTCACTAATGATTATTTTATTGTCAGAGAGTTGTCATTAGTTGGAACCTGACCAAAGGAGGTTAGCCTAGGTGAGTGTGTCTAGGTGACTCACCGAGCTGTCGTCAGAGTAGGCACTGAACAAAGCTAAGCTGCTCATACCTGTCCTGTGAGCTCACGGATCCCTCCCAGGTCACCCTTACACTGAAACCATACACACAAACACGCACAGTACAAACCGTCTGTCTTTTTGTGAAACTGATGAAAAGTTTGCTTTATTTCTCACATACAAGGAGGGGGGGGCGGTACGACTTTTAAAATGCTTTGCAGCACTGATTGACTTTGATGTGCTCAGTCAGAATCGTTGAAAACAGATGGCCGAGGAGAGGGCTAACGGTGAGGCCTGTCAATCCAGGGAGTCCTCTAAGAAAACAAAGTGAAGACACTGGCTCTGGGAGAGGAGGAAACCCCTGAGCTTCTCAAGAGGCTGCCACATTCTTGAGATTAGGACAAGAAAAACGTAGACTACTGCTGCTAATGCCCCAGACAAAGGCACGGAACAATTTATTAGTTAAGAATTCAAGCTCAGAGCTCAATCAAAGGGCCATCGTCCACAGTGCCAGACTTGGAGATTTGGTTTGTTGTTTTAAGTAAATAATCACGCTTAAAAGATACAGCATAGATGGGGCTCAAGTCCCCCATAAAGCCCGCATTCTTCCAACTGTCATCAGAATGGACTTTAGAGCATGCTTTTATTTTCAACGCGGCATTGTTTGTCTTTTTCTCTATGAATACCATTTTAAAGAGCTTTTTATTTAACTTTCTTCCCCCTAGACCTCTTTACCTGATCTGTGGTATTTTTAAATAGACAGCTCGCCTTGACGTGCAGTGAGCTGATGACTTCAGGGGTTAGTTTGAAAAAAGGGAAAACCAGTGTCAAGGACTAGTTTGCAAATTTACACCAATAGCTGGTTGAAAACACTACTAAATCTGTCAGCTCTGCAGTGCTTGTGCATATGTCTTGGCGTTAAGTGAAGCAGCAAGACAATCGTGAGCTTGATGCTAGTTAATATTTGGGTAAATAAGAATCCATACGTGTGAGTAAATGCACAGCATTTTCAAAATATCAGGTTGATTCGTACTCATAAAACTGGTCTGTGTCCAAACATCATGCACTGTGATATACTGCATTGTTGTCAAATGAGTAATTGCTGTGAGATATAGATGAGAGAGGGCAGCCCATAATGGTTAATTAACAATTATGTCAGCCAGTGAGATGACCAGGAGACCAATCACTTTGATAGGAGACAGTGTAGGGGGACAGAAATCAAATTACTTTATGACTTGACCCATAATGCTTCCCTAACATGACTTTAATCACTCCATGGTGCGTAGGAGTCCCCCATGGCTCTTTTGGAGTGAACCAGCCTGGAGTGGAGGACAGCGAGGCTTTACCGGTTGCTGTTATCTCCTGTGACATTGCTGAGTAAGTAAGCCATAAAAGAACACAGCCATCATTACGGCAGTTTGGTTGCTTTTCAGAGAGATGGAGCTACTAATGATTAGACATGTTCTTTGTAAATGAAATACAAATCACCCCGGGCTTTGGGTTTTACTTCATTTACTAAGTGCTACATTACCTCATACTTTGGACCTAACAATGGATTTCCAATAAATCTCCCGGTAGTTGAAATGATGAAGGGGCTCACATATCATGAAACTTGCCAGTGCTTATTAGCACTTGAGAAGTTATTGATCGGGGATTTTGATTAATATTTGCTGGAGGGTATGGTGGCATTCAACCCCCCCACCCCCAACCCTGGCAGCTGGCAGGGACTTCTCTCAGTAACCTCCAGTTTGTGCTGACTGCCAGCCTGAGCTCTGGCAAGATGACAGCCACTGCAGAGCTCTAATGCCAGGAATAATAGGAGCTCACCCTCTATTTCCCGATTCTTCTCCATTATTTAGACATAAACATATTGAAAGCAGGAGGGGGGTGGCTGTAAAGGGTTTGCTTATTGGAAAAAGTTTACTGTATGGGTCAGGACCACGGAGTATAGGAAAAGCATTAAATAACTGTAATAATAATATTGGAAGCGTTATATTTAAAAATACCCTCTTAAAAAACAACCAAACAGACAGTGAGAGACCAATAAAAACATTATATTTAGATAGCAACCTCTGATTTTATGGACTCAGAGGTAAATTGAAAGCTGATTTTTTTTACAATTTAATCCAACAAAAGGTAAATTGAAAGTGTTTTTGTGTTGCATACACTCAGTTACAGGTGATCAGACGAGCATCTCTGATTAAATGACAGGTCAGATGGGCTAAAGCAGCTGAAGACCATATCTGACGGCCCTCTGTTCAACTAAGAACAGGAAACTGAGACAACAATTCACTCACCAAAATAGGGACAACAGAACATAGGAAACATGGTGCCTGGTTTGATTTGATTTCAGCTTTGGTAGGGTCCAAATTCATCAATCCATCCTGCCTTGTATCCACAGTTCAGGCTGTTGCTGGTGGTGTAACAGTGGGGGATATTTTTTGGCACACTTTGGGGCCCTTAGTACCAACTGAGCATCTTATATCATCATAGCATCATATAATCTTATATCATATAATCTTATAATCATCATAGCCTACCTGAGTAGGCTCCTTTGACCTGCAAAAATTAAATAAATAAATAAAGAGAAAAGGAAAAAGGAAAAAAAAAAAGGCAACGTTTAATTTAAAGTGCACACATCCCCACAATATGTAATATTATTTAATAGGCCACAAGTATGAGAACATTATGAGGAAAAAACACCAGGCAAAACTAAAGGAATCAGTCACAAAACAACAGATTTTAGTTTAGGCCCAAGAGATAATTTCTCTGTAATGTACTGCAGCCAGAACCAGTAATTTCTCGTAGAATTGCGCGGCCATCTTTCTCCATAATGGACAATAATTGACCCTAATCCATCTCTATGGCTAGAAATAGTCCACCGTAATGGCCATAAATTGTTCCCTGCAAAGGCACTTAAAAATCCCATCACCCCTGCTGTGTGAGAGAGGCATTGCAACTTCTGTACATTCCCTTTTTGTCCTTACATTTTGACTCCATGCTGATTACGTACAATGAACATCCAGTGGCGTCAAATCATACCTTTTAAGCACAGAGCACACTCAAATGACCTTTGCAGAGTTTTAGTGGCACAATGTAATCCAGGATTTCTGCTAAGAAAAGCATTATTGATTGAAAGCATGACATACAATGGTTCCTGATCCCTATCCATCTGTAGAAGATACATCAATTTTACATAAACTATAAACTGCTTGGACTCTTAGAACTTCTAGTATTTTTTTCATGGCTCTGGAAATTTTAAAACATATTCATCGACCTTCTAAAAGAGGAGCTACTGTAAACCTAATTAACTTGTTTCATTTTTTGAAAGGGCACCTGCATTAAACAAGCCGAGCTACTGGAGACTTTCTTCCAAACTCCACCATAAATCATCAGCAGCAGCTATTTCATCTGATTGAGCTGCTGCAATGAGCCTGAAGTTTGCCTGTGCTGCGGGGAATGCATTTGCGGCAAGTCTCATAAATGCCAAGTTCTTTGGGCACTAAGAATAAATATCGCAACCACTCTCTAAATTTACCACATAATTGGGGACTTTCCCCATCTGCACAAGATCTCGTTGTATCCTCCTCCCACCTTGCATGTACCACTACAAATGAATCCATCTTTAAGGTGATGAGGTGTAGAAATATAAGAGGATGAGCCACATATAAAACCTGCCAATGCATATCATTAAAAACTCCTTTAAAATATTGACAATAACAAGTAAAATAAACTATTGATCAAGATGCATGATGAATGTAATATTTCAGGAATCCTCTTGCATCCCAAACTAGAGTTTGTATTCTAGTACAATTAGACGCTGCAGTCACAATTGAAAGTTGAAAGACATCAGTATGCAGTAGAAAATGTGGTGGTGAAGTAGAGCTCTTGCTGGAGGCCTTCTCCTGTGCCTTTGTGGGGTTTCTCTGGGTATCCAATCTAGAATCACATGCATGTCCTTGCATGTGATTCTAGATTGGCCATATATGTTAAATGTGCATTACATTTTTCCCTTGCCCTTGTTTTTCTATGCTTCCCTGACTTAGTTCTGCTGGACGTCTCATTGTGAGTTAAAAGGGAGTTCTTTCTTCCCGCTGTCACCAAGTGCTTGCTCATCGTCAGATTTGTACATTTTTTGTAAAAATTTAATGAAATTGCAATATAAGTAAATTCAAATTCAGTACAGTGTACAATAATTTTAAGTAGTCTGTACTATCGTCGTAATTTTGTTGAAAAACAATTAATTTCCCCCCATCTTGCAACAGAAGTATGCTGAACGTTTCAAGCTGCGGGCCAAGTTATAAAGTGGATTAATCTTTTTCACATCTTTTTTAATTCTTCTCATTTCCCCGACTTTACAGAAGGCATATAGTAGGGATTTAGAGCAGTTTATTGCTAAGGTTTGTGGTTATACAAGTTGTCTTTTGTGATGTTTCCAACTTTATAAGGTCACATAGGCCTGCAAATTTTTATGGTATTTATTTTTTCTTGTAAGCTACAAAGAGAGGACTATCTTTATTGCATTTATATTGATATAATAAAAGGACAATTGAATATAGCCACACCACGAAAAGAATATAGCATACATGTGATATAAGATAGGGAAATATAGTCTGTGGACAGTGACAACAGTTTTTAAGTGGCAGACACGTTGATTTGGTTGTTTTTAAATATCTGCACAGCTCTTGTGTCAATAAACAAGCTATATCATAGATTGCGTGGTCTAGCCATGTGTATTATAGTCACAAATGCAATTTTTATTTATTTATTTTTATGAGAAAGAAGATGTCTGGCTCTGGTACATGCAGTAGTGCTGTGTATGCAACTTCCTGACGCGACAGTGCACAGAAGGCTCCACTCAGCAATCAACATTGGAGTATAAAAGCTTTGAAGACTAGCTGGCCAGCCCCACCAGCCAGCTCTGGCACTGTTATAAGTGCTTCCTTATTTGAGAGCGGCTATAGCTCAGGAGAAACAGTGGGTTATTTGCTATAATCATAGCTCCTCTAGTCCATGTGTCAAAGTATCCTTGTGCAGGAAATAGTTGCCCCTTGGGCACTGGGGCAACTGTGCCCTGAATTGCCCCAGTGCAGTGACAATGATACATAAAAGCGCTGGGTGAACAAGAATTGTAGTAGAAAGGGTATTACCTCTGTAAAGCACTATGTGACTGGCTCTCATCTTAAAAAGCACTACATGAATACATTTTAATTATTACTTACTTAATAACTAACAGTCTTTTCTTTTTTAACCATTTGACTTTTTTCAGCTTTGAGGATTTGTTGCAAACTTTTTGTTTTAGGTTTTTGATGGACACATCAGTCTACTTTTCTCTTTAATTGAAACCTTTAAAAAATACAGTTTTATTTGTAAACACTTTTTAAATTGTTACTCCCCATCCCCTAGGACCTTTTGATGAGTCTAACAATTTGGGGGCTTGTCTGGAATTCGGACTTGGGACCAGGTACCTGGGATCCAACATTACATTGACACAAACCATATAAAAATTTTCACACAAAGCAGTGTGGCTTTGATTGATTTATAGATTTGCAAATAATGAGTTAGCACACTTAAATTGTATGGAAACACCTCTAGTAGCAAACAAAAGAGGCATTAATTGGCATGAGACGTAATGCTATCGTAATGACAGCCACATATATTTATTTTATTGCATTTCCATACAAATAAATACACTTATACACATATCAGTCATACAGAGATCAGCAATGCAAAGCAGGTATACGGATGCATGCTGATTATAGATGTGAGCTGATCAAACCCCCAAAAAGCAGATTGTATGTGTTAGGTACAACTTCACCTACTTCTAAAGTAGCGTAATGGGACCAATACTGACGTGCACTGGTCTGGCAATAAAGTAAAAAAAAATCCTCACCTGCATGAATGTTCAAAACCAAAGCCAGGAAATCACAGAAACTGCTAAATATAAACATTACAGAGCATGTTTACCTTAGCGTTGTGTTACTGACAGAAAATTAATGGTTACAAAAGTGTCCTGTTGGGTTAGAGGATTAGGCTGTTCACATGACATCACATCAACTATGTATACCTATGTACCTTTGTCTAACGTAATTCCCCATCTTTCTGTCCCTTCATTAAATGTTAACCCTCTACTCTCCACACATACACTCATATAAAAAAAAAAAAAAGCAACCCCAAAACAGGTCACACGTGACAAAGCTCACACTGCCTTTCCACAACAATGTTCAGTGATTAGCTCCAGTCAAACAACACCAAACAATTTGATTTCAGTTACTGAAAATAACATCTCCTGAAAGCAACTCACTTACCATAACTCATGTACTTCAAAGCATGTAGAAAGACTGCCAAACATGCATCATCTCTTGGTTTCTTGTTGTAATTTTCATGTGGGATGAAAGTAAAGTAGCAAAACTTATTTGCATCTGCTGTGGCAAAGGTAGGTGCAGCCACAGGTGTTTTTCCTTTCCATTAACTGTCTCATGAAGTGAGCCTCAGCTTTGATGGTTACTATTTGAAAGTAAGCCGCTGGTTACAACATAAACCCGATTCCTACAATAATAAATAGTCTGCACATTTATAATCATGATTTCCTTCCACTAATGAGAAGTTACAATGAGTGTGTCTTTTTGTTTTTTGCCTGCAGCGCACAATGAATTAGTAACTTGTAAATCTTTGATTGTCACCACTTAAATCCATTTCCCATTGCACACTGTGTGCACAGGAGCCTTTGATAGACACCTTGTAAACTGTTGCGTGATCAGAAAGTTAGAACTTGAGTAAAGTTAAGGATCCGAGTGATATAGAAAGGAAAACAAAATGCAGTGATATTCATCTACTCTATCTACCAAGATATGCATTCTCTCAGTGCCACATTTATTCCGCTGGAATGTAATTTATATACTGCTGTTAATTTACATAAGCTCCTGTAGGAGGGGCTCGTACTGAAATGTTCCCCTGACCCGTGCTCGTCATGTTAAGTGCGACGCCGGGTAACGTTTCTGCATGGCTTGCATCGATTCACTCACATGCGTGGGGACAGAACGGGAGGATCCAGTGGGAAGAGTGACAAGCTACTGGCTGTTTGCCTGCTCGGTCTTCACTGCCAAAGTAAACAGGTGAGCTTCTCATCTTTTCGCACCTCTGCCTGCTCCTGACAGGGAATCACATGGAAGAGAATCAAGAAGAAGCACACCAGACAATACGGACGATGCTTTGGCCTACTTACAAGTCGCAAAGGTGTTTTGATAGACTCCCCTGACTCAAGCTGGCTATTTAAAATAAGCCATTTTTGTATGGAATAAAAGAACGGCTAGATTTCAAAATGCTTTAGAAGTGCCAGAAGATTAAGGCTAGAAAGGCGTAGTGCGAACGTGTTTACATTCCTGTATGATGTCCCACTCCAAGTATCTCATTTGACACCACAAATCAATTTTAGGAGAGATGAAGTGGAGAAGGGCCCGTGAAATTCAAACATTCCTCTGATGTATATTGCAATTTGCTTAACCTTTTGATACGGTCAATAGGGCTACGTCGCTCACAGCTAGATGGCTTTTTGTTTATTTTCCCCTCAACATTTGTCACATACTTGTGCTGAAAAACAGGCTGCCGCAGCTGCCCCGCTGGGAACCCAAGATGCCATACAAGCGCCGCAATACCTGGCCATCACAGACTGACAACCTTTGAACTGTCAGCCTTGAAATGACTGAATCCGCTGAGGCTAAACAAGACGTGTCAGGCTAAACAAGCTGGCGTGTAAGCAGACAGTTCAGGTCATGCAACATGGGAACCACAGACTACATCTTTATCAAGAACCTGTGTGACCATGCAGAGATTTACTCACCTCCGTGCACACACCCTCCACTGTACACTCACATCTTACTCGTGCAGCAGAGACTTCAAAAGGAACGTGGAGATAAAACAAAATGAATTGCAGACACATCAAGCCTCCCATGCCCTTTAAAGCTTAATTATACCTGTTGGGGTGATGAGAGACACATCACAGAACCTAGTGATTAATAAACAAACGCCGCATCCCATAAAGTGCCTGACAAGTCCCTGCTTATCACCCCTCGCACTCACAGTCTGGGCTCAGGTGGAGTGCACATATCAAAGTATATCAAACGGTTAGCCCAGCCTTGGCCAAGAATCAACCCTTATACTCCCTGTTCTGCTCTCCTGGTCATCTTTCCCAGTTCACCTGTCTGTCTGACGGCTGACGAGAGCATCATCCAGACACGCGCTCCACAGCAGCGGTGTCAGTCCACGCTTTCATCTTTCATTGCTAGTCCCAGATCACTCGGCCGGAGGCTTTGTACCTGCCGACATTGTAAGTGTCACATTTGCTGGGGTTTTGTAAACAGACACACCTTTTGTGGAAGATGATGTGAATGAGATGAAGTTACTAACTGCTGGAACTCTGCGGCTGCTGCTGAAGGAAGGGGCTGAGGGCATATTAGATTGCACCGTTTTGAAAGGAAAGGGATACCCATCCACTGGGATCCAAAGTCGCTGTGAGCGCAGTGAGTGCACAGCCAAAAATCAGAAAACACCACCAATGAGACAATAAGAAGTGTGCAAAAATATTTATCAAGCTCATTTATCTTGAGTCACGCAGCTTCTTTTCAGTACAGAACAACATAAATCACGGTTTGTGATATTTCTAAGATCTCCTCTGATCACATCTGTACAGGTGTGATCTAGAAACAACAAGTGCAGATTACAATAACAGTGGCAACACCGACGGAACGCGATGGTTTCGGTTTAACTTTTTAATGTAAACTTTAAATTGATATGAATGAACAGTAACCATGAACACAGACTGAATGAGGACATTGGACCCAACTGTTTGTTATGTTGTCAGACTTCTGGTATTTCTAAAGCCCCCCTCCAGTCACTGTGTTATTACACTCTTGGCGATGCATGCGTCTTTTAAGCTGCTTTAGCCAAACAAATGTGATTTAGCCTAATCATTTCACTCAGACAAGTTGGGATTGTTCGGCGGGTTTTTCCACTGACCATTTTGTTTTATCTGCCTCAAAGACTGTTGATATTCACCTTCTTAAGGCCGACTTGTTTTTAAGTTTCGGGTTTAAAGAAAAAAAAAAAAACTGCGCCCATGAAGAATCCTACAATGTCCTGACTTCACTTAAAAGCAACATTTTAAAGCTACAGTAACCTTTTTGTTTTGTATAAACAATGGATGAAATGATTTGAAGAGCGAGGCTTGAGAAATATGAAGTATTACCACACTCCGCAGGTCCCTAAAAGACTGAAAAGTATTTAATCATCTTTCAGCTCATTATTTTGAGTTTATAGTTGGCATAATTATGTCTTGGATTAGTATCAAAGCTCCCAATGACCCATTGTTTAGCCACAGTAGGCAGCTTTATTTATTTTAAAAATACAAAAAACCAGATAAACCCGTGTACACTACACATCCACCACCAAACAACAAAATACCTGTGCTCCTGTACCAATATGACATCTACATGTGCAAATTATGGAAAATACTGTACTTTGTGTTGCAGATTAATTGCCAATTGCATTAATATTGCTAGTGAGACAGAACACGATTCTGCAAAAAGTACTCTTTGGTAAATTGACTCAGTTTCTACAAGGGTTGCCTTTACGGTTTGGCTAATGCCAGTTTAACTGTCTAAAGTAAACTATTCCTGTTTAAAAATTACACGTGTAAGCTCTATACAAGCGTAGCTTAAATTGTTCTGAGATATAATGTGCATATCAAATGCTATTTGGTGTCACATGACAGCTACTGTCATAACTACTGTCTATTAGGAGAGCTGGTGTGTTGTATTGCTGTGGACTGGTGATAGACTTGGACCAAATGAGAGGGCTGACAGAGACGCTATAAAGTGTGGTATAGTATAAATGGTGATGTCTTACCATTGATTTAACTAATGATGAGTGCTCCGAGTGCAACAATAGTAATTTTGTCATAAAGCTGTCAGCAGTTAATCAATCTGTTAAGGGTTTTCCTCCTGCAATGTAAGATTTATTAAAAGTTCATGCAGGCGTGTTCAGGCATGCTCACAGTCTGGCTACACAAAGCAAGTCTAAATGTTTCACAAGTACTTTGATGTTCCTATTTGTCACGATCTCCATTATTATTTCATACAAGCTACTTACTGAATGGTTTAAAATTAAGGTGACATAATTAGGCTTATTTTCCACATGTGGACATAATGACATAATTTGTTTCTTTACTCACCTGTGTGATTTTTCTTTTGCCTGGAGTTTGAATATTTCGTCTGAGCTCCTCAGGCTGTTGCTCATAAAGCCAAGACTTGCACTGTAGATGCCTTTAGGACTTTCAAGACCTGTTGGTACATCTGCCAACAATAGGGATTTCCCCAGTTTACACAACTCCAAATCAGTTATCTGTAAAGATTTAGCCTCATTGTTTCCTTTTTTGAGGATTCCTGCCAGTAAAGATTTTGAGGGTTGTTACCTCAGCATCTTTTAACTGAGCCGACTTAATCTTAATGCAATTATTGTAAGGAGCATTGCTCACAGAGCTGTTTTATAATTGCATCCCTTTTTCCCGTTAAAATATATTACTGTAAACTGGTGGTATGGCTGATATAAGCCTTTGAAAATGCTGGAGTTTGTGAACCTTGCAGTTTTCCTAGGAAAAAAAATCACCTCTTTCAATGCAGTTATTGCAAACAAAGCGAGGCACTTTGATTTGTTCAACATGCCTCACACACAGAGTTAGAGTCAAGAGGCAGAATAGTAAAATTTAGTGATAAACTGAAAATAAATCTATATAATATTGCAAGAGAAGATCATCAAGCTCCAGAGTCATGCTTTCTACCTCACAAACACACAAGTTCATAAATTTTCAAATTCGTGACTCTTTGTGAGAAATATGGCATTCAATTAAACAATAGAGGTTGCACCTTTAGAGTAGGTTAGCTTAGCATAAAGGCAGGAAATGGGCCCAAATGCAACCAAATGTGCTTGCTAAAGCCTTGATTATCCGCTTGAGTTACAGAGATGTAAATTATTAAAAAATACCAGACAGTAAGCTTAAGAGTACATGTGGATCACAGAGACAAAAAAACATGGACCTAGCTTACGGGCTGGAAAAACTAAGCTAACGCAGACATACCTTAAACCTGCATTCTATCTGAATGCCACCAGAGGGCGACAGCTGTGGTTGCAAAAAGACTTCCAATCAAATCTAACTGCATAAAATAACAGACTTCTGACGTTTTGTCTGTAAATACTTTAACACTGAGTGTAGGAGCTCAGTCACATAATAAATTAAGTCTTTTTAGCAAATCTTGGTCATACATTTCAAAAATGAGGGTTATCTAGGGTCTCCTCATTGGCTAAGGACCAGTCAATCACAAGTCCCTAGCCAATGAGACCATCCTTTCCAGTTTTTTTTAATCAACGGAAGCATCGGAAACACTTATCTGGAGGTTTCAATGCGGGACCCAACCAATGGATGACGCCAGTGTAGCTATGTCCACCCATTGTAATGTCTGACCACTTTTTTTTGTGATTGCATGCATGCGTGGAAGTGTGCCTCCGGTGGTGGGCTAAGCACACTTACAAGAAATATAACTACAATGGCTATTTAGCCATGGTGTTTCAAGCTGTGTCAACAAGCAGAATATAATCAACGCTTAACATGTTTGTGCACTGTTGCCGCACAGCAAGAAGGTCCTGAGTTCAATTCCATCATCAGGCCGGGATCTTTCTGTGTGGAGTTTGCATCTTCTCCCAGTGTTTGCGTGGGCTCTCTCTCTCTCCAGTTAGTGGGTATGGGTTAATTGATTAATCTAAGTTGCCCATAGGTGTGAATGTGGGAGTGAATGTGAGTGCAAATGGTTGTCTGACCCATGTGTTAGCCCTGCAACAGACTGGCGACCTGTCCAGGGTGTACCCCGCCTCTCGCCCTATGACAGCTGGGATAGGCTCCAGCGTTTTCAGCGCCCCCCGCGACCCTGAAAACGATAAGCGGAAGCGAATGGATGGATGGATGGATGGATGGCTTAACATGCTGTATGTGGTTTCTTTAAACCTGTTCTTAAAACATAAAGTGTGGAAACAAAAATAAGGTTATTTATTCATTTATTCATTTATTGCCAGCAGGCTTCTACAGGACCACATGACAAATGTTAAAAAAATACAAATTTAACATATTTAAACACATTTTAACTAAAGACCTCTGACAGTGGTCTTTAGTAACAATGGTAAGGGGATGTTTTTAATTATTTTTTACTGTGTTTAAGCCAACAAGAAACCTTTTTTTCTACTATTTTAATTGATCATGTCATCCTTACCTGATTCATTCATCATCCAGCAATCTTATATAGGTGAAGTAAACATGAAAAAAAAATCCACCCAAAAGCAGATTTTAATTTTAACTAATATTTATAATGACCTGTAAAATTATTGTTTTTGTTTTTAGTGCTTTCTCCTGGTGCTCTTACTTTGCCACTTTGAAGTCAGATATTAAAGTGCTTTTTAATGTGGTCATAGACTTCACATTTTGCCTTCCGACTGTAGTCAGCTCTTCTTAAATATATAGCCAGGGCTGTAATTTTTACAAGTTAAGGCAAAATGCACTCTAAATACAGTATCATAGTTTCAAATGGTTGGGATAACCATCTCATTTTGTATATATATCACCATTTGATATTCAGTCAGCCACGCTTTCTCTTATCTCTGGTGTTATTAAAATGTATAATCATAGATTTTGTGAATGAAACGGCTCAAAATGGCAGGTATGGAACATTTACTTAGAGTTGTTAGAGTTTTTTTATTTTATTTCATACTTGGCAAGCCCCCAAATTGAAATGTGTCATTGTAGAAGGAAGGTTGAACACAAACACAAGTGTAGTTTTATAAGAAAACAGAAACACACTGATAAACAAGAAGATGATGAAAACTCCTTTTCTGGAGAAATTAAATTTAAATTAAAACTAATGCAGATGAGGACAATTTCCTGTAATTTGTTCTATACAGTCGGTGTCAGTTGTTTTATCATCATCATTTTTGTTTTAACTCTCTGTTGTGTTTCTAGCCCGGTGTGTTTCTTAAAGTCTATAAATGTGAATGTTTTGACAGGAAGTTTCTCAAAATAACCTTTTATAAAGAGAAGCTTTCATGCTTTCATGTATTTCAAGCCTTCATCTGCTTAAAAAAAAGCCTTAAAATTTTAAGCTTTAAAGCTGAAAGCTGAAAGCCCTCTTGAGTCAAACCCTTTTCTGCTGCTTATTAAGTTTTGTCTGCAGGTCTCATCGGACGAGCAGATGATGAATAGGAGGGAGAACATTGGTCACTGGGCGCGGACCACCACGAGCTCCCCTCTGAGTCTCCTCCACAGATATGAACTGCTGAGATGTTATGAGAACAGGATAGCTCTCAAGACGCTTGCCTTTCACTCCTGAGATGGTGCGTAAACAGAGCAGGGGCCGACAGATGGGCCTCAGCAAACTGGTCCCGTTGACCCTTTAACCCCACTGTCCAGCACTCCCCTCATCTCTACAAGAAAACGCAGAGGAATTCCAAGGAGATTATCATCCTTTATGTCCTCGGGTTTGCTGCCGATTGCGGGTGGTGCGTATACAGAATACACAAGGAAAGCACATTCCCAGGATCCTGGAGTAGCGATAAGGCCTCATCTTGCTAAAACTCGTGAAAGCGACAAACATAAAGAGGAAATAATGTATAATATCTAATGTGTTTTTATGAGCTATAGGTATGACTCTAAGGTGAGACATGACAAGTGGGGGTTTGCTGAGCTGCTAATTTAAAATGAGGCTTTGTAGTTTAAACAAATACCGTGCTTTCCTTATATAGTAAAACGTATTTTGGGTGCAAGTTCAGCTACTGTTTACCTGTTCGCATCATATCTATAGAGAGAGATAATGAGAGAGTCGTCTGTCTGAGTGAAGGATTTGAACTTGCACGGTGAGACACAAGAAAGAAGAGACTAGCAATTTGGAAAATTATCACTTCAGATTGCCTGAAGCTATACTTTTGTATATTCTTGTTCTTATTTTCAACCTATTTCCTGGTATAAGCAGAGCCTGCCCAGGGTTTAAGGAGTTAGTAGCTGCTGCAGGATGTAAAGAGGCAGTTTCATTCATAATTTCCTCTGCATAGTATTATTTGGGCTTTATTTTAAAGTGGCACCCTGTGTGCACAAACACACACACACACATGCACACTATATTTTTCACTTACAGGTAACTGTCTTTCTTAGTGTTTGTGTTAGCAGATGATTCTACTTTTGCAGAGCTGCTGTTTGTAGTTGTGCACAGCATCTGCTATGCAGTCCTGTAGGCTGCATAGCCCATACTACATATTGCTTTTAGCTTAGTAGTATTTTTCTGATCTTAACTAAAGTTTAAATTTCTTTTCTTTTTATGTTTTCTACCCCTTGAGCTGAGGTTAATGATGAATTTTATTTGTCAAAGAGGAAAATCTTCAGTTCTTTCCCTGATCTGATGGAAGGGGGACGAGTAGATACAGTAAACCTTCCCTAAAGGTTCGCTGATGTTCATAATTTTATGACAAAATCATATCTTCACTTATATTAGTGATGATAATTTTTCCTCACAACATTTTAGGACAATAACTGAAAATACTCGGTGGATATATACAAATATGATCTTTTGTTTTATGGCTTTAGATACAATCCAAAGCCACATCGCGTGTTTTGGGAGTTGGTGATGAAAACAGTTTATGTTTTGTTTTTATATAATATAGAAATATGTATATTTTAATAAAATTGAAAGGAGAAAATGATTAAGTCATTTTCTTAACTTTGAAGGACCTTTTTTTTACAGAGTAGTTATCAAGTTACCATGAAACTATCGTCTACTTAGCGGTGATGCTACTCTGCTGCGTGTGCTGTCTCTATGACAACAGTACTGTAATGGAGACAAATTTTGGTGTTTTTTTTCTGTGACTTATAGAACTGCAACATGGCTTCTTTGGAAATCCCATGTTACCTTTTTCCTGATATGAAAACACACATATAAAGTTGCAAAGCGCTGCTAAAACGATCTCTACTGCTGAAACTGCTGCTTGGCATCCACCCTAACTACAGCATGTAGCTGCTTTGTAAAGTAACAGTCCCTTATTCTAAGGTGCATTAGTTCGTTAATACACCTTCATTTTTGCTGTTATGGAGAAACATAGTGTCTTTGTGTAGCATAGTTTAAACCTTTACTGATCTGTGCAGAGAGGAATTTTTGGCATTCCTTGTTAAATTTTAATCTGCTTTGCGTTTTTTTCTTCTTCTTTCATACAAGCACAAGGAAACAAATCAGTATAAGCTGGTCAGGTCAGCATTGTGGTTTGTTTTCCATGCCCACTTCCAGGACTTAAACCGCTGTGAGAAATGAATGAGAAGTGATCCAGTTGTACTTGTTAAAACAGAAAACAAAGGGCTAAAACCAGAAAGGCTTCTGCTGAGAAGCAAACAGATGAAGCAGGTAGAAACACGTTGCAAAGATGTTCACAGATTGTGCGCGGTGCTCAAACTCAGTGTCCTTCGGTATCGATATTTTTCGTCTGGCATGAGCATTCACTCGAAGTTTTAAAGGAAAGCACACTTACTTATATAACAATGCTGATTAACAGAACATTTCCCTTTTGTAGACCGCCACAAAGAGCGACTCTAGCGTCTCTGTGGCTGAGTCACCACACAGCTTGGGCCCCATTCATGTTTTTCCCATGTTGCAATTTACTCACTGAATTAGGCTTCGACCAAAAAAGTGTTTCAGTCCCAATTATCATCTGGCAAGGAAGAGAGGCGGTCTGACAGGGGTGGGGGGTGACATACTTAAGCCTTTTCACTAGTGCTGCCTTGTTTCCCCTGTTACTCTCCTTGAGAGAGTAATGTGTTTCCTCACACAAAAGGAGGATCTTCAGAGATATGCCAAGAGTCTGGAGAGTGTGTTTGCTGGACCTGTGAAGAGACCTCTTTAGGAGGCTTTGAGGACAATGGAGCATGGGCACCGGCCATGGTTTACTTTGTCCACGCCAAGCATTTCACACGCACCCAGGGCAACAGCCGGTCTGAGCAAAGGCACAACATTAGTCTGAGATATTGAAAGGCCTTTTTCATCTTTGTCACCCAATCAGTGCAATGATCGCTCCAAGGGAGTTATGTTTGACCAGCACGTTTTTTCCCCCCTTAACACTCTTCACATTCTTTACCTACAAACTATTTCCCCATTGAAAGGTAATATTTGAGCTCTTTTTGATTATAGTTTTATGTCGCTTACAGAAACAGTTCAGATTAAAAGACTGATTCGGTGTGAGTTGGTCATTTTGGTTGATGTCTGCCCTCTCTTGTATGTAATGCAACAAAATAATAGCTAAAAAGGAAAACCCAAAGAGTTATCCTTTGAGAAATCAGGCCCTGGTTACTCTATCAAATCCACAAAGGGAACATCCCAGTATCTCCAAAACCGGGCAGCTCACAGTAAAACAGTCTAGCTGGATAAACAGTACAGCAGACCTGATGAAAAACGGGGATATTTGATTTGCAGGTGAGCGGTCCCCTTTGCACGTAGAACTAAAATGGCACAGTAATGAATCAAACTAATAACAGGAGGATGTTTTTCATTGTGCAGCTAGAACTGCCTCCTGCACCGCTTGATGTGCTTTGTAACTCATAAATATTGAGGAGCAATCAAGCAGAGTACGTAACGCCGACAATGAACGCATCAAAATACAGATTCAGAATTGCACGAAAATAAAAATAAGAGTCTGCCTGAGCCTTTTTATGCACGCGGTTGATTTTATAGTGACAGCGTCATTGTGATACATAAAAATAATGGATCAGAAGCCTTATTGTGTTGCTCCATTTTTATCATTTGCATCTAAATTGCTATAACTAAAGCTCTACGACAATTATCATTTATCGTTTTATTGATAATGATCACAAATTTATTCAGTTCCTTCTAAATTTGAGGAACATACCACGTTGACAAGGCCAGAGGAATGCCAGTTTGAATGATCTGCAGCTGAAACCGAGGCGGCATCCAATACATCATCATTATAGCTGAAGTTTCCAATCTCTCCTGTGTTTCCAATCTCAGCCTGCTCTATTTGCCCCACCACATTGTTCATATCTCAATGGCTAGGCTGTTGTTGCTATAGCAATATGTGGATCTGTCAAAGGGCCCAGGTTGCTCCTAATTCAAGTATATGGCACCTTATAGTAGATGTTTTAAACAGTCTTAGCAATGTGTTATAATAGGAAGACAAGGGGGGACAAATTACATGGCATTGACTAATACAGAAATGTGTATTTCTTTCTTTGGTGAGGTATCTCAAAATGTGAAAAAAATTATATATTTAGACATGAACAGCATTGCTATTTGTGAATGCATATATCCATTTTAATTTGGTAATCTACTAATTTAAATAATATTTATCATACTTTATGATGTCCAGTGGAAAATATTGTCTGTCCCTTAATAAAAATCCTGTAGAGCAAGACTATACAGTTCCCAGTGCATCAGTCACTTGAGACTTTGTTATGAAGAAAGCTTGATAACGGTGGCAGCAGAGCTTTTAGGAAAACACAGCCAGGTAAACCACAGACTCTGAGCAGCAGCAGCATTTCCAGCCAATGTTGTGTTAAATATTAATCTCACACACTTTGGAAGCAGCATTCTTGCGAGAGGCAACGTGTGGAATGCAACATTAAGCCCCGAAACTGTACTTCCTGGCTGCGAGCGCAGGTATTCTGGGAAGGCCTGCGGATTCTTTTTACCCTCTGTCTCTCAACAGGTGGCTCTCCCTTCCTGATCCCTAGATTACTGCTCTAACGTGAGACCCTCCACGAGGGATGGTTTTGACAAATATGATTGCACTCGCTGAATTCTACCTTTAATTTAAGTCAACAATGCATGGTGACAGCCGCCACTGACATTTGGACTTTGGCTCTCGAAGACCATTAAGTTCATGAGGTGAAGGTGTGACTGTGTCTTGTACCTAAACAAATAATAGCCTAATGGATCACATGGTACGTGTCTTGAGCAAGCATGTGCAGGCAGATCTGTTGTAGCCCTTGAGAAATTTCTTGATATAAGCCCCACTTGCCAGACCACATAATTAGCTTTTGACCTACATTTCTCCCCAAGCTCTTTGTGCATAAGCTACAGGTCAGTTTCACTGGAGCTGTGACTCGACACTTCAAGCAAATCGTTCGAGTCTGACCAACTTGAATGGAGGGCAAGCTATTTCTAAATGTTTGCCAAACAGAAGTGTAGCCTTCTTTTCACAAGTAACAGCTGTTTATGCTCGTGTTCCCTCACAGCAAGTTAAAAGGGCGTTTGTGCATGACTCACTGCAATTGTAAATGCTAAAAGATAAGTTCCTAAGATTGAAAATCCTCCTTTTGATGATGTGATGATGTGGGTGGACAGGTCCTTGAATGGCGTTCTACTGTATGTAGTTTCTAATAAAGTGTCTGCATTAATATGTTCCTTCTGATGCTGTGCAGAACACAGACAAGGCATAGCGGTAACATAAAACCGTCTAACGTGACATGGCATGGCATAATGTAAAATGACATTTAATGGCGTAATTACATGACAGAAATCACATAAATACTGGAGCCTCAAAACAGTATGTGCAGCCATGGAAGAAGAAAGAACACCCTCTGTCAGTTCTAAGGTTTTACAATGAAAAATGATCTCACCATTATTAGGTCTTAGAATTAGGTGAATACAACCTTAAATGAACAACACATGGCATAATACATCGTGGTGACATTGAGTCGAAGAAGCAGAAGCACTAAAAGAAAAACTAAGCGCATCCAATCATTTAGTAGCTTGTCGAACCACTTTTATTACTTTTATCACTTGAAGTGATCATTTTTTGTGTAGCTTTATCAGTCTCTCACTTCATTGTGGAGAGATTCTGGCCCACTCTTCTTTATGGCGTTGCTTCAGTTTATTGAGGTTGTAGGCACAACATTTCAATCAGGTTGAGGTCTGGACCGTGACTGCGCCATAACCCTAACTCCTCGATTCTTCTCTTTTCAGGCAACTCTGTTGTAGATTTGTTGTTGACCCAGTTTGGGCCAAGCTTTATCTGTCAGACAGACGGCCTCATATTTAACTCTAGAATACTTTAGTATACAGAGAAGTTTATGATTGATCAGTGACTGCAAGGTGTCCACGTGTGGCTGCAAAACAAGCATAAATCTTCACCCCTCCACCACCGTGCTTGCTGTTTCATGGCCGAACATCTCAACTTTTTTCACATGTAATTTTGCAATCGAAAATGGTGTCGTAACATTTTTCCAGATCTCAGAGCAGCAACAGTTGCTTCTCTAAGATCTTTGCTTATGCCTTTCCTTCTTGGCATTGTGTTAACACACACCTCAGAACAGCAAACTGACAAACCATCTGCTTTCATACAGGTGCTCACACTTTGTGACGATCAATTAATTAATCAGGTGCATTTGATTAGCAGCACCTGGCTACTTTTAATGCCAGTGGAAAATTCTTCTGCATTTTGGGTAATTTTCTGTTAAATAAATGAGGGCATGATATAATAAATCATGTGCTAAGGTTTATCTGAGGTTATATTTACCTAACATTAAGTCCTGATAAGGATAATATGATTTTTATTATATCCTGATATGTGAACCTTAAAAGTGTAAAAGGGCGTATCTCCTTTTTTACTCGCCTGTATTGAAAGCTCATCAGGGGCTCAGCTTTAACAATATGTGTTGTTCTACTTAGTTCACTGATGGGTTTCATTCATTTAAACAAACAAATGATATTATTATAATTAACTTTGATGTAGGAGCCGCCGCCAGATCAGGAAAACTGTAGTAACGTTTTAAAATAGAGCAGGAATTCAGGAAAACTAATAATATATCAAGTTAATTCAATTTAAATTACATAATATTTATTAAAACAACGCTCATAAATCACATCTACCTTTCAGATTTTGAATATTCCAACAAGGTAATTATATTGTTTATATAGTAATAATATTTCTTCTTGTCTAAGAAATGATTTTGCAGTTTCTCCACGTACAGTTTATGTATGCAAATTTACATATAACCTTGCACCGCTCGCAGAGCCACTAGACGAATGGAGGAGAAAATGAAGACATAACTCGCTGCATTTCTACGATAATTTAGAAATTCATGATGACGCTTGACAATTCACCATGGCACAGCCTAGTTTTTAATCTATTTATGCAGGAGAATGCTGATAGTCTGTGTAATCCCAGCTGAACTCTTGCGGTGAAAGAAGATGCGGGCCTTACAGCAGCTTAATGCCATGATGATGTGTTCCGCTGCTGATGAGAGAAGGCTAAGCAGTTTCTGTATGGATGGTGGAAATGTTGGGGTTCCCTGCTTGGAGGGATGGGGAGGGGTCACAGGATGACATGTGCTGCAGAATTCATACTGTTCTTAATGTTCTCACCATAGAAAATAAAGGATGTGAAAAAAGAAAAGACAAAGTAATTCAGGTCTCTTTTGTATAAAATCCTCCCAAGAGCTACTCAGTCCATGATTTCATTATCAGTCCGACTTACACTAATCCTCTCAGAGTGGAGTTGTCCCTTGTTAGATGTCTATACGTGGGTATCAAAAAAACTCTGGGTGTCAATGGGTAAAAGGGACAGGAGCATCCAATATCCCCAAAGTTTACTTGTGTATGCATGTGTCTGTGAGGCTGTGCAACTGTGCATGTTGACAAATGAGCGTAGACGTGTTCGCTTGCGTTTGTGTGTGTGTGTGCGTGCATGCGGGGGAATGCTGAATGCTTTAGATCACCCCCAGACGCTCAAGACGTGTTTTGATTTCCCACTTCATGGAGGACGTGAGAGTAATCCCCTCAGGATTCCCCCTCTAGAGGTCTTTAGCTGCCATAAGCCACTATTCAACAGGCAAAACCCAACATGGGCTCTATACAGCCTGCTGGCGTTACTGGATGGTTGGGGAGGGGAAAAGGCTTAATCTGCCCTTGTGGCTAACCTGTTGCTGAAAAGAAACCTGCGGGGAAGGCAGCCATGAGACTGGATTTGCAGACAAAGAATATTGTTCATCTTCTGGCTGAATTGAAGGAAATCTAGGAAGGATTTGTAAGCCGGGGACTGAAGGATAGATGTTAAAGTTGATATCTTATCAATCACCCCAATTGCTTTTGAAATGTTTTTATTCATATGTTAAGCTTCTCACAAAAAATGATGCACCTGCAAGAAGGCAGTCATGGTGATTCCCAGCTTTAAATCCCAGTAAACAATTAACATACTTTGCATTCTTTTCATTTTACATGCTAAAGGACACAGCCAGTATGACTGTATTTATTTGTCTTGGGCAAACACTGCATGCTTTAGCAGATCTTTTCTCACATGTTACTTAAAGCTATTAGCATTACATAATACATTATTTTAACCTTCTCTAGCATGTAAGAAGTATTGAAAAATGTAATAATTATATTAATGTAAAATTAGCCGAATCATCTGTGACAATACACAGTTTTCCTTAACTTTCCAAATAAAGCAATTTCATGCTTATGTGGCAGTAGGATAGCAACCAGTAGTTTGCAACCAAAGAAAGAATATAAGTAAAAATAATGTAATCACAATACCTTTAACGATATACTCAGTTTCCCGAAAGGTCTTTGATGACATTTTGCCACATCTTCAATCTTTGTGATACACGGCTCTTGAATTCTACAATTTATTCATATTCATATCTTGCATGTCTTCCTCCCACCTCCCGAAGACATGCAGTTAGTGGGGATAGATTAACTGTAACTCTAAATTGCCCATAGGTGTGAATGTGAATGGTTGTCTGTCTCTATGTGTTAGCCCTGGCAACCTGTCAGGGACCAAGGTGTACCGTGCCTCTTGCCTTAAGACAGCTGGGATAGCCTCCAGCCCCCCTGCATCCCTGACAAGGATAAGTGGAGGAGAATGGATATCTGGATAATATTCATATAAGTATTGGTGACCGATCAGATCTTCCTGTGTTCTCTCCGTAAACATTTTGGATACCTGACAGATACATAATCTTGCATACTGTTGGATCATTCCAGATAGGACCTTGTTGTCCAAAGACAACTTTTGAAAATGTCACTATTTAAGAAAACGTAAAATTAGATTACAGTAAATATTCATCATTAAATATTCATATATTAGTTATAAATGATAAACATGGGGGCTGAAGTTAACGTTGATTGCATTATTCAAACTACTTTTTGTTAAAAGTTGGGTGTTGAATCACTAACAACCCACTTTTCTTTCAAGGCTTTGTCTACATTCTTCTGGTTGTTCATTTACATGGATCACAAACTATATAAAAGATGGACACGGCCATTGTGATGGCATTCACTGGTTTGTATGGTGCTTCAACATTAGCAGTTTTTGTGCAAAAAAACCTCCCAAAACAACAACAACAACAACAACAACAACAACAAAAAACTGCAAACAAAGCCCATTCTTCTTGGTCTGTTCTTACAGGTAACTGCACGGTGAGACAAAATTCTTGTCAAATGACTTCTTTCAACAAAAGAAAACAAAAGAAAACCCTCCAAGGTCAAGAAATCCAGTTTGATGACTCGAAGCTGCTCGTGTTGGCATGTGGCTGTTGGTCAAAGTGTACACACCCTTCACTTTAAGCCCTAAAAGGGTGTGTTAAAAAAAATATCATCCCATGTCCACGTGAGTCTGTGGGGATTGGCTCGTGTTTGGGCCTCACCTCAAGTGACCTCACAAGAAACTGCAGATATTTTCAATCCTGCACTGATTTAATTTTTAAGCCCCAAATTTTCTTTTCTTTTTTGCTTTACAGGGGGGGGGATCTAAACTATGGTCCTATGTGGGATTTAAACTCCAGTCTCTTGGGTGAAAGTCTATGGTGGCCCTGAAAGGTGAAATGGTCTGCAACTTAAGAGGACACCAACAAATAGAAAAATGCTGCAAAAGCTAAAAAAGACAAACAACCAAAAAACACTTTCATTTTCTTTGATTTGTTTCTTTAACTTTTTGTGGCATTTTTTTTTCTATTTCTGATGTGTTTTGTCTGATTTTGTGGCATTTTTCTGTTTGTTCATGTTTTTCTTTTTAAGTTTCAGTCCATTTGACCCTTCAACGCCACTATAAAGTTCATCCTAAGGTGGACTATACCTTGAAAGAATAAACAGTCATAAAGAGGTGCTGTTCTTGCATAAGTCTTTTTGTCACCAAGGACTTGGTTATATAGTATCCGCATATTTCCTGTTCACAATCCTCTAAGATGCCATGCTTAGCTGTGGATAAAGTCTGTTCCCTGCATAAGTGCATTTAGGTATAAGTGAGTCACACAGAGCCGAAGTGATTATGGATCAACTTGCTTTTTATCGGAACATATATGATGTAACGGACGCCAAAATTAAGAGAAAGACTTTAAGATAAAATGATTTCTTCAGTTGTATCTGGCGCGTTTGCCAAATTCTCCTGCCATTCAAGTAAATCCAGATGATACACTAATGCCCTTTTAAGTGCTTGATCTGAAGGCAAGTATTGTTAAGAATAATAACATGGATGTGGGATGGATAACACTGACAAGGAATTAGGTGACCTGAATGTGATGCAGTAGCATGCCCTCCTTTCCAGCCAAAAGATTCATGTCACATTGCACATATTGGCGGATTACTGGCTAGTTTAAAGAGCTTAAGATGAGTTCCTCTGGTGTGTGATCACGTCTGAGCAGTGTGCCCTATAATGCTCCACCGAGACAAAAAAAAGGTCCTGTTGCACTGGCTCTCTGGCCGTCTTACTCTTAAGGCCTCTCCTCAATTGGCTGTCTAAATGGCTTTGTGTGACAGCTACGCAGCGCTGATTGCAGCCAAGTCACATGATGTTACCATGGAAATGGCAATCAGGTTACACCATTTGTGCTACACTTATACCTGCAATAAATGCATGCATTCATAGCTGCAGGTTTAATAGAAAATGGCCATGCTATTCAAAGGAAAAGGTCAGTGCACTCAGATTACAAAAATGCACATTTTTTTACTTACTCTTAGCTAGTTCTAATGATGTGGACGGTTTGGGCTTAATTTATTCAGGATTTGAGAAAAGCAGTGGTGATACTGTGATTATTACAGTTAAAGTGTTCAAATTAACATTTTTTTTCTACCTTGTAGCCATGTTGTCTGGGTTAAACCACAAAATACACCTTCTTCATGGGGCAACTAGTTATTTTTCACAGTTTAAAAACATCCATCTATTCATCCATTTTCTTTTGTTTATCCAGTTCAGGGATGCGGTGAGGTTGGAGCCCAGAGTATACCTGCTGACAGGTCTCACCAGTCTGTCACTGGGCTGAAAAAACTCCAATACATGTTTTTAAGGAGACCTTTTCCTTTACTTTCCAATATCCAGCTGATTCAGTTCCAAAATGGTCTTTATTTATCCTAAAGTGGGCCTGGTGTAGTCCCTTGGTTCATCCACTATCTGTAACAAACTACTGCTACAGTTGTTACTGTGGGCTGTATGCCTAACATGACCTATCAATCTCCATACTCAGTGACATCATGCAGATCCAAGAGGACATCTCAGGCTATTCGTCGTCTGTTTTCTAAAAGGACAGGAACCTCTACAGATTGTACTTCTTTGCAATAAAAGCCAGGTAGAAAAAAAAAGAAGGTGTTTTTCAGTAGGCTCATATGCAGCATTTTGTTGGTGTGAATCAGTTGCAATCATACTGCGCTGTATGAGGCCAATGAACTAAAATAAGTGTAACTGTGCAGATTTTCCCTTTAGGGGTCGCCACAGCAGATCTTCTTCCTCCATCTCACCCTATCCCTTGCATCCTCCTCTGTCACACCAACCCTCTGCAAGTGTCCTCTGGCAGCTCTCTTCTTCAACATCCTTTGTCCAACACATCCTCTGCACATTGCAAATCACCTCAACCTCTCAGCAAGCCTCTCTAACTTCAAACTGCTGAACCTGCGCTGTCCCTCTGATATACTACACTATGATGCTATGATATGCTATGTGCAGATATTGCGTGGAATACAAATGTGATGCACTTTAAAGACGAATGCTCTGCAGACACATTCTGGATTAATTTATCATATTTAGCAGATGTGCTTTTAAAATATTACCTTATGATGTTATTAAAATAGGTGTTACCTGATGAGAGCCTGGTTCATTTTATACATGTTCAAAAATCTTGTTCTACATCCCATTTAATCTTATTGTTTGGACGGCCTAAAACACAATTCCCTAGTAAGCCACTGACATATTGGAGTATGTATAATTCTTTATGTATTTGCTTTGGTGTCCCAGCTCAAAGAAAAACACTGTGCACGCATACTCACCTTGTTACGGCACATTTAAGGCATGAGTATAATCATTTGCTTGACTTTTTATCCAGAGGGAACCAACTTTAATAACTTATTGACTTCAATCTGTCAAATGACGAGTTAAGGTTACGGCATCATTGAATATTTGCATTCCAGACCATGTGAATATTTATTTCAGTGCATCATCAGGACTCAGCAAAGCCTCGCCAATCTTCTGAGAAGTCATCACTGCTGTGCTCAAGACAGGCTGGAATTGGCCGCGGTTTATTTGAGGTTGTCTGTGGGAGAAGGACAATTATCTTGTATGTCCTCAAGAGGTCTGGTATTGTAGAGAAAGGCTGAGTAAAAGAGATCAGAGAAGTACACACAGAAGTACATCTGAGGGCTTTGTAGATCCCAGGTATTACCAACTGTCTGAATTAACAGGATACACATACTTCACTAGACAGTCAACATGTCACGTCTTAACAGCGTTTGGCTTCACCTATGAGCCAAAATTCTTACATGAAGCCCCATGAGCTCCTCGCTGTTTCACAAGCTTAGATGAGGTCTTAAGCCTCAACAGAAGATGAATGCAGAGTGCTAAATTAATTTGAGGCATTTTCTTTTGTGCACTGACAAAAGCGACCAAGTTGGTGCTGGTTTCCATAGCTGATGACAGATCACTGGGCTGCAGTGTTTGCCCAGGTGTCAGGCCTCCCGCTGCAGACAGCAGAGGGTTTGTCCAGGTCTCCGAACTTTGCATTGCTGAAGCTTCTGTGCCTTAATTGTACAAATCGCCTCATTCAGCATAGTCATGAAAGAAACTCCTAAAATAATTGTGACAAAATACCAGTGTGACTCGTTGAAAGGTTGAAACATGCCCTGCATTCAAGACGTTTCAGGCTGCGAAAAAACAGGAAAAGACTTTTTCAAAACACTTTTCAAAGTAGTGTTTTAAAAAGTGTTTACACAAAAACTTCCAACCTTTAAAGTCTCACGAACTAACATTTGTTTAATATCCAGCTTTGTGTTGTGTATGCAGTGCTTTTAAGAACTGTACTTACACTCTTTCCAAACAACATTAATCAAGACTGTATTATAATTACTGTGCATTGTATAATACTGCAATAATATGTTTTAATTGCTCAGCTGTGTATAAATAGTCATGCCCGGAAGCATTTGGCAGATCACCAAATGCACGAATTGCTTGATGTATAAATACATACACACATATATATATATGTGTGTATATAAAAATATGGGCAAGTATTAATAAGATTTGATCTCTGTGTCAATGGAGTTTGAAGTGTTTGGTTAAGGGTAAAGTTTTGGATGCCAGTTCAAACTTTGCCTCCTGTCATTCAGAGATGTCTGGATTTAGTGGGCTGGGCGGAGTAAGCACTGCACAGCTGGGAGGTACAGTGTCTGGATCTATAAATTTTCCTTGGCAGCCATGCATGACATCCCTCACCTTTACCCAACCCCATCCTGTTAGATCTTCAACAGGTAACAATCCTAAATACATATTTTGTAATCACAGGAAAATGCCTTTTGCTAATCCGCTGCTTGACACCATTAAAATACTGATATATGTTGCACATGTGTAGCTGTTTTCATTTTCAACCTGTTACAGGCTTTCGAAGCACAGCGTGCTCACTTTTCTTGCCCGTTTGGAGGGAGTGTCATTTGCACTTTTCCTGCAGTCAGGTTTCTTGTGTGATGTGTTCAACCTTTTGAAAACACTCACCCTGGACGTGATCGTGTGCTCACACGCTCCTCCTGCAAGTTTATATTTGTCCCTCTTTTCACTTTTAGCAGTTGATATAAGAGGAAAAAAACCCAGCAAGAATTTCATGACAAACTTTTAAAAAAAAAGAGCACGAGTTCCTCTACATTGCTACGGCTTACTGGACAAAAGAGCAAGGGGATTCATTTTTCCGCGGGGTGAGCAGAGAAGAATTAGAAGCCTCTGCCACTTAATTTGGCGGCTGAGACTTACCCTGCAAAGTTTTGTTTTTTTAAGCCTTCAACATAACAGAGTGTGCCTTGCCGTCAGCACCTTAAGCAAGTAAAAGCGCTTCTTTTATGAACTAAACCTGCCAGATATTTGCTTTGCGAAGCCCGGTGAGAAGAAAAGAGGTGGGTTTGCAGTGAATAACTTTTAAAACACTGTGTACGAAATGAAAAAAGCAGCAGGAGACATGAAAGAGCAGGAGAAATGAATTGAATGTTTTTTTACCTATGAAAAAGGAGGGCGATGGGATCTGAAGGCCTCTTTTCCAAAAGCCTTAGCCAGGTGATTCATCACAGCGCTCTGTCAAAAGAGCTTTCCACAACATGACATGAACAATGACACTGTGATTGCAAAGACAGGAGAGCGCTTGATTGAAAGATATCAGCTATAGGTTCAGCAGAGAGAAGGGGGCCAAATGCAATAGCTGGGTGGAGGGGCAGGACGGAGGGAACGCGACTGGCTGATGAAAATCAAAAATCGTAACCCTTCGACATGGGTGTCAAGAGAGCTTTTTAGGGAGAGCTGCGTAACGAGAGCCTTCAGATATAAATTAACCAAAACAATTTAACAGCTGCTTAACTGTGAACAGAGGAGCTGCCAGGCAGATTGATTGGAAATGTAGCAAAGGAGAGCATCTTTCAGAATGCCTTTTGCTTTTCTGTAACGGTAAGTCCTCAGCTGTGGAGCGATGCTGAACAGATTGTGGACCACTGCCAGATCTTTAGATCAGCTGAAGCGTATTCAGCAGAAATGCTGCACACTTAATTTGTAATGATTTAGTTTCCCTGGAGTCTTAGAAACTACTTGTTGTATTTTGTGTTTATATTATTCTTTATAAATGTTATATATTTGAATGTTTTTAGTTGTCACAGACTTCTTCAGACCTGGACTTGGCTCTCTCAGTACTAGGTGTATCTGTGGAATTCATATGAATCAACGTAATATGTGTCTTTTGTGCACGTAAAGCACTTTGGTCTACATTTATAGTGTTTTCCAAGGTATTATCCTTAAACTGCATGTATAATAATAATGGAAACAATCATAAAATATTTAACAAAAACATCATATATAAGACACACAACTAATATGTCAATTTCAACAACACAAATACTGACAAAAATTCAGTTACTTTACATGGCCTGACATATAGACAGTGGAGACATGTGGTGTAAATACAATACACAATACAAGTGAAGCACCTAAAAATAATCTAAGCTTATTTCGGATTAAACGTAAACTCATCATACTACAAGAATTATTTTTAAAAATCTGCCGATTTGACATGGCTATTTTTTTTAAGTAATTGCCATATAAGTTTTAAAATACATCGCTAAATACAAAGTTTTACATATAAAACTTACAATGTTCTCTGGAAGCTTACAGTCATACCATAGTCACATTTCCCATACTTTGGGGAGCATCTGTGAGTCACTGCAGCCATTGCTGTTGTTATGGTACTTATATGTTCTTTATTCACACACAAGTCAACCAATCTTGACCTTTACATACTGTGAGTGTCAGCATCTACATGGTTTATAGAAATATTTATATAAATCCCACAATATACCCCCAAACGGCTGCCCTTTCCTGAGCCTCAGGTTTCTTCCTGTTAAAATGGAGTTTTTCCTTCCCACTGTCACTAGGTGCTTCCACAGGGTGTTGTTTGGTTGTTGGGGCTTTCTCTCTATTATTGTAAGATCATTACCTCACAGTACAAAATAATTTGAGGCAACTGCTGTTGTGATTTGGTGCTATATCAGTTGGTGGAATATGAATTTAATAATCAGTAATATTTTAAATTTCATAGTTCAGTTGAGCACCAAACTGCGACAGCATTTACGTACGCACAGTTGTTGACATTTAGTGTTTGTTTTTTTTACGTTTGTCACAACACGTATTTTAACGGTTAGCACAAATTTTTTAATCTTTCCGGTGCAGGTGTGAAGATTACTGATCAAGTTATCGACATAAATCTCCATAAAAATGCTTAAATTTTAGAAAACAGAGCAACAGAGCAAAATGGTGATAAATGATGAAGTTTTGGTGCGCATCATCATGATATTGCATTGTGAAGCAATCCATTGAGTATTAAATTTGCTATATATATATTGCTATATTGCTATGTAGATTATGATTTTCCCAACAGTAATTGTTTACTTACCTAACAACAAAGCAAACACACGGGGGAATTTGCAAGTATCATAAAATCTGGTCACCAGGTCATGTTTCCCACTGTGTTGCATTAGCTCTTCTTTTAACATCATTTATTAATATGTGTAAGGTCTGGA
The DNA here is from genome assembly GCF_057381845.1 of Rhamphochromis longiceps. Classification (NCBI taxonomy): domain Eukaryota; kingdom Metazoa; phylum Chordata; class Actinopteri; order Cichliformes; family Cichlidae; genus Rhamphochromis; species Rhamphochromis longiceps. The sequence goes on along the minus strand of NC_140565.1, from coordinate 22,547,009 downwards.
TTGCAGGCAGCCCACTTCGTTGTAATGCACTGAGAATGTGCTTTGACATCTGCGTGGCAGCATATGTTGCTCCAAAACCTGCATTTACAGTACATCGTCCAGCATTAAGGGTAGCTTCCTAACCTTCCCGGATTTGCAGTTTGCTTCTGTCCATGTTAAATGAGCAAAGATCAAGAGAAGGTAACTGCGTCTCTGGATGTTGTTTGTATACAGTATATTAACAAAACTATTGGGCCACACATCTGAATCTCTGCGTTTTCAGGGTCATCAGGTGTATGTATTGTGAAAGAATGGGTTGATCTAAGGAGCTCAGTGAATATAATGCATCAAGTCTCCATAATTTTGTCTCTCCTTTATATTCCATGACTGTACTGCTAGCATTGCAGGGTTGTAGAACGCTGCACATAGTACAAAATTCGCCCACAGTCTGCTGACTGAGTAACTATGGAGGTATACATCTCCTCTGGCATTAACATCGGCACAAAAACTGTGCACCGGAAGCTTCGCTGCATGGCTCTCCATGGCCAAACAACTAATGTGGCCTAGTAATTTTATCCACAGTGTACATTTTCTTTTTTGCATAATAGTTTACAGTTGTTTTCATAGACAGGGCTTTGAAGACATGTTCCTAACCCCAGTCAGTTTGAACTTTGATGCCGTGCTGATGGCCCGAAGATCACAGACAATATTTTAATTTAAACAAAAGCTTAGTGTCTCCCTTGTGTACTGTGATTTATCCAGAGTCTGTTACTCTTTTAATGACATCACGCACCATACATGAAGAAATCCTTAAATTCTTAGTTATTTGGTTAATCGACATTGTTGAGCTGTTTGCTCACGAGGTTTTTCACAGGTGCCTTTTTTTAAACTAGTCGTGTTACTAATTAACATGTGACTAGTTTTTATTGAAACATCACAGAACTTTTCCTGTTTTCTTTTTTTGTCTTTGTGCTATTTTAAATAAATATGTTCAATGATGCACAAATGGATGCATTACTTACATTTTAGACAGCATCCCAACTTTTACAACTAAATTTATATTTAGGCGTACTTACACAGGAATACATTTTCCCAACTTAGGCTCTAGTCTACCTTGATTAGGTGTATTTATGCTTAATGGTAGGTATGGTAAGCATCCTTACAATAATAATGATTTTTATTTTACCTAATTTTTCTAAAGAAATGAGCAATATTAACTATTGTCAGTATTAAAGCAGTGATTTTCAATTGTAGACCATCTCCGTCAACTAAAACATGTAAACATTACAATGTAACTACACCAGTGCTCAGTTTCTCAGACTGTGGCTCTCTCTGTTATGTGCCATGTCTCACATCTTTCCCCCTCCACCTTTTTTTTTTTCCACACGTGATAAAAGAGTAATCACCTTAGATACTATTTACACTCAGGGCCGAGGACTACCATTACCCTTCCATCAATATCAGCACTTAAAGTTCATAAAACTGTGAGGCAGCCCTCCAGCCTGTAATTTTCGTAGTCCCTAATTCACAGTGAGAAGAAATAGTATTACAGGGTATTCAGCTAAGTAGTGATGACACTCACACGTAATTGTGAGAGACAACAAGGACTCTCACTGCTTACAAAAGCTGTAATACATTTACGCCTATGTTATATAAGGAAGTATATGCGTCACAGCAATACAGTTATGAAATTTGCTCCATGGGAAAATACTGGGTGGATGAAAGATACTCCCTGTCTATATACATTGTGGACACTTCATTGGGGACATCTTCCTGTTTGCACACACAGCTTGATCCTGCAGACAGTGAGTCAGCATTTAGTTTCTTTTCTACTAAATGTTAGAATGGGCAAAACATGTGATTTAGGCAACTTTGAACATGATATGATTGCTGATATGAGATGCGTCAGCTTCAGCAGCCGTAAGATTTTTAAGTACAGAGATTCCACTTGGCCAATTTTGGCTCAATAAACATCCAGTTAGTGGCACATCCCTGGATTACACTCACTGATGATGAGTCTGAAGACAATAGCAGCTTAGGGGAACGGTGATGTGCAGAAGGCTATGTCTGGACACACTTAGGAGTTGCAGACGTGCCGCACAGGTTACACTGTTCTCATACTTCAACACAATGAAGCCTTTCTCGAGCAACTTTGCTTTTATTCTGCAGCCCTTCGCTGTACCCACACCTCAAAAGATTATGTGGAATAAGATGCTGAGGAGCTGGTTAAGCACAGGCAATAGAAGCACCTTCTAAGAGCCATGATGAAATGGCTAAAGTTGATACGGTGTATTAAAAATGATGTTATCCAGAAACTTTGACCTCTTAACATCTGCATGGTTAGGGTTAGATTTTGTTGTAGTCACATGCTAAATAGGGAGCTTTTATTTTTCCAATTAAGTCACTTTCCACTTCTGTGAAAACAAGTGGACAGGTGTCAACTAAAGCATAACCTCACCTGCACTGACTGGTCTAAAGTAACATTCACAAACTGATATGAGCAGTACTGTCTTTTTTATCAGAGAAGCAAATAGCTGAGGGCTGATCATAACACTACCAGGCCCCACAATTAATCCAAAAGGATATTTTGAATTTGCAGCAAATAAATTACACACTTTTCTTTACTTTCCGAGGCCTAAAGGGAAAAAAATGCATGTTTTTCTTTGTTTGTATTAACCAAAAGTATCTCCCTTTTGGAGATAATACAGGTGCTATGAAAGCAGTTATGACAAATTTGTGATGTCTGATTATTTATTTACTTTATAATAAAAATTCAAGACAAGTATCCTAATTTTTTACATTGAATAGTAGCAGGTTTTTCATACCGTCTCTTTATAAAAACATACACAGTCAGTGGTGTGTTTGGAGGCCCTGATGGGCATATTCTGTCTTACAGGTTCAATGAGCTGGGATAAAAACTCTAAATGTTGCAGGCCCCAACAAATCTGACAGGAATGCTTCACTGATCGTGAATCCTGATGTGCTAATTAAAAACATCTCAGCCTACAATGAAGACACTTTATGTAATATGTTGTGGATTTATGTAGGCCTACTCTGTTTTAACAGTTAAGTGGAGGGGAAACAACTTGGCCCAGAGAGTGCGACCTGAGGCATTTCTAAGTCTGCTCACTCACTAAAGGGACGGATGATACTACACCTTACTGTGCACAGTTAAAATGACTTTATTGTTCAGCTGAAAAAGATTTCAGCCCCTATTTCTATGAGGACAATTTAACCTGTGATGTCATGTTGGAGTTTTTTCAATTTTCCTTTTAAATGCAAAAATATTAGCAGTTCTAAATAAATATATAACGGCCTGATAAGAAAATATTAACCTATTAATAACTCTAAGCAAAAGAAAATGTTATGGTTTGTTTGCATATGAATTGAGGAATTTGGTTTTGATTTCAATCTCATCTTCTTGGGAGCGTCATTAGATGGTGTTAGGAGCATGTTATGGGGAGTAATTGCACTTTGGCAAGCAGGTTAGCAGGGAGAAGTAAAGCAGGTTAGCAGGGAGAAGTAAATATTTGCTGTCCTAGACTGCAATATCTGGAAATTCATCCTTATCACCTGTGTAACTAAACTACATATGGCCAGGCTGAGGTGCCTCATTTCCTTCTTCAGCCCTGGAAAAGTAAAGATAAGCACAAAGGTAACTTAGAGCTGCGTGTAAGGAGAAAACATGCTCAACTTTATTTGTCATATTTGAAACAAGATGAAGATAAAATGTGAAATAAAAATAAGAAACAAGGCTGTTGGTTCTTTTTTTGCAGCACTCTCACAAATACCACCAACTTCATCGTTTTCCTTTGTTTTCCTTTGATATCAAGATTTTTTTAAATGTTTTTTTATTAGTTTTTCTGTTTTCACAAATAGTACATAATTACATAACATAATAAAGTGTACAATTCAGAAACAAAAATAAATAAATAAAAAACAAAAACAAACAAAAAACAAACAAACAAACAGACTGATAACTAAGCACAAAACACCAGCTCAGGTCCATCTAAAAAAATAAATAAATAAAGAGAGAATACAATACAGTACAATACCTGTGGTCCCAGTACTACGTTGCAGTTTGAACACTCAAGAGAATCCTTGTAACATAATATTAGAGACGTCAGGTTCCACATAATTCAAGTATGGTTCCCACACCTTAAAGAATTGGTCTGTTTTTGAGTGCAGTACACATGTAAGATATTCCAATGGCACTAGATCCAACGCTACTCTGTGCCAACCTTTAATAGTTGGTGCTTTTTCGGCTGGGGAGGCCCAGTATGAGAGACAGAGGGTCCATCTCCAATTCACAACCGAAAATCTTCTCCATTTCAGATAACACATTGGACCAATATTCTTGCAATTTCAAACATGAAGCTGTGAGTTAGGGTACCAATTTCTATCTTACATTTGAGGCACATGGGTGAAAGGGTAGGATTATACTGATGTCTGTGAAATATAGATATATGCATTCTGTGTATGATTTTTAACTGCATTGCTTTGGTAAGATTACAAACTGAGATTGATTTGGCATAACTCCAGAGATCTTTCCACTCTTCATCATCAATTGCTATACCTAACTCCTTTTCCCATGTGCCTTTAAGCCTCTGTGACATCACTGAAGGTACAGAATATAAAGCCTTATAAAATATCTTCACAGGTACCTCTTTATCTGTTAGAAATAATAATTTTTCAACAGGAGAAACTTCATGACTCTCACTAAAGTTAGTACCATGCAAGATATAATGCCTTATCTGTAAGTAACGGAAAAAATTCTTATTATTAAATTATTAAAATGACAACTGACAACTAAAATAATTGTAAAATAATTTAAAACTAAACTATGCAGTTTCTGGGGCAATTGTGGTGGGATTGTTGTTATTTCTTGGTCTGCAGCCTGCTGCTAAAAAGTTTAGGGTAAAAAAACAAGCAGCTATAGCATCAAATATCTCCTGACAGAGAGCGAACCACTCAAATCAGCCAATCAGATTGTCAGTTGCTTTCACCTGTGATGTGGCAGCAAGTTACCAACTAGCAAAATGACTCGTAGACATTGGTTTATAAAATCCAAACCATAACTCATATCCACCTGGTTTAAAAACCTTGAGTGCCCTAACAGGGCGCTCTCCAGAGCTGCGGTCGTTATTTGTGTTTGTTTCTACTTTTAAAAATGTGGTTAAAGGAGGAGGAGAGAGGTAGATTTTGTGTTTCTCCAAAAATCCTTGATCAAAGTGCAGCTGATCCCTGTGAGGCTGTTAAATGGCACTCAGATGCCCACAGATCAATAAGTGCAAGTCTGTCAGCTTTGGCGGTTAGCACTGTTGCCTCACAGCAAAGAGGTCCTGAGTTTGACTCCACCATCTGCGTGGAGTTTGCATGTTCGCTATACAGTGGTGCTTTTGCTTTGCAACAATCCCATAAGTAATTCTCCGAGCTCACGTTAAGAACATTTAATATGTTTTGGCCTTTAATGATCCTTGAGGTTGATACGTTCTTTAGACCAGTGTGAAAACAATGGCCCAACATCTCCATCCAGCTTATTCAGTGATTTTCTGAAGCATAACATTAATTATTGAGATGTGTTTTCGAGAAACTAATAGCACTCTATTTCTCAGACAGATGTCGATATGGAGGATAGAGAAAATAGATGTTGCACTATAAAACTGTCAAACAACTCTTCAGGGGATGTAATTGCTTCTTCCTGCACCCTGGTCTTGTCATTCCCGCCCTGAGTGTAGACACATTGAAAGCTTCCTCATTTCCCCCCAAAATCCACCAACTTACCGAACTCCTCTAGACTATCCTGAGACACTCATTTTCCCTCACAGCATTACACATGATTGAAAAGCATCTGCTAAATGATAAAAGGCACCGTCATTGCCAAATTAGCACCACATTCAAAACTTCTGAAAGGCTGCTGAATGTCAACAATGGAGGCTGAGCAGCAAAAGCTTAATTATCCTAAATGTGTGTGTGGGTGTGCAGTTGCATACAGCATACACGTGTGTGTGTGTGTGTGTGTGTGTGTGTGTGTGTGTGTGTGTGTGTGTGTGTGTGTGTGTGTGTGTGTGTGTGTACTCTCTACCCAGGTTTAGTACCGATGATGTAATATCACATATCTGTGTCTCTGGATGAGCATTACATCACTGATGCTGCTGGCTGGCAGAAATAGAGAGGTGCTCAGGCTACACTGGCTCTGGAGGCATCACTGTAGATGAAACAGTGAGGGCAGCCACTGAGTCAGCCAGTCTGCTGCTTGCACAGAGAGCAGCGGATGCCAACATGAGGTTCAGGATCCTTCGGTGGCCCTACAGATGGTTTTAGAGGGCCAAAAATCATTTGCTTAATGTCTTATGTCACTTAAATGTAAATAGTCAACTTCTTGTGTAGCAGAGTGTGGTGCTCATATTTATGTAAGTTTAACTTGATTTTGATCTTGATAATATTCATCACCTCTAACATGTAAAAGTGTTCTTTTTTTACCTGCGATGTTTGCTTTGTATATTGCTTTTATATGTTTTCTGTCTTCTGTGGAGGCACGGAGCTTGTGGGAAATATTATTTATTCCACTGACAGAGCTTAGAACTCTGCTCGCTATTTTTCTAATGCTTTTTATGACTGTTGTAATTTTTTGGTGTATACATGGTGGTTGCTTTGACTGAATAATTGATTTTGATTGTTGTGATCTTGTCCAACTATATTAGTAAATGCTAGGATTTAACTTACTTATATACAATGTGACTATAACAGTATTCATCCATGCTTACCCAGTTCAGGCTCACAGTTGGGCTGAAGACTATCCCAGCGGTTAGAGGCAGGGTACACGCTGGAAAGTAAACCAGTCTATCGCAGGGCTAACTCACAGAGACAGACAACCATTTGCACTCACATCCACACCAAGTCTAGAATCACCACGTAATCGAATATACTTGGACTGTGAGAGGAAGTTTGAGTACTCAGAGAGAATCCACACAGACACTGGCAGAACTTGCAAACTCCACACAGTGGATTCAAACCCAGGAACCTGCCTGCTGAGAGGCGGTGATGCAAACCACCACACCGTATAACTCGTAAAAGAAGAAAAAAACAGTTTGGATGCCACAGTTTAGTTTTCTCATTTAACTCTGAATTGAAACTATCAAACAACTTGCCCTTTAGGGGTTTGTAGGAAGAGATGCATGTGGACTGTATTCATAAAGTGCTTCTAGTGTTTGCCGTGAAAGACATCGAATGCAACCAGACAGAAACGTCCTATGGACAATAACATAACTCCACTCTTCTGTTAGTCATCTTGCATGAAATGAAAAAAGCAGCGGGCAAGAAATATGTCTATACGTCAGACGAAAACTGTATTTTTTTTAAAAAAGAACAAATGCCCAGTCTCACTGAGAGGCTCAGTATCCTGCAAAAACTGCTTTGTCATTTCTTCCTTCTGCAGTTTATAATCTTCTGTATGCTATCCACTTTGGAAATGCAGAGCAATGGGTTCAACCAAGGCACTTCTAAATTACCAGATGAGCAGAAACTGTTTTAGAAGTTGGCTCGGATTAAGTTTGCTTTGATTACCTCATTACACAATTTAAGTAATTTACAATAGTGCAGCCAGGAGTATAATAATTGTATTGATTTTTCATTTTTGCGGGTCGGTAGGTTTCTATTGAGTCATTTGACAGACCTCGGATGAAAATGGCTGTGCCCTGATTTAATTACTTGCATTGGAAACACATCCTGTGTTCAAAGGTAGAAGCAGAGAACATTTTAAAAAAGAAAAGAAATCATACATAATTATTTATGTAAAACTTCACAGTAGCCCTTCATCTTCGACAACAGCCAGCTCTACTTAGTAGGCCACAAGAAAGTGTGGCTGAGAGTTTGTAGGTACCTGTCTGTAATTCTTACTGATACCTGTGCATTAACCTGCCTCACCTTCATGGAAGAAAACATCAAAAGCAAATGAGAATTTAAACTAAAATCAAGGTGATCCAATGCACAGTTACCTCTCCAGATGATAAAGCTCTATCCGGAAATTTGAAACAAAAGTGAGACCTGAAAATTACTGTAATGGAAATGTATGAAACCATACTGCATAATGGTTTTTCCCAGAGTTCTGCAGCTGCCATGACTGATGCAATGTGGACAACCACAAAATATCGAGTGACCGTATTATCACAATGTAGATAACACCGCTAATATAGGATTCAGCGATGGCGTGTGTCTGCAGTGCAGTGCAAGTCACCCAAACCAAAAAAGATCAGCGAGAAAGAGGCGGGGCGGTCAGCAATAAACATGTTTGTGTGGTGGAGTAAATTGATCACAGTGTGGATGTCAAATAGCTTGTGTTATCCCCTTTTTGGAGCCACAGAGGGTCATTGTTTTATTTTGAATACATGAATGCAAATGTATGGCTTTCTTCAGGATTCACTTTAGACCCTGAATACATCAGTGCAGACCGTAAGCATGCCCAGTCCCGCATCTGAGCTCAAACACAGACGAACTATGAAGGGCAAAACTTAAAATGTGGTACCCCCAGACACCACTCAACCACACAGCCATAATTAATACTTTATTCCCCAGCAGTTGCCTTCATGAGGCGCAGATGCAGGGAAGATGACCTGAGATTGGGAAACCACATGTGAGGAGGCAGCATGGAAGCCAGGTATCGTGTTTACTTTCATAAATATGGCAACCCCCCCCCCTCCCCCCTCCAATCCCCCCACCCTCCCTATAGCCATTCTGTACCTAGCAATTAAATCCAGTTAGAGATTACGCTCTGCTGCATCCCTGTCTTCACAGGAGTCTCAGCCTCCAGCCTGGACTGATAATAACTATGGTCGGCACTGTTTCAGCCATTCATTTGATAAAGTGCTTTTTCACCTTGCAGCTTTCATTACCCACACACCAGAAAGTGTGTGCATGTGCGTTCAAGTTTATTTGCTTGGCTCAGAGTGAGCTGATTAAACAAGTGTCATGTGATTATTCTGTAATCAATTTTTCAATTACGATTCAGGCCCTATAACGCTGTAATGGAAGGTGAACTCGGATCTATACCAGAGCAGCAAGGTGATTAGACTCTGCTGGAAGCAATCCAGAGAAGACGAAGAAGAGAGAAAAAAGAGAAAAAAACAGGGCGATGGGTTTTTTTCCCATTTTTTTTTTCCTGAGTTAGATCGATCCTGTTGACTGAAATGGTCTTGGTTCATAACAGACCGTGTCTGCTAGCAACAGCTTAGCTGGTCCACTGAAGTGTCTGTCTGCACATCTTTTGGAAGGTTCTTTAAAGAGGGTGAGTAAAGAAGTCTCTCTGAGAAAAAAGGAGAAAAGATGTTTATTGTGATGACCCACCTTGACACTGCGAGGCTGCTTCCATAGCACAAAAAACATGCTACTCCAGGGCTAGGCTTTCAGGCAGTCTGCAAGCAAAGATCTTTAAAGCACGGAGCCGACTCAAACAGAAAAAAGGGTTCACTTTAGGTTTTCCAGGCAGATTCTTCCTTCCATTTCCACTCAAAGAAAGAATTTTAAAACGCCTTCTCATATGATTCTGATTCAATTACAAATTAATCAAAATCAATAAGGTGCTTTTTAAGGTCTCAGCTAACCTTTTTGTTTGTATTTGAATGATGAGTTTGACTCATCAAAATAAACTACAGTATGTTGGTATGTCTTTAACAGTTTTTTTTTTTTTTAAATCTTGTTTTTATAATGCAAATGGACAGAGACGACATTTATAGATTTCATAGCTAAAAGCGCAGTTGTGGTTATATAAAAGAAACATGCTAGTTTCAGCAAACAAACATGCAACATAAATGTAAGATTTAAAACATTAGATTTTGTTTTAGAGATCAGATCATTTTTTAACATATGCATGTTTGAAAAATAAAGTTAGAGTGAGTACTCAGTTGCCTAAACACCAGAACAGGTTAGCATCAGTGGTTTTCCTCTCGCTACACTTACTGATGTTACAGTCACAAGTTTGCTAGCTAGCTCTGTCTTCATCATGCAAATACATCTTGTCTTCTTTGAATGATGAGCTGAATATACAAGAAGAGCCATACTGACCATCTGTGCAGCACCAGGAAGTCTCATAAGGACTTGGAGTAAGCTAGGACAACCCACTGTTGTCTGCTAATAGCATGTATCATTGGTAGCTAAGTCTACAGCAGCTCTTTGTTGTGTGCATTAGTTTAGCTTTGGCAAGCGATTATTATATGTAAACTGTGATTTTAAGTTAAAATTAGCACCCACCTTTTTGTGTGTGTTTTGGTGTGTAACATTATAATTAGCAAACCTTACAGCCACTATGTTGGGTAGTTTTTAAAAAAATCTTTTAAAGAATTACATGCAAAGTCTTAAAAATTTTTTAGTTTCTCTTGTAATATCTAATTATGTTCATCTCAAGTTGGTTTAAAAGAAAAAAAAAAAAATTCACCCTATTTGGTAGAGTGTTAATAATATGTTGCTCAGCAGGGTTTCTGCTTTACACTGACTTTAAAGAAAGGTTTTATTGCAAATGTTTCAACCACCTAGCAGAGTTTTATGAAAACGGCACAATTTTATATAATTCTTTTGTTTAAATTGTATTAGCACTTAAAAATTACACATGATGAGAATGTCTGCTCATTAGCCATAAGGCTAATACAGAGGTCTGGGTACAAATCAGTCCACAGGCCATTTACCCTGGTCTTCCTCCAAGCTTTACTGTCTTCTGTACACTGTCCTAGTGAATAAAGGCTCGAAAACGAAATATATATTTAATATAATTAAGATGGGTACTGTTTAGTCTTATTGAGTATTGGCTCTATATTTTCTCCCCTTTCCCCTTTAAGTAGAAAATGTCCAGATATCATAACAGTCAGTAAAAACTAGAGGTCATAAACCAGTGGGTTACATCACAGTTTTCATAAGTTCTATAGTATTCACACTAATTAGTGTGATAAACATCCAAAGGCACTTTTAAATGAGTTGAACATGGCATTACTAAAAATAAGAGTATAAATGGCCTACAAACGTGCTTTAAAATGATTACTCTAATAACCACGGCTTCATGGTTAAACATTTACTTTCCATTCTTCTTAAACTCATGACCTGCACATTTACACGGGCGCACATCTGTACACAGCTGTCCAGCGCGAACGCATAAAAAAGTCACGTAAAGATCTGAGCGATTGATTTACAATTTACAGCCAAATGGAGACAAACTACCAAAACATACTGAAAAAACAAGACAGCAAAGATGGATTTTTTCCAATACTGTAATTTGAGGTTTTAAAGTAATCTCAATTATTATTTATGACCAGGAAGTAGACAGCAGCAAGCAGATGTCAGCAGAGTCAAATAACTAACTGCACATCATTTATAACGCTATTATCCCCCCCTACACCCTCCACAGAAACACATATTCACCTCACACGTAACATGCTCCTCCTGAGGAATATTGCTCACTGTACTGGCATGAGTTAGCAAATAATTGCTAGTCAGGGGAGGAGGTGGCTTATAATATGCATTGGGAATTTTAATCTTGACTTTTAATAAGCTTTTGACCTTCTTGCGTCTGCAGCCTATAATTAGAAATTCTGGCTGGGCCGGATTGACAGAATGCTGTGTCTTAGGGGAGGTAAAACCTTGAGTGACTGCGGTCAGCAGACCTTCTAAATCATTTGGCTGCATGGGAAATATTTAATCTAACAAATTGGTTTCTGTTTCCTCTCTCTTTTTTTTCATTCTTTCATGCAGTAGGTATTCTGAATATGAGGGTGATGTCATCGTCTCATCCTCTTAAGAGTGACTGTGGACCATATATTCTGTGGGGGAGACAGAGAATCAGGACCTAATGGTCTCTCCTCCTCCAGCCAAATCTAATTGTGCCCTTATCTTCTCCATGTTTAACTGCCCCATTGAGCTGTGTGGACTTTTAACTGTTGACTTGCCCGTGTGTGTTTTTGCATATGTGAGGTGATATTTCAAACTGAGCTGCAGCAAATCTTGCCGTTTCTTACGCTGACGGCGTGCCGGTAACCTGGTTTTAACCTCATCACACCAAAAAAAAAGAACAGTTGGGGTTTTCTTGTATCTGAGTAAAAAGAGATGAACTCTCTTCTTGTTTTGGGCCTGTGCATCTATCAGGTGGCACTAAATTTAGTGGCTGGCATTTATTTACCTTATGTCCTTGCTGGTGTGTCCTTGCTAAATGAAGGCGAACGGGACTGTCACCGTGCAGAGGACACCAATGCCCAGCCCCTTGGGAGTTGATGGATAACACGGTGTGCGTGAATACAAACAAGAATACACGTGTATGCATGCAGACACGCTTGCACGCGGACCAAAAACAAAAACCTACAGACTGTAATCCACTCAGATCTCAGGGTACAGGAAGCTGGGCGCATGATCAGCCATCACAACGGGCCTCTGTGCCTCCAGTCATACAGGTATTTGAGTTTGCACCCTGTGAAGGTATTCCGTGTGGCATAGTGGTATTTGCACCTCTGCTGTTTCAGTGTGTTAGTGTTGAGCGTTACACAGTCGTATGGATCAGTGCCTCTGTATGGATCCCCTGGAGCAGCCTCTTGTTCCTTTAACATTCCAGGTACATCCACACCAGCTCCTTCCTGTCGCTCCCCTTGTGTGGCGCTGATTGACAAGCGTCCGCTTCTCTCAGGCGCATAATCAATCTGCTAATTGGTGTCGGAGGGTCGGTTGCTGTTGAAGCGTCCCCTGCTCTTTCTTTAGCTAATTTATCTTTGTCACCACCAGACTAGCAAGGTACATTAGTTGGGGAAGTTCAGTCTCTGCAGAGCCTCGTCTCCCTCTCTCTCTTGCACGCAGTATTCTCCTGCACCTTTTCTCTCTCTCTCTCTCTCTTTTTTTTTTACTGCAATACATCACACAAAAGAGTGAGGGTAAATGTTAGCCTTGTACTGTTTCCATTGGTAACCACGGCTCAGGCGGTAGAAAGGGAGAGCAGGTCAGTCTCTCTATCCAAGGTAATTGCCGAAAACAATGTGCTTTATCATAATTCGCTACAGCAAATAAATCACTGAGGTGGAAAGAGTTGGAAAGAGTTGTAATTAGCGAAGGTGCTTTTCAAAGATTCTGAATACAGCCTGATCATCTTCTTTAAGAAAAAAAAATGCTACAACTGCATATTGGGTGGGGGGATGAGCAGCATTAAACGCATGCGATTACTGATAGGAGCACAACAGAAGCTTGTATAGTTGCAGAGAGCTGACTGAGCCCTTGAAGCAGCACTTCACAGCTGATTGATTTACAGGCCGTCTCTACCCAGGGTGCCAATCAAGCCCTGATTAGACACCAGTGACTCGTTGATGACAGTTCAGACGGCTGCAGCCGTGTCCGTGGTCTCACCGAGCACGAAAGATTGATTGCACGAGGCCGCCTTAACCCACATTAATGTCTGCAAATGAGATAACGCACATTAAGTTTGATTCTTTTCTTGCTTTACCAGTTTAAAGTCACTGCAGCGTGACAGTGGGGAGAGCAAAATGAAAGGCATATCCTCACTCCCAAAGTTGTGGATTAGGCCCCCAGTGCCCCCTATTGGCCCCCAAATCATCTGTTGATCCTCTCCCGCACTGATCCTCCAAAAGACTTTATTTTGAAAAAATCTGAATTAAATGCAAAAAAACCCTAAAATACACACATACTTACACATATATGTATCACTCTATCTATATAGATATGTGTAGAGATAGATGTATGGCAAAATGAAACAATCTAAGTGTATTCTTAGTTTCTTTCCCTCCTTTAGTGTCTCTTTTGCTTGCTTCCTCTTCTTTGTCCTTTTTTTCTGACGTGGTGATTTATAGGAACAGAAGTGAAGTAAGGTGCTCTGATGGGAGGAAATTATGGCGAGCAGCAGGGGAGAAGTCTATATTCTAGCCCTGCCAGCTACCTTCCTTGCTCTCAATACAAGAGCAGCGGCTGCACACTGATCATACCCTCATTAAAGTTGTTCACTTTCTCCTTTTTCACTCTTTTATTTTTTCTTTGATGCACTCACTGCTCTTTAAGTGCTTTGAACGCTGCGGCTGTCGCCTCAGTAAAAGTCTGTTAACTACCACCTTTTCAATAATGGCAGGACTATCAGAAGATGATTTTATGCAAACTTCTCCAGAGATCGATCCACCTCCATTACCTCCACTTTTATTCACTTGCTACTGTTATATTAGCACCTTAAGTGTCTTTTCAATGCAAAATAAGGCTCTTAACACAGCTCAGGGATCAGAACAGAGCTGATCTTGACATTATTATTATTCACAGCAGCGAAAGTCTTTGGACTACACTTTTTTGTCCATTTGTGGTTTAATTTAGTCATTTTTTGACTTTCGTTACTCAAGTCAAATGAATTTTAAACTTTTGAAAAAATAAAATCGCTCCCAATCATCCAGTCATTAACACTAAATTCTTGGACTCCACGTGACTGTGATTATATACATTGATGCAATAAGATGCTATTTTTTGATTTATGGTTTTTACAGCCAAAGCTTAAGGTGGAGGACGATCTGGTGCGTCTTGTTTCACGTGAGCTGACATATACTCGAGGTTGCTGTCAGTGTTGTGGGGCCGAATAACTTCAAGACACCTCTGCTCTACCTATCTGCAGCCTGGCTGCCGTGCGTCACACTAAACATTGTTTCAAGCCTGACCCAGACAGAGCCAGACAAACAGACTGACAGGGATCCGTGGACACAGATCTGCTTTTCTTGAGGTTTCTGGATATTCTCGACCCTCTGCAGAATCAAATATAGATTGTGACCTAAAAAATTGCTTTAACGTCGCTCTGAGCGCCTACTGCCGGCCCGTTTGGACTAAAGCGTTCCTCTCCGTCTTTCTGTATTTAAAGAAAAAGCATTTAGGCTGTGAATTCAACACATTTTTGAGTGCTGAGCCCAGTCTGGTTGGCAACTTACTTGACAATGTAGCAAGTGGGTGAGTTTTTGCACAGTGTCCTGTCAGTTTTCAGGGAACTACGCAAGCAGGGGAAGTGGTGAAGTCTCACACTGTCCCCGACCTTCCCGAAAACTCCAGCGGTGGAATCCGGCCTCTGATAGTTTGGTGAGATTATAGTGGAACAGAAGAGGGTCTAGCCTTAACAGAAACATTTGGAAAGTGTCATAACAGCAATGAATCCATGTAGCTACTGAGACACACAAAAATCCTGTAATATTGTAGTAATGTGGAATTTCCTTATAAGAAATGGTGTGAGCTGGGGTTATTTGAGTAACAAAAGGTGGGAAAACACCTTTCCTGCAAGAACAAAGCATAAACATTCATTTGAGCAGCGCTAAACAATAATCAATTTGTGCTACTATTAACTAATAAGAGCCTTGAGCAAGATAATCTCTGTGAGATTGGCTGTACTGCATAGTGCAGCCGTCACCTCCAGTGCGAGCAAGTCCGTTTCCTGTTCTTTTGATCTGCAGGGAGAACACGTCTTCACAAAGCTGAAAGACGGCGTACGATATGATATTATGTTCATATGTACACGGCACTACAGCAGCCTTCAGTACACCCCTCAAACACCTGCGCTGTCTGCTCTGTGATCCTCTCACCTGTGATCTAAGCCTTTTATAAACCTCTCCACCCTGCAGAAGCTGAAAGAACCATCAACCAGTAAACTCCTCCCTCTGCTCCTGACGGGGCAGCCATTCTCTGAGGCAATAAAGATAAAGGATGAGGAGTTTCCCACCTGCAGATAGGAAGTGGGGATAGCTTCGCTAACTGCCAAATATAAATATTTCTCGCACCTTGTTTCTCCCAGTTTGGAGTATAAACCAACATCCAGGGCAACTCCTGGCCTACAAACATGATCTGACCCCATGTGATAGCACAAAGAAATATGGTGTTTGAGTCTTGTTCAGACATGCCCATGCAGCCCCTTCTTCTGCATATAAGCCACCTGAAGTAATGTCGTTTGTCATTTGTACTTTTGAAATATGTTTAGTCCTTAGAGTTTTATTTGTTTTGGGAGGACATTATTAGGCCAAGCCTTTATACTAAGCTTAGCGCAAAAAGTAAGGAATTGTACTGAAGGGTAAAGAACCTACAATAATACAGAGAAAACAAAGACACCCCCAAGAATCATATCACCCCCTATGAACAAGCACTTTGGCGACAGTGGGAAGGAAAAAATCCCTTTTGACAGGAAAAAACCTCTGGCAGAAAGAGGTTAAGAAATGTGGGGGCATCTGCCACAACCGGTGAGGGGAAGAAGACAGGACAAAGACACACTAGAAACGTTGTTTATAAACACATAGTGAGCGAAAAAGGTGACTGAAGAAGAAGCAATGCATCATGGGACGCTGGCAGCAGCCTAGACCTATCTCAACATTACTAAGGGTTCAGGGTCACCTGATTCACCCCTAACTATATGCTTTGATTTCTAATTAGCGTGTACAAGTTTACACACTTTTGGACCTTGCCCCAAGTGGCCATTCTATGAACTGCACTTCATTTTTTGGCCTGATTTTACAGCCCCAGAGGTCGCCTCTTACTAAAAAGGGGAATATCACTTTAGAGCCTATTCATCTGTGATTTATGTGTTTTATTTTATTGTCAGTCAGTTAAATCTGTCTGTTACTGATCAGACATCAAAGGAGATTTAATGCAGGGCATGCCCCACATTTTCCCTCGGAGGACACAAACAGAAGCTTCTGCCTTCAAAGACAATTAACCCAGAGCTCCGACAAACACACCGGCTAAACAAATCATAAACATAGGTATGAGAGCTCAGTGACTGGTTGTTTGGCAGCATTTTATAAACGAGCCATAAAGGGATTTGGTCTTTCCTTCATTTATTGTACGTTTATTGTAGATTTTCTGCTTGTAAAAAAAAAAAAAACAGTGAATATGTCTGAAGGTGGAATTTGTTATTCAAGGGGTGAAAACGTGAGTGGCAGCGGTCATCGCCAAGGTGTAAGCAAGCGGCGCAGCGCAGTCCGTATGCTAATCAGACTCCGCAGTGTTTGTCATTTTCCCATCAACACTGATGCCCTGCTTGCTCTCTCTACTCACCTGAGTTCCCTTAGACCTTAAACTCCCAACCTGCCTCTCTTCCATACTGCGTTGACACAGGCGGGCTGCTCCGTCACTCACTCGCCTCATTAACTCCTGCAGGGATGTTATTCCCGCTGCTACAGCCGTGCATGCATGTGCCCATATGCACTCTTGCATACATTCACTGAGGCAAACTATCCCATTTGGAGGCAGTCGACTGTTTGCCGGTGTGCACATTTTGACATGTTTTGGTATTTTGCTGCTTGTCTAAATTACAACAGCTGCAGGAGTTACCGTTACCCTCTGATCAGATCTATTGATTCTGGAGTGTGGTGACAGGATAGGTGCGTACATTCATCATTGACTGTTTGTATTAGAGCTTGATAGAAACATCAGATTATTTTAAAAAACAAAAAACAAAAGCAGTATTCTGTGCAGTCGTGTGAATCAATCCACTCCATGACTCAATAGCTTATAGAACCACCAAATACCTGTTTTTGCTATGACTCCATTAGTCACTCAGGACTAAGGACTTGACACAGCATTTCAGTCAGTTTAAGGTCTGGTCTTTGGCTGGACCATTGCAACACCTATATATATTCATTTACTTATTTTCAGCCATTCTGGTGTAGATTAGCTGTTGTGCTTGAGATGACTGTCCACGTGAATGACACAGTATTGGCCAAGCATTAGCTGTTGGCCACATGGCCTCAGATTTGACTCTAGATTACTTTGGTATGCACATGAGGTCCTGTGGCTGCAAAACAAGCCCAATCATAACCTCTACGCCACTGTGCTTAATATCTGTTATGAGGTGTTCGTGCTGTTTGTCCCGGCAACCCTTCCAAACAAGCCATACTTGTTCATTTCTTTTTTTCTAATCATACGTTCATGAGCTTTAACATGCTAACTGGGGCCTATAGAGTCTGACATGTAGGCTCTTTTGCACTTTCTTCGAGGGTTGCACAGGGGGTTGAACCTTGGGGTGAATTTCCTGGGACCTCCACTCCAGGGAAGACTGTTGCACACAATGTTAACACACACCTGAATGCGCCAGACCAACAAAATGCCCCAAACTTCTGCTTTTATAGAGCTGTTCACAGTTGCTGATGATCAGTTAAGCACTTACGTTTGATTATCTGGCTGCTACTAATCCTCTTAATTCCCATGAAAGCAGTAATAGTATACTAGGTTTTTCACAGTGCTGCACAGAGTCTTATAAATACTTAGTCCTTCACATGACTTGAGGTACTGAAATATTTTGGTTTGATAAAAAATAATATTTAAATATTGATCACAATCTTAACAGTGAGTACCATGCCACTTAGCTACAGCTACGCCTACCAACCCTTGAGGTTAGTTTAGCTAATACTAGCTTAACCAAAATTGTTAGCATAAATTGTATACGGCAAATCGAAAATACCCACGGTGACATCGGCCGTGGGATTGTAGAATTTAGGCCATTGCCTTCTTGGTTTTGTGGACCCAGAAGTGACCATATTGAGATGAGAGGAGTGCTAAATTAGCAGGGTCCATTCACAGACTGAGATTGTTAAGTTAGCTTACAAATACAAAATAAGAATTTCAGACACCCAAACTGGCACAGACAAGAAGACAACAAGAAAAAATGGGGGAAAGTACAAAAGCAAAAGCAAAATGAGAATGAACCGTGGACAAGCACTGTCCACAGTAAACAGTTGTTTTAAAATGGAAAGTGATCAGGCCTTTGTAAAAGTAGTCGCTAGCATCCACTTTCAGAGTCCGTCAGGTTTCTAGGAGCAAAGCACTTAAGTGGCAGAACACTTCTTAAGTATAAATTGCTTTTGTATTTGATATTAATTAGCCAAATCAACCATATTTGAGCGGTAAATCAATAGACACAATATGTATGCCACAGAAAAAAAGAGGGTTTTCATTGCATCACTTCTGCCACCCACAAAAAAGCATTGATCATTACAGGAACTGCTGTAACTGACTCAGAATTTATTGCCCTTTTCACTTTGAATTCCCATCAGATATCCACCTGACAGAGATCTGCATCCATCCAAAGACACAATCCATAATAAGCTATGAGGCAATGTCACTTAAGTTCAGCTTCCTTGTTCCTTCCAGGCAATAACTTTGATGAGTGGCAGCAATTTCCTGGATTAGTAAAGTCTGAACAAACACACAAAGCGGGAAGGATATGGGCTACTTTAGGACGGATTTTGAGAAATCAAACTGGAACGCAAACTGTGTGCGGGCCAGCACCATTTCTATTTTAACAAAGCTACATATATTTGCAGCAAATGAACTTTAAAATGATTTAAAGGTAAAACTAAAATTGCAAGAATGCAGAAAGTGATGTTTAGAATTGAAAAAAATAAATACGGATTTCATATTTAACCAGGCAACAGAACAAATAAACATCGGGGCATGAGCGCGATGACACATTGTTTTGCAGATATCATCAAGGCAAATGAGAAAGAGCTGATTGAGGAGCAGCATATTTGCATAAGCAACTATCAGACGCAGGTGGTTAATGTGGTTGGCATGGGTAGTGTAGTAGCCTGCTAACTGGGCGTGACCGAAGCTTTGCTGCTGTTTGTTGTGCTCTTATTCTTTATTTTAGGCAGTGGAGAGTTATTAACACTTCTTTCTGGGGGGGTTTATTAGCCCGAGGTGTGATGGCACACACTTGAAGCGTTTAGGACTCATTAGAGAGATAAAATCAGTGTCCTCTCTTTAATGAAAGCAAATCCTGAAGCGTTCGTGTTGAAGCAGATTGCTCATCTCTAAGAAGTATATCTGTACCGCTGATACTCTCACATCAGTGTGATTAACTCTGGTGTTTCAGATGGTTACACGCAGTTTCACAACTTTATGTCCCCTGAGCCATTGAGTTTGTTTCGATTGAACTCGTTTCCTGCAGTCTTGTGGATGAACATATTGTGACTGATGTAAAATATTAACGCCGTGTATGAACTCACATGTTGCCGCTGATTCTTCTAGATTTGCGTTATAATTTAGTTGCTTTCACAGGTTTTGCAGAATGTAATTAATGTTTTTGTTTTTTTTAACATCTTAAAACTGAAAAAGATTTTAAAAAAATGACCCTACTGGCATCATTTTTTCCAGCTTCTTTTAAAAAGGCACCTATAAATTTCAGTTCACTTGTCATCAAACTGCTACCTAATCTATGACGACAGTAACGTTTTTGACTTTCTACAGTAAAAGAAGAAAGGCCATCGGAGTTATCACTTGGTTTAGGGTTTGTTTGTTTTTTAAACTTTGAGCCTAAACACTGACTAAAAAGCAGGCAGACAGGCAAGCGGTGAGAACACAAGATGCTACAGAGTTGCAGTATGGGAAGGTCTGTATGCAGTGTGTTTTTGGAGTGTGACTCATGCTAAGAAAGATCACAATATTTCAACTTCTGCAGAAAAAAGGTTGCCGGTTCCAACTTAATGTGCAGATACCAGTGTTTTCAGCCTCAGCTTGTTGATGTGTACCTTTTATTTCTGCTCATTTTTATTGAAACATTTATTACAAAGAAGTTAAATCAACTATTCACTCTGAAGAAGATAAATCTTTATTGTGTATTTTCTATATCTAAATTTCTCTATAATAACAACAAATCCAGCATTCTCAGAAATTCTGCATCTCTCAATCTGTAGGTGGTACACAAAGGTTTGGCTGCTCCCATGTCACAAGGAATCACCACATGATTAATTTGGTAAAGCTTTACAGCGGATGTCCTTAATGATGCAGTACCAAAGGGGAATTTGTGTCTCAGAATATGAACCCAGAGGTGGTTAGCTTAGCTTAGCCTAACTGGAACCGCTTTGTCTATGACAAATAAATAAAATATATTTAACTTTGCAGTTTTATTCATGTCATTTCTTCTGCAGCTGAGAGTTTTCCTCTGAATCAATACTAAGCAGACTCAGAGGCTGAGATGGAGGAACAAAGCAGTGACACATTCATCCAGACTGCTGAAGTTCCTGTATGAGGTGATCAACTCTGAAATTCCAGGGAAAAAGGTTTGGCTTATTTTCACAAAAGCCCAAATATAATCTGACTGAACATGCAGACTGGAGGCTGCAGTCAGGGTTTTCTCACACTGGTACATAGAGAGAGGTATCAAGAACACACCCGCGCATACAGCCTCTCACTTCATCCAACTTCTTGTATCATGCAGTATTCTCGTCTTTTTATTGTCTAATTTGCTGTGATTTAGGGTCTGTGTCCGCAGGCAGAGGTTTTTGCACAGGAAGTGACCAGCCTCACATCTATTTGTCACAAAATAGCCCAAACCTTTCTCCCCTGAGGAGAAACGCTGTCATCCCTGAGCTTCGCTGAGGTTTTTTATAAAACATAGATACAAAAACCCCACAGACTCTTATTCACTTAGATAATGTTTGAAATTTTAAAAGTCTTCTTCAGAACAAAACTGGAGTTTTGCACATTGTTTGCTCCTCATCGTCTTTTGAAAAGCAAGTAGATGCTCTTTCATCTATGCGTTTGCCACATCCCATTAAATGCTGCTGGTGTCTCAGTTGTGCACAAGGTGTCCTTTGGTGTCAGTACCTTGGCATACAGCCTGAGTGAAACTGGACATAATACAGATGTAACACAGACACATAAGTACTCTTTGAAAGCAAATATTTATCTTTAGATCTATTGAATTTTATTTATATAGCCCCAGTTATTGGTCAATAACATTTGTCTCGAGGCACTTTATATAAGAGGTAGCGACCTTACAATATTAATGTAGGACACAGGTTCACTGGACTCACTGGTGAAGTGAACGCAGGTCAGTTTCTGGAAACACACTGAGCCACTTGAATGTTTGTATATGAACTCATTTAAGTGAGGAAGAACTGATTTCAGGAAAATAGAGATGTTCAGATCGTAAACATTGTGAGGCTTTTGTTCATGTATTAGCTGTTTAGATGTTTTATCACACAAAAAACATTTACATTAGTCTAGAGATGAATGTCGTCATTATATTTTAGTAAATATATTCAGAGGTGAAGAAAATAAACTGCAGTGGTTAGCACATTTGCATTAGCCGGTTCGATTCCAATCAGAGACACAAATCTCCTTCGGAGGTTGCTGCAGCTGAAACTAGCTTTCCATGAGTCTGCTTGGTTTCCCCTCTTTTATTCTTTTTACAACATTTGTACCCCTTAAAGTGTAAACTCAGATATTTTCTGTAGAATGGAAGAAATCGGCCGCCTGTGCCGTCATGACATTGAAACCGGTTTGGAGAAGAAGTGAAGTAATATCGGCCGTGTATCACTTTTCTTTAGGACGTTAAAGACACGGCTAAGATTCCACAAAAACAGCAGCTTGTTTCGATGTAAATTCTTCACAACGCCTCATCAGAAACTCTCAGTACGGTTATGCATTAAAGTAAACAGACACATGTCAGTCCCTCTGAGCCGTTCCCTCTGTTATCACCGTTGCTTAAGACCGAGATGGTGTTGCAGCGCACGGTGGCCAGCGCTGACTCACCTGGTGGAATAACACACAAACACCAGCCCCCCGTTCTCCACTCACTCAACTCCTTCCCCTCCCACTGAGTTCACCCTGCCCTGCAGTTCAAAGAGGTTCTGCCTGTCTAGCCTTGGCGTTTAATGTTTAAGTATTGGGAGCGGCAGGAGAGTGCAAATAAAATGCCTTTACAGACTCCGGGGGCACGCTGAGGGTTGTGATTCTAGATACTGTATTGTGAAATTTCCATTGTACTTGACAGATTAGCTCCAAGTCACCTGATTCTGTTCAGCCGAATTCTGACTCTTTACCTCTGCTTAATGCTTGATGCGTGCGGCTTAGATAAACCATTTAGAGGAAGATTATTCAAACTTTGTGGCTCTAACAAAAGAGTACACATGCTCATAGGATAGATGGCAACATGTCCGTGCTATAAACTGTTTGCCAAAAGTTCAAAACAGGATAAAGGGTTGAATGCGGACTCCACCTGCGAGGAGAAACCACAAAGAGTTGCGGTGGGGCTGTCTTTCTGTTGGCCTGGGAGAAAGGAAACCCTATTTGCAGCAACGGAAAACAAGACAGAAAGCCTGACACTGCTTATATGTTTGTGCGTGATTATTCTCTAGTCCTAATCCGTCTAACAATGTTACAAAACATTCAGACAGGAGGAGGCTTTAAAGCAGTAATTGGGGGGACTTACACTGGTTAAACTCCACTCAACCACTTCTAGTTGCATCTCGCTTGTGCTTGATCGAGACGGTGGCAGATGAAATCAAATGTGGGTGTGGATTTAGTCTGATTCTAAGCACATCTTTTTGATTCCTTTGAATGTCAGACACAAGAGGGAGCCTTCTAAAGAAAGGCAGCGCAACGCAGCAGATGAGGACGATGCGATGGACCAGGTAGAGGGTTCCATAAGTGCGTTTGCACATTTTGGACGGTAAAGTGTTAGATGGGACACACAACGAACCAGAAACTGATGACTCATCGGCCGTTTTTCACGCCTCATACTGGATTAGCCATCACATGCAACAGGCTTCTTAATAATTGTGTAATGCCCTCAATCCCTCCAGAATTATTTCAGAGAGCTGGCCTTTGCTTTTCTGCACCACCCTCATATGCAAATCCACTGTAAATAAAAGAGTAACATAATGTGACATAATGGCACAAATCTGGGATCTTAGAAGGTGTTTGTTTTAAGACGTCTGATCAAGGCAAATGCTCAAATAAAAGTTCACACGCCAAATAGATGCAGATACTTTAATTGTCTAAACTGTGTGCAGTGATTTACTTTGCCTTTAGTTGCAAACTACACCCATCTGGCACCGAATTAGGCCAAAACCAAACAATGAAGTGTAATGTTTGCAAATACTATTTGCCCCAGGTCTGACTGAGAGATGCTTGGTTTCCTCTGCGGTAGAAACTCAAGTTCAATCCCAACAGCAAACCTTGGTTTTTAGAAAGCACAATTCATTTTCATTCAACATCTTTTTTTTCTTTTGTTAGTTTATAGGTTGTTGCTTTAATAATTGTGTTAGTGTGAGCATTAATATAAGTATTATTACTCTTTTTCAGGAGGACTGAGACCTCTGAGGACTCTTTCTACCTCTGCTTCACCTCCCTGTGGGTTTGAGGCGTTTGTGTGGCATGCCAGGTTTTATCCCAGAGCTGTGACACCTGACCTGGGGCTAAACAGTGCCTCTGGTGTCCCTCAGGGCACCACAAGTGCTGTCAGCTTTGTGTTTGAATACATCTGCAGACGTCGGCGCTGAAATGTGACTAAGGAAGACATCTTAAGAATCTCAATCTATGCAGCAAAAACTGAGTGGTGGTAGTGATTTGCAGACTGAAAGCTGGTAGTGGAGTATCTTACTCTGGGTTATACAGCAGTGTGCCAACCATCTTTTGGCTAAGAGCTGATGATCGTGGTCTCAGTGACCAGCAGTTGGTCTCACCTGCCCAAGCTGCTTTGCCACAAGCCTGGCACTGACTAAACAACACCAGACTGGAGGTCAGCCAGAGCGAGGTCTAATGAGAGAGAAGCCACACCAAAGACTGGCATATCTGTCCTCACTTCAGAGCACCTGTGCCACAGTGTCTGTGTGATGAGAGCCAAAGTTGCCTCAGAACAGCCCGTCTTCCTCTAATTACTCGTTGTTATCACACAAATAATTGTCCTTCCTGAATTATTTTAGATGTCTGTTTTGTCTGGACCTTGAATTTGAATACAGTGGTGTCTCATGGTACAATACAGCCTTAATCAACAACAGTAAAATATTTCTTCATTGGCCTTTAATTATAGGAATGAGACTATGAGAATGTTGAGTTGGTGATTGAAATAAAATCTATTTTAATACTCGAGAAAAGTCATAATTTCTTTCCTTTCGGAAAGTTAGTTTTTCAAAACTATGAATCTGTGAGTAAAGTAGGTTTTGACTGTGTAGGAGAGAATATTGTTGCTACCCACTATCAGTATATTTTACGCACTAAATAGGTTCTTCCCCATAAAAAGTGGCTTTTTAAAACTTTTTTTAACGCTTTCTAAAGCCTCGTCTACTATTGTGCTGTAAGTCTGTCCCGCTCCCATCCTCATTTTTAAGGACTCTGCTTCATTTTCTGAATCTGAGTTCCAGAAACCTGCGTGAAAATAAGATGAATGTGTTGAAAAATAGTCACATGGAATGATATTTTGGAGAATAAAATGCATTTTTACGCATAAACTAAAGTAGGAAACAAGAGCGCGCAGAGGGCACTGATGTTACTCCAACTTTTGCTTTTTAGATCTGATGAAATCTCCATAATATTAGTCCAAAAAGTACATTACAGCACCATGTTTTGTCAGATTTATTGTGCCTTTGAACCATCAATAAGTTAAGAAGTGACCTTAGAGCAAATTTCGTGCGTACATTCGCGTTGGCACGCTGTTGTTGTTGAAAGGGACGCGAAGTTAGAGGCAAATTTCAATCTAATCTAATCTAATGAAATCTCTTATCTCACTGCACTGTAAGCAAACTATTCCATACTATTCGTGCGTTTATTCTGGTGGATATGGGGTGTCACAGCCAACTCATGCAGCCTTTGCGCACTGCACGTCCATGAGCAGTTTTATTCTCCTGGGAAACGCATTCTGCGCTCAAAGTTGTCCCACACAAATCAATTCACCAAACTACACTGCTTCAGATTTGAGAACCACTGTTCAAGTTCCCCTGTCTGTGCTTCACTTACTGTGAAACACTGGAAAACGGGAGGGTGGAAAAAAAAAGACAGTTTATAATTGATGTTTTCCCATGGAGCAGCCCCTCCTCCTCGAAACAGAGGCTAACCCTCAGGTGGAAGAAATCTTTTAAGATTTTTGTGGGATAACATCAGGAGGGGTAGTCGACGCCAATGAAGTCCCTCCCCTATAGATCGGTGCTATAATACAAAGCAGTAAAAGCGGTAGGCACACACACAAGCGGCAGCAGCTCGACTAGAGATCCCGTGGCTTTTAATTCCCTCACTACTTTTTTTTAAACCCTCCTTCGATTTGCCCCGTTATTACCATTTATCCGAGGCGTTCATTTCCGCACCTGCCACACAGAGACCAAGCTAAGGCGAAGTAGAAGAGGAGACAAGGACACTGCGAGAGCCGGGAGAGGCAGACTGTAGAGATAGCAGCGGTGACCCGTTTGAGATCTTAAAGGACAAAAAAAAAAAAAAAAAAAAAAAATGCTGCTCTGGACCAAAATCGCGTTGGTCGGTCTCATCTGCTTGTCCTTGGTATCCTCTGGGATGGGATGCGGACCGGGCAGGGGCTACGGCAGGAGAAGACATCCGAAGAAGCTGACACCTCTTGCGTACAAGCAGTTCATCCCCAACGTCGCGGAGAAGACCCTCGGGGCAAGCGGTAAATACGAAGGCAAGATCACAAGAAACTCCGAGCGATTTAAAGAACTGACTCCCAATTATAACACAGACATCATATTCAAGGATGAGGAGAACACCGGTGCTGACAGGCTAATGACTCAGGTAAGGAGACGGAATAACCTTTTATTTTAATTTTATTGTGATTTTTATTTTTTTGCCCCCACTGTCCATTTCCTAACGCACCATCACTGCGTACTGCAACAACTCCCTTGTCAGACTGATTGCGCACCTTAAGTGAAGTCTGTTTTACCCGCTGCTGAACTCTTCACACTGAGCCTTTTAACTTCACTGCAAAGGCAGATGCGCTTTATACACCAGCATGGGAGTTTCCAAAGGCTGCAGGCTTGAAGCGAATATAGAAATCCAGCTGGATAAGTGATGTGCAGGCGGACAGTCAGGACACTCGGCTTTCATGATTGTGACAGTGTATTTAAAATATTAATGTGCCCCTCTCCTCATATCTATATTTGTATCTATGGGAGGCTCGTTTTGTTGCCTTACAGGGGCACGTCCATGTTAGATTTCATGCAGACTTTCTGTGTTTGCTGCCTATTTCGGCTTTACGTTGCAGCTTGTTTAAGCGCCTTTTCTTTACCCCAGCCCTGGGGATGCGCATCGCTTTAACAGTCGGGCTTACTGAGGCATGGCGTAGCTCATTCAGACGTTTCCTTGCACAGCCTTCTGTAATTTAGCCTTTCGCGTGGCGTGCATCTGTGCATGAAAACTGACATTTCTTTGAGAGTGTCCAGGCCTTGGTAAATGGGTGGGACTCGGCCAATTACACGAGCAAGGCGCACAGGAGTGCTGGTGTGTTTTACAATACACCTGCACGAAGGATGGCGTCTGTTTTAAATATCTCATCCTCTTGCAGCCAGTCAGTTTAAAACCTTATACCCGGTTCAGTGCAGCTAAGAAGAGGCTCACATACATCGGAGACATGCCTTGATTTCTCTCCAGGCTGCAGGATGTCGCGTCTCTTCGGCATGACTTTTAGCACTTAGATGCTGGTGAATTATTAAAAAGCTCTTGGGTGATATTGGCTCAGTAATAATAAAATGAAGGTGGTGATGGTGGTGCTGCTGGTGGTGATGAAGCAAGGCGCGCGCCGGTGTCCCTGAACCCGTGCCTAGCACCACGTATGAGGGCGAGCTCCAATAAAATATTCACAGTGCGTGCGTCGCTCAGCCCTCCCCACATCTCCTCTGCTATACACCTATAGGTTCTCATACGCAGGGATCGTGAAATTACAGTAGTGTGAGGATGTGATTACCAAGGCGAGGGGTTAGAGACCTAAACGGATTCTCCGTGGGGGTTTCCAGGTCTCTAGCAGGAACATAGTTTAATTTAACCATTATTTCGAGAATCTTTGAACTAAAGAAGCACCTGTCTTAATCCAAGCTTTTACTCTGAGTAAAAAGACCCGCATGCCTATAAGGATTTGCTTTTGCAGGTCAGCATCAAAACGAACAACGGTGGGAGGTGGAAGAGCTGATAAATTGTGATTACATGTGGCACCATACGCTTGTGCAGCGTGGCCTGTTGGGGGTTTCTTTTTGTTTGTTGGATTTATTTGGGTTTGTTCGTGATCCATTTCCCACTTGACTGTTTACAGAAAACACGGCGACCGACTCTAAGTGTGAAAATGTACACGAAAGAACTTTTAGGCGCCCCTCGCCGGGGCTTGAAACACAGTTTGAACTTAGAACCTTTGGTCAGCGGGAGGCCACAGTAAGTTAAAACAGGTGTGATTATCCTTTTTATATATGACACTGTAAAGCCACCAGATTGAAGCATGTGCACCCAAAGGAGAGTAAGTGTAGCTGCAAGCAACATAAGCATTATCACATGAGGATTTACGCCGTGCCAAGGCTTTATGCATGAATCCAGAGGGTTTTTACGCACGGAGTTTTACGCATGAATGCCTTGAACTTCTTTCGTTATCTCGCGGTTTAGAAAATAGGTGTTGTATTCATAAATGAAACAAGGCACGTGTCTAGAGTAGCCCCGTTAGATATGTGCAATAAATGAATTAATCAGTCAATCAGTTTAGTGAGGTCTTGCCAAGATTATACACTCGAAGAAGCGCTTGAACAAGCACTCCTAACTAGTTTGACACAGCGCACTCCCAGAGAGCTGCCAACAAATACGCTTTAGAGACATTTACGAATAGATACACGAAGTGACGGGTCCTGACTTGATTAGGACCATCACCCGTTATTCCACGGCTTTTAGACTTATGCTCACCTGTCGCTGACCCTCGTGAATTCAACTTGTGTTAAGTGACATTCTACGCAGAAAAGTGGGACAAAATAAGACTCCAAAGGGATTTTTAAGGCAATAAAATGACTTAAAATTAAACAACAACAACTTTGATTTGCCCTCTTTAAACAAGTAAAACTGTAAGCCACATGTCAGGGGTTACTTTTTTTTACATTAGACCCAGTGCCAGACTTTTCATCTATTCTTCTCCCCCTCCAAGCGTAACAGTGTTAAGAGCCTGCAGTGCAAACGAGTTGGAAACGAGATGAGCTGGCGGCTTGTTTGCACTGACAGGTAGCTGATAAGTGTTTCCTCTAACCAAATCATTTGTGAAAAGATTAAGAGGCAGGCTGTTGAACAACTTTACCCCGAGCACAAAGCGCCGGTCCAAGGCGCCCTGCTGGGCTTCATGGTGGTTGAGCAGAATTTGGCTTGATTTGCGGCACACGACCTAATGAATTAATAAATAGGTTAAGCTTTACGGCTCTTGACTCCGACAGTCTCTCTCAGTATGCAGAAGGGTTTTTTAAGGAGGGTTTTTTTTTTAATTCAACACATTCTACAAGTGTGATATGCTCATAAAACAGCGACTGATATATATGACTTTGTTTTCTGTTATGCGAGCGGGTAGATTTGTGTGAACAATCCCCGATTGAAGACCTCAGACTGTCCCAACCGTGGCGTGGGGGTGGGAGGGCAGTGGGCTCTTCTTTGCCCCCAGTGCAATCCTGGGATATTTCACAAGTCTGTTAGTCAGCAGCCAAAACACCTCGACTTAAGAAGGCATGTCACGTTTCCAAGACTTTGCAGGAGAAGAGTAATGAAAGTTTCCCTCCGCCGCTGGACTGAAAAGACTCTTTGTGATGTTTTATTTGACATATTGGTTCGGCGTCCAGAATAGTTGTCTTGGAGAAGGCCAGGCATCTTCATTTAGAGCGCGGAGAGCTTAGGGTTCAACCAACTCCAGATATTTTAAGGAGGCAGCTGCTCTTGAAGATCATCTTCATATCATCTGGACATCAATTATTAATTTAAAGAAAACAAGCAACTGACAAACGACTCCCTCATTCATCGCCTAATGCAGACTCGTGAATTCATACTGTATTAATGTTGTCTTTAATGCAACACTTCTGGATAGAAAAGGGTCACTGCTCGCACCTCTCCAAGACCAAAGACCCATATGTTATAGGCCAGTGAAGCGAATGCAGTGCCTTATCAATATTTCATCAGCAGCTTTCTTACCCGAGATGTGCCCTCTGACGCTGCTGCTAACACTGAGAAATGCAAGCTCAGGATCAGAGACGCAGTTCAGCTCCAGTGTTTCACCTCAGCTGGGAGGAAACAGGGGAGTCAGGTGGGTGGGGGGATGGAGTTGTGCGAGAGGCCTCAGTTGGTCCAGTTTTAATCTTTAATTGATATTAACCCTTGTGTGGTGTTCATGCTTTTGTTACTCGGGCAACATTGGCGGATCTGGTTTAACAGATGTTTACTTTTCTCTGTTCTAAGCAATAAAATCCACACATATGGTCAATATGTGGAATTTGCCTCCGTCAGAGCGTGTTTATGAACTAAAGCGCTGCTCGTTTTTGTGAGAAAATATAATAAATATCTAAATATAAAAAAGTTGTTAATCATATGAGCCTATGTAACTCAACCTCGTTAAACAAACAGCCTGTTTGCATCAGCTTCTACACAACACATGGGGGGCACTTTTGCTGTGTGTGCACATGTGTTTCTTGCCCACAAACATTTCACCTCTTCTTTTTGTTGCTACTGGATCTAGAATAGATCGGGGAATGTCTCCTGATCGGTAATGAAAAGTCCAGCCAGTGTGTTGGTCCTGGCTGGACCACGTTGCCACATTGCCACGTGGGATGCTTCATTCCTTGGACGAGAAGGCCATTTAGTTTCACTTTTTCTCCACCTTGCTGTCTGCTGATGAGCTTCTCTTCACCCTCCTGTCTGCACTGTCCTCCCAATAAAGGCAAAAGTCCTCATGTACTAAAATCTCATCGTGTTCCAAATCCTCTCTTTCTCGACTAAAATCATAGATATAGATCGATAAGGAGCCTCCCTAGCAAAGCTGCTTATTAGTTGTGCTCCTCTGCGATTTGTAGTTGGGACAAAGGGTATAATGTGCGGGGATGAGGGAGCAGACAGGTGCAGGTTTAACAAAGTTGGAACTTTGTGCGGAAATAGCAAGAGCAGACAGAAAGAAAGAAAGAAAAAACAAGCGCGCACAGCAACAGCAGGTCATGCAGGACGAGGAGGAGAGAGTGAAGTGACACCAGCACGACCCCACTTCTATGACCACATGAGTGTGGGGGCTACAGTGTGATGCTTTATATGTTCTTCGCAGAAAATGAACCGGAATCTGAGGTGGAAATGATGATAAAGCACACAGTTCTTCTGGCACAAAGGGTAATTGCTGAAATGTAATAAATCTGTCGGAAGGCTGATTAGGTGATCTAATATTTTATTTCTCTGACCGCTTATCAGCCCTTATTTCTCTCGTCAGCTAAGCTGTGTCAGTGCAACGCGTGATTTGAGTGATTTTCACTTCATAAAAGCTGATGTTTGCGCACTGTGGTGGTGTTTCGGGCAGTTCCGGTGATGCATGGATTCATTTCTTGTTCCCACAGAGATGTAAAGACAAACTGAACTCGCTAGCCATCTCCGTGATGAACCAGTGGCCCGGAGTGAAGCTGCGGGTCACCGAGGGCTGGGACGAGGACGGACACCATTTAGAAGACTCTCTTCACTACGAGGGCAGAGCCGTGGACATCACCACTTCAGACAGAGACAAGAGCAAATACGGCACTCTGTCCAGGCTGGCGGTGGAAGCTGGATTTGACTGGGTCTACTATGAATCTAAGGCCCACATCCACTGCTCCGTGAAAGCAGGTATGGCTCCAAAGTAAAAAGAAAAACAGAACTGCGCTGATAATCTGCCATGCGCACCACTGGCTGTAGGACAACGGCGCGCATTTCCCATCAGGCGTGATTGCAATCGTTTGTAACAACAGGTGCAGCTCAGGGAAGCAGCAGTCCTGTTTTATCTTCTGGAAAAGTTTCACCCAAGACTAGATTGTATCAGCTGATTGTGATGGGAAAGTAAAATAGAGTCACAATAACACTTATCATGGGCTTACTGATCTGATGGTTATTGTAGACAAGTGTGACCACTGATCAATTCAATGATTTCAGTGATTAATCACAGAATCCTAGTGTTTGAGGGGTCATTTAAGTGCAGAGGTCAGATGTTTCAGATCTTTTCATTTGTTTTAACTGGATAGTTTTTATGAAACTGTAAATAGTCATTTCTCTGAGTGATGTATAGGCATTTCCCGGTTAAAGGCGTTATAAGCGTTTCTCGTTGCAGCTTATTTCTTGATCTTACACCGCCCCACACTGTCTCCTGGTGGGAACCGCTACCATAGTCTAACGAGGGTGCTCGGCGTGACCTAGAAATAGCACATTTTTCTCGCTCTCTGATAAAAATAAGTGCTGCAAGGTGAATTTGGTAATCGTTTTTAATTATATGTGAGAAAATCATAAAAATTTTCATTTCCGTTTGTTTGTTTGGTTTTTTGGGGTTTATCGAGGCTCATAATCGACCTAGGTCGTCACTACTGGACACCTATGACGCCCAGAAAATATTTCCTCACTTTGACTGATGAACCATGGTGCTTTTTCCTTCTTTTTTTTTTAAATTGATAAATCCCTTACTTATCATTCAGCACACACGTTTTGAGATCACAGTATGAGCTAGGCCGACGTGTCATTGGAGGTCATGCGACTTTACCAAAAGGATTTGGCTGAACAATGTTGAATTGGTTTGGGGTAAATCTGGTTTTCAGTTGTCACCTTATTTCATGCTCGGGAATCTTAAAAGAAGATTAAAAGCCCCAAATTCTGAGTAGGAAACCCTTTTTTCTCCCTCTGTGCAGGACAGTGTGATCCTAGAGACTGGTATGTGAAGAGTTCCACCAAGGCCAAAATTATTGTCATCAAGACTGACAACAAAGCAGGGAGAGGTGGTAGACAGGGAGAGGGGGGACATTGATGTTGCACAACAGAAAGCATTTAAGAGTCCGGGCCCTCATTTAAATTCAAATCTACAACTCGAGAGGCTTGGAAAAGTGGCTCCACTGGGTAAATAGTAGTTGTGAGTCGCCTATTTGTGTGAATTGTCACATAGAGGTTTCTGCACCTGAGTAAATATGGGAAGAGTAGCTGGGAAAGGCGTAAGTGTTCTTTACGGAGAGTAGCTCGATCCACAAGTTGATTTAGAATAACAATGCCTGCTCTTCATTGGGGTTTTTAATTAAGAATAGATGAGCCAGGGCTTTCAGTTTTCCCGTCTCAGACAACGTGGGCTAAGCTAATACGCATCTGGCATCAAGGAGCCGACATCATTATGCAAAATGCATATGGCCCACCGTGTTGTGTAGAGGCAGAAAAAATACAGATAAAGGTGGATTTTTCAGTCAATTTGAATTATTATGAATGGGCCTTTGAATGAGTTCTGGGCTGGAAATGTTCAAAGCGCATGTGATGTTTGTTTGCACGCGTTAAAAATTATTAATAAAAGTCTCGCAGTGAGAAAAACGACTTAATGTTTTTCTTGTTTCTTCTAACAGAAAATTCAGTGGCAGCAAAGTCAGGCGGCTGCTTCCCCGGATCCTCCACGGTCACTCTTCAGGATGGCACCAAGAAAGCAGTCAAAGATCTCAAAAGCGGCGACAGGGTCATGACAGCAGATGACGACGGAAATGTAATTTACA
Organism: Rhamphochromis longiceps; assembly: GCF_057381845.1. Classification (NCBI taxonomy): domain Eukaryota; kingdom Metazoa; phylum Chordata; class Actinopteri; order Cichliformes; family Cichlidae; genus Rhamphochromis; species Rhamphochromis longiceps. Next base: position 22,513,587 of record NC_140565.1, on the reverse strand, counting down.
CCGACTTCGTCATGTTTATAGACCGAGATTCGATGCTGAGGAGGATCTTCTATGTGATCGAAACCGACTCAGGCCAGAAAATAACCCTCACCGCCGCGCATCTCGTCTTCGTCAGCCGCAACAGCTCCAGCGAGGCGGAGAAGCGGATGTCTGCGATTTTCGCCAGTCAAGTCCAGCCTGGACAGAAAGTATTCGTCTTTGACGCAGAGCGAAGTCGACTCGAGTCTGTGACCGTCAAACGGATTTACACGCAAAGTCACGAGGGTTCCTTTGCGCCCGTGACCTCACAGGGGACCATCGTGGTGGACCAGGTCCTTGCGTCCTGTTACGCAGTGATCGAAGACCACGACTTGGCACACTGGGCCCTGGCACCCGTCAGGCTCGCCCACTGGGTGTCCTCGTTCCTATTTAGCTCCCAGCCTCCAAGCAGTGTACAAAACGAAGGAGTGCACTGGTACTCCAAAATCCTTTATCAATTAGGGACATGGCTCTTGGACAGCCACTCGATCCATCCACTTGGAATGTCGGTATACCCAAGTTGAAACAGCTGCGACAGGAGCAGAACGAGACTTTAAATGTAGGACACACGAACTATACAGTAGATTAAAAATAATAATAATAATAATAATTAAAAAAGAGAAAGAGAGAAAGAAAAAAAGCGAACTGACAGACAGACGTGACATGACAAGGGCCCCAGCGGAGTTGGGATATTTATTTCAGTGACTTTTCCATGATGTGTCCCCCTTTCAAAGAATGAATGGAGCCTTAAAAAGTTTCTCTTTGAATAATTTATTCTCATGTGAACTCTGCTGCTGTCACATAAATGGATTCTGAAACTGTGTGAGCAGCAAATTGTGCATAATCTATTTTTGTAAATATCAAATGCAAAAAAAAAGAAAAATGAAGAAAAAAATTGAAAAATGGGAAAAAAAAAATCGGAAACAGAAAGAAGATCATGTAAAACGGAGCTGACTTTGACAGGCTGTAAGTTTCATATATATGTATATATGTATGTATGTATGTATGTATGTATATATATATACATACATACATATATACATATATATGAAACTTACAGCCTGTCAAAGTATAATAATCAGCTGTATAACAATCAGCTGACTGTTATATTTTGGGGAGAGAGGAAAAAAAAAACCCTCGCGGGGTTCCATAAATTATATTTTTATACACAGAATTGTAAATTAGATTTTGACAGATCGCTACCGAATCACATTTCGTTATTTGAAATAGTGTAAGATATGAAAATATATTTTAATTTAAATACAGTAGCTGGGAAAGTGTTGGAAAATCTTGTACCGCTTGGTTTATTAAGAATTTTATTATTTTGTAAACTGTTCGTTTCAGTTGTTGGAGAGGGACAGATATTCTGCCCCATGTCTGCATTCTCTGCTTTTTTATGTGTATGTGTTTCTTTTCTGTTTTCTTTTGAGAAAAAATAATATCAAATGCAGATTCTGACAATTCAGTAACAGTTAAAGTAGTACTGAAACCGTTTCGTTAAATAAATTAATAAGTAACTCCTGTAAATGTACTAAAATCTTATTTTTCTTTTCATATTTTGTAATAGGGAAATAGTTTTATAGAAATGAACTGCAGGCTGATGCACAGTTTGAATAGACTATATATAGGCAGACCTACCAGTTAACTTTCATAACAGGGCGATGTGTCAAAAAATGTCTAGAATTTATTATTTATATGTTTATTATAAAATGAGATAAAGAACATTTTCAAACTTGGAGTTGTTATATGTCTTTTTCAAAAAACAGTGCCAGAGGAACCACACAGTAGTGGGAAGGACGGGGGCTTTTTGGCCATATTATTTGGACATTTACAACCAAATTATAATCTGGACTCAGTCAAGAGATATATCAATTGGCTTGGTTCACGCCCGCCCCTCGCCAAAAGAATCCCCACAGCCTATTGGATGTCTTACGCACAAAAAACCGGGGAGAATATTGCGCTTTGATCTACCTTTTGCATGCTTGCGAAATGTTGAAAGCCTATGTCAAATTTAACGAGGTCTGCCCTCCGCAAATAACTTCCAACGCGCAGACAAATTAAACAGAAGCGTCTTTGTTGGCCACAGGTCTGCCTCTCGGCGTCTGCTGGTTCAGGTCAGATCGCTCCATCCGACAGTAACTGACAGTCGGGGCTCATTATAAAGAAACGCTGCAGTCCCACTAGTCCACATTACAGCTTTGTTAGTCTTAACAAATCACTATAATCCTGCAGTATTTTCATAGACTTATAGTGCGCATGCAGCACTTAATAGTGAGCTCTCAGAGATGCGTTTTTGTCCTCTAGTGGAGCGCTTTGGCATCGGGCGGCACATCTTCTCAAATCGATTACAGCATTAGCTTCTTTGGAGATATCGTCTTCAGTGATAGGGCGACACCTTGTGGTTAAATTAGACAATTGGACGTAATATTCTGCAGCTGGGTGTAAATACTTAACGTAAAACCTGAATGAAGTTCTGGAAAAGGGATTTTTATATAACCAACTCTAGTCAAAGTGTTTGTAAAGCTGGAAGCAAAATCATACAGTCAAGCAGAAGAACAAAAGCAGTTCTGAAAATGTGAGACTATAAATTCAAATTTAAAAAAAAGAAGAAAAGCCCATGCACACAAAAAAAGATAAATGTTGGTGAATCACTCAGACCCATCAAAGGTAAAAGGGGCCTCTGAACCTGGGTTTCTGAACACTGTTGCAACATGAGCAGGAATTCCATTTTCGTCTCCCGCATTGTGTTGTGCTGTTGATATTGTGAGGTGGAAACTTCAGGGAGGGACAAAGCGGCCCATCTCTCCCGGCACTGTGACCTTGGGTCCCTGTCAGATACAAAAGCGTCGGTGCAGGGCAGCATTCCTCAGAGCAGGTAAACAGAGCCTCCTCTAATCCCTCTGGGGGCCCTCAGTCTGCTGGAGCTCAACGACGGCTTTTACAAATGTTGACATTTGCAAACATGAACAGTCTGGCATTCTGCAAAAACAAAACTCCCCCGTTTCTAAGAGAGTTCTGCAAACGACAGAGCTCGTCCTCTCTGCAGGCAGCTTTTGCTTCGCGGCAGCAGCCTGCAGAGTGCTCAATGTGGAAGTGGCAAGTTAGAGGGAAGCAGAAATCCACAAGGCCTTAATTGAGAGATGTCCCTTTATTCCTACTAACGTAGTATTAATAGAGCAAAGAAGAAAGCAGAACTTTTTGTGACAGGCCAGCATGGATAGATGGATGGATACAGGCCTGCAGAGATGGGAGAGTATGCACCCATTACTTTGGTTAAAAATGGCAATTGTGGTTTTCCAACTAAACTATTTAATTTGAATAAACTGATACTGGTTTATGGTTTAAGGTGAACACACCACAACAAATTTTCCACTTCAGAATCACAGCTACATAGTTACACCTTTTGGCCCCTTTTTCTACACTCTGTACTCTGATATTTGGCCGAGCTGAGCAGCATCAAGTTTCTGATTGTTCGAGGAACACAAAATCCACCCAGAGTGATGCTGCCTGTATTAAAACCCTGAACTTTGCTGCAAGGTAACAGTGCTAAGCATTCGTCCCTCATACTTATAGAAAGCATACCCTACCAGTAACAAGGGTTTACAAATGAGCACTACTTAACTTTAAGACAAGTAAGAGTACAAAATAGTTCTTTAGCTGGGACTCATTCTGCTTCATCTATTTCTACTCAAAGTTACACAAGGCTAAATGACAGAAAGGTCACCAAGAAGTTTATTTCACACCTGTTTCTGGTATCAAATGTGACATTTTCAATTTACATAAAATACTGAATATCTTGAATCATTTTCAAAATATAAGACATAAAGAACAGACCAAATGCAGTTGTTGTTGTGGTTTTTTTAATAATCCAGCAGACAACACGATCCCTTCTTCTGACTCGTGTGATCGGGATGAAAACACACCAATCAATCATTATTTGTAGCGTCAAACCATCCGAGATGATGGCACCAGGTTAAAAAAATAAATAAATGAAATATATAACAGCGATGAAGCTGGAAGGAGCTTCTGGTGAAGTGAAAGCCGTGAAGCAACTTGCTTTAGAGTTATGTGTCTCCTCAGTGAACCCGGCTGTCGTCAGATGGAAACCTCCATCCACTGGACTAGCAAACAGTGGTAATCCAGGCAGGCCCCCCTGCTCCTGCTTGGTACAGAAGTCTTAAGTTCAGAGAACAGATGAGATATGTTCGAATGCACGTACAGCAAGTTGGAACAACAGCAATGACTGGAAAAGCAGAATATTCTCTGGAAGAGAAGGCTGTGGCTCAGGAGGTAGAGCGGGTCGTCCACCAATCAAAAGGTCGGCTAATAGATTCTTCTGCTACTCCAGTCTGCACTCTGTCCCCTAGATGGCTCTTAAAGCATAAATAGCTCTGTGACTTCTTCAAATGTAATAAAACACAGATATTACATGCATTACATGAGAAGCCTTTAAACCAAGATTATCAACCTCATTTTACGTTGTGGGCCACATGCAACCCACTTTGATCTTAAGTGGGCCGGACAGGTGAAACCCCCTTTTTGTCAGTGTAAAGTTTTCCTACACATCTCAAAATGCAGAGATAGCTTAATTTTTTTTTAAAATTAGTGTAGTATGTCCCAGTTTTTCTACATGATCAAAAAATTCAGTTAAAATAAAGTTAAAAGTCCAAACTCTACTCCCTACTTCATCTTTTCTAAAAACCATCCGGTCGGCCGGATTGGTCGTCCTGGCTGATTTTGGACACTGGGCCTTATGTTTGACACCCCTGATTTCTACGTGTTTAAACTTGTGGTTGTAAAGTCAAAGTATGACAAGTTAGTGGCTCTCAGAGTGACTGGAACTGTCTTAATAAGACTATAACTGAAAAGAAAATCAGTCAAGTTGTCAGACAAGAGAGGTTAGAAATCTTTGAAACAAACCGGAACAATCAGAGGTCAAAGCAGACTCACAAATGCTGCACGGACTGTTAGATAGGTTAACTGTATGTCCGACGAGGGAAGAGGGAATCTAGAGTCAAAGGGCGGGACCAGATGGTTTTCCTGTTGATCTGCATTAAAACATCTTTGATATTTAAATTATCAAATGAAATAAATTGTTTCTAAATGCTTTTTAAAATGAGAGCCTTCCATATTTCATGAGTGTTGCCCTGTTTTTAACCAGGCAAAAATCTGAGGCCAACAAATTTCCAATTTGTTCCAAATTTGTTAAATTCATCTTCGTCCACTTTTCCACTTCGGGGTCGGTCAGCTGTCGTAAGGCAAAAGGCAGCGTACACACTGGACAGGTCGCCACTATCACAGAGCTAACACACACAGTGAGCCGAACACACTCTCGTCCAGTTTAGAATTCCCAATTAAAGTATAAACCCATGAGAGAAAAAGTCTGTAGAAATAACTACAGTGATTTTGGTTGCTTTATTTTTTTCTCCCTGAAGGCCAAAATATGCCGGTCCTAACTCAACGGTCTCATTTATCTAGGACAAGGATTACACTAGCTCGTGACACTGGTTACCAAATTTGAGATACAGGACTTCAACCTTTAGGCCAGGGGAAGTCCTGCAGTGGCAAAAAGCTCAGAACTGAACTGGGTGGAGGTTAGGAATGATGAAATGTTAGGCACTGGACAAGAAAAAAGATGTCCAGAAAGGTCAAAGATGGAATTCTATGCTGTGAAACATGAATGAACTAAGGAAAATAGCTTTTTAAGTATCTTTGTATTTTAGCTCTAATTAAGAAAATTTGTTCTGTTAAAGTAAAAATTACAAAAAAAAAAAGAAGCTGAACTGGAAATAAAACATGTAATTGCTTATATAGAAACTTTTTGCAGCAAACATTTCAATGTTTTACGTCACCAGGTAAGGTTGAGGAAAGCTTCAGATGATTACATCAGCTACTTTTAGTACATAAACTTCCCAACTTGCATTTGTTTGACATATGACGAACAATGAGTCAAATTAATAAAAATAATGTAATAATTAAAAAAAAACAAAAAACAAAACAATGGTGCCTATAAATAACATTTATTATGAAGATGAATGACTCTCCAATCTTCAAAGTTCAGAAGAATAAAGAAAAGATATATAATATTGAAAACATTAAAATTTATTTTGTCTTGATTAGCTTCGATTCACTTCTAGCTACAGAAACCTTTATTCATTTTGATTGAAGTTTTGAGCAAAAAAAAAGCCAAAACAATAAAAACACAGAAATATTAAAGTGCATCAAAAACTTTTATTTTTCATGAGTTTGAGGTATAAAGAATAGAAACTTAAATGTACTTAAAAAATGAAGTATCTTTAAAAGTCTTCATGTCATAGTAGAAAAATCCAGTTTTTACAGCATCAGAACAAATTGCACAATCATTTCAGAATAATTCAAACACAACATGATTCCTTCTTATGACACAAGTGTGAAAAACACAGAGATGTCTTCAAAGTTTGCTTTTTGTTTTGGTCAGAACCCAACGGGCTGGGTTTACAGTCATTTGGTGCACCATACAGTTCGAGATGACGAAACCAGTGCAGTGTCTTTGTGTTAAAACTCCAACCAAACAGTGAGTGTCAAGAAGCTGGAATGACCTTTGGTGCAGTGAAAGCCATGAAGCAGCTTGCTTTAGAGGTTTATGTGTCTGCTCAGTGAACCCGGCTGTCGTCACACAGATGGAAACCTCCATCCACTGGGCTAACAAACAATGGTAATCCGGGCAGGCCACCCTGCTTGATACAGAAGTTTTAAGTTCATTGAAGAACAGCAGCGGGAAGGAAAAGACAAGATATGGTCAAGTTGAAAGAACAGTGACAGCAGGAAAAGCGGTTAGGAAAAAGGCGACAGGCCCGATAACCTGAACGCACCAACAACTGTCGAGTGAGGGAAATGAAATCTTCATCTCGGGGCCGGAGATGGCGAGGCTGTGAAAGAACGTGAAGTGTTAAGCGAATGAGTTAAGGCAGTATCATGGTTTAAGCTGGTCAATGGCTCCTCTTACTGGCACGCTGTTAAAATAAAGTAAAAGTATGCGTTAGTTACAGATGTCTCTCTGTTGTACTCGCACCTGAGATGGCTAGCGGTCACGTCAGGTGAATCAAATCTCAACTGCACCATCATGCCACCAAGTGTGATCAAACAAAGAGCACCACAAGAGCAAGTGTGGGACCACACCAGAGGTGTTTCATGCTTTTACTCAACCTCTTAGTTAATGACTGAATCAGTCACAGGTCATTTAACACTTTTTTAGTTTTCCTGTTAAAAGGCAGTTTTTGCCCTCCACTGTCACCAAGTGCTCGCTCATAGGGGGTCGTCTGATTGTTGGGCTTTTCTCTGCATCGCTGTAGGGTCTTTACCTTAGAATATAAAGTGCCTTAAGCAAACTGTTGTAGTGAATTGGAAGTCTACAAATAAAACTGAACTGAAATTAACTGTAAAAAATAAAAAAGATCCTTGAAGAATTCCCTGCTCAGAAAACAGGTTGATTATTTTTCTAGCAGAACAACAAAGGCTTTGAGAAACTGGGTGAGGTTATATGATGTTAAATGACCTGATAGGTTTCTGGGAAAAGGCCTCAGATGATTACATTAGCAATATAAACAGGGGATACTTTTAGCAGATTAATATAAACAGCCTGCTTAATTTCAGGTCACTCGCAAATGCACTTTGTTGATTGACTAAAACATGTTAAACCTTTGGTATGGCCTCTTAAATGTGCTTTTAAAAAATGGATTTGTCACTCTGCTCCATGGTAGAGGATTTGATCTGAAGAAAAAGACAGAATTCAGTGAGTAATTCAGCGACTCTGCACCTTAAATGTACCTGTTAAAAAAAAAGTTACAAGTTAGTGCTGTGCAAAACTCAACCTTTGACCCAAATATGCGAAATATTCTCACTATAATCATCAGCAGCCTTTATGGAGGTTTCTTATGCAAGCATAAGAAAGCTGCATTCACAACTGACAGGCAAGCCCTTCTATGTTAAATACCTACTACAACCATATGAGGTGGCATGTTTGGAAAAACATGCTGTAACTTAAATAAGCCTTTTTTCCCCCCAATTAAAATTAATCACTTTTAAAAATTCACAGTACACGTCTGTATGAAATTCTTCACATTAAGGTACAGATAAGATTCAATATGAATCTGTTCTGGTATTAAAAGACCTGACGTCTTATAACAATATCACTACGACCTGGCATTGCCGTTACTCTTTCAAATCCACAGGATTTAGCGTAGCACTAAAACTCGAGCGAGTAACCCACAACATGAAAGACAATAAATACATAACCGTCAATACACAGAAAAAGCTAAAAAATGTCAAACAAAAAAAGAATAAAACATAAATAAACCAGATTTCTGCAACATACAAAAAAATAAATAAAACAATAAATAATTTTTTAAAAAACGCCACAACTTCACTGTTTATATGAAGAAGAGGAAATTTGTGGGATCGAATACTTTGGGTACTTGCTGAGAATGTACTGGTGGCTTATTTTAAACCTTTATGGATTATTAGTAACTTCAAGGAACATAAGGGAAATACCACTAAATTTGTGATGTGATTCAACACATGCAGACAGGACAGAGAAGCCAATTAGTACACATTTCTCAAACCACAAAATCAGGGAGGTTAATCTGTAGCGCCACCTAGAGGCACAGCTGGGAACAGACTTTCAGACAGATTAAAAGAATAAAATAAAAGTGGTGACCTTTTTTTTTTGGCATAAAACTCGTACCTTTTCCCTACCAGCCGAGTAGCAATGCTTCTCATTTTATGGAGCTGCACATTCAGATGACCTCAATGCTAAATTTTCAGGCCAAAATTTCTCATTTAAGGAAATAAATTCAGTGATATTCCCCTTCAACTTTGAGGTAGTATCTCTTGCCATAATACTGCTCATTTTTTGTTTTGTTTTTTTTGCGTCTATAAACCTACAAAATCAAAAATTACTTAAAAAAGTGGTTCATCCCAAGAAAATACGCAAGTTTCCAAACGCATTTACGTCATATGTTGCATAGTTAAAACCCCCAAACTTACAGAATACGTTAAAAAGTACAAACGAGTAGAAAGTGTGGCACAGAAGATGAAAACTACGTTATCATAAAGGCACATAACACATGGACATCACACACAACCACACGTCTTTGGGCTAAAGTTCAAGTGGCTTCACATACCTGCATGTTCACGGTATATTGGCCATATTTTTATTTACACTTTTGTTTTTGGTTATTTGTTCGTTTTTTTCTTTTCACCTTAAACTTTTTGTCAAATGTATTGTTTAACACAAATGTGGTCCAGTCATTCCTCGTTTGAAAATACAAACAAAATACTTGTAAAAATGACATATCTGGACACGTCAGCATATCCTTTACATATAAAAGTTGTTTTTCCTGATACAACGTGAGTGAACTCAAAAAAATTTAACGAGTTAAATATCGAGTGAAAGCCTGACTTATGCACATGATCACTACGCGGGTAATGGTTGCCCCCTCTCGTTGTTCTGTCTCGTCCCTTTGAATAATGTATATAAAACAATTTCAGTCTTCGATGTGAAAAAACGTCTGCATTTAAACTTTTAACACATTTTTACAACTACAATACACAAACAGTTTTGTGATGAGGAGAAAAAAATCTGAATAACAAAAAAAATTTAAAATGTGACGAGCTAGTAAGTGATGCCTTGGAAAAAAATGTGTAAAACTGACAAAAGAGAAATTAGTTTATTTAGAAAATGTATCTCTCTACAGTCTCCAGGGCAAATTATTAAGGTGAATTTTGTTTATATTTCCTCCTCTTTTATCCAATCTGACCGCTCTGCGTGAAGGAAAAACAGTCTGCTGTGCAGCTTACTGATCAATAAGCTGATAGTCACTCAAATTTGGGTAAATATTTCCAAACTTATTCCAATTCCAGAGGAGAGTAAGGAATGTATCCTCGAGGAACTTCACAGAAATGTCTGTTTATCCTGCAGAGAACTGGAAACAGTTCTTTTCCATCTACCAACAATGTCAAATACCCTGCCAAGCTCATTAAAAAGAAAGAAAGAAAACTCAAAAAACATGTCTCCATACTCACAGCCCCAAAGCACACTCGGCACAACCTAAATCTAACTACTACATAATCAGACATCCAACTAAAATGCAGGTCAAACAAGGCATGAAAGGTTCATCCACAATGTTTTCTAGTTAACAGTTAAAAGCTGAGTAATAACCAACTAACTTAAACGAGAGAGAGAGAGAGAGAGAGAGATAGAAAGGACTTAGTAAGCAACAATAAAACTGAAAAACAGGAGAAATCAACTCATCAGTGCCCACATTTACAATTCTTTAAACCACAGGGAATTTAGCAAAAAAATAATCACAGCCTATCCCAGCTGGGTTTTGGTCACTGCTATGACATCTTGAATCATCACAACCAGGACACCTCTCCGCCTATATGCAGGAACCCCACTAGGTAGTGCCATAGACCAAAAAACAGACTTCACAGCTACCCGAATGCAGGGCTACGAGAGAAAGACTGAAACACCAATAGTGATAAAATACTGCCATCTACAGACAGGGGAGACCCACTACATGAACAGGCTGACCGCATCCCACCACAACAAGTCCCCCTATATGAGCACCACACCACTAATAACATAAAAAATTCTATTAAGTGGTCACGTTAGAATCACAGCGTTCAAGTGTCATTTGTCACGAAGGATTTCACTAAAGAGGGGAGCAACCATTATCCCATGATGAGCTCTACTTATAGTGTCCATGTCAGATGCAAAATAAACATTAATCACAAACTACATTGAAATAGCAGAAGGTATCCAGTATCTCTCCAGTGCCATTTTCACAACTGCAGACACTTGGTAGAAAAAGTCAAACACAGGCATGCTCTCAGCTAAATGTCTTTGTGTTCACTGTCCCAGCTCGATGGGAGACGACTTGATGAATGATGTGCAGAGGCGTTGAATGTTAGTGACCCCCAAAAGAAATGGAGAAGTATCTGTAGACCAGGTTGGAGCTGTGCAGGAGACCCTCCGGCGTTGGGAGAGAGCGACTTCTTGCAAAAGGACCCGCTGGCTTTATAACGCTCCTCATCCGTCAATCAGCGACACATCAATGTGGGACAAATCAATCATGTGCCTGTGTGATAATTGTGATAACAATGTTTGAGCCACTGTGGATGGAGATACCTATGACACTGTACAGCAGCTAAACTGGAAAATATAAAAAGGTCTACTGGAGTATGTCTGACATGTTTACAAAGATAAAAGGAAGGAGCTGTGTTCAGTACCTGTGGAAGCTCATTTGGAAACTTGCTGCATGTTGGGGACTGGAAAATGTAGCAAATGCTTTCCTCTGCTGGGGCACCATTTTGAAAGTCTGCAAGTGGATAAAAATGGGGGGGAAAGGCCCAACTAAATAGAAGTGCATACTCCTTTCCTCCGCAAGGGGGAGCGGGGGTGGTAACAAGAAAGGGAATAATCAATTGGATCTTCAAAGCTAACCTACTGAATCACTACTACAGAGGGCGCTGTGGGGTTGCAGATAAGAAACGCCATTGCTGTCACTGGTGGGTGCCACTAAATATGTGGTTTCTAAGTTTTCAGTGTGAAGTAGGGCGTCAAGATGACCAAAGTGATCGGCAATATCTCGCCAATTCTTACCTAATTTGATAATTTAATCTTTTAAATAAATAACATAACAGATTATTCAAAACGGAATCTACCTCGCTACAGTTTCATGTCACATCACATATAAGCAACACTTGCAAACGCAGATGTGTCTGGGTGTGCACGGAGATGTGCACGCAAACACACGCTCAGACTTCTGCACACTTCAAAATTAATGTGTGTATGCAGCATCGTCATACGAGGGGGGATTTTTCAATTTGGAGAATAATCTGACTAAACGTGCAGAGATACTCATTGAGCTCATTTCTTTTATTAATCTTGGGGGGGGGGGGGGGGGGGGGGGGGGGTGAAGACCCCCAAGATTCATAACTTAGTGTATCTATACACATGTATACTCTAAAAGGGTCCACTTTAACCTTCTCTGCCAACCTACCTTAGTAGCAATGCTATCAATGACTGGCAATCCCTAAAGGGTTACAACAGGACAATCTGACCATTAAAGCAGATCACCTAATAGTGTGATGTATGAGGCTTTAATGTAAAAACAATGCATAAATTCAGCTTTAGCCAAGCCATGTCAACGAGGTATGGAAACACAATATAAATACACCATATTCTCCAGGGTGATGTATTTGGTACCCACCTCTATTGGGCCGATGGACCTCAGAAGGTTCTTAAGCTGCAAATCGGTTGTAGATGAGGAGAGGCCTTCAATGGACACAGTGCAGCGCTCACTCTCAGCAGTCTTTTGGCTCTGTCTGGTGGGCATCGGACGACCTCGACCCATCTGGCTACCCCCTCTACCTCGGCCCCGGCCTGACACAACAACCTAAAATCGATGGAAGGAGTCATTTTAAAAACAGAGAGAGAGACCACAGATGTACAGAGTGAACCTTCTCCTCCTAAAAACGGGCACGCAGGTGCATTCAGCCGTGTGGAGAGTTTTCTGAGCACAAAGGCAAATTTTTAAAATTCTACACGTTTCCCTCTCACACCTCTCAGCCTTGTCACGCTTTCACATGATTGACTCGTCATATTTCTGCATTGAACATCAACATCAGAACACGATGCAAGCGGCGTGGCATATCTTCATATGAGCTTGTGAGTGAGAGATATGTTGCTTCAGCAGCAGAGGGGGAGGAAGAAGAGGAGGAGGGGAGGAGGAAGAGAGGAGAGGAGCTAGTGGGAATATGTCTGTATGTGTTGGGGGGCGGGGGAGCATAAAGGGAGAGGAGCCATGCAAGCGTTATGGTGGCTGCCTTACCCTGTCAGCGCCAGTGAGTACGGTAACAGTGACAGGAGCCTGGCGGTGACAGGCGTGCAGAGAGGCCAGGGGACCTTGTGTAGTCCCCCTGTGTTACACCATTTTCAGCCTGTCAATACTCCCGCACCTGGCATACTGTCCTGTCTTATTACAACTCCTCGATTGGTACGTCTACTGAATGCCACAGGAGTGCCACTGGCACAGGACAACTTTACAGGAGTCATTTCAGCTTCTTTTATAGCAGAACTGCCATCGCATGTGCACTGACCTCCATTAATAATCACATTTCAGGCGAAATTCTCTCTAGTGTCTACACCACAAAAGAAACAGAGCTCATTTTGAGCATACCCTGTTTTGTTGTGGGTTGCCCATGCCCCCGCGGCTAGCCTGTGACGGTCCACCTGGTCCCTGTTGCTGTTGTCCTGTCATGGTAACTTTCCTTTGGATGCCCTGGTTGAGCGTAGCTGCTGGCCAGGCGCCTTGTTCCTGTACTGGGCTGCTTGTGGCCTCAGGCCCCTTTCCACTCTGGATGGGAATGATGGAGGGCAAAACTAATTTAGCATCTCAAAAAACAAGAATAATTAATTATAAACTTCCCACTTTTTAAAATCACCTTATGCACATTAAGCATTTAGGGGAAAGTGGTTTATGGGCAACTGGGAGAAATGCAAGGACATATCTACAACGTTAAAATCCGTCAGGACTGGACGCTGGATTCGTATCCGCCAGGCTGTGGAGAATAAAGATCAGCTCAACAAGGTGATGGTCTCATTATCAAATAAAGTCACAGCTCAACTGTGTTGACATGCAGGGAGGAATTGAAGGTCGTCTCCTCCCCGAGTCTGCAGAAAGATGTGACAGATCAATACGAGGGAAGAAAAGAGGCGATATCTCTGACCTGTCCCCAGCTGAGAATAAATGGATTAATCCCTCCTATAGAAATCACAGCTCCTGATTGCGCCCATCAAATGCTAAGCTGCATTACACTGAAACGACAGCAGCTCGATGTGTACCCCATCTCCCTTGCGCGCTCCCCTCCTCCCCAGCTTTTGTGTTTTGCACTGCTTTGTATTATCCCTGATGAAAATATAATTTGCCTCTTATCTGTGTGCCTAAGCCATACAAATCCAAATCCTCAAAAGTGGCAACTTTCTTACACAGGTATTATGTTTCTCCCCCCACCGCCACCACCTTCAACCAAAAAAGATTAATTACAAGAGTCTTGGATTGGCATCTTTTGTTGCTTCGCACCTGAGAGATGGGCTGAGGGAAAAAAGCAACTGAGGGATGACAAGAAAGGGAGAGAGAGAGTGTGAGGAAAAATAAGGAAAGGAGATAACATTGTCAAGCTCCCGTTGATGACAGCAGAACAATGTGGAAGAGAGAGCACCTGGAGAATGTTCTTTTCACTGCTGCTATAGGGCCCTAGCCGTTTCTTTCCCTTTCCATCTCTCTCTCCCCACTTCACATCCCACTCCTCTTTTTTTCTCCAAGATGCGCTACATCAGATAGCTCTGCGCAGGTTTCCATTAACGCGCTGACACCCAGTTATCTTCATCTGCAGCCAGCCTGTGATTTTGGCTCGGCGGCTTGATCCTCTGGGATGAAGTCGAAAAGCAGCTTATTTCAAATACTATCATATCCCACCAACACATCTCATCAGTGACAAGTATGAATGTTTAACACGCACGCTTTTGTGGTTTTTCAATAAAGATTAATGTGCAATTAAGGCCACAGCAGTAACTTATCAAGCAAGTACAAAAACAGACAGCAGTGGTAATTCTGGACTTTACCGCCGTTACCGTCATTCTTATTTTACCCCCTCCGAGGCCTTTATCATTAAAAGAATACTCTTCTGTCCTGAAAAGAGGATATCAACCTTTAGGAGCAGTGATGAGGTGTCCCCAACTCCACAGATAAATGTCATATTGCTCTCTTTTAATGCCTCCAGGCTTTCTGTGTTCTCTAGGTAAAATGTATGTAAAGACACTGTGGCTTAAATACCAGATCCCAAAGCTTAAGAGAGGAAACTCTTAACAGATCAATTTTTCCAAAATGACACAGACATCACTATGTCATTCCCATAGGTTAGATATCATCTGGACTGCAACACAGACAGTGAGGGCAATCAGTGGCATTTCCTTTCAAAACTGTGTAGTTTCCCATGTGGGTAAAATCTGCTGAAGAGGATCAAATAAATGTCAAACCAAAACAGGCAAAGAGGTGTAGGATAAAAATGAAATCATATGCTCACCGCTCCTGAAAGTTTGACGACTCTGACTTTTTGCGGCACCTGCTGGCGCTCGAAGCTAGTACTCCTTGCCCGCTGCATCACAGTTCTTTTAGCGCCAAGTTTAGGCCCTTGAGCCTGAGCCATGGCTGGACTCGCTGAAGGAGTATCAGGTACGTTCCTTTGAGGAACTTGAATGGTTTGGATCGGAGCACCAGGTCGGTTTACGTTCTGCAAAGCGCTGCTTCTTCGCTGCTGCACTGGCTGCAGCTGATTTTGTTGGGGTTGCTTAACAGGCCGGGCAGGCTGTTGCTGCTGAATGCTGCCTTTTACCATCTGCAGCCGTGTCCTGACATTGGGACGGGGCGCGGGGGTCTGAGCAGCACTGCTGGGAGGGATGGTGTTACCTATATTGCCAGTCTTTAATGTGGGATTTACTGATTGTTGTGTTCTCTGAGGAAACTGTCTTTGCTGTTGTGGTTGCAGTTGCTGTTGTGGTTGCAGTTGCTGTTGTGGTTGCAGTTGCTGTTGTGGTTGCAGTTGCTGTTGTGGTTTGTGTTCTGGTGGTGGTTGCTGCTGCCGCTGCTGCTGCTGTTGTGCTGGAGGTACAGGGTGTGGTATTTGCTTATTTGGTTGCTCGGGCTGAGCTTGTGTAGTAGTGGTGCCTTGGCTTGGTGCCTGGGCATTAAGTCTTTCAAGCAGCTCCTTCTTCCTGACACCAGCCTGCATCTGCCGTCGCATCTCCTTCCTCTTTAGAATCTCCTCTCTCAGACGCTTCTGCTCCTCAATCTTCAGACGATACTGCCGTGTCTCCTCATCCTCATCAGGATCCTGTAGCACAAAACACAAGCTGGAAATATGCCTGCCACACTTCACTTCCTGGATGTAGCACTGTGTCTTATTTTAATCATTAGTGCTTGGGTTGGGCATTAAGTCTAAAGCATGTGAAAATGTCATCAGCAAATATATGATTTGGTTTTTGGTGAATTTTTAGCAAGTAAAAATCCAAAGACTTTAGTATATAGCAAGTAATTTTTTGTACTTATTACACACATCAATGTTTTTAGATTACATTACTTTAAAGAATAATGTATAGTATTATTATTATATATTAATATTCCCCTGTTTTTACTGGCATCTAGTAGCATGTAATGCAACAGTACTACCAGAAGGTGGCAGCAATGAAATTATAAGTTGTCTGCCAGTCTCCTCCAAGCCTATTATAAATTCTAACTAAAACAGAAGAATACCGCCTTCACTAACAATTACTAGACACACATTAGATGCTCTGATACAAACAAAAAAAAGGAAAAAAAAACATCTATGGCCATTAAAAAGTTCTAAAGAATGAATGACAACAACCACTCCATAGTTTTCCAGGTATATAGAGCATATATATCCACAGTCATATGAGAGTGGGTGCCGAGGGGTAATCTTTGAATAGTCAAATAGCTTCCTATGACTACTTTAGAGTATTTTAGCTTGAAATGTTCATCTCTAACACCGATTTCCTTCTTTTACTTTTGGGACACGAGCTTACGATGGTTTGAATTTCATGATGCAGGAAAAACAATGCTGCAAATAACATTTTTGACACTGTGTTGTATACCAGAGGATTTATAAAAAAGTGTATTTGGAAAAAAAAATCAGCACATTACTATAAACACATTATGTATTATCCAAACATGCTCATTTTTTAAAATTTACTTCTTTTGTCCTTGTCTCTGACAAAAAAAAACAACAAAAATTTGATCTTCGAGTCCTGACCTGTTGTGTCACGCCGGACGGCGTGCGTGGAATTTCCTTGCGAACAACTGTCCTGCCTGCTCCCTCAGGCTGTGATTCAGTCTTCGCAACAGCTTGGCCTCTTCCTTTGCCACCGTCAGGCATCGGCTGAGTGTTCTGCCCAGGACGCATCCCCTGTGTTGTCCTGGCAACAGGCTTGATGTTGGCAGCGGGGGAGGTGGGGGTGGTGGCAGGGCGGGCGCTGTTCGTGTTTGTGTTGCCAGGTGCTACAGGGAGCTCACGTAGGTTGCTGTTGCGCTGCTGCATTTGCTTGGAGACAGGTGTGTTCTGAAGAAAAGGCCAAATTTTGTGTTTTCAAACCATTTAGCTCAGTTTTTATTTACTGATTAAAAATAGACGCGATACATATAACAACGATGGCAACATTTTATTCTTTCATTCTTAAACTGCGACCAGTTTAAGAATAAAATAAATGAGATAATATGTTAATCACTCACCATTCTCTGCCTGTTAGACATGTGGCGCTGTTGGGGGTTCAGAGGGCGGGGATTCATCTGTCTTGGGCTGCCATGCCCCTGCTGTTGATGGAAAGGATTCTGGCCATGGTGCATCATGGGGCGAGGCTCACCGAGATTTAGCTGCGGCTGCTGATGGTGGGGTAAGTCCTGCCTATGGTGTTGCTGCTGCTGGTGCATGGGCTGATGGGGTGACAGCGGATCATGATGTGGAAGCTGGGAAACAGGAGGGCCGTGCATTAAGCCCTGAAAAATCAGGAGGAAAGGAAGAAAAGCTTAATGAACACATCTTTTTCTGAAACAACAGGAACAGGACTAGTTTTTCTGAAAGTTGTTCCCAACATTGGAACGAGAAATCTCTACATAATTGAGCTCTAACTTGTGTCCTCATGCATCCAACTAAATAGTACTAAAATAATGCTTTAATCACTAGAGGGCGCTCTTGTCTATGTCTCCAGTCAAAATGCAGCAGTGCCAAACACAAGAGCCTCAACACTTTAGCAGCAATGAATATGATTACTAGTCAGACCAAATTATTGAATTTAGAAAGCACGTCTAACTGTGGTAGAAGAGGAGAAAAAGGGTTAAATAAACAAACATTCACTAAACAAACAGACACAAATACACACAGACATCTAGTGGTTATAGAAATCACTTACTCTTAGTCGTACCTGCATCCCAAACGGAACTTGTGTAGGAGGGAAAAGGTTCCCCTGTTGGCCAAAAGCTTGACGAGGGCCCATGAAAGGCCTGGGCTGGTTGGGGGGTCCACCTTGTTGATTTAAGTTCACCATTCCCGGGTGATTTTGGTGGGGAGGGATGTTGTGTCTTGGGGGTTCTCTCCCAAACAGTCCAAGCGGGCCCTGGCCCGGGTGGTTGAAGGCTGGTCCTGGTGGGCCGAAGCCCATGTGGCCCTGGCTGGGCAGCTGCTGCTGGTGGAGGTTGTTGCTGCTGTTCATCAGAGGGCCGGGGCCCTGGTGATCAAACATGTGCTGCCCTGGAAACCGTGTTGAATCTGTGCGCTCTGTTTCCACATGAGGAATAACAACAACATAAGGGAGATGTCAGCTTTCTTTCCTTGAGACTACACCGGTAACTAAGACTCTGGATGTATACTGTTATAGCATGAAAAACGGATACAGCCAGCTCTCTCAAGGTGAACGGAAAAACAAACATGTTGGTTATTAACTCTGCAAATGAAATATGTATAATGCCATTTCCAGGTTTCATTCTGACGTGTATATAAATATATACACACATGAATTCTACATGAGTTCTGCTAACCAGAAAGCTAGCAGCATACCCTGTAGGTATAGCGCCAGAGGTGATGATGAACAGGGTTAAATATGCTAAGAGAGCTTTGTTATCCTCATCAAGGCTGGACGTGAGACTCACCTCCCATAAAGAGGGGTTCTCTGTCCTGGGGGCCTTGAGGTGGCTGGTTCCTAAAAGGCTCCATGTGATGAGGGGGCCGCTGGGGCTGACCGAAATTACCAGGCATGTGCTGCTGAAAGTCTCCCGGTCCCTGGGAAAACACAAAACTCATGAATTATAGGCCATTCTGGGAACTCAATAATCACAAACAAATTAAACTAATGAAAAATGGGAATTTGTGAGGTATTGCATTGGGCAGAAAGCGCTTGTAATTGAGGTGCTAGGGTCATTAAAAAGATGCAGAATCTTGAGTTGTAAACATCAATATGCATGCCAATATTAAAGAAACCCTTCAGCATGAATTTGTGAGCAAACCTGCATTAATGCTACTCGGGGCTTCTAAAAGGCTTTTTTTCTAACAAGGAAAGGGTATTTCACGAGGGGATAAGTGCCCTCATCTTTGTTTCAACCACTTTGTATGTTAGACAGCTTTCCACTCATCGCATGCACACCACTCCCAATCTATCTTCCAAGGAAAACTAGATAACCATTTAATCCCTCCTTGGAATTCGAATCCCCCTCATAACTGTCTCCTTTATTCTTTTAAACATCCATCTCTGTTGAAAAATTAACCTGCTATTCAACACGTGCCACTTCCACAAATGGGCTGCTTGCCTCCTCCAAGCCTATTGTAAATTACTTAAGATGCTATCAAGGCTTAATCCATCTTTATTCCACTGCTGTGTGGAGGTATTTAGAGAGAAGAGGTGTTAGAAAGCTAGAAGGCCAGAGTCCCAAAAACTTGCTTAACATAAAGTTAATCAAAGAGGCTTACAAAGACTGAGGATCACAATGGTGGCACAATCATGCCATTCTGAAAGGTCAGGCAGGCAGGTTTGCACAATGAGGACTCCAGTGTCCATATAATACCTCTCGAATAACACGGCTCATCCTCTCACGTCTAATCCTTGATAAACAGTCGACTCAGTATGTAACTGATGCAAGGACAGTGCTTAGTTGTGATGGGATAACCGTGACAAATATAACAGAGATGGGCCAAATGTCAAACTATATAACAAAGAATGGAAACTTGAGTTTTTGTTTCTGGGTTTAACATAAGACTGATATCATTTACTACTTGTGCTATTTTCAAAGTAGTGAACACTGCTGTAAATTAATAATAGCTAAGGAGAAAAGATTCCTACAAAGTGTCTGCAGAGCAGGCGTCTCTTTCTCAGACACGACTCATCATCGGATAATTTTTTAAAACGCATTTGTTGTTTAGGTTTAAAACAACACAAGCTTTCTGACTTTAACAGTTAGCTTTGAGCAGATAGAAAGCGCATGCTTGGCTATTTCCTGGTTTTTCCATTAACATTAATCAATATTTAACTGAGAACGGGCACCAAATCAAAATAATTGTCAAAATAATCCTTAGTTGCAGCTCTTTTGTGGTGAAACTAAATGTGTGAAGAGTAAAAATATTCGTAATAATGACTTTAATTGGTGTTGAGATTAATATTTCAAAACCTGTCTCCACCAGCAAAAATTTAATGCAGTAATACTAGAGGCTATGACCCCCAATTCGCCTGGCCTATTAACAATTAAATTTGATGGGATGATAATGTATGATAATCATGAGTAATCAGGTGCCCGCCGATAAATGGGATGTTGCCGGCTGGTATGTCACCTGCATTTCAAATTGTGTCCTTGGCAACACCAGCCTAAATGCAATTGACAGCTGGGGAATCCAACACTATGCTGTTCATCAGTCCAGTTGTCTGGATACCTTTCCAACCCACCCTTGTACTGCCAAAATAGCTCTTTGCTACGGTGCCATCAATAACCAGCACAATCACAGACCTCAAGAAACCGGAATGCTGTGATACTGACACTAAAGGCCAGAAATTTGTGTAAATAAAAATACATTTTTGACAAAGACCGACTACTGTGCAGAGGTCTGGCATCTGGCAGCAGGGTTGTAAATTCACATGAGCGCAATTGGATGCAGCCATTTCCAATGGCTCATTTGCATAAATCCATATAAAAGGCGCTCTCCAGAAAGATGTCAGTCAGTACCAGCACCACCTGATGCCTGAGCATCATTAAGTAGAAGGATGGAGTAACTTAAGGCACCCTGGGTGACTTTCTAGCGAGTGATTTCCTTCAATACAGTAATTACTTTAAAGGCATTTCTGTCATGTCTTGGATGGGCTCTTTGTGAGTGAAATAAAGGACCTTTTCTTTCAGGAAATCACCGACTTAAGATCAGCCCGTCTGACGTGAAATTCTGCCTTTGCAATATGTGGTACACCCGAGCCCCATCAAACCACCACCCCGTTTCACTAATTTAGATACTGTTCGAAAAAGGTCTCTGTGCCTTTGGGATACAAACTTGTGGAAAGTGAATTTTAACTGGCAGTATATCCTGGTTTCACAATTCCATTATATGCCAAGCTGACTAGTCTGAGCCCCAGCCCATCCATAAAGAGCTACTAAGTAAGTCCCGCCACTGCAGCCCCAACCTCTAAAAGTCGACCGCCTAAAGCCCCTATCACGCATTTCCAGTTGTGCAGCCAGGCTCCTATCAGTGTTTACAGATTTTCTTTAACAGTATTTGGCCTGGGCAGACAGGCTAATTGAAGTAATGATATTGCCCTCACTAAAAGGGACGCTAACCGTGTGAAGGAGGAGAGAAAGTGAGGCGAAAGAGAGGTAGAGGAGCAGCTGCTACTCACAGGGAACCTCTGAGGACCCACAGCAGGTCTGGGCTGGCTCTGAGCAGGAGGCATCAAGGGCACTGCAATGAGAGGTAGAAAGAGAGCAAGAGGAGGAGGAGGAGGGGGAGGGGGAGAAAATGAAAATGAGAGGCAGTAGGCAGAGAGAGAGAGGGTGGTGATTGTAGAAAGGAAGGAGACCATTAGACATATCCATGCTAAAGGCTCTTAGTCAGGGGTACATGTTAAATTTTAGCTCAGTGTTGCTGCACAAATCTGCCCCCTCCCCAGTTAGGTACAGACCAGGGAGCTCAAGGAAATAGTAAATACTTGCTTGAATCAACAAATATAAAAGAAGAAATTTCTTATTGTTTGAAATGTTATTTTTTTTAATGGGATTTTCTTAATAAGCATTGGTGAAACCATATGCCAACATCCAGCACTGGTAAAGAAAATTAAAGTGGAACATATAAACTACACAACACAGATGTACAAAAATAAATAAATAAAATGCACTTGCACACATATGCACACACAATCCTAACCTCAGGCACCCCCAGATCTTCCAGCAAATGCCTTTCTCTTGGGAGCACAGCCCACACTGCACACGCTTTCCTAACACAATTTCAATCTCGGCCTGGACAGACAGGCCGGATAACCCATCTCAGTGAATGAATGCATACTTGAGTTATTGTAACACTGTTCATCTTCACTGCCCATACTAACAAATTTAAGACATCTCATCGGGTCATATATGGCATAATTTTGTGAATCTACTCTAAAAAGTGTTTAAATACATTTCCAGCCACCATAAAGAAACATGGCTTAATTTGGGTTTTAGCTTGGTTTTCGCAGCATATGAAAGCCAGGCCAAAGCCCAGATTTTCAACTTCTAGATTAACTTTTATCTTTGTCCTTAATCTGTGTTCATTTCCTGTTTTTTGTTTTGTTTTTAAATTAAAGATGTCTCCATTGCCAGTTACTGTGGTTTAATAAACAGGCAAATAGATAAACAGCCTCTTGTAACTTCACTGAGTTTATAAGAAACCATCAGTTACAATTACTACCACGGCCCAAAGATGAAGAACTGACCATCATCACTAATGGGATGGCAGACTGGCTCGGTCGCCGCCTCAGGCGTGTGTGGCTACACTGAGTGGGGGTTCCCTCCCCACCTCACAGCCGAGAGGTTTGCCGGACAAGGACCCGGGGCAAAACGCTGTGTTGCTTACTTGAAGTTTATGCATCGAAAACTGTTCAATAAACTAATTTTTTCCACTTACAGATTATTTGCAGACACTGAAGCTACAATAACAAACACTGGAAATACTAATGAAGTCACCGTTTGACTGACTTTGTGCGCAGGTGGGATTCTCAGTTTCCTGTCAATTTCTCGATTTTTTGTGTGTTATATCTTTGACTCCAAAAAGTTGCACACAACAAATACGACTCTCTAAAGCAATGTGGTTTCTTATGCATTAAAACCTGTAAATGTGTATATAATTATGAGATATTGGCTTGATCCCCTTGTTAATGGACAGAACTGTTGAATATATAAGTTCTCCAGCAATTTTAGTTTTAACACTAATCCAAAGAAAAACTGAATAAGAGGGATATATTAGGTTAAATAACAAAAGTCACCCAGAAAGCACTGGGTTGACGCTGGAGAAAGGTACCTTGAACGGGTGACGTTGCAGGCCCTCTGAAGTGGGGGTTAATGTGGATGTTCTTAGGTTGTGGAGCCTGTTGCTGGTGATGTGGAGGGAAGTTGGGTGGCGGGGAATTCATCAGTCGTGGTGGCGGCTCCATCTGAGGTCGCAGCGGCGGGGAGCGATGAGACATGTGCGGAGGGATGAGGGGCTGAAGGGGCTGCTGAGGAAGCGGACGCCCGTGATCTTGGAAGTGAGGCGGTCCGCTTGGACGTGAGGGGTGGTGCTGCGGGGAATGCAGCTGCTGCTGATGAGACTGATGAGGAGGAAGCATTCGCGAGGACTGCTGTTAATTGGAAAGAGAAAGGAAAGCAGAGAGGAGGGAAAACCAAAACAACCCGTCAAAACACCTTCCGATCTTTTGGATTCTGCTATGATGCGAGGACACACCAACAAGTCAATTCAACAGCAAGAGCAAAGACAGTATGGTAGAAATAGGATGTACGTCTGTTTTCTTTATGCTGGGTTCAGACTCTGTGATAACAGCCTGATTGTGGCCTCATACAGATGATGTAGGCTTCACTGTTAATCGAAACTGGAGCAACTGTCCTGACAACGTGCTATGTCAGAATATTTTGTGAGGTTGACCATTATGAGCAAAGTAAAACAGGAATGATGCTGCCAGTGTAGCTCAATAGATATCATGTGCAATCATGATTAATAAAGGAGAAACAGCAAGTACTCAGTCATGTCTCTCAGTTACAAAAAGGCAGGTTTTTAATGACTATGATCGCTAACTCTGCCACAGTGACCATCATTAGAGGTAGACAATTTTTGCACTGTGAACCCAGCGTTAGATTTCATCAACCTTCATTCAATAAAAATATAAAATCTTTGAAATATGCTACAAAAATTAAGAAAAACAAACAAAGCCAACACTTAAAAGTCATGCCACCTGCTACCACTGGAATATCCCTGCCATCGATGCATCAAAAAAATAATTATATAGTTAGGTGATGTTTCAAATGGGTCCTTGATAATTGGTCAATATGTTTACCGAGCAAACAAACAAACATGCCAGTGACCAAATTAGTCAAATAGTTAAGCCTGACAACTAGAGTGCCTTGTAAAAAGCACACACTCATTAACGGCAGCCAGCAGGATGTTTGTGGTGTTGGCATGTCATCCCTGTGCCATTAAATTTTCATTTCCAGTGTTTACGTTTGGTTTTGAATTTTAAAGCCTATTAACACTAATTAATACAACCTAAAATAATGCAGTGCTGGAGTTGGATTTCATCTAGCCTTGAAAAAGAATCACTTTAATCAGTCTCAAGCTGTGAACAACGGGGGAAACACCCAACTCATACTTTTATTTGTTACCTGAAGCCTTGATCTAAAAACGTAAAGAAACCCAACACACCTACACAGTTTGTTTTATTTAAAAAAAAAAAAAAAAAAAAAAAGAATAACATTTTTATTTGATAAAATTAATTTACATTGTAACTATTTATATCATATACCAGTGTATAAAAAGGCCCAGGATGTGCTGAAAAAGTATTAGTTACTTGCACATACACATGCACATTATGGTACATGCTCAATGTGACTTTTTCACCAATAATAAATGTATATCAAAAGATTAAATGGTTGGAGCTCAGTCCTGTGTGAAGAGCAAACAATTTTTTATAATGCTGTCTAAATGAACAACTGCTAAATCATTTTCTATAATCCATATATCACTGACTACAGGAGAGCAGAGAGTGCTTTGACTTTCTTTCCATGTGTAATCAACCATTGCTGTGGTGCTTTTAGATAGGAAGGAGAGCAGCAGCAAAATAAATACATGTCAAGTACTTAGACACGCTGCCTTGTAACTGTGACGAATACAAGGAGGTAAAAAGTTGAGCCATTTCAAATCATCTTATTCAGTGAAGCCCTCATGCTCCCTTACAGTGAAGTGACACAGTACTGAGTGATGCAATGCTCTGTGCAGCCAAATAGGAGAACGCTTTAAAAACATTCAGGTGGATGACTTGACAGTGCTTTACCTGCATGCCCATGTTTCCCATCGGGGGGAATCTCTGGTCGTTCATTCTTCCTCGGTTTCCTCCTCTATAATCTCCCATTTCAAACCCTGGGAAGCCTCCTCTTCCTCTGCCTCCTCGTCCCCCACCTCGGCCTCTGCCTCCGTGACGATTTTGTTTCTTCTGCCGTTCTTGCTCCTCGAATTCCATCAAATCTCGCTTGGCCTTCTCTGACAGTTCTGTTTATACGTGGAACAGGAAAAGGAGGCACTCATACATTAAACTTAAATCAACGGAAGTTTAAGTAATGTAAACGAAGCCTATAAGAGTTTAGAGAGATTCAATGTTTCAGCATCTTTAAGCATTCAGGCTGTCAGTGGATACAGAATAAATTATTCCCAGCAGGAATAATTTGTACCTAGTGTTTCAGGGATGTTCCGCCTTTTGGAGCCTGCATCTGCCAGGCGCACAACAACGCCCTCCTTTCTTTCAGATTTGAACCTTATGCGGCCAGACTCTTCATCTTCCTCGTCTTCTTCATCCGATTCCTCCTTTGTTTCTTCTTCTTCTTCTCGCACAGCCTCATTTTCACCCTGAAGGACATGCTCCGATGTTAGAAACAGAAGACGTCTCCTATCCTAACATTTGCTTCACCATTTTTACTCTGTGGCTTGCTGTGTTTAATTTCATCATTGGCTTTATTGCATGAAAGGACATCCTAAAATTCATGCTGGTGTTTATTGAATATACACCAACAGTTGGGGGCCAGTAGCCAGAAGGTTAAAGCATATACTCCCATTGCTACCAATCAAGCTCTATGCATTCCTAGCTAACAAAGCCAGCCCTCAAGCTTGATTGTACCATGTGAAGTTGTAGCACCACTTGTTCATCCCGTTTCAACACTGAAATAAAAACAATGAATCTAAAGAAGCTGGCTTCAGAATACCTCCTCCATGTCATAGACTCTATTCCCTTCAGCAGTGTCTTCATTCTGCTGATTTCCCTCCACCTCCTCTGTGTCCTCCCCTGCGCCCTCCTCCTGCTGGGCTCCATCTTCATCAAGAGGCTCATCACCATAGGGGGTTTCGTATTCTTCATCCTTTAAAGATGAAACGGTTAATATGCATCAATAAATTGACAACAGATTTCTGATTAGGACCGGCAATGAGCAAATAATTTTTTATTTTTCCTGTTTCTGTTGAAAATAAAAAAACATTCTGTTTAATAAAAATGCTGTTATAGATTATCTTTTTTCCCATCACTAAGAGCTGAAATGAACGCAAGAGGTGACATGATGACATACTTTGCAGTGCAGATTGATAAAATTTCAACTTTTCTCATTAAAAAAGGACAAAAAAAATAAATAAAATAAAAATGCTATGGTGAGGTTTTTGGGGAGGCACCAGACAACCCCACCCCTTCCAAACCCAAATTATCATAACAGTAGGAGCAAGGCTTCATTACTATTCCTGACAGCATTTGAAATTCAATGAGATGTAAATGTTTGACATGATATACAGAAATGCAGGCGCAGATAAAAACACTCCTCCCCGCTTCAATGATGGTGAAAATATCATTGACTGACTCCTCACAAATCACTCCGTTACTGTCCACGCTGATTTCACTTCAACCCATGATGCAAACACTGAGCTGTGATCCAAATACACAACTCAGTCAAAAAAAAAAAAAAAATCAACACACAAAAGGTGCAACATAGCTGGAATATGAGCTGCCAGCGATTCCAGCATCCGAACTGCACAATACCCTCTAACAAATACCAATGGCTGAATAAGGTCAGATTGTATGTCTTGCAGTGATGTTAGGTGATGTTAGGTGTTGTGCTCCATTAACCTGCCAGCAGCAGCTCCACGTAAAAAGGCAGAAATGGGGGGGGGGGGGGATATTCCAACCAAACCAGGCGGATGGACAGTAAGCCCCAAGGGAGGCACAAGAACAGCTTAATCCTTTAAACTGTTCCACAAAATGCTCAATGAATACCACAGTGAGCAAAATGTCAAGGCCATGCAGTCTAGTGACCTTGTAAACAGGCATTGCAGATAGCTGAAATACACCTCCACACCTGCAGACATCTCCAAAATATCCAATCCAAAATAGGCAGCCACTTGTGCTAAGAAGGTCAACATCTTATCGTTGTTTGGAGAAAGACGGTAGGCTAATATATCTCTGTCAGGTGACACACACAATCACACCATGGTAAATGGAGCATAACAGACATTTGCACATGGATCTGGTCTTATCTTTGATCCTCTTAGCCCAGGCTAAGAGGAAAGGAAAACGAATAAAAGGGAAACTCACATCAATCATTAGAAAACTGTATTGAGTGTCCTCGGGAAGGTCAATAATCTTTTCACCTGCATGAGACTTTATCAGATCCAGTCTAAAGGCAGAGATAAAAGCCCCCCACATTAACCTCTGCCGATTGGCAGCACATCTCCCTGACACAAAGCAGCTTCTTACTCCCCCAAAGATACAAGGCCCAAGGTCACAATGGCACAGGGATTTGGAGGCGACAGCAGAGCATTACCTCACGCCAAACAAGCTGTCAACAAAACTTTGTCAGCAAGATGGAGAAATTAACTGGCAGGAAGTGATAATGAATCTAATCCTCCCCTGCCAAAAAACACCGACCAACATCTCCTTCTCCTGAATAGATTTTCAATCCTGACTGACCCTGTACTGAGACAAGAAAATTGACATTATCTCTTGGACACAATAGAGCTGGGCAGAAAAGGGGGAGAGAAATGTGTGTGTGTTTAGGCATAGATTTGAACAACTGAGGAAATGTGAGAACTCACTTGAAATTCACCATCAATAGGCTCATTGATTTGGATGTTTAGCACACCATCCTGATAGTCGTCGTCAGCCTCTGCTGGCTCTCCAGCGTAGCCCATTTGGTCTTCGGAAATCTCTGCGCCATCTTCTTGGCCATATTCCTCTGTATATGCCTCATCCTCTTGCTGGTACTCTTCCGCCTCCTCCACATCCCCTTCTTCGCAGCCCTCTGCACCGAGGTTCACAACGTCATCGGTATAGTCTGCTTCCTGTGAGTTGTCCTGCTGGTCATAGGATGTGCCCAGGGTATATGTGGTATTGAGGCTGATATCCTGACCACTGAGAGGAAGTGAAAACATTTTTAACATCCCATAAAACAGAAATGAGGGATGATGGAAGTCTAAGCAAAGATGAGGACACAGATATAAGTGGATTACCTTTGATCTACGTCTTCATCATCACTTCTGAGAAGATCATCATTCAGCTCTTCATCTGACATTTCTGATGGATTCTGAAACATACAAACAAACAAACAAACAAACAAACAAACAGGGCCATTATGGTGTTAAACATACTGTTCTTTAGATGTGTGCGTGTGTTGGTGTGTCTGTTTAAGGTGTGGGGGCAGGGGACCACCTCCAACCCCAAAGGATGCTCTATTCCCATGTGGTGAAGGCAATCTGGACAGGTCAACAGAGTGCTTTTTTGTCCACTGTACTTCCTCCTGGTTCACATCAACAATTCCCCCTGTGGAGGAGCCACCTGCTACAAATCCACTGATCGCATCACTTTCTAAATGTTCCACAAACACCATCAACTAATGTTTAGGATGTTGTTTTCCGGTTTTTAAGCAGAGAAACCATACCAACAGCTTGGCACAAAGCGCACACACAGCAAAAAAAATGTGACTTTTAAAAGCTTTTAGCTTATTCTTACCTTTTTACCTGACAGCCAGTCCTCTTCCAACAAATCCTCTTCCAAATCACTTTTGTAGCAAAAAGACAAACAATGACAGGTGAGTAGAGTTAGACATCAGCATGTTACTTAATACTGCCTTACATAATACTGTCAACTCTCTATTCAACTAGCAAGTTAAACCTGTTTAGGTAAACTCTTCTTAAAAAAAAAAAAATAAATATATATATATATATATATATATATATATATATATATATATATATATATATAAAAAATTCTCAACTTTTAACAATAATAATATTATTGCAATAAAAGATAAGTAATTTCAGCAGCATCTTGACCAATACAAGGGATGTAAAAGTTCTAAAACACAGGCCAAAATCCATTACACACATTTCAATGATAACAGCAGGTTGTGCCATTTAATATAATAAAGAGATGGATGCAATAGTTTACCTCTCAAGATCATGATCTTCACCTCTCCTTCTGCGTGATCGCTCAGCACCGGGTTTGTCATATTCATCAAAGTCAAAATCTGCAAAAAGGACAGTTGTGCTTCAACATTAGCTCTAACAAGAGCAACGTAAAATACTAACAGAAGGCTCCCACATGGATTTAGAGGTGGGTGGTAGGCGGCAAGCAGGATAGTGGCTCGAGCCACTTTTTTATCATT
The DNA here is from genome assembly GCF_057381845.1 of Rhamphochromis longiceps. Classification (NCBI taxonomy): domain Eukaryota; kingdom Metazoa; phylum Chordata; class Actinopteri; order Cichliformes; family Cichlidae; genus Rhamphochromis; species Rhamphochromis longiceps. The sequence continues at coordinate 22,484,053 of NC_140565.1, read as the reverse complement.
TATGCAGATCTGTTAAGACCAAATCACATGCGGCGTTAGTAAGATTTAACAATGAACAATCACTTCGTTACACATAAAGCAGGATAAAAATCACTCCATGAAAATAAATATGTCTGCATTTTCAACATGATTTGGGAAATCTGGCAACGGCTTAAAATAACTACAAAATATATAAAAATTAGTTTTAAGGTGAGACATAGCCCACATTTTCTTCATATGCCATAGGCCTATTATTCTCACTATGATGCTTGTTTTAGTGGGACCGTGTATCCATTAAAAAATGGAGGAGGCTCCTTGCCTGTACAATTAAACTTTTACATTTACTTTGCAAATGTTGGTCAAAAACACTGAAGACTAGTGTCTCTTTTCTACCGGCCATGATGCAACACTTGAGCTGAACGTCAAGCCACACATGAATTTATGTCTTGGCAGGACTAACGCAGATGGGCATGTTTCTCCACCATCACGTTAAAGCTGAGTTGTAGTAAATCAAAATATATTAAAATATTTAAATTTTGGGTTGGAAACTAGCGCTTTTACGAATATATATTTTATGTATCTTAAAGCTAAGAAATTCCTTTAATATGTAAAGCATTAGACTAACATTATGGAATCGGGCTGCACAATTAATTGAATTTTAATCTCGATCACCATTTTGGCTTCCCACAATTAATTGAAATTGATCAAGCGACACTGAAAACGCGTGCTTCCCCAATGGAACACAAAGCAGAGGCAAATCAAGCGCTTCCTAAATCAGCACCTGACCACGTGCCTGCATGTGCCAATCACAGCTGTTCCCTGTGCAACAAAGCTTCAATTTTCCTGGACTAGTCTGGACAAGTAACATAATGTTAAAAGACAGAAATACAACAAACGTCAAATGTCTAATACAGCAGGTGGTGAAGAGAACATCATTTGTTCTTTGGAAATACTTTGTATTTAAGGCAAATTTTGTCAACCAACCAGCAACACAATGAACTTATTCAACTCCCTGAAAACACACCACAAACTGCTCTGCAATAAAGGCTGAGGGAAAAAGCAATGGGTGCTCAGACATCCATGAAAGTGAGCCTGTGCAGTGCATCAGTTTCCATCCAGCTCACAAAAATACACTGAAAAACCAATGCAATCACATTTAGCCAAAATAAGCACCCAATAAACACTTTGCATAATGAAAGCTTCAGAAAAATGATACATTTACTGGACTAAAGATGGGCTACCTCTCAGCGCAATCATTTTTCCAAAGTAGCAAAACCTGCACTATATGCAAACAATCAAAGGGTAAATAAAGAGGAATCTCTTTTCAAGTACTTTGCTACAAGTTTTAGTCATATCCATCGCCCAGGTTTGATTAATGGAATGAAATACTTTATATTTTCCTTCTAGGAGATGCACTTGAGTCAAGTGAATAAACACCTTGTCTGAAAAGTAGAGCAGGGCGATATGGCCAAAAATATTTATCACGATATATATTTGAAAATTTGCGATAACGATATAACCGACGATATAATTGATGCGAGACAAAATACAACTCCACAACATTACTAGCGCAAAAAGACAACCTTCCATTTATTTTCACTTAAACAAGAAGCTGGTTTTTATGTACATTAAAGCTTTATAAAAATGTAACAGTGCAAATGCAAATTCCTTGCTGAAAGTTTAACCAAAAGGCATTTCCAGTAGAAATGGGCTGACATATCCTGAGCATAACCATGTATAATATCCACTGAAGTTAAAAAGAGGTGCTTTGCAACATTAAACTGCAGTGTGCAGTACGCATTTTTCGGACCATAAGGTGCACGGGATTATAAGGCACATTAAGCGAAACAAAGCAGTCAGATAAATCAAACTTTATTAAACTCATTCTTCTTGCTTCCTCCACTTCTGTACCATTGATTCATTAATGTTGAATTCTCTGGTAGCTGCTCTATTCCCATGTTGTTGCAGTATATTAATGACTAACCTCGTATTGTGGATGGATTATCTCAGTTGTTCTCCTGACTGAAGTTTGGTCCGTTTACAGCATCCTGCCATGCGATTGCATTTGTCTCTAACCATGAAGAACCTTCACGTTAACTTTTATAAGTGGAAAAGTGTTAGTGTTCGTCCTCCAGCTTCACTGTTTATGTTATGCTAACATAGCTGTGTCGCTAGCGATCACGTAGCACATCATTATATACCAGCTAGCCAAACTTCAGTAACCCTACAAACGTCACTGCTGTTTAGTTTCCTGTCTTCATTTATGTTGGAAGTGATAGCAGAGCTGTACATTTGAATTTTTTCAGAAATCTCTCAGTCAGAACATGCAATATCATGCTTAGGTAACTAGCGAAACTAGCGAGCTAACTTCCGCTAGCTTCCTGCTAACTTCTAACTCCGTTAAATGTAATAACTTTTGTTTTCATGGATGCCTGGAAGTTGAACTTTATAGTTACACCTGGTAAAGCAGCAATGCTGATCGTTTTATTAAAGATGAAAGAATTTAGACAGTTTTTAACTCTAAGTGATGCTGCAGTGTTGTTTGACCTGAAGCATACGGAGTTTAGGACCCAGATTTCTCCCAGATTTAAGAGCATCTTAGAACGGCCGCTTGCATGTTCTGCAAAAAAATGTGCTTTGTTGTGTATCTGAAGGACAAACACCAAACCAGTTCCACATCACGGAAGTTGCACCATTTTTACAAACCAATTCTGGTTCATCTGTTTCACTCAACAATCGGCCATGTGCGTATGAAAACAAAGGCACTGCGCATGCGCGTTTTACTCCCATTCTATCGCGATATTTCATTTTCCTATCGTTGCCTAACATTATACCGGTATTACCGTGAACGGTATAATATGGCCCAGCCCTACTGAAAAGCTTCTTTAGTTACCTGAAATGTAGCACAGTGTATTTTTCCTCAATAAAAGCAATCAATAATCAAATGATTGTCCATCTTTTTATTATTATTTTTTTATTATTTTGGCCATAATTTTGCAGCCCTGCAACAGACCATGTGCTTTTCACAATCTGAAATGCCCCTAAACTGCAAACACCCTGCTGCACATGCTCCTTACCCCAACAAACTGCCGTTATTGTTGCAATGACATGTGTATCAAGAGCCTATTACGCAAACTGATCAAACTCTTTGAAACCTTTCAGAGAAAGAACACAGATCGTCTATCATGGACGATCTTAATTTGTCACAGTAGCCAATTCAGGCAAACCAACTTTATTTATATAGGAATAGGTTAAAAAATACACATAATACAAAGGAGTGCAGTGTACAATGATGTGTACTCAATAAGCGATGGGCCTCGTGTCAATAAAAAGGCACATCTGATAAGTTTAAAGGCAGTGATCAATAACCCGATTTTAGGTTTTGTTTGAAAATGGCTAGCACTGACGCAGATTTGGCCTCCATTAAATCAATAAATGTTCCGTTCAAACGTTATAGACCCTGATGCAACTGGGGTAAAACTCACTGCAGCAACATGATCAATGAATGTCAAAGCAGCTGAGATATTAACCACTCTGATCAGAACTTTCAGAATTAAATCAGAGAGATAAAAGAACACAGATCAAATTATGTGGGCTCACCTAAATCTGAAGAACTCAATTTTAGCAGGTTTTCCAAACAGCCTTGAATAGAATCTGTCAGGCTCATTCTATTCAAGATAGCATCCCTACACTTAGAACACAGCAAATGCGCAAAATGCAACCTCTGATTCTCTGAAAGCCAGACATCATATGAGCAAAAAAAGGGACGGATGCTCAAAATACTGACAAATTGAAATTGTTTAAATTAGGGATGCACTGACTGATCAGCCAGGGATTGGAATCAGTGCATTTTCAGCATTGTAAGCCCTCTATATCCAATTACCAGCCAGTGTGTTTCATACAGGCCACATACTAAAATTCCTATTAACATGCAAGCGCTTCAGTGTGAGTGAAAACAAAAAGTTAATCAAAGTAAGGCATGAAACTAGCACGAAAACATTTGTAACAACAAACTTAATAAGACACTTAAAACACCCTCACATAAACATTTTAAAGAAGCTACCAAACGCAACTAAAGCTAAAGCTATCCAAAACCATCCAGCTATCCATCAATCTAAAGACATCAGAGCCAGTCACAAAGCAGAAGCCTTGGTATGAGAGAAAAATGTCAGCGTCCTGTTAGCAAAAGTTGATTTTTCTTTGTGCACGCTATCAATTATACCCCTTAGAAAGAAAATCAGGATTGGCAAAAGCTGATAATGAAAGGTCACACAAAATAAATAAATAAAAATCAGACTCAACCAAGAAAATTGCGATCTCTACTTTGATTCTAAGACGGGTGGATATAACAATGTGCTCTGCTCTGCTGACTTCGACAAAGCTGGAAGAGGCTCAGGTAATTTAATTGTGATTTAAATATCAAGCTTAGCTCATGGGCGTCCTTCTACATCCATGAACCTTTCTCGCCTCTACCCATCTCGAGCAGACCATCCTTCATGACCCTCCCCAAAACTAAGGCTGGTGCTCCCTGACAGACAGTCGAGCATGAAACTTTTATCTGGTAAATTACACGATGTAATTCAGAATAATTTTCTGTTTTATCAGTAAAGTGTTAAAAGCTACACAGCATGGCGGGAGTCACTGCTGACGGTGGGAAGTCGGGTGTATCTGTAGTGAGAACGCTTTGCACCTTCAGAGTATTCAAACAGAATGAAGCAACACATCACGTCTTTCCCTCCAAAAATAATTCCAATAATTAATAAAGATAAAGCGAATGGAAGCATGTCGGCCAACAGCAGCACAGCCAACCATTAAAAACAAGTTTAACAATGAACTCCCACTGGTAGACATTTTCATCATTCACAGAGCCTACTACCTTGTCTACAGTCTATGGCAACGTCAACGAGAGAGCCACTTGTGCTATTAAGTACCAAACAACTGTTGCAGGAAGCATGTGTCACACATAAACACACACAAGGCATGACATGCAGGTTTCCACCGGCAGTGTGCTCAGAGGTTAATAACTGTGTGTCAGTGATGCAACAAGAACTATATTCAAGACCCTGAAAATAATGTAGCAAAATTTAATTAACCTATTATCAATTTTAATTTTTACATTTGCACATTTTCTGTTCTGGCAAAAGTTATTCTACTCAAAGGGCAAATTAGCAGCTTTAAAATGGGCTCTTGAATCTGGGTTGCCTAATAATTCAGTCTCTGCTCATCTAATTATTCTGTATCTGTGCTTTCAGCTCGAAAATCTACTCTGACAGTAGAGCCTGATAAAGCTGCCATTTTTAAATAACATCCTAGAAAAGCAGCCATGCACTGAGCATGGGATTTCAACAGAAAAACTGTTGTACAGTTGACCGCCATCAGTGTCAACAATAATTATGTATGAGTCAGTTGTTTAATGGACTGCTAAAGGCACGAATCACAAACTCTTACATTTGGCATTGAAGTTAGGCTAAAAAAGTTGCTGCATTCATGCAGTGCAGGAGAATAACTGGTTAATTTAACATATGAACTTGACAAAAAGAAAGGCCATAGCATTCCAGTATGCTCATGCTGTCAGAAACGGTAATCAAAATAAAATATCTAAGTGTGATTGCTTGCTAAATTACATACAGGCAAAAATACAGCCAGAGCTGGCCCATAAAGACAAATAAAATAACCCATAAGAAGAAGTAGATGGAAAAAACCAAACAAACAAGTAAAAAACAAAACATAAAATCTGTTTTTGGTAAGAAATCTCATGTCTAATGCCTGTAGTGGCTCTTTACTGCTGTTTAACAAAGTCCCAATGCAGTGTGTTTCATCATGACTTGTTCAGTGGTGCATATCAGACAGCTAGCAAGATGTGGTCTTATTTAAACGCTATAATATTTCATTTAAATTGTATTTATACAGGGCCAAGTGACAACAACAGTCGAATCAAAGCAAGTTATATTGTATGGTAAAGGCCCTACAATAACAGAGAGAAACCCCAACAAACAAACAACCACCCTTTAAGCAAGCACTTGGCAACAGTGGGGAAAAAGAAAGCAGGAAGAAACCTCTGCAGGAGTAGGCTCAGGAAGGGGAAGCCATCTATTCCGACTGGTTGCAATATTTTTATTTTAGGTTGCCGCCAAGTCGCAATTCAGTCATCCAGTGTGAGGTCCTTCATCCAAGTCAGTATGGCCTCCTAAATGTAGTCTGCCAATGTAGTAGCACAACTGATGTGTAGAAAATAGGATTGCAGCTGTTTGATGCATTATCATCCTCTTATTTATACTGAATAAAGTGACATTTTTAACTGCCCCCTCCAGCAATCTCTTAGAGATCCAATCTCTGTATGGGTTTTATTTGAGGTAAAAGCCATTGGTCAGTCCGGCCTTGGGGTCCCAACCAATTCCAAAATCCAAATGATCCCAATTTTGTTCAAGTGTTTAGAGTCTGGTGCCTGTATTTTACCGCTTGTAATCAAATGTATTAACTCTTACTGTAATTGTGATCGTAAGATGGCCTCTACAAAGCAATGCTATCTAAACACAATGTAGGAATCACTATGGGGACATACGGACCGCGTTAACTGCGTCATAGTGCCCTTATAGAAATGTGCAGTTGTGAGTATAGCTACGATACTGGCGAAAAAGCCATAGAATAACAGCCTGCACTGCAGGTAGTTAGGTGCATAATCAGTGTTAATCATCCATAAAAGAGTATGTTGTGGGGGGTGGCGACTACCTTGAGCTATCAAAATTAGCTATCGATAAAAGCGCTACTGCGATCAAAAAGGGGAAAATACCTGATTAGAGAACCATTATATCTGCTTTAAAATTCAAGAGAAAGCAAATAGGACCCATGGCTTATTTTATATTATGCTTAGCTATTCAGGAATCAAGTGGGTTTTTTTTAATCCCACCAGATACCAGACTAGCAGCGAGCGTATTTGCAAATAATGTTAGCAAACAGGCCAAAAAGGAAATTCAACGCTAATCAGCGCTTGACTTTGTCCTCAATGTATTAACAATAGCTTTGGGAATTATGCACAGCTGGAGCGTATTACAAATTTAAACTTGTTGAGTTAACGTTGTGTCCGGTATTTTCGTCTGCTTATATTCGTTTTCGTTTTACAAAGCTGGTTTAGCTAATGGCTAGCGTGCGGCCTTCTCTCATTGAAGCCGTCTGTTGACAGTACGAACGAGCTAAGTTAGCTTGACTTAGCTCTGAGGCTAACTTAACACTATCGACAAAATCAACTGATATTACTCACCCTGGTCGTTGGATGACATGATGCAAGGCCCGTCCCGCTTAAAGTGTGATTACTGTACTGCAGAGTGCATTTAATCTTCAGTACTTCACCATTTTCATGGTTTAAAATATGAGACTGGCAAGAGCTTCTATGCGGCAATGACTTCAGATCACGACCAGGATACAAGCATGCTAGAGATGGGTTTGCAGCGATGATGCATTGTGGGTGGGGAAAGTCCAGCTCCCTGGATCGGTTTGCTGCAGGAAATCGAGCTCTCTCCGTAGACATATGTTCGCCCTCTACTACTAGGCTACATGCAAGATGAGGGAGGGATATTTACTTTACATCTGGATAAGGTATGAAGTTGACTTCGTATTAGTTCTACAAAAAGCATACATCATTAACACAATAATAAATCTGAATATTATGTGGCATATTGGTAAGTAAGTGTATTACCTATAAATTCAAAGTGACCTTTTCAGCCTTTTTTCAGGTTAGGGCAGCTGTGGCTCTGGAGGTAGAGCGGGTCTACCATCAGGCTGGTGGTTTGATTCCCAGCACTTTTAGTATGCATGATTTACTGGGGATACTGAACCCGCAGTTTCCCCCGAGCGTGAGCGTGTGAATTCTTAAAAGTCATTAGGCATAGAAAAAAAATTGTGTATGTGTTTGATTGGATGAATAAGGACTGCAGTAAGAAAGCACTTTAAATGCTCAAATAGAGTTCTGCACTACATAAGTACCAGCTCATTTACAAAATTCAGTACTATACAAAACTTTATTGAAAAGTATAAAATGAAGGGTACATTGCACTGCAATACCTTTAATCTATTCTCCTTTTTGTAGTTAAGCATCATCCACAGAGGAAAAAGAGATGCACATTTTAAGTTCCTATGCGCTCTCTGTTCTTTAAATGTTTTCTGCTTCTTTCCCCCACAGCTTTAAACATTCATGGTACTCATTCAATTTTTAATAATCATTTAAGAATGAACATGCTTTAGCTGGATTAATCCTGCCTTCAAACCTCTCCTTGTAATGTTTTTCCAAGGTATGAAAAATTAGGATTTCCACCTGTGTTGGGGAACTACTTGCACTAATGGAAGGATAATGTTATAGAAACATAATGGTTTTTGTCATGCATTATTTCGGCAAGGCTGATGAGGTTTTTATAACACTTACACCAGTGGTAATCCTGTTATAAATAAAGCCTTTTTTAAATTCTAGTTTTGCAGTTTTATTTTTCTAATTCCAAAAAATACATTTTAAAACCAAAACTTTTATCTTCCTTTTTGCTATAAAAAACACACCTGTACTCTTGCACAATATCAAAGCTTTAGTGGAGACTGTTCCCTAAAAGGGACAGTGGTGCTAGGTACTTCCTTATCCTTTTGCCAAGTCTCAATCAACTCTCTGATAACTTTGCTCCCTAAAGGAAGAGTAGACAGCTTCTGCACTAAGAAAAAACAATGACTAACAACAAAAATCAGGAGTCTTTTTTCTGATTGAATCCGAAACTTGGAAAAGGAAACTATTTCAGTCCCCTGCTCAGCTGAATATGCTATTTTGCACACATGAAATCATGAAGAACAGAAGAAATACTTGTTATCTTTAGAAAGGAAACAACCTCAGGCATTCAAAAGGTTGCATTTATTGTCTTGGCATGAGATTTTTTTTTCAATACAGAGAAGAGATCACAAACTGGCTTAGAACACTTGAAACTCATGAATAATACAAAATATTCTGGTTGTTAATTGGATTCCATATGTTTCAGTGCCACATAAATACATTAACACTAGAACAGAGAACAAAGAGAAACTTCTTTCCATTGGTCAGCTTTATGCTAGTGGGTGAAGTTTGCCCTTAGGGTGTCTGCTAGAAAGCCTCAAGGCAGAAGACTTTATGAAGTCTATGGTAAGCTAGTATAAAAAGTGAAACGTGTTGGAATAGGGAGGAGGTAAGGGTGGATGAATGGGCAGAGCACAAGACTTTCTCCTGGGAGACACCTGGAGTTTGTGTCCCATGTGAAACCAAGAGTCAACTTTGGCCTTTGTTAGGCTTTGTTTTCAGTTGTATTTTAGTTTAAACACAGGCGTAACAACTCTGTAACGGGCCTGGGGCAGATATTTTTTGGGCCCTTACTGCCACCAGAGCAAAAACACCATCTCACATTCTCTCTATATTTCTCAATAATCAATACTATCAACAACATCATTCTAGCTTTTGAACAGCACTGTGGACAGAAGCTGCACTCAGAAGTCGGAGAATGGACACATTTAGTGCTCGTTTAGTGCTATAAACTCGACTAGTTAAAGTGACATGAAGACAACTGTATTACTATAAACATGGAACAAAGGAGAGAAGCCCATTGACCACATTCAACAATCATTTCCAGTCGACCAGCTTCTAGATGTATTTTCACATGTAGGTGGTAATAATGTTTCAGTCATTTAGAAAAAGAACTTTATCTTAGCAACACATTGATAACACTGCTCAAATACAAAGTCTATCATCCTGCTCTCTTCTCTCCTTCCTCTTCTGAGCACCACATTTTTACTTTGGCTTGCTAAATATAATTTATAATGCTGCTATGCTGACAAAGTCCTCTATAGTACAGCCTACAGAAAACTTGATGTCAACAAGTTCGTGCACATCATCCATGGGCACCAAGGTCAAGAAGACAAGTAAAGTATTTCCCAGCATATTTGTCACCAAGACTTTTCAGAAATTCAATTCATAAGGAAAATGTATATTACATAAATCAAGTTAGCTAGAACCATGGCTTAAACATACGGTGAAACATTTATAATAGAACAAAGCAAAAGATCATGATATGAGCTATGGAAGTTTGTGGGGTTCTCTTCCACGGTCTTCACGCTGTACAGGCTCCAGTGATTCTTTTAAAAAGCAGCTGAAGACATTTCTATACAGACAAGCTTTTAATTCATTTGTTGTTTTATTTTTTCATTTTATTGTCTTATATTTATTTCTGGTTTTATTGTAAAACACTTTGTGATTTCTATCTGTGAAAAGTGCTATTTATATACATTTTACTTACTTTTACTTACTTATGAGTTAAAACAAATCCTTTTACAGTCGGTAGCAAAAGTACCTTCATCAAATTAACTGTCTATATGTAGGAAAACTTAAAGGCAAGCAGCTTTACATTGTTTCATGGTTCAGCCAATAGAATTCATATTTGTCATATTCTATTTGAAAAACATAAAAAACTCAACAACTTATGGCAACGGATATTTAAGATTCTGCACAGTATCTATCCCAATGATCAAACAAAGAATGAGAACAAAAGCTCAGAGTTCCTCGAACTGTTTCCCTTCTATTGAAGCATTTAGATGACACTTGGGTTGATTTGATCTGCTCATCAAAGACTTGTTTAAGTAGCCATTATTCGCTTGTTATAAATATGACTTCCCCCTATTTTACAGAAGAAACTTGATTATTACCTATCATTATATGTCAGATATTGTCAGACTAACAGATATTAAGAGAGTAAGTAAAGTAAGTAAAGTAAAGTAATATCAGCAAGACCAAAAGCTCAATGAAAGCTTTAAAACAAAAATGATGCCAATTGCAGAATTTGATAAACAAAGGATGCAAGACTCTAGTCAGAAAAAGAACTGCAATGGCTACTGTTGTGGTTATCTTGATAGTGGTCTGTGAACCAAAAAGGGGAACAAAAAGGCCAAATGGATGATTGGATTAAAACACAGTATTTCAAAGTGACTGAGTTGAAAAGAGATAATCTATTTACTGATCACTTAAGTTAGAGATTAGCGTATCAGTATCATAAGTGTGTAAGACATGGTAGGAATAATTAAATCTGAGTGTATCTTTTCTCTGGAGTTGCACTGAGTTGTACTGACTTTCACCGAAGAGAAGTGGCTCATTCTTCAAACATGCGACAGCCTCTAGTTTGCATGTTTATGGAGAAGCAGGATTCACACCCTAAATACACCTAAAAGCTATGCAAGGACCTGAAGTAGGGCTGAATGTTCCTCCACAACCAACGGACCACCTGCCCCAAACAGTATTTAGTGTTAAAATTGTTATAGATATCATAATTTCTAAAAATGTGTTTAAAATTGACTAAATTTAGAAATAGAAGTACCTTCTTACAATATTAAGAGACTATAATTGAGAAGGTAGTTCATATGGATAAAAATATTATTTAAAAAAGTACTATTAAAGCAATGACATGGCCTAAATTCTTTGCGCATTCTTCACATCCATATTGGCAATTATACACACACACATATATATATATATATATATATATATATATATATATATATATATATATATATATATATTGGCATAATATGTAATAACAGCAACTTAACAATTTCTATTTAGCTAACAATTAGCTAAATTAATAAAATGGCCACATATTGATATTCATCTTCCAGCATGTCCTGACTGTGAATATTTTTAACATTAGCTAAGTCAATATATTGAAGGCATCGCTTATATCCCCCCCTTTTTTAACATTTAGTGTTGGGGTTTGGACATTTCTGTTGTTTGGCTGTTGATATGAATGAGAAAGGATGGGGAGGGGTAGTTTGAATGCTCTTCTTCCACATGGTCCTAGTGCATGCAGTGTCTCCCTGGTTGTTATGTATTACATTTGTTTATAGACTGTAAGTAGTAGAGGGGTCCAATTCTGCATTTCCTCTTTGTACGTATACCCCACCGTCTACCACTTTTTAATAACAACCGTAAATTCGACTGTACAAAAATCAGTCAGGGTCCATAGATGGTCATTGTTTCTGGAATTTCTTCAGTGGGGGTCTCTGATCTGCTTTGCAGTCAAATTTTATGTTTTGATATCTGGAGGTGGCATCTGAATGTGCAGAGCTTCTCTCACTCACATGAGTTGTAGCTTTACTTTCCCCTGCAGGCAGGTATCATGACTCATCAGATCTGTTATTTGCTGCAAAGCTGTCAAAGTTAAAAAACAAAAAAACAAGTGCTTGGTTTTCAGTTTTAATGTAACAGAGTACAGCTGTCATGTAAATGCTTGTCCTTTTCAAATGGTCACTTTGGCTGAAATTCAAAATCTGGCCTTATCTTTATTCATTTCACTCCTTTGATTTTTCTTCCCTGTAAGGTCACAGCCTGCTTATCTCAACGCTATTTTTTCCCCCTCTTTTGTGCTTAAGTCTGGGAGTCAAAGTTTCGTCTGAGTCTGGCCGTTAGACTACAGCAGAATTCTAACCCCCAAATTCCTCTTGGGCTGACAAACGTCAACAAAGACCCCGAGAGACACCAAAGAGAGGTGAGCAGTGAACTGAAGCCTCATTGTATTGGCTCATTATGGGGTCCCGCAGTGAGGAAGAAGCTATTTTGTAGCACCACAAGGTCAATATCTGAAAGCCAGGGTGATGGAGGGGATATGCTGTGAGATTTTTAATTTGAGAAAGTGTAACGGGACTTTGTTAGTGAAATATAGTCGGTGAATTCTAATAGACTGCAGCTACTGATAGACAAAATGCGGACTTTGCCTTTATTTTTTCTTTTAAACTAATATGAAAAGCTGTTTATCCAAAGCATTGTGAATTTGCAGACACACCCAATACTGTGCTGAAATTTAACAAGCCCATATTTATAATAGTTTCCAAGTTGGAACCAAAATTGTATCTGGCAAGACCCATTGCAGGTGCTTTTATAGCCCATAACATGCTTTCTGACATTATAAAGGTCTGGTGTTTCAGCCTCCCAACCTCTGCAGGTGCAGTCCATATCAATACATATATTCCACACCTCATTACATGTTCACTCACAACATCTGTTTTCAAAGCTGTATAAGATATTTCTATGCTCCATGGATCTACTTTCCCAGGAATTTTGATTTTACTTCCAAATAGATTTGAAAAGGGGACCTGTCACACTCTATTATGCTGACCTCAATGATTCTGTGCTCTGTCCAAATCCAGCGGTTTTCCATAACAATGCAAATTACAGGGTGCAAAGCCGAAGGAGACAAGACTTGTTATTCTCCACCCAAAGGACAGAGGTTCTTTACAACAAACTCGCCTGTATGCCTTGTGTAGACTTTGACAGAATATAAATGCCAACTTGGAAGTTGTTTTGTGCCAGACAATGAGTTTTAGATGTCAGTTCATAAGGATCAGCAGCTGTCTGGAGAAAGTGATGCTAAGGCTGTGGGATGGGGTGGGGTGGGCTGTAATGGTCTGTAGGAATATTTTTGTGAATGAATGAAACTTTGAAAGAAAGAAAAAAAAAAAATCAGCCGAGACCTTCTGATGCTGATTTGGAGATTCAAATTGGTTCTGTTTTCTCAATAAGGGGAAAGTCCTTGGCAACATGGAAACTATTAGGGTTAATGTATTCAACAACTTACTTTTTCATCATTGTGCATAAAATCAATAACTCTAGCATTATGCAGACCGTATCTATCAAAGCTGTCTGGCCTTTATATGTATTTAAACATCTATCTATCCATCTTGAGGAACATGCTACATTTTTAAAAAAGGGTACACAGCAAATCCAGCATGTCCAAATTAACACTGTCGGATTTGATTTCAACACTATTAAAGTGTCTATATGGGTCCACACCAGAGAGTGTTAATTTAACTCTTTTTGGAGAGTTGGTATGTTAACTCTGATTTAGTGTTAAACACCAAATCTGTCTGGAGTTGATAATTTAACACTTGGTGTTAAGAGTTTATATATTAACTCTCAAAGAGTATTTTAGTTTAACTACGTAAGAGTTATCTTCTAATTCATTCTAAAAAGTGGGAATTTTACTGTTCTGAACTTCTAGAAATTTCTTTTGGAAATAAACATTTACTAAAAAGATGCAATGGTTTTTGAAAAACATTTATTCTGAACTGTGCACCACAATTTCAAAACATTTTCTGAAAGATGTAACAGTGTACATGTTCTCACTTTCATTAGAATTTTGTTTATCAAAAGGTCTGACATGGTAAATGCAAATAACAGCATTCTCATCACTTATTTCTTCAATACAATATGCATGTCCTTCATTCATCCCTTTGTGGAACTTCAACGCACTTCTGCTCTCCCCCATATTCCATCTTCACAAGCATATCCTGTGCGGAGATTGAATAAAAATTAGTTGACACTAATTAATGGCACAAATAATCCAGTAAACAATTGCAGCACAGTAAAAAAAAAGGAATCCTTTTTGAGCCATTACTTGTGTAAAGTATTTTCCCAAAAGACAAGGACACAGGCAACAGGTAATACTGAACTAAATGTAAAACCTCAACCTTTTTAATTTTTACCTAAACCGTGTGCACAAAACTCTGGAGGGATCTAAATGCTAACGTAGAACCCAGTCAGGACATCTGCTGCTGCTGTTTGCTCGTTTTTTTTTTGTTTTTTTTTTTATGGGCGATCGTTTTCAGGCTTCAAGTAGCACCATTATACCAACATTTCACATTCTAGACATTGTTTTAGGTGTATTTGACCAAAAGTTTGACTGAAAATTCACATGCAAGCTGTTTTTCAAGGCTGTGGTATTTGCCCGCAAACAATACCTTTCAGCTAGCTAAAACAGAATATTATGCTATCAGCGAGCAACATGGCTAATGCCTTTCACACAGCTTTGTCTCAACTCCAAAGAGCCACAGAAGTAAAAGCTCATAATAATTGAAACAATCTTTGAAAAAATGACTTACCAAGCATGGCAAACAACTCAAATATGTAGAGCAAAATGTTCTGAAACGGCTTCACTTCAGCTTCGATTGGAGCCGTGCTGGGGGCGGAGTCTGTGAATTTACTCTGTTGGTGTCATAGCCCCTCTAGGAGTTCAGAGTTAAGAGGTCAAGAGTTAATGTTTCCATTGTAACACCTCCAGATTTGACAGAGAAACACTCATTTTTAACACTCGATTTTAACTACTATCATTTTACGCCTCAGAGTTACATTAAAAGAATGTGACTCTGCTTAGAGTAAAATTAACTCTACTTTTGCAAGAAGACTATTAACACCAAAAAATTTAACACTTTTGAATTTGCTGTGTATGAATGAATATAACTGTCTTAACCCTAAAATGTTAACTGTTTTAGACTATATGCTTTTTCTTGAATACACAACACCATGCATCTGTGCCTTTTTCCCAGCGTGGATAGGCTGCAGTCAGTGACCCACATCTCAGCGCAATGAACTGCTTAACTCAGACTGTTGTTTTATTCAGTGCACTGTCAACAGACGGCTGAGGAGGAGGAGGGGCGGGGCTTACGCTTATGGCCCATTATTATTGGACACTAGATTCGACTCGTCTTGCCCATTGGCCGCTCGCGCTGTCGCTCTCGATCTGTTATCGCCGCTTCCCGCGCCATTCGGCGTGCACGCGCATGCAGGACCAGGCACGTAACCGTTTGGAGACTGTCTGGAGTCTGTCTGAAATAGATAAAATTGAAAATGGACTTTTAGATATCTGTGTTCATTTACAAGGAAGCCGCCTGTTGGAAAATGGGATCTTTGCTCTCCTCCTCGAGCGCCTTCGCCCACCAGTCGCCACGCTCTGGCAAAAATGTAGATTTTTTTTCTAGATAAACGTTGTGAAAGTTTTTTCTTCTGCAGTCTATCAGGAGACAGCTCTTTATGCACAGGTAGGTACGGCAAGCG
The DNA here is from genome assembly GCF_057381845.1 of Rhamphochromis longiceps. Lineage (NCBI taxonomy): Eukaryota > Metazoa > Chordata > Actinopteri > Cichliformes > Cichlidae > Rhamphochromis > Rhamphochromis longiceps. The sequence goes on along the minus strand of NC_140565.1, from coordinate 22,468,203 downwards.
TCAGAGTGAGAGTTGCCCAGTGTACTGCAGCATTACACAGCTGGTTTTTATTTTATTTTATTTTTTATTTATTTTTTAAATTCATTTTTAACCTGTTTATTTGTGAATGTTAGCTATGTGTTTTTGACTAAAAAATAAAAAAAACAGAAAACAGTTAAATTGCAGACCTTAAAATCTAAGGCAGCTTGTTTTACGTAGCAGACTGTAAAAAATAATAAAATAACGCATATTGTGATATTTTTATTTACTTGTATAAATTCGACTAGCAGTAGCTTCTTTTGTTGTGGAGGCTTCACCTCATTCACTACTTCAGGAAGACGCGCAGGTGATGCACCTTTGCTGACGTGAGGTTGTTGATTAACCCCATGCGCGCTTTAGCTACCTGTTAGTCAGCAGACACCTGAAGGCAAATGCTGCCTTCGGTGGACTCTTCTATTCTCAGTTTAACCCTTTCAGCTACACTGACAAAAAAAAGACCACATTTTTGGTTACAATGCATTTCTTTTGCAAGTAGACGCACATTTACGGAATCTAAATTCGTATATGTGACTACAGGGTAGTGGAAAATGAACACTGTATGAATTCTTTTTCTTCTTTTCCTATCTTTGCTTGTGCTCTGCAGGGAATCACCCTTCAGCCCTGGAGTTCAAGAGGAGTGCACCATCCAGAAGGCAGCCTACAAGAGCACAGAAAGGTTGGTTGCTGTGCGCATTAGGCTAAGATAGAGATTTTTGAACTGACTTATAGTGTGGGTTGATGTTATGCAGGATGTTGTTAGCTGTGTAAATTAACTGAAAATTTTCCTCAAAACATGATATTAATATTTGAATTCTAAAAGTTTTCAGAATTTGACCTGAACTTCTCCCTTTTGTAGCTTCAAAGTATAATAAAACACTTACTGTGGATAAAAAAAAATACATCTAGAAATCTATACTATATTCAAAATGCACACATATTTTAATAAATGTAATAAATATGGCTACAGTATTGCACCAAACTGAAATCCCTACGTGTGCTTTTAAACATCTTTTGTAGCCCAGCCTGGATGAATTTGGTTTGACCACCGAAAGATGTCTTTGTCAAACAGTTTCTTATCCTAAAACACAAGACTTTACAGAAAACAGAAATATTGGTAAGGCTTTAACAACACGATCAAAGTAATCTGTGTGCCACTGTGGCTGTGTGCCTGATGTGCTGCTGCCACAGACTAGTCTAGACACTTTTCCTCCTTCACTGCAGTTGTCTGCAGACAGTGCGGTCATATGACTTGGGGAGAATTCCTCCCTCCTTTCAGTGTCTGCTCTTTTAGGGCAAGATGGCTGCTAAAGTATTGTTGCAACCCATGACGTATATATGAATCAACGTAAAGGAGGAAAACGGTGGCAAAAATGGTCACACGTCTTGTTATAAATGACAACAAGGTAGAAGGGGTAGTGAATATCAGCTCTTTTCACAGATTTTTTTTCAAACCTACATTTATTGTAATCGTCAGCTCAGTTATTTCTTCGGTCGGTTATTGATTGTTACTAGTTAGCATCCTTGGATCAGTGCAACCCAGTAAATGGAAAGTTGCAATGTTTTTGTGCAGTTCTTGACTATCTGAGAGCTTTCCTCCCCACTTCTTTCTCTTCTGCTGCATGCCGGTCTTTTATAGGGGCGCTTGGTAGCCATTTTGTCTGATTCATCACTGCATAAGGCTTGCAGGGTATTCCAAAATTTGTCGTGCAACTACTCAGCATTTCTGAGCATTTGGCCCAGCACCTTCAGAAGGCTGTGGTCTCAACAGGAATACGCAGTACAAAATGCAGTCGTGTTCCAGTGTTGTTGAAAATGAAATTTGAGAGTGTGAATGTTTATATTTTTGTGTTCATAAAAAATCCAGCGAGTCTTAGACAAATAGTTTACTAAAAAGTAACCTAACATAGGAGAAAGCATTACTTGGAATAACGATGTAGTCTGTAAGATTATACTTTAGTTTTTATGATTTGTAATTTTTTATTTTAAAGCTTTTGTCGCTTTAGACTTGAATGAGTCTTGTATTAACAGCCAGTGTGTTCATACCACAGGTAGTGCTGTAAAGTGGGATGCACGATAACAGAAGAAAAAAAAAGTGTACAATGTCTTTGGGAGATGCATTGCTTCACCTGAAGTGGATATTGATTTATAACAGTGGTATTACGCTATTGAAAAATTATAGCTGCGGTAGTAATGCTTTACAGAATCCTCTTTAAAGAGAGGGAGGCAGGCAGTATTAACTTTGACTTGTAAAAGTGCTTCAAGCTTTCCTCTGACATTACGAGTTATTTCCACTGCTTAAGTCTGTGATGTTTATCTGTTTGCCATATCAGTGACCAGCCTGGACAGATCTCTTCATTAACACCTACTTAGTGCATACTCTTCTGATGTCTGACGGCTTCTTTAGTCTCATCCTTTTCAGGTGTTTTTGTGAGCTTGTTGATCATGTAGCCACATATAAAACATGCAGTATTTTTGCAGGCCTGTCCCTAACCTGAACCAGTGTCTGACAAAAAATGATTGGAAATGCAATTAGAAAGGTAAGAAATGCGCGCAAAGCAGTCTTATATTTCTTTTTGATACCTTTTAAAATAAATAAATAAATAAATAAATATGTGATTTACCTACAGTAGCACAATAACACAGAATAGCGAGCCATTTTGGGGGTGTATGCCACACAGAATAATACGTTACTGATTCATTTTCAGATTTTTTTTGTTCTTTTTTTTTTGTAATGCAGTTTTAGTGAAATGTCTTACTTATTATTTGTAACTGTGACCACAATATTAATTAAATGAGTATTTATTTAATCACTACTACCTCCAATCAAACTGTAAATTAAAGCGATGCATCGCTTAAAGCTAACTTCAAATAAAATCATTCCTAAATTATGTATCTGTAATTGTGTCAGCTACCATAAAGTGAATAACAATTGCAGCTTAAGTGTTTCCGCACAATTACGATTTGTTTTTAAACTGTTTCAGCCACACTTACCGTCTAGCCAATATGGCATTTATGTGTGGGGACTTTTTAGCCGCAGACTTAGTTGGAATAGTTTGAAGAAAGCTGTGATAAACAAGAAAAAAACAAAGTGTTTAATTTAATCCTTGGCATTTCAGTTTTCTGCTATGTTCTGTGTGGTGCAAAAGAATGTGAGCGTTGACTAAGACACACAGTTGTCCTGTAATGCTTTTTTTTCCCTTTCATTTTCACAGGAGAGCCCTGGTTTCTTGAAGTCTGTCATGCCTTCATATGTTTGACCCTGAAGTATACCCGCCCAAATGGTAAGATCTGTGTTGACCTGTTCATTAGAGCACATTTGGGCACGTTTAAAGTTGAGAAAAGCAATTCAAGGAATGCTTTAAGGTGCTGCAGTGAGTGAATGCGATTGCCTGAGGGAAATATCAGTCCGCTGCACACCAGCATTTCCAGAGCTTGAGCTCCTGCCTGCAATGCCAGTTCTGCATGATATGATGGTGAGACTTGGCTAATCAAATCCACTGCTGTCATTCACTATTTTTTTATTTTATTTTTTTACCAACACACATTTTTGATCTCTTCATAATATAATCATAGATATGGATCTTATAAGTTATACTTGAGGCGTTGACTGGAAAATGCTGATGCAAGAGGCGCTCTGAATCTTCATACTGTTTTTCTATTGGATGATTGTCTCCACCCACAAGTGCAGTCACGAGGTCTAGCATCATGATGATGTCTGGGAAAAACAGGCTTTTCGTGGGTTATTTCTGTGCACATACAAACTAAAATCTGAGCCTGTTTCAAAGCATTGCTCTGTACAGCAGCAGCACCTGCCATTGTCTCCTGTAAATGGTGGGATGTTTAGCTCACCAGGCTTTTGCTACGTAATGACGCAGTTTCCTTTGACAATGGTGTGTCATTTTTTTTTCTTTTCAAATCAAGGTTTTCTCTGTATTTAAGATGTCTCCTGGCAGTCTGCCAAAACATGGATCCATTTCCCTTTTCTGCTCTAACAGCTGCACAGCTGTGACCCTCAGCCGGTCTTAGCCATCGATATCGCAAAGCCATCAACGTCCATCTTAGGTTTAGGCACTGGCAAAAGAGAAGAACTGTAATGTAGCACGTAGAAAAGGAAATCTGAGCTCTCAGCATAAATCCTAACAGAAAACGGCACAACTTGTATGAACTAAAACTTTCCAGTCAAAGAGATTTATGGGTATATGTGAAACGTACTTTTAGCGTAGTGGTAGTAGTATTTTAGTTTGTCTTCTAAAGTTTTAATTTTTGTTCAGTGCAGTGTGTTTTTTCTTATTGCCGTAATGCTTTCTTTTTTCATTTTCAAATGTTTAAATTGACTTTCAAATGTTTTTGATGCCACGTTTAAGATGATTTACTGAAAATGCTCATCACCTCAGATTTAAATCAAAAGTATTAATTAAGCGCCAGCGTAATATATTCTAATAACGTACTATTAAAAGTTTAACATGGAATACATGCTTTAAAACGTGCAATACACATATTTTGTTATTTGTTATTTATTGAAGTCTATCAGACTTAAATGACGATCACTAAGTCACGCCATGTAAATGATCATTCGAGAGAAGATTCTGAAGCAATAAATGTTTGTTTGATTTTTGATTTTAAATTTTATTTGCTCTGTAAATTGTCGAAAAGTTATAGGCATTCGGCGATAATAAAAACGTGCATTAACATAATACATTTACACGATTAATAAAAATGTTTTTTTTTCAGCGTGTTGTGCATCTTAAACCTTTTATATTTTTTGTAATAAAATTTTAGCGGCATTAACGGTTTGATAGCAAATTTATTTCTGATTTGTACGATTATTACGCATTGTTCGTATTTATTGAAGTTATTTTTAATCGTTTATTTAAACACAGTTCGTTTTTATTTTATTGAGCAGAGTGTATAAATCTCTAAAATGTAATGAGTGTAATAAAATATTGTTTGTATATTATAGAATAGTATAGAAAAGTTATGCTTATTGACGCTAAATTATATTAGAGCGATATAGTGTTGTATTTTTGTGTGTGTTAGATTTCAGTCAGGCTCTTATAAGTGATGCATCTTTTTAATGAAGTTGTATTAGCTAATGACTGCACTGGAAAGTAAAGTCCACCCATTGCAACGTTTATTTTAAATGTACTGTATAAAACGATGTAGAACTGCTAGTTTGTCTTACGAAACTATTTAGTTAACCTTTACCCACCCACTAAATACTTGTTTTCCTCCACTTATGTAAAGCCACACTGTATTCTGATGCCATGTAACACAGCAGTGGCTGTCAGTAACATTAAGCTGGGTCTGTGCTTTGTTGCCATTAAAATAGAGAGAGGAAAAGGGACTTTGGATTTATGCATGTGTTTAGGTGTTATGAGGCCAGGAGGCAGGTCAGAATTACCAAACCTATAGATTAATGTCAGACCTGTTAGATTTTGTTAAAAAAATAATTAAATGAATTTTAAAAATGAGCCATGCTAAACCATATTAAGTTCAGCTTATGCATGCAGGTGGTTTAGATAGTTTCCACTTGAAATTATGATTACTAAAACGAAATTATTTCAGCTGAAATCCTGATTGCGTTGAACACTTATTAATATTTATTATTAGTTCATTTGACTGCAGATGCTTTTGTTAATAAGCCTAAATTGTTTTCACCGTTTTGATCCAATGTTACTTTTCAAAATGTTTCTTTAAGTGGTTCCATTAAACCTTAATAACAGAATAATAAAAAGCTGTTTATCTGGTGAATTTTTCTGTCGCTTTGAGCCAAAATAACATTTTTGAAGTATTGAATTGATCTTAGGTCAACAGTAGGATCTTGGCTTGGAGATAACAGACCTTTTTTTTTTTTTTTTTAAGTTTTCTTTTATTTTAAATCACTAAAGAATCACAGTCGGCACACACTCACTGAGGTTGGGAATGTAATCTGCAGCCACAACATCATATCACATGAATATTAGTTCTTCATTAGCAGAAGGCTGCCTGCCTGAAATTCCACATTGACTTCAATGTAAATGTCACGGTTATTTCTGAGAGTTGTGAAGGTAAGTAAATAACCTCTTTTCGTTGACTGGAGTGTGTTTGCTTGCATTTGTTACAACTAGCTGTGATCCAGCCAGTCTTAAGATGTGCACACGCAGCATGTCTGTTCCCACTCAGCTGCGTTGCATTGACAGCTTCAGCAGTACTTCCTGGTTTCATTTGATTGCAAAACCACCTCTGACTTTTAAATGGAGTGTGCTCATTTACAACACCCTCATAAACGATACAAACAAGGTCATAGGGCCTGGTGATCACTGTTTGACTGCACTGCAAGGCTGTGTGCTTGCTTATAGTGAGCAACAGCCTCAATAAGTACTTACCTTCTGGGAGGAAACTTTTGGGTTGAGGTGAACTTCTGCTTGTGTAACTCTTTCTCTGAGATGTCAACACATAAGATTTTACAGTGGACTACGGCTTTGAAAATGACCTTAGTTATACAGTTTGTTTGTGTCAAAAGACATGTATGCTTTTACAGTAGTGTTTAACATGTTGCACAATGCTTTTTGGAGATTTTATTGTTCGTAACAGTATTCGGCTTTCTAATGAAGGTTTGAACGTGCAGTAAATAGTATACCAGTGCAATAGTCACTATATAAAGCTTGACTCGTATCATTATTAAAGGACAGAATTTTGTAATTAGGAAGACAAAACACATTCTTATTGTGACGAGTTATTAGATATTGTTTTGTGCATATTTTAATCAAGACATCTTCTAAAATTGATAGCTGCTTGGTTGATCAGCTACTATCACCATGAGTGAGTATAAACATCTGGTAAGATGATAATATGGCAGTTCGAGAGTCCTCCTTGCCTCCGTGTAATATAGTACACATCGCCATCGTCTACAAATTTTGGTTATTTTAACAAAAGACATACTTGGGGTAAAGTGTAACTTGTTGCATTAACTTTATATTCACAAAAATGAAGATGTAAGAATAAATCTGCAAAATACTTTTATAGTGAAAAGTCAGAAACGTCATTTGTGGAGTAGCCAGTAGTTTGGTGCAAATAGTATGTAGAGCAGATCGGTGTGTATGTTACTGCTTTATATTTTTGTCATTTGTTTCATATCTTACAAAAACTGCTTCGTTAACATACAAAAGCATTAAAATTTCACCACTGCGGTGGCTTTGGTAAAAGTTTCCCTCAAAGCTGGATTTCTGAGACTTGAGGGTGCACTTGCATTTTTCCCTAATTGGGTCTTATTTGAACACACCTGGAATACCTGCTTTCATTCTGCCATTTGACCTTTTGTGAATTAAGACGGCAAGACAGAGTTAGAGCTCATCAACCCTGCGGTACATCATACTGAGGGAAGGCTGCACCATGACTAATTAGTAAATCTCACTTCTCTCTAAGGTGAAAAACTGATTTCCTTTGCAGAGTGTGGGGGTTGATGAGTAAATACCCACCTGCACTAAGTTGCAGTAACCTAATAAGTCTCCCTGGACTTTGAAAGTGAATATTTCATATTTCACTTATCTCCAACAGCTTTTCTGCATGTCTCATATCTGACTCCCAAACCTTAAAAGATGGGTAAGACTGCACCCACAGACTGCAGGATCTCTCTGTCACACAATGGCGTGGAAAGGTCAGGCCTAATGAAGTCGGGGGTTTGACCCCTAGTATTCAGTGACTTTGCATGGGCTCCCATCCCACTGCTGCAACCATGCCGGTTAATCCCTTTTTGATCCTAATTGATAGGCATTAACATGATCCTTATCCAGGAGCTGTGTTTTGTCTTCCACAGCCCTTCTCTCTGGGTGTCAGTGACACAAAGTGTGAAAGCGTTAAACCAAATGTGAAATTGATATTTTTCATGTTTGTGTGCTTAAACTCAGGCTGGGTTTTATGAACACTCACGCAGAAGTCCTCAGTGTTCAATGTTTTGCCCTTTGAGACTCTTAACAGGACTTAGCATATAACCTCTGGAATCCGACTGTGATGTGAATGGTACCAGCCCATTTCCAGTTTGTTTTCCTTTGAGTCCTTTTATCTTCATTGCTAGGTGATTGCTTCCTTTAACTATTTACTAATTACCCTCTTTAAAATGTTTGCACAGTCTTTAAGTCAGGGTACATGTCACTTTTATGAAAGCACAGATGCTGCAAGACTTCAGAAATGCAGGCGGCATCAGTTCTTCAGGGTTTCTTTTGACTTTGATTTTATTAGTCTAGTATTATATAAGATTCGTTTTTTTAAATTCCAGCTGTCAATTTCCAACTCTAAAAATACTTAACTTTAAATATTAGAACTCTCGCTACACACTAATCATTTACATTACTTATTGTAGTTTGACTTTATTCACAATAGCAATCAGAAGTCATCGCACACATTTGTAAATTAGAAAAACGCCTTTACTAAACACTTGATGTACATTTGAGTAATTGCTCATTACATTACATATTTTCCAAAGGTGTGTCCTTTTAATTTCCTTGCATCTACAAACTAGCGGCACATAAATCTGTTGTGTTACACGATGTTTTACAAGCGACATTAAAGGGGTATTTTATTTGTATTTGTTTGTAAAACTACCAAGTAAAGCAAATAGCAAAGTTTTCTTTGGGCTCAGCAGTATTCGAGTTTTCTGCAAAAGTTTTGCTTATGTTAATGTTTAATGTGTATGAGAATTTTCTTCCAAATGCATTGAAACCTTGTGCTGTCATAAAAACACTGATTTAAAAAGTTAGGTTCTGACTGCTGTGCGCTTTGAATTAGTCACCTTTATATTAGATTTACACGTAGATGTTTTACATTTAATGTATTGGTGAACATTTTCCCACAGCTCCAACGTCACAATTGTTCCCCTAAAAACTGCATTATGCTTTTAATCTATGGTCTCTAATGTGAAAAACTTATTGTAGGAACCTTTTTCTCCCATTGTGCATTGCATGAACTTTACTTAAATGCACTTAAAAAAAAATTGTAGAGACATTTCATCCTTTAAAAACAAAAAAACCCCACCAGAAAACAAAAATCTGTTTTTAAATGTTCTATTTCTTTCCTAATATTAAGATTTAGTTCCTTCTTTAAGCTTAGTAAACCTCATCTGTCTGCAAAACCAAAAGAAGGCTTCAGGTTTTTTGGACAACCATATGTTAAATATTTATTTATTTTGAACACTACACTCAAATCTGCACAATTAAGAAGCATGTCTCGCCATTTCGCTACTGTGCTCAGCAGTGTGCATCAACCCACTTTAGCTGTAAAATGCCAGGTGTCATGTTGGTTCTTGTTGGTTTCACACAGCGACTCAAGTCCCTCCCTGGAATGCATTTCTCATGTCTCCATAGGATTGAGTGCTATTTCAGCTTGTTTGTTGCAGTCAATAATGAGTACTCTGTAAGGCCTGATGACATAATTTTAGGGATTGCTAAAGGAAAAAACTCATTATGGAGCTAAGACGGTACAGACTGGGACGGCGCACATGTACTCCACATGACTGGCACCACCTGCCCTCTATATGTTACACTCGCTTCTCTTATCCCACTGAGCTAGTTTCTGCCAGTTATGTGCAACCCCCAGCAGACACCCATGCAGTGACTCAGTGGTGGGTTGGGCTTTACTGTGTTGCTGTTATTTAGATTTGCTTTAGCCACAGGTAAACAAGTTTGTAGATGATTTGGTGGATTGAAAGGTCAGTCAACGACAGCAACAGGAAGTGTACTCTCCTTAGTGAGATAGAAAGATTAGAGAGTCAGTGCACTGTAGAGAGTTTTTCTCATGTTTGTTGTCTAAAGAAGCTTTGTTTTCTTGCATTTTGTCTGACACGTTTTTTTCTGAGATGGTAGAAATTTTCAGCAAGTGTGTGACTATTTGCTGTGCAGTATGAAGAGTTTGCTTAGTTCTGGTTGTAGCTGTTTTCTTTCTACTTATTTTTTTCTCCTAGTTGGAAAAATAATGGGGAGGTAGTTCATGTACAGTAAAATGAACAATGCAGTAACCAGCTCTAACATTTATGACAGTGTTGCACTGGTTCAGGACATGCAAATAATAATTATCTGTAATTGTCATGCTGTGTGGATGGTAATTGGCTAACAGCTATATCGTGCATGCGATTGGTGCACATTTAATGTAAATTTTAACGTTTCCTTGATTGAGAGGTATTTACGGTATAGCAGTAATTGCCATCCTGGAGCATGCAAACCTTAAAAAAACCTGACAGATTCCACATTTTGACTGTAGCTGTCCTGTAATTTGATATTCTTGTCTATAACTGCCTTTATTAATAATTGCAAAGCCAAAAAGTACTTCTTGAGAAAACAAAAAGCAAAGAAAATCAACCACGAATTTGTGCATGTGCATTTGTGTTTGCCTGTGTTATAGAGGTTTGACTTTCAGCTTGAAGAAAGCGACATCATTACACTTTTACAGCATTGGCAATTGAGTGACTGAGCCATATTTATACATGTCAAATTCTGGTCTAAATGCACATCAATGCAGTCTGTCTTTAGCATTTTAGAGCAGTTATACCTGTATGTATCAGAGTGACATGTCTGAAGTTTAAAACTTTGGAGTGTTTATTAAAAATAAAACACTCTTATTTTGATATCTTATTTTACTCTGGAGCTTTACACATCACAGCGCCTCACCACCTTTGTTTATTCTCTTCATATTGTTTCGATATGAACAGCTTTTTCTAGAAATGACACAGATGAAAATATCATCTTGCAGGATGTTGCTGCATCACAGCAGGGATAAGAGGAGCTTGTTGTCATGTGTGGAGTTGGTCTTTTAAGACATTGAAGTCGACGATAATTTCCACTCCTCTCTGGATTTAGCTGTCAGAATTCCTACCAGCAGACTTCCATTTGCATTCAGTTCATTTTTATGAATTAGCTGGTGTATTTATAGCCTCTGACCATTTTCGACAGCTTAGATGTGGATCACTTAGTGTGCAGCCATATTTTTTAATTATTTGGTTGTGTTCACGCACATTTTACTTATTTGTATGATGTTTAAAACATAAAACTAGAGTGGGATTTAGGTTGAGTTCCTAAAAGAAAACAAGAAGAAGAAGAGTGAAGCATATGAAGAAAAGATGGAAAAGGTTGGAAAACAATCTTTGTATAAAACTTGCACTATGTAAGACCAGCCATATATTTGCAGAATGGCTCTAAAATTAAAAGAAAACTGAAAAAGAAACTTTATTTAAAACTTTTCTTCAGGTTCATTGGATATTAAATCATCATTTTCTCCCGGCACTAGCATTATTTCATATTTCCTACATCCCTTTTATTCATATTTAAACTTTTGGTGATTAAACCTTAAATAAAAGCATTAAATTAAAACACAATGCTAAGCTCTTGATCTGTGAAGATGGAGTTTAAAGAGGCAGCAATGCTAAATAATCAAAGTGCGGATTGATGGACAGTATTTGATTGGAGAGCCTTTTAGCAGCTTTGGGCCTAAACAAGTTATCTAATGTAATGACTAATGTTTGAAGTTGGGTTTCATGCTGTGCTTTTTCCACATTGCAGTTGCATTTTTATTTTAAAAAATAAATCAGTTTTCTTAACATAGCTGTTAGTCCCAAGTGGGGAGACTGCTCAATCTAACTTTACTTCTCAATGCTGCACATTGTCCTTTCTCCTGACAGAAGCATTCAAGATCAAGGGCAGCATCACCTTTGCCACTAATGAGGTTGTTTATTCCCCCAAATTTCCTTGTGGACTTAAACTGAGAGGAAAAACGGGCCATGCATAGCAGAGCACATAATTAGCATTAGCAAAACAGAGCTCCAAAAGTCCCATTTTATAGAATAGGTGACAGCAGGATCCCATGTTTCTTACCTAAATTGCCTGTATGTTTACACTTTGGACAAAAGTGTATTTAATTGTAATAGGTCATAATCTTTGAAAAAAAAATAGTTTCAGAACTTCCCGTTGCTTTATTTTAGAGTCAACATTTTTAGGACTTTAATTAGAGAAATTAATTTCAGATTTTCCCAAATTTACAAAGATTTCTCAGTAATAAACAATATTTTTTCAATGGTGACTATCCATATAAGATATTACTGTGCTCTTTACTTGGACTCTGTAATAAATGACACTATAACAATGTGCTAACTGCTAGTCAGTAGCATTTTTTCTTCTCTTTCAAGGCAACTTGAGCTGCAAATAGGCCAAATCATCTTTGACATCAGCTGCATCAATGTTTTTTTGCTTTGTTTGAATCGTGGGCATTCAAAAGTCACGACATGCAAAATAGAAACTCATCTGATGAAGACGACTAAGTACTAAAAACGAACTACTAGGGATACGACAGAGTACACAGTGTCTGTGGTTGCAAATCAATTAGCAATCAACCTAATGTGTTGAAAATCCTTTTGAATTCCCAATACATTGGCTTTTTTCGTGCAGTGGTGCCTGACGTACTCTGCCCTGGATTATTTATCTTAATTTCTATTGACTAGATTGTATTACCAGTTCAGAACTGTCATATATTTTAATGTTTTTAATCTAATTTCCATTACGAATGAGTTTAACCTGATCAAGGGCCTTTGGCGTTGTATATCTTCCAATAATAGTGATGATGATATATGTGTGGCACTTTTCTCTAGCTGGTGCACAGGCAGAATACCATTTCCAGGCCTCTACTCAGAGCCCATGTACGCTGCTTTATTTGCTGATGTAGATTGGGTTCCAATCTCTGCGTAAATGTGAGGCTTTACTGTATGTTTGCTTATCTGTCCAGCCATCCCATCTATTCAAACAGATTTCCTTTTATTTAAAGCTGTGTGCTGGCTGGGCTTTTTATCCCTAGGACTTTTTCTGTTATTTTGGGACCAGATGGCGAGGGGCACGGAAGCGCCTCTTTTGTCTGGGTGCTTCTTTTGAAAAGAGGTTGTCGTTCCCTAATGTAATCAGCAGCACCGGAAGGGTCCATTTTGGGCCGTGAAAGAAGACAATTGGGTCTGGACACCTCTAGCTTACAGAAATGTAGAGTTCATCTCTCGACCCTGCCCCCTTTGACCAAGGCCCTGGCATGAAGGATGCTGATCTTTGATCAGTGGAGGGTGGAGGTGCTGATCCGACCTCATGAGGGCCAAAGGGCACCCCCCTCCACCCCGTTGCCCTGTTTACCCTGTACTTGGCTACTGCTGACACCTCCTTCCGGAAGAAGCCAGGGGGTAGTGGGTTGGGTTGGGCATGGTGCGGGGGTGTACCATGACCTGTCTAGACACAGTTGTTGTTTGTTGCCCTGGTGTTGCCAAGGGGGACACGGTGAACTTTGACCTCAACTGTAGTTGGTTAGGAGCTACTTTGGTCATCCAAGGAAGACATTTTTTTTTCTTTTTAATTTCAGGGTTGGAGGTGGGGAAATGAGGCGGGGTATGGATGTGACCTACATAATGCGCAATCTGCTTTCAGAAACCACAGGCATGAATTTGTTGGCAAAACTGGTTTTATTTTTTTATTCATTTAATTATTTGCTAGTTATATTATATGATAATTTCAGTTGGGTCACAAAATGGAAGACTTGTATTGTGATTTTGCTGTTTACTGGATGCACTTTTGGATGTTTTCTTCATCATACACAGTAAGTAATCTTAAAATTTCATTTACAAATGTGATATTCAGTCAATAAATTGGAGGTAAAACCAATAGAAATATTAATTAAACTCTTACTTACAAAAACTGACTACTAACATAAGCTGTTTTTGTGTGAAGCATCAGTCTTTAGGCCCTTTATTTATTTTAATTTATTGGAAAGCACTTTGGTTTTAAATGTGTTATATAAATTCAATTTAGTTACTTGCTTAGTTTTAACAAATGCTGAGTAGCACTTGTCTGTCCGAGCGGCTTTAATGCCTTCTTGTTGAGCGAGAGACAGATTTTCTGTGTGGTTACACATTGTTATGCTCGTATGTTGCTCGACCTTTTTCACATTTTTAATTTTATATTTCAGTTGCTCAAATTAATATCCGGCACAGTGTTTCTCTTTATCTCTGCTTACTCAGAGCTTATACATAGATAATTCCTTGGAAAAGATTTAAACGTAATCTGGAAACCAAAGAAGACAAACACTGAAAAGTAGTAATGAAGAGTTTGAATTTTAAAAACGCAAATCAGATCTTGTCTAGAATTTTTATGCCAATATGCACAAATGTCTAGATTTTTTTTTCTTTGTTCCTTTTTAAAAACAAACAAACCCCAAAACAAACTATTTTAATAGGCTTAGAAGAAAATAATTAGCAACATTATTCCTTAATGGGAATGTTTCGCCACAGACACAGTGAAATGTTTCTTTTATTATTTACCACATGTCGCTCTTTATCCTATGCCTACAGTCGCTGATTTTGGCCTGAACCAGAACATAGCCTAATGTGTGAACTGGCTTTGATGTTGAGGCCGTTTCTCAGGAGTGGGTGTAGCGATTCCACCATCATGGCCGCCACTTCCAACCCCGCCCTCTCGCCTGCCACTCAGGAACAGTTAAAATGGCAGCACGCAGCAAAATGAGTGAGAGGGAGAAAGAGGGAAACGCCCACTACTGTGAGCTAAGGCACAGTCGACTGAGCTGTAGCTCGCCTCGTATGCCAGCTCAAAGCGAGATCATTATTTTTTGGTGTTTTCAGTCGTCTGAGTACAATGTGAATCCGAAAATGTCTAGACTGGAACACGCTGCTGAAATCACTGAATAGTTAGCAAATTTTGTCACAGATTCATCCGCCATCTGTATTTTACTGTAACGCTCTGTTTTGAGCAACAGTTTGTGAGAAATTTTACTCAAAACAATCATATATTCTTCTTTATGAGCTGATTTCAAAACTTGTAATAGGGCTAATATGATTAGCGAACCCTTCGTATGCAGTATTTTATTAGGCGTTACACTTACTACACTGTAATTGAACATGAACATGCTCTTTGGCGTGCTGCCATTCTTCATGTTTTTGGCTACAGGTTTATACAACTGCTTATGGGCTCTGTGTGATTAACACAGGATTTTCTGCTGTGTACTATCTAAAGATGTTAAAAAAACAAAACAAAAAACCCTAAAATATTCATATTTTACTCATAATATGTATTTGTTTGTACTGCACGCATTGGCCACTGCATCATTTGTATTCTGAAGTGATACAGTACAGTATTTCAGCGAGCATATTCATTTTTAATGTTGACAGAACAAAGTAGTGCGATCAGTGATTTTTGAAACCCTTTGCTCTTAAACAGCTCTGTGAATGTGCTTATTATGTCATCTAACTAATACCAATTAAAGGCTGTACGCTACACCAACCCAGTGCTGTTTCAATGAGCTTGAGACCCTTTTAAAATGGCTCACAGAGCATAGATGGATATAACCAATCTCAGTAAACTGGCTGAAATTAAGCATTATACCCAATCATTTTAAACCTTTGCAGGACTGGCAGCTTCTTCTTAACAGCTCTATTGCAAGGCACTCTACATCCAAACTGCAGTGTGGAAAATTTAAAGGTAAATGTCCAAATTTTTATTTTTAGCTCTTCCTACTTTCGCTGAATGACAGTTTATTATGATCCTCTTGGTGTGAATGTGTTTATTTCCTTTCCACAGTGCAGGGAGCTAGCTGGTGTACTAGGAGGAAGATGTCATGCTAAGGATGGGTTTTGGTGATGATGTTGCTACTGTTGATGCAGCATCGAGCTCTCACTTTGTGCCTCTGTCAGCTATGATCCGTAACCACAAAGTGAGTGACAGGCCAGTCCCTGGGGAAAGCAAGGGGGCCTGAGGTGAGTCAGATATATCCTTGACCCTGTCTGGCTGTGTGTCAGCGAGCAACACAAACTCTGTATAAAAAAAAAGAAAAAGAAAAAAAAAAAGGCCAAAACTGGCATGACTGTACATTGTACATCTTTATTTAGTATGTAGAAGAAGAATGTAGGAGAAACAGAACCAACCTGAGTTTTTCTGTTAAGTGGATCCGTTTTTTTGTTGTTGCTAGACTCATTTTGAAATTATAATGAAGCGCACATTACAAATTGATGCCTTTGATACCTTTGTGTGCATTTCTCTTCCACCAGAGTGCTGATGTTTTAATCTTGGCTTTGTGATGTTGTTACAGACCTGTTTTAGACAAACTCAGCACAAATTTTGTATACACTGTTTACTCCAGTGCATTACATATGGCTTAAATAACACATTCATGCAAGGAAACATAAATCTGTTCATTACTGAGGGTAAATTTTACTCAGGTTTGAAGTTGCAAAGTGGCATATTCACTCAAATTAGCATTTTGATTTTTTTCACTTAAAATAACTGAAGCTGATGATTGAGAAAATCTTTATTAATATAGCTGTTGTACAGGATATGTGGTCAAATGGTAGAAAAATGTTCCACTGTTAATCAGCTGCAGCACTAGGTGTTGCAATACTTAAAGATGGTGTAACGTTTGTACACGATGGACTCAAAATGAGGGGCCTGGAAAATGTTATCCACATCTCAGGATTTCTTATTAGAGCAAATACCTGATCAGTTTGAGAAGGTGTCCAATTGAGAAGAAATTTTTGAATTTATTGAATTGCGATAAAATATCTGTTTTATTTCTGGCCTTTTTTTGTTATATTCATGTACTGACAAATTTAAAAATATATAGATTTTAGACTTTTAATCAGATAAAACTGTTAATCTGATGATAATGTTTAAGCATTTTGTGTTTGGGGATTTTGTGTATCTAATGTCTGAACAATAAATGATCAATGCAAAATTTAAAGAATATAATGATGATTAGTGAAAATAATTTTTGTAGTTGCTGCTTTTAGGTGTAAATGTACATTCAGAAATTGATATCTGCAGATGTTCCAAAAGAAAACATTGTGTTTTGTGCCATGCAAGATATTTGCTTCCACTTGCCAAAAAAGATGACCCATAAGACATATTAGGAAATTATTTTAAAAGTTGGTGTTTTTTTTTAGTTCTAAAGTGCTTATTGTAATATTTTGTAACAGCAATCAAAGACAAGAGTTCATCCAAAGCCGTAGTCAGTGTTACACCAGACGCATTCTGCAAAAGACATGATTCAACTTAAGGTGCAACTGCAAGAAATGATGTATTTATGTTAAATTAAATGTAAGATAACTATGACCGTAATATTAAATAACTTTTTATTAATAAACATTTCCTATTCTGTAATTGCTTCTCTTATTTTGTTCCTATATTTCTTTTACCATCTTTTTGTTAAAAATATATGACACATCCATAAATCCACCAGTATAGAGAACAAGCTGTGCAACTCATGCTGTGTTAAAAACAACTTTGTGAAATTTGAACGCAGCATAAAATTTGGTCTCGCTGAGCAGAAAACATTACTTTAGGAAACAAATATGGTAGCTACATGGGAAAAGGTGCATTGATGTTTTTTCTTTTTCCTGAATTTCTTCAAGTGAACAAAAAGAATCTTTGCTTAAAAGTCTTGCATCTTCTTTCTTTTTTTTCAAGGGTCACTCAAACACGGTGTGTGAAATGAGAGTTGCCTGGGTGTGACTTCTCCAGAAAGCATCCGCTTGCTATTGTCTGCCTAGTCAACTTCTGCAGGCCCCAGCACCCTGACTTCCATACATGAGAGATCAAGGGTTACCAAGGTGCTTTTGAGAAAGAAGGGCTCAGTGTGAGAGGGGACAAACCAGTCCACAAAATACTCATTTCCTTTGCATGTTAGGTGCCCTAGTGGGGATTCAGCCGGGGTCACTGACACAGTTTTTCTTTTTTCCATCGTTGTTCTTAATGAAAACTGTTGCTTGCCTTTTCACTGCCTTTTCACTGCTATCTGCTGCCCTGTACAGTATGTGGCTCGATAATACGGTGAGTTTGTCCAAAAGAAAGTTTGTTCAGACTCTAACTGTTTATCCGGTGCCAGACAGAGGCACCTCATGTAGAAAAGGTAAAAGTAGTTCTGTCCACCTCTCATTCTTGCCAAAAAAGTTCAGCCACTGAGCCACAGCATTAACTTGTATTCTAACAAGATTAAAATATATTCGTCCTGGGGATTAGCATAGTTAGGTGTCCTTTTGCCTCTTTTTTTTCCTGCACTGGTGCGGTGACAGTGGGCTTTGATCTGTGTTGCGAGGCAAGAGTCCTGGCTTGGACCTAGCCATTCGAGTGCCAAGTGTGAAATTGGCCTGATGTCATCCCCATTCTTCACCTTTTACATCTTTCACCACTTTAATTATGTTTCCGCCACAAAGCCCAGGCAGCTCTGAGCAGATTCCACTCTGGCCGTAGGAAGCATTTAGAAACTGTGGGTAAATGACACAGTAGGGGAGGGGGAGGATGGTGGGAGAGGTCATAGCAGGATGGGGCCCTTTTGTGTGTAGAGGTAGACATTGATACTTTCCTGATGTATCCTGCACCCACTTCCATTTTTTACAACATGAGAACTCTCTAAAATTGTCTGCAGTACTGAATAAAATTGCTTTTATCCCAGGCATTTTTAAGAGTTTCTGCAGAGATTTTTTATCTCTGTGTTACCTCCCCAGCTTTACACGGTCATATATGGTATTTTGGCAGCAATGCAAGACTTTTCTGAACCATGAGGAGCCTCAAAAAAGGACCGCTGGTGGTCATTTGACCACCTGAATCTCTACTTCCCAATACGAGACAAATTATTCTCAGATAAAACCTTTTGTTCCAGGAAAGAAGTGCCCATGCAGCCTAACAGCTTT
This sequence comes from Rhamphochromis longiceps, assembly GCF_057381845.1. Classification (NCBI taxonomy): domain Eukaryota; kingdom Metazoa; phylum Chordata; class Actinopteri; order Cichliformes; family Cichlidae; genus Rhamphochromis; species Rhamphochromis longiceps. The sequence continues at coordinate 22,449,500 of NC_140565.1, read as the reverse complement.
AGCTTTTGTTCATGCGCTGGTGTCCCTATCTGAACTTCAGGGGAGCTTCTCTGCCTGTGAATATTTTGATGAAGCTTCCTATTGATGCGCTGAATGAAGGATCAAAACAACAGGGCTGCGTGCGCATGTGAGGAGGAACACAATTGAATGGAGTATTTGGATGTGTGTGTGTGTGTGTGTGTGTGTGTGTGTGCCATGCAAGAATAAAATAAACCAAGTGATACTGAGATATGTGTGTGTGTGTGTGTGTGTGTGTGTGTGTGTGTGTGTGTGTGTGTGTGTGTGTGTGAGAGACAGAGTATGAGTTGGCGAGTGAAAAAGCTGTGTGTGGAGAATGGGTTACTGAGGGGCGGGAGGGGGAAACCAGCCACCTGCAGCCATGACGGGCTTTGACCTTCATTGCTCTCTCTCTCATTCTCTCTCTCCCCCTCTTGCACTCACCCCTCCCTCCCCTACCCTCTCTCGCTCTCTCCCTTCGACTCCAATTTCTTCCTTGTGATAGAAGCACAGGCTCTTTTCAGAAGCAACGAGGAACACTGACCGTCTCAAAGACAGTGCTGGGTGCAGCCCTATTTGCTCTAATGCTAGTCACTGGCCGTTAGACATGGCGTTCAAAGACTAGTGGTGCAAGTATGGAAATGCAGATAAGGCATTGTTGAGGAAACATGCCTGGGAATTGTTCAAGGCTTTCCCTTGCATAATATTTGAAGCTTTTGCAAATGTTTTAATCTCAAAACCCATGATTCTGATTTTCAGCGACGATTCTGAACATAAACAAGTGTGTGTTTGCATGGAAAGGACTGCTGTGCTGTGCAAATGAATAATGTCTGTAATTTTCTTTAAAAAGAGCAAATGCCATGTTTTAGCTTGTAATGTATTTGTTTTTTCTTCAAGTTATGATGTGTGCACACTATCAGGAGAGACCGAAGGTCCCGTTTGCTGTTCTATCCAGGCCTCGGCTAATGCTTATGGGTTTTAGAGCACCATACAGAGTTCAGAAACATGTTTGTGTATAATCTTCAAGGTTTATTTACTCTTCTTCTGCAGTTTTCAGGTGGCAGTTAATTACACAATTAATACATGATACAAATTATGTACATTTATACCAAAGAATACTTCCAACATAAAATAAAAAATAGCATTGTATTCTACAACTCTGTGTTGTAATTTTATTTAAACATGTTCATATATAGATAGATATACGCTGATGAGTAAATTCATAATGTCGTACCAGCAGTTTTTCATAAAGGCATTAAACTTGAGTAGTCTGCATTTGAAGTAATACTGCTTCTCTGATTCGGCACAGTTCTGTTTCATAAAAAGTTCACACTTGAACTTTAAGGCAAAGTGTGTTTTCTGTTTGGTGGATTTTAATTCACACACACTTTTTGCAGATACACAACAAAAAGACTTTGAAAGGCAAATAATCCACAATTTGGTATGGATACAGTCTGAAACTTAGCTCGATCATACTTTCGTTGATAAAGACCAAAGTTTTATAAACACAGTTATTTGCCCAAGTACAACAAATTGCAGCTTTCATGCAAAAGGCCCCATAAACAATTTTTCATTCACAAAAAAAAGAACCCAAAAGAAAACAAAAGAAAACAAAAAGAAGTTATTGCAAGATAAACAAGCAGTGTAAACACCTCAGATATCTACTCTAAAGCAACACTGGTCATTGGATAGATTTTTTTTGTCAATATAATCTATATAAATACACATATGAAGTCCTTTCAACAACGATAAGAGATTTCCAACATTTGTAATACAGTCACTGACGGATTTGCCTTCTTTTTATGATATATGGATATGCAATAAAAATGTATATAGAGAAAGATTTAACAAGAACATCCAATAACCTGCATTTCTAGAAGATACTCGTGAGAGTGCGCAAAAATCGGCGTCATCATTGTCTTTATGCTACGGAGTTGTTTCTGTGACGTAATAGGCAGCATTATAGCCTTCGCTTAGCTACAAAAAATGATTCGTATTGCTATTTAAAACTATAATAGCTGCACTGATGCATTGGTATAACGAATGGAATACGCACATAATATTTGTTTAAAGGCTATGAGATGACCACAAGCATAAGCAAGGCCTAAATTAGCATTTTAGTTAAGTGGTGTGTTAGAGAGAGAAAAATCCCTACCTCTCCCGGTCACTTGTAAGAAACTGTGAATTTAAAAAAAAAGTATCAAAATTCAGAGTCTGCCCGATTAGTTTTGCAGCTGACACGCAACACCTTCTTCTGCCTATTTTACATCAAACACAATCAACCCTCCCTCCCCCAAAAAACCCAACAAGCATGGAAGATAAAAACCGCGTTAGCATTTATTTAAATTCACAGTAGCCTGGATGCAGCAGAAAAATATTCTTTGGACTTAAAGTTTGCTTACTTCACTGACAAATCCAAACGTCAGGTGCCAGTTAGTAAAATGTGAAACGATGACAATCATGGGTAGCAGTAATCCTATACGGTATATAAAAATGAAGGGAGTAAGCGTTTGTACCTCAGGGGGGGTTGTTGGGGTTGAGCTTGGGCTGGGCTGGGTTGGGGGACAACAAACAATGAAAACATACCTTTATACAACATCTTTTATAGACGTGATATTGCAGAAATATCTCTCTTTTTTTCAAACAATTTATGCTGGTATACTCTATACACTGGCCCTTTATTCGGTGAAATTATTGCATTGTAGGCTTGTCTAAACCTCCCATATAACGAAAAAGCACTATAATATTCCCATAGGAACATACAGAGACCTATGGTAGCATTAGAATTCCTGTAGGGACTCGAAGTAGTAGCGATCTTATTCTTACTTTTTTTTTTTTTGTAGTATTGTATTTTTAACGGTGCCCTGGACGCGATGTACATCTGTAGGCTACTGAGTTAGCGTTGAGTAATAGTAATAGTACTTTGTAGTATTTTTATCTGCTGTGGCATCATTAAATATTCCTGTAAGTAGAGTTTTTTTTCTCTGTGATATCTCTATAAAAATCTATAATAGGATTACTATAGGTTCTTTTTCGTCAGGAGGCTGCTTTTACTTCTCTGGAAATCAATCGCTGTCTGATTTTTCGTCTTTCGACGTGACGGTGGAGTGATTGTACAGTCCCTGTGCCATCAGGTGCAAGGCCAGAGAGTTTTTAGCGCCGCTAGCCTTCTTGATTTTGGCCCTCTTGTTCTGAAACCAGATCTTGATCTGGGATTCGTTCAGGCCCAGTTCCTGCGCCAGGTTCTGTCGCCTCTGCTCCGTCAGATACCGATTTGTCTGAAACTCCGATTTGAGTCTTTGCAGCTGTTCTGCTGTGAAGGCCGTCCGTGGTCGCTTGTCCTCTTTGCTGGTCGTTTTCTTCTTTGGTTTCCGAGATCTTGGCCCTGTAGTGTGGGGAGGTGGGAGGTGGGGTTCACAGATACACATGTATGGGTTTGTCAGCATCCGAACACGAGAAGAATAAAAGAGAATAAAATCATAATAAAAGATACACTGCCCATTATCAGAGCTGTTTTATAAAGTTCAGAAACTATTTTGATTCATTTTTTCTTATTTATGTATTCAAATCCTCAATCAACATATGATCTCTACACTGTTGTGCTAATTTGTATTCACAGCAGTGCCTACAAACCCGTGCGTAAAGCGTATTTTATAATAATCTAGATTTTATAAAGCTTATTTAACACCCCCCCCCCCCCCCCACCCCCCCATGCAATAAGTATGAAAACAAATGGCTCTGTGTCTTACTGCTCTGGTCACCGTGCCTTTTAAAAAAATCGCAAAATAAGTGTGAATTAACTGACAAAACATTTTTAGAAACTTGTAAAATCTGAACAGGGATGCTTGTTAAATGTTGACAAAGCAGAAACAAAACCTTCCCTTCCCCCCTCTGTTTTTATCCCTCTTCCCGGCTTACACATACTACGTATGGATACACACACACACACACACACACACGAACACACACAAACTCTGGAGCAATGTGAAATTATTAGCATAAAGCATCTCTGACACAACTCAGCCACTGTTTAGCAGGTTGGCTGAAAAAGAAAAAAAACAGGATCAATTTCAGTGAAGCTACTTTGCATTTTAGTTTTTGTGGGCCACTTGAAAAGCTCCTCAGTGGACAAACGTGAACAGAATGTGAGCAGCACACATTAGATACACATTAATTTTCCGTCTGGATGGAGGCCTGTTTTGTGGAGCCGCTGGCTGTCTGTGTTCGGTCGCCTCCTCCAAACAGCGCGGAAAACATTAATGAAACTACTTAATACGAGTCGAACCTCCATGAATCAACGTGCATGATGTGTGTGCCCATAACCCCCCCCCCCCCCCCCCCCCCAATAAAAACCTGCAGCTCTACAACTCGGTAGTAGTCGCCTACGCCACTCTATATGGCGTTACATAATGCATGAGAACAAGTTGTACTCCACTTTTTTTGACAGACACTTAGAAAAATACACGAGCTGTTAACCTTGCTTGCTAGATGAGAAGCGACTTTCCACGCGTTCTTGTAACTGAAGATTAGAAAAAAAATACCACCAAGCTCTCTACTGGCCAGCGTGTAGCCTACAAGTCCTACTGCAGCCATCATTTGAAAGCATATGCATATTTAATTCACCTCAAACAACTTCTGCAACGCGTTTAAAGAGCAACACGTCCACGCAAAGTGCACTAAATATTCATTTGGAGCAAATTCTTTGGAAGACACGCAGCTGCTTATTTTTAATGGAAGTAGGACTCCGATATTATCATATTCATAACAACGTGAAACTGATGACTGCTTGAATGTGAGATTTTCAGACAAAAATTTAAATTTCTGTGCAATACAGAAATTGAATATATACATTCAATTTCTGTATTTTTAGTATTTAAAATATTTATATCTTTTTTTAAGGAAAAAAAGACATGATCTCCGCTCTGTCATTTGCATTAAAATTGCCCCTCGCCAAAAGCTTTTCATGTTGTGTTTTTCCGCTCTGTAAATTCACACCTTGTTATTGTCTTCCTGTGGATATTATTCCTGCGTTAAATAATTTTTGATGGTTTTCTTTTGTGTGTGTGCAAATTCTCAGCCTGCTCTGCACAGCACGGTTCGCTTCTCTACTCTCGAGAAGTCGGTCAAGGCATTCGGGGTCAGTGTTACGGGGTATTTCAGGTTACCGAGAACGCGGTATAGAAAATTTAAAAAAACGCACACCAACCTGAAGAAGGCCTATCCGAGTATCTGGTGCAGTAGACCCAGGCTGGCCACAGCATGGGCTGAGACATGGATGGGTTTGAGCTGGCTTGGGAACTGTCTGAGTCTGAGCTTAGGCACTGGTCTCCATTCTCCCCGCGGGGTTTCAGGGGCTCCTCGGCGGCTATAGCAGGCTTCTTGGTCCCGGTAACCGTGTGTGGAGTGGAGGTCCCTTCTGCTGGCACAGTGCTCCCCACCGGTTCGGTCTGAGGGGCGGTTGGGCTGTTGTGGCTCTCCCGCGACGCAAGGCTACTCTCTTCGCGGTTTGCGCCACCGTCCTTTTTCCGTCCGAAATCCGGCCGCAGGATGTTGTCGATGAAAAAATTGGTGACCCGGTGAGGGATCTGCAGGTTCTCCGGCGCCTGTAAGAGGGGAAGGATGGCTCTGTTTGATTCGTCCGCCGACTCCTGCCGCTCCACCACATCTCTGTTGCCGTGATCATTTTCTTCCATACTGATTCACTTTCCCCCGCTTTACTCTCTTTAACCCCTTTATCGCTCTCCCCGTTGCAATAAAATTCGCGAACAACTTTAGGGGAATTAGACTGCAAAAACTGCACGAGTAAAATAAATAAAAAAGAAAACTCAAATACTAGTGAGTGCCTCGGACACCATGCAAAGCCTTGCGACTGTGTCCTCTGAGAAAAGCATACTTTTTGACATATATCCCCCCAATCTCGGGTTACAACTGATCTCGCACAGCTAAAACATTTGCCATTTGCGCACCATCCAATTTAGTGTCATCCAATATCAGCGTGCTCGGTAATGCCTACACCTAAACTAAACTAAGGGTAAATAAAGAGGCTCCTAAACTGATGCTCTAATACTCTCACTCTGGAGTTTTGTTCTTATTTTCAATACGAGCCCCCCGAGTGACGTTTTCCCACCGTCCTCCCAGACACGTGCCTTGGACCAATGGGACGGCAGAAACCAGGCCACGTGACGCAGGCTCCAGAGCAGTCTACAAACGCCCATCCTCTCCTTAGTAAAAGAGAAAGAGTGCTGGACTAAAGGAGAAGAGACCTAATTTAAATCCAAGGCATGCACCCACATACTCACAATATTTCATCAGTGTTTATGAACCTGTGACTTATTTTATTCTATTTTGGGGCGCTTTGGGGTTTTCAATTTAAAAACGCCATGCATGTCGGTTTTTGTCGTGTATATTAAAACAATAGGACACTGGAGCATCGGTTGTCAAATTGAGCTGCGGGGACCCCCGGGGTTCCTTGCTTGCAGGGCAAGCAGGGATTCCCAATAACACAAGTAGCAATTTTTTACTATATAGGCCATTTATACACGTGTATATATATATATTTTTTTATTCAATAGCATTTTTATAACTATAAAGTTTAATTTTCGACACTTTTACGCACGTCCGCAATTAAATACAGTTTCATTCTAACATAATAAGAAGTGATGATTTACTCATATGAAGGCAAATGAGACGGAATTTTAACAAAATGGCTAACTGGTCCAATGCAGACATGCGTGGGGATGCGTGATATGAAGATCTTTGAGGCGAGTTTTAAAATGCCATCTGAAAACACTACAACAATAAAATAACTACTTGTTGAGTTTATACATTACAATTTAGCTTTATTGAATGTAGTTAGAGCACTGGTAAGGTCAACTAAGGCTTGAGAACACTCCGTCCTGGCCAAGGTTAAATGCGGATAGCCTTTTTTCTGGGTGTCTACGTGCTCATATTTTCACCTAAAAGTAATGTATGTGTGTTTACTTTAAAAATGCAACTTAATCTCCGAGCATTTATGCCCTTTATCCCCCAAATAAACAGCAGATTTTCTGTTTACTCGTCACTGATGTGCAGGGTGGTCGGATGTGTCATGTTGCTTTCAGTCGCCTCATAACTGGCAACAAATTGCATCAAAACTAAAACGTGACAGCCAAAAGAGTCTTCCCTGTCTGCTTTCAAACGCACGGGGAAGTGCGCTGAGTATTTTTGATGTTCTCATGTTCGCCTGTCGTGACGCTGCGGTCGACCAAGAACTGGGTCCATATCCCTTTAAAAGAAATCAGTGATGCAAACAAACTGTTTTGTGCGCGGTGCTCGGGATACAGAGTCGCGCCAAAGACAAAACTTTGAGTAACTTTGCTGACCAGCACCAAGTTTGCGCTTCACTTCCCAGGACGCCACCGGCTCGCGAGGACGGCTCTTCTCTGGCGTTTGAACCGGAGAAGTGCATTTTAAAAAAAGAAAGAGAGCCAGAGTGGATCGGGGATGACCCGAGGAGCAGCAAGACTGAGACTGAGTGAGGAGTTTTTCGGCTGGCTTATTTTTATTATTAGAAAAACGCTTTGTCTTAGTCACTAGGTTTTCTGGCTGGCGCCTCTTAGATTCTTCAAATTAATTCAGGACACATAACCTGTTTCCTCGTGTTAGCTAATTATTTGGGCACCACAAGCCGGCAGTTTGCTCTGATGTGATGTATTTGTTTGATTTGATTTGTGCACATGCTTTGGGTTTGGGAAAACTGTGAAGGTTGGCTGAGAAGTGGAGTCCAAAGCTGTTTTCATTTCTATTTGTGCAACACAAAAAATCTGTAATTTAAGCTGGTTTAGTCTATGCCCGTTTTTTCCCCCGTGGGAGACATAATTTTCTTGATTATTTTTTTCTCACTTGTTAAATACAGGCTTTATGAATTTATTTTTTGCAAAGCAATAGCGGTGAAGCAGCACAGCAAAATATTTTCTTGGAATTCACACAGTGCGCGTTTCCACGGCTATGTCCAGCTCCTAGTTGCAGAGATTTGCAAAGTGCACCATCACATGCTTCTAGCTGATTTGATTTAAAATAAAATTCTTGCTTTGTGATAATGCTGCTTCTGTTTAGTATTTTTACACCATACCTGAGCAGCACCTTCTGCTCCCGTCTAACATCTCCCCAGTCACAAAAGGGCCCAATCCAAACAGTGAAAGTTGGGAGTGAAAGATGTAATTAGACAGGCCACTCTCACGCTGCGATTGTTTCTCACTTGTGAGGGGAAGCGCAGATTAATGTTGAGCGCTAAATAAGCAGCACACAATGGATTCACAGACAGGCCGCTACCGCCTGGGCTTGGCCTCTAACCTCATAGCAAAACAGGGATGTCTGGAGGAAATGACACCATTTCAGACTCTGAATTATAATAGGGGCCTTTGTGCACTAAAAAAATATGCACATCTAAACCAATCTAAGCCTGAAATATTATTTGTCTTTAGAGTGAAAGAGCGTCCACTAATATCACTCCATTGGCTCATATTGTTAAAGCGTTTTTAAATAAAGGACGAGATTTGTTTGAAAGTCGGATTTGGAAATAATGACTCTTTGAGCTATTTCTCAGTGCTGCTTCTGTGCGGTGCAAGGAAGTCATCTCAGCCTGGTGCAGTTTTTAGACGAAAACAAGGTTTTGACTCAAATCTGGAACACACATGCTTATTTCTTTATGCTGTACAAATCCATAATCCCGGTCATTGTGGGGGTTCCGATTCACTATTGTCTGCCCACTTTGGACTGGCTTGTTTTGAGTATGACTGATGAAAAGACAAAAGGATCGTGCTCTGTTTTTAGCACATTTCTGTGGTGCTGGATGCTAACGAGACTTTCTGGTCGACCTTTTTCGGGTTTTTGTCAAATTATATTTTCCAGGACGGTCTGATCTGGTTTATTAAGGGTTAAAATAGTACCATACGATTCAGTTATCGACATATTCTCATTATTACTTTAAATATAGGCAGGCGTTAACTGACATCTATAAAGCTGTGTTTTATTGGCATGGTCTTTTATTCATGTTTGCCTGTTTTGGCACGCGTATATGCCAGAACAGCCAACGAGAGCTGCTATATTACTTTCTCTGTTTCGGCTCTTGTGGTGATTTGGTGGCGCCACTGCATTTTCTTCAGAATGCGCTTTGTTTCCCTTATTTACTGATTTGTAAAACGTGATTTTTAAATCACAAGCCTTAACGACGGTAACTTATCAGTCCCCCTTGCCTCACCAAGCCTGGGCCCAGACTTTCCACACGCAAGAAAATGATCAAATTACTGAACAATTACAATTACTTTATTTTTGCTTGTGCTATTTTCCCAGTCAATCAACTTATAATCTTATAGTTACTGTTATAACCTAACCATTGTAGTGCAGGGGTTATACCTTAACCCTAGCTGTAGTTTTTGTTCAAGATGACTTTTTATATTTTGACAAGAACAACAACAACAACAACAACAAAAGTCCACTGGTCAAAGAGTAGCAGCCATAGAGCCAGAGACAGCTGTTTTTTGGGGGGGATAATAATTTTCTGGCGAGTCAGAAACATCCCCTGCAACCATTTAACATTTTGAACACAACATGTGAAATATTTTCATTTCCTGGACCCTGTTTGCCATCATTTGCTCTTTAACACGCTGCCAGGTAACCTCCAAAATAGCCTCCAGCAGGCCCGTCAAAGCTCTAATCAAAGATATAAAGATTTAAAAATTCTTGATCCCGCTATAAGGATTTTTTCCTCTCACATATAGGCTCAACATTATTCATTTAGCTGGTTAGCTTTTCTTGAATTCTGCATCCCGGGTGCCGCCTTATGGTTAAAACATAGCCTATAAAATGGGCATTTCTTATGATTATATTCTGTTCTTGTTCACGGAAGCAGGAAACATTGATTATTGTACTTGTCATATCTGTCAGGTTCTACTAAATAAGTGAATGCTTCCGTTTTTTTCTGTCTTTTTGTTTGTCTGCAAAAAAATTAAAAAAAAGCATTGGGGCATCTCTTCTTTTGCCCTGAAAGGGTTAATATTCCCTGTCTTTGAATGCATATTTTGCGTGCAGCGTATATACACACTAACCAGGTGTGTTTCATAATCACTTATAGCTCTATACCCCTCCCCTCTACCTCACACGCGCACATACACACACGCATATATACAGACATATACTCCTCCTACTATTATAATGTATCGCATGCATTGTGCGCATGTGCCCTGTCCTTGAGTTCCTATAACCTATTTTTTTTCCTCTGTATTTTTCTGGGTAGGATTGTCTTATACGTCACCAGCGCTCAGTACTATGGAGTACTACAAAAGGTGACGCGCAGAAGGAGGATTTGTGAATGGACGCCGTGATGTGTGCCAGCTCACAGATCAGAGGGCGGTGGGCCCTCTGCAGATGCACCCCCTCCATCACACCACCCCTCCCTCCAGATGAATGGGGGTCTCTAATATCAGCCCTGTCACCATTGCAGGGGTCTAACCAAATCCTCCAGCTTCCTGTGCCTTTCAAAACCTAAAAGCACCTCTCTTCTATTTGATGATCCTGTATGATTTTTTTCTTTCTTTTTTCTCTTTTCTTTTTTATTGTCGTGGTTTTGTGGGCCTAGAAGCTCGCTGCCCACTCTTTTATTATGGGCCAAGAGCATGGCAGCCGAATTAGACTAGAAGCAGGCCGAGCTGCATTTAGTGGGCAATACAAAAAGTCAATCAGTTTTAGAAGTGTGGTTCATCGGAATATAAAATAGGTTAAATGGAGGGACTTGACACCAGTATCTATTTTTTCATTGTTTCCCCGGGATTTTCCAGAATCGGTCTTCGCAGTGTTTCATATATAACCATAACAGGATAAATCCCAAAGAAAAGAAACACATGGATAAGAAACAAAAGCAGTTTTTTGGTATCTGACATCGATACATGGATACAATTGTAGTAACAGTCTTTACAAAACTGCCTTCTTGGGCTGAAATACTGTAGGTGTTCATCCAAGTTTACATTGTTAGATTTTTAAAGCAAAATCATGCTCAGGTGGTGTTTCTCTAAATCCGTTTGATTAATTTTATGCTCCCCTTTTCCAGTGGAAAAAGCGCAGTATATAATTTCCACAGCTGCTTATTCATCACAGGCTCTATGTAGATGATGTCTATATAATTTTTTTTCCCCGTGGTTTGATTGTGTTTACAGAGAAATCCTCTAGAGTCGCCACGTAGCGGACTTTGGGGCTGCTGAATCTTCTGCTTTCAGCCCTTTATAGGTTTTAATAACTCTTAATCCGTCTGATCAGTCTGGCGTAGATAAATCTCATTTGAATTTGGATTGTTCTTAAGAGGCGGGTCGTATTTCTCCACAGAAGTCTACAGAGCTTAGCACAAACAACCGCACCACCCTGAGCGCAATTAAGGCTTCAGCTAAATTAGATGAAGGGTAATTGAATGCAGCTGACTTCCCATCAGCAAACTCTTGAATTAATACAATGAATAATACCAGTTGATGGTCACTGATTATTATTATTATTATTATTATTATTATTTTATCTGTATTTTTAGGGTAAAAAGTCAAAAAGTGCATTTTCTTTTAGACACGAAGCAGCAACACTCCAATCTTTATTCGCATCATTTTAGAGAGGAAAAATAGGCAAAACTTTTCTTCTTTTCAAGTTTTCTCTTTGCGCATAAGAGACACAGATTTGGAGAACCTCGCTGTGGTGCATACCGTGTGGGTTGCAGACATAGAAAGCTTATATCTTTGACAAATCAAATTTCTGTTCTTGCCAATCAGTGCCACCCTGGATTGTTTTGCAACTATTTAACTGTTTTCTGAGCGGAGGGGGAAAAGAAAACTGCATATGCTTACTGTGATCCAAAGTTGTTGTTTTTTTCTTTCTTCTTTACAAGAGAGAAAAATAACATAATTCTGATCCGGAGATTAAGGTTTAAAGGAGAAAATTTGATTTTAAAATATAAATTTAAGGACAACCAAAATCTATAGCGAACAGAACAACCATCTCTAAGAATGAAACTCTAAAAAATAATGCAACAGATATATAAAGTGCACCAACAGCAATAAAAGTTTGAACAGAAAAACCTTTCCTTACAGCGGCTGCAAGAAAAAAAAAATCTCATGCATTAAAAAAAAGCATTGTCCACCTTCTTTCTTATATTTTGAAATAACTCAGAGACACTCTTAATGACCCATAGTGCCTCATTAACAGCCATAAAAGTTTTTTTTAAAAAGGTTTTAAAGTGGAAAAAAAACTTCACTATGCACGCAACTCTCGCTTTGTATCCCGTTAAAGATCAGAATTTCCTTTTTCTAGTGTGCTTTTGTACTTATATACACATCAGAAAATAACACTGTAAAGATCCTCATATCTTTAATAATAACTGGCTATTTTTCACAGAGTGTAAAAGCCTCTAAGGGTCCGCTCTGTAATCCTGTAGGTACATAAAGCGCACAGTTATCTGCGTGACGCTCAACTGGTGTCAGGCCCACAGAGCTCTTCTCCTACTGTAGTTTTGTGGCTGGTCTGCGGGACTTTTCACGTGTCGGGACGTCTTACTTCGGACAGCAAAGAATGAACTGCTGGCTATTTCTGTAAGGTTAATGGGTTTACATTCTCAGTCATACAGAACAAATAGGCTATGGTGTGGGTGTGGGTGGACAGGTTCAGTTTGAGAGGGACCAGAGGGGGGGGGGGGGGGGGGGGGGGGGGGGGGGGGGATGAAAATGTGCCGCCAAACAGACCTCAAAGCAAAGCCAGTGTAATGTAAAAAAAGAAGAAGAAGAAGGAAGTAGTGTGTACCTTATGTTCAATCAGCTCAGCTCGCTGGCCCCTAAAGTTTTTTGGGGTCCTTGATTCCCCTGTGTGGGTCATCCGGGAAGCTTTGCGGTTTTTGGATTGTCCGCATGCCTCGTGCACCTGTCTGTCGCGGGGAAGCAAGGAACAAGTGGGACAAAGACAGGTGGAAATCCCTTGCTGAAACTCATATTTGTTCTTTGTCGTTGTATGAGCTAATTAGATTTTATTAGAAGAACCTCACGTCCGCAGGAAGTGCAGTTAAACGTGTGATCGTTTAACTGCATAACCAAATCTGTTAGTTTTATTTCCTTTAAAACGACGAAGAGGAGAAATTCCTCTTAAATTATGGCAAAATCTATACATATATATTTAAAAAATAATAATAGTACAAATCTTATTCGCGTTTATGTTAAGCTGAAAGTAGATTTACCCCAGCCAGTTCGGATTTTGCGTCCGGGCAGTTACAAACGCCAAACCCACAAGTTAGATGTAATCATATCGCATCACAGAGATTTTAAAGTTACACATTTAGTGCGAGTAGTAAATGCTAAGGGATTAAATCAAGCATCGGCATCAGTGCTTCTTCATTTGTTCATACCGAGGCTCTTTCTAATTGCGAGATACAATTTAAGTTATGTCCCCGCGTCCAGCAACTTTAATTATAGTGGAAGGAGGTCAGTCATAAGCGGATATTTGACCCGGCTCCTTGTGTGGCATCGCGCCCTTTACCGTTAAAGTCGCCAAAATAGTTCTGGATTTACCATGTGCACCCAGTCCCACCCAGTGCACCTGAGTTGTTTTTACCCCCCAGTAACTTATATGTTGTGAATTTGTCACCTACCAGGAGAGGGGCTCGTCAAAGGACATTTTAGACGCAAGAACTTTCCCAGATGGGTTTAGCCTGCCAACTTTGTGCATTTCTCCGGAACTGCAATCCTGTTGCTTGAATTATGCTTACGTGTACTAATGAAGACTAATTAAAACATGACAAACATCGACCTTTAGTGCATTCTAAGTAGGGCTGCAAGCATGTCTTAGATTACTGGTATATGGAAATGAAGTCTGTTAGCCTATTTGACAATATACATACGGGCGACATACAGTAAGACATAAGCAGACTGTCCACATTAGTTGTAAAATCACGCAAACGTAAGGGCTTATATATATGTATATATGTTTTAATATTGTAATATTTTAAACGTGCTTCATTGATACAGCTAATGGCCACAACCAGCTAATCTTCTTGAATCTCAAATCCACATTTCATTTTTAAATGAATCTCCTACTATTTAATTCTTTTTTCTTTCTTTTTCTTTCAGAAAACTAAAGAATACACACGGATATTGACCTGTGGTGTAAATTTTAGCCTTCTCTCTGTTTGTGAGATGTTGTTGTCTGCCTCCCAGGATAGATCTCGCAATGGAAATGCTCACCTTGATTTATTCCATCACCTTTTATTCAGCTGTTATTATTATTATTATTATTACCCTGGTCGATTTACAGAGTCTGATCTGGGCGCTAGGATGCACTGGGTGTGTTTAATTTACACTGGGAAGGATTTGTTTGGATGGCATGCATAATGTGCCATCACCTGAGGTTTATGCTGTCATTTTATTATTGTCCTGCGGTGGAAGAAAAGGAATCAACTGGAATGGCACACAAGGCTGAGCATGTTGACTGAACTGATAAATCTCACACGACACAAACACTTCTAATGATGATTCTGTATCAGTCTGTTTAATGTTTTTAAGCGTTCATACTTTTATTTGTTTGGGTTTTTTCCCCCCGTGATTTCACCCACTGGAGGAACTGCGACCAAAAAGAGAATCACAGCCTCTTAAAGGGAGAAAAGGTGTGAATGGATCATTTCACCCTCAGACAGGAATACGCAGAGAAGGCAGAGAGCAGCCCGAGACTGCCATTTGAATGGATCTGAGAGGTAATTTGAGCTAAAATGGAGTCCACTTCTGAGCCACTCACTCAGCCCCCCCATGGCATCCACTGTAATTCATTATTCCTGGCCGGCACTGGGAGAGGCAATGAGCGAGGGCAGAGGACAGGAGTGGACCCAGCTCTGGTGTAATGAAGACTCAGTAGACCTAAACCAGTCTCGCACACACTCGCACACGCACTTGCACGCACAAAATCTTTCATTATATTTCAGAGAGAGCAGGACATTAATGCCACTGAAGACCTTTTGGCAGAGAAAAAAAGTGCAATGATTTTCTCCACACTCAATCCATTTCATTGACCTTTTCTATCATGCATGTGACTCTGCCCGCTCACTGCACTGTGAGATAAATATTCCAAGGATAATATTCCTCTGCTGTTTTAATAAATTATCTTTCTGAATCCAAAGTTTTAAGAGGCTTTAAGGAGAATATGAGCGTATTTGTAATTACTTTTACTTTTAATTGCCTTCATTTTTCTTCATGTGCTGTGTTTTCTTGCTTTCTCAGATTCCAACACTCCGGTTGTTCTTTGTTCGACGCCTCTAAAGACTTGTTTTTTCTACATTTCCATACAAGTAGTTAGGTGAAAACCTCTACATAGATGAGGCCCTTCCAGACCTTCCTTTTCCTTGTCCTTCCACTAGGGGTCTATAGATGTCCTGTCCAGACAAGCTGGGAGGATAAATACTGTCATCTGGTGGTAACAAAAGCCATCACTACTGGGTAATCTGGTACTATACTGCATGTTTTCTTTCCCCAGAATATATGCATCTTAATATCTTTATCCACTACCACACCACAACGCGGTAGTTTACAATACATTTAGTTTTTTTAAACAACAAAACGAATAAAGTAGTCAAAATTTCATTTTTCTTTGTCCTGGATGAAACAAACAGAAGTTTAGTGCCACAGGTGGAGCATGAAATAAAGCAAACAGTGCCTGTGTAACAGCAGCTCACAGATTTTAAATGTGTGTGACAGCCAGGTGAGATGACAGGCGCTCCCCCAGATGGGTTTACCACAGAGACGCGTGTTCAAAGCGAGGCAGGCCACCAGCGTTCAGTGAAGACAAAGTCAGAAGTTATAGAGGAGAGGAGAAGTTCAGCATTCAAATGTTTCGATAGGAAAAGAAAGAATAAACGTGAAAGTAGCTGATGGTTTCAATACATTTTTTCAGATTGTAGATGCAGATGCATTAGTGTGAGACTAGTTTTTCTACTAAGACAAATCTGAATGCTTGCAAGACTGGGGTAAGAAAGTGATGAAAATAAAGTTTTACTACAAATTATGCACCGAGTTATGAACATTTTGTTTCTTGTTAAGTTTGAACAGCTGTTTAAGTGAAAAGATTTCTAAAGGAAATGTTTATTTTGATGGGCGGATCTGCTGAAAATGGTCACAACCCCATAAGATTAGTACCTGTTGGTTTAATGGTTTTTAATGTATTTTATAATTATGCCTTACGTGCACCATTGTGATATGTAAAGTCTTCAGCTGTTGCATACATTTAGAAGTTCCAGCAATTCACTAATACACATATTTAAAATAATAATTTGGCCAAATTTAGTCTATTCAGATACAAATAGAAAGAAGAGCTGTAAAAATTGTAAACATCTTCTAGTGACATTGTAAATGCAATCCTGTTTGCAAACTGTTCAATGGTGTATTCCTGAAATGCAATACAGTGACAGGAACAAAACCAAATCTGAAATATAATCCAGATGAAGTGTAAAGTAGCACAAAATAGTAATACTCGCTGCCTTCTACACTGTTGAGGGACGGTAAACGAAAGAGCAAATCTAAAGAAGCAGTTTAGTATAGGATTGCATCTTCTTTCTCAGTACACCTCTGAACACCACCTTTTTTTTCCTTGAAAAATTTAGTTTTTGAAATATTGCCTCATCACAAAAAAACTCTCAAAGGCAAATATATTCAAAAGTGCCAACACCACTAGAGTTGCTCTGAATTGCTGAAGCCTTTTTCTTTGAGTTCGAGCTGCTTTTTTAAAAAAAATTTTTATTTTTATCTCCTAAGAACTCATAAAAGTGAGAAACTAAGAAATACTATAAAATTACAGAACCACACAGTGCAGCAAAGAACTATTATTATTATTACATTACATACATATTGGCCTTAAACTCTGCTGTATCATACTGTTATATTTTAATAGCAATACCACCGGTGTGTTTCATGAGCAAAACTCGTACTCATACTTCTTCCATCGTGCCAACTTATTCTGGAAAGCTGCACTAATCATTTTCCACTTTATTTTGGAGTCTCTCTCATTTCCTTTGGCTAGTTTAAAACAAATATATATCTGTACAGTGTAATTTTTATATGAATATACCTTCTTGTCTTGTTCTTTCTGCTGCTGTTTTCCTCCTCGGACCAATAAAGCTATTTTTTAAATCTGATTTTATCCATCTTGTATACCGTGATCTGTACTAAACAGACGCAGTAAGTGAGACTCTCATTTCAAGAGACAAAAAAATTGCAAAGAGAATGAAGTTAAATACAAAGTAAACAAGTTAAATTTGCTATACTCCAGTGTAGAGTTGTAAATCTTTGTCTTCATGTTTGCTGGCAGTCGACTTGCTGCACAAAATGCGAGGCCAAGTAACACAAATTTCAAAGTCAAAAAAGTGCTGCAAAGAGATGATAGCAGTCTGCCGGAGCAAACCTATAGGTGCTGTGAATCAATATATCTGATGTGCCCTCGCTTGTCTTCTTGCCTGGAAGGAAGGATAGAGAGACGGAGAGACGGAGGGGAGGGGGCGCTTTTGGCAATGAGGGGGATTCTCTAATGGAGTCTTTCAGTTTGCTGTGGCTGGAAATGAAAGGAGGTTGAAGCCTGGCCAATTATTCTGCCTGAGAAGAGTAGGAGACTGAAAGAGGAGGGAGAGGAAAGAGATGGCGTGTGGCGCCGTTGCCCTGTTAGAGGATGGGTAGATGGATGGATGGATAGATGGGATAGAGGGATTGATGGAAAACAAAAACAGATGCATGCGAGTATAGAGGGACTTCCAGAACGAGGGATTGATTCAGAATAGCCCACAGCCATTGGCCCCGCTCCCAGAAATTTCCCCCCAGTGCAAAAGGTTAACTGTCAGTCCCCCGCTAGGTATAAATAGAAGTCTGCCCTCCAGAAAGGCGTGTTCAGAGAGGGGGTAGACAGAGGAGGGGAGGGAGGGCAGTTCCTCATGATCCCAGTGACACACAGCAGAGGGGGGTGGTTTCAGGGTTTTTTGGTGGGTTGCAGAGGGTCTTACAGAGAAGAGGAAGGAGAGGGAAGATGCAGCCAAAGACAGTACAAAGGAGGGGACAAAAGAGTGTCCTCATCTATTCAACATGACCGTGACAGCAGACACAACAAATGCCATCATCAGCACCCCAGAAAGCTTCATTCCAATTAAGCTGCAGCTGCATTTGACAACCAAATAAAATCTGCGGGCTAGTGTCTTACTGGAGCTGCAGAGATGTGTAATTAGGCAAGTGTCTAGTAATCAGTTTAATTATGAATGATGGTATCAGGTTCATATCACCACAGGGGAAGCTACAGTGTCTGTTATTTTCAACCAGATAGCATCCGTATGTCACATCATAGCAGTCACAAAGTCCCTCCAGTCCCACACGCGAGTAACACAATAAAATAAAAGAAATCACAAAGACGTCTTTGTCAAGTGTTTTTATTTTTCACTTAAATCCAAAGTAGCAAAAATGATACACAGCTGAATTATCAGACGCACGCACACACACGGAAACTCTAAAACATTGAGACAGAAGGTGCTTCACCACCTCAAAACATAAAGCTTCCTCTTCAGTTTTAGCACACCTGAATGTACGCAGATTCGACCTGAAGTGATCTGCCACAAAAAAGGATTTAAAAAAATAAATCAGGTTTCCTTCAGTAACACTACTAAATGAGATTTTTTTAAAACAACAGTTTGACACAATATTTTTTTTTTATGCTGTCTCTCTGGTTAGAGTCATTGGTATTGACTCTGAAGGCATGTAATCTCTGACAAAAGCATTGTTGTTTACAAAAAAACATAAGAAAGAGAGGATATTATTGCTGTTTTGAATGATCCACACTGCATATACTTTAAAGTTACAAATATGTTTTTTAGCCTTTGTCAGAAATAATAAATAAGGAAGAATAATCGGCTCATGTATGGTCTGATTGCACTTAATCCTCTGGACCCCCAGACACTAACGCACTGTAGGTCTAGTGTGGTAATAATACCTGATTACACAAGCAAGCCATTATACACACAAGCAGTAATGTCATTATGTTTTTTACAAGGATACAACTAAACTGTAATAGTGACAAAAGCACTACATTCTATAATACACAGGCAATCACAGATTGCAAATCTTACGTAATAACGTCCCGTCCTCTCCCATTTTAACTGGTGTCTGTTCCCAAACTATCATCTCTAGTTTGAGGATGCTGTTGAAGTCGAAAACATGTACGATCCCACAGTAAAGTGTTTTTCCAAATGGGAATGTAAGGTCCATTCTATAAAAATGCACTGGAAAGGGTTTTTTTAAACTGCTAGTATACCTGGTACATTCCTTCAAAGCATGCTT
Organism: Rhamphochromis longiceps; assembly: GCF_057381845.1. NCBI lineage: Eukaryota > Metazoa > Chordata > Actinopteri > Cichliformes > Cichlidae > Rhamphochromis > Rhamphochromis longiceps. The sequence goes on along the minus strand of NC_140565.1, from coordinate 22,430,157 downwards.
CACCTCTATGGTTCATCTCAACTCCCAGTCCCGACTAACGCTTCCTTTAAAACAGTCCTCTCTGTCGTTTTACAGCAAAGACAAGCTTGATAACTGATTAAAAATAATACTATTCGCTGGCAAAAACAACTAATTTACATTCTAAAAAAAAAAATGAAGCAGCTTGAATTTTGTGCTTCAGTGATCTTCACTGTTTGTGAATATATAAAGTTAAATTGGTAGTCAACTCTTGGCGCCTTCTTTAATCATGTATTATAATCAAGTGTTAATAAATCAGAAAAATGATTTGCTTTCCTGCTGGGAATAAGATGAGAAAGCAGTTTCCCCAAATATTTCCCAAGACATTGAACTAGTCCTTCGAAAAATGTGAAACACCGTTCATTACCATACATACATTTAGTTTGGGGGCGGCGGTCACTGGATGCTTGGAAAATAAATACTTCAATTTGGTTTCATTGGGATTCTACATTGGAAAACAAAAGGATCTCTTTGTGCAAGCGAGCATCATTTTGCCCACTAGAGCAACACTTCCCTTTTATGATCATACAAAAATGAAAAGAAAGAAAGAAAAGAAAACATCATAGCACCCCCATCATTTCTTTTCTGCCATTTCCAGGATACAATCACGCCCAGGAGCACGCGTCCACTTCATGAAATTAAACCCCTCTCCTGTTCACTTCAAACAAGGACACACACACACACACACACAAAAAAGGCAAGGGCTGTCCGCCTGTGTAGTGTGAAGGAAGCCTTAATGCTAATGGAGCACAACAGAGGCGGGAAGGGGCTGTTTGGCTGCAAAGAGATGCAGAGGACATGGCACGTTTGATGAGGGGCTTTTCTGACCTGCACTTTTGTCATCTGAGCAAAAGATGAGGTCGTGACAAAGAGTCTTTCCTCACATCATTCTTCTCGTTCCTCACAGAACGTATCCATTTTTTCTCGGATGCTCTCGCCCGGTCGTCCACCAATCAGTCCATGTGGGGTTTCTCAACACCACCCTGGAGAAGAAAAACAAGGCCTATGTTAGTTATATATCAATCAATTTGTAATGCAGCAACAGGTTAATACTTGTATTTGCTCACAGTATAAAGGTAGCATGTTTTGTTGATCTGACTGATATTAGAATCAGTTCCCTTTTTCTTTCTCCCCAATGGCAACCTAATATTTTGCAGAATCGGGGGAAGAAAGTACTTCCTTCTCAACATCGGCTTGTTTAGTTACATGCTTAATCACCTTATTTGCTCATGAGCTCCTGCAATAGTTACATTTATCAGCCATTCAGCTTAAAATCACAGCTAATGTGTAATAAAGGGTGTTTTTTTCCATGGTTAATCCAACTAAACAGACTCTATCACTGTCATTTCCAGAAAATAAAACAAAAAAAAAGGTCTCGTGTGCCTCCTGATTCTTCTCATAAATGACCCACTGAAGCGAGTGAGCGAAAAAACACAGAACAAAACCACGAGTTCAGACTTGTGCCAACATTCCTCAGGCCTCATCGCGAAAACAAAAACAACAAGTAGCAAATGACCCTCTGGTCAGCCGAGTCCAGACTGGCTCTGTGTCTCACCACGACTGTGAAAAACAACAGCTCTTAATCTGCTTTCACGCTTTCAGTGAGTCAAACTGAGGCAGTGATGGGGACTGGTACTTTACAGACAGAATGAGGTGAGGCTTCTGGGCAGAAGCTTAATGAAGACATCAAAGCTGACTTGCTGGGATAATTATGAAGGAAGGGGGGCGTCCAATGCTCTTTGCACAGTTTTAAACCATTTGACAATGTTATCTGCTGCCGCGCCTCAGCAGAATAATTGCAAATAAAGCATGTGTGGCGCACGGGAAGCTTTTGAAGTCAGCTCTTTAGACACAGAGCGGAGGCTGATAACGATAAATGCGGAGGGATATTTTGCGCAAATACGACATACCGAAAACTTTTCAAACCATCGATGCAGAATCGCCACTTTATCCTCCAAATTTTTACATGGCCAATTAGAAAAACCTTTTGGATCAAGAGAGTCATGTGACTGGTTTCCACTGAAACTTGAAATCTTGGTAGCTCTTGAAAGGAACAGTTCATCTCAAAAGTGAAAATTAACATGTCAGCATCCAACCTCATCCCTGCTTATGCTGTTTTACACATAAAAGACAATAAAACTCCAAATATGCAAATGCTCCTTTTTTTAAAACCCTTAATTCTGAAATCTGCAAAATTTAGTAAATAAGCGAGAAAACCTAGCTATCTGACTCCAGAATAAATACAATGGATTCTACGGACTTAGCTATAGCCCCTAAATATGATGATCACAGGACAGTAAACAGTGGTTTCTTGCAGTGAGTATTGGCTTGTTTCAACTGGTAATATTCCAATAAAGCCAGGTAAGTGTTACCTCGTGAAATCAGCACTTCACACAAACATCAACATATCAGTCTGAACCTTCAGTTAAAGGATGACAGTGTGATCAAGACTTGCAGACTTTACCATGGCTAGTTGGCGTCCTATGTTACCCACAGTAACACCGCCGGAGAAGAATATGCACGGGAGCCAGGAGCGTACGTACAGGAAGTCTGGAGATGTGTACCTTAAGAGAAAAAGAGAAAAGAAGTCACACTTCAGAAAAAAATAAAAGTTAAGAAAGCCATCCCAAGCACAAGTATGAGTTGCAGTTATTACCAAATCATTACCTCCCCTCATCCCTTACTATTTTTCTATTTTGTAAAATCAGGATGATCTGCAGCTGTGTTTTTCTCTCTCTGCTGTACAGTTTTAGTTATTATTGTATTGGCTAACACGTCACTGACATCATTCCATATCCTCATACCAAAGCTGGGTTTACTCTCACAGCTGGATAACCAACTCCCACACCAAACACTGTCATTTTAGTTGTGGGTGTAATAAGAAATAAAAGAATAGTGATGACAAATCACTGCATTAGTTTTGTTTCCTCAGAAAAAGATACTCAAGAATGTTTTTGTTCCACTTTTAAAGGCTTTCCTTGAACACCCTGTTGTTGCTGATGGAGAACTTACTGGTAGACTCCATTGTAGACCAGCAGCTGTGTGATCACAGTAGCTAAAAAGGCAGTGGTGATGCCCAGTCCGAAGCCGCTCCTGGACCGGTCGAATGTCCACCACAGACCCAGGGACAAGGCCGCTAGCGTTAAGGAGAGCTGCACGTTGTTGTCGAAGTCTAGTTTCTGTGTTCCGGGAAGTTAAGGACAAACAAATCAAACAGCACGAGGATAACATCTGATTATTTCTTACACAAATATTTGGCCACCAACAAGTTGCACCACCTCTTTTTGCAAAAGGATAAAGCAGATTACTGAGCTGATGCAGACAGCAGCCAAAATTGAGTTAATTACTGGTGTACTTTTCCACTGTACTGTAACAAACAATCACAAAAGTAGCAAAAGTGCATTTGAGAGGTGTACAGGACATGGTGAAAGGATACAACACTGGCGTGGTTGATACCGACGAACACAGCGATACACCTCATGACGCTCGCCCACTCCCTCTTGAACTTGTGCGGCTCTCCCAAGTGGCTGTCGAGACAGGGATACAGCAGGCCGATAACAGCTGCAAAAAAAGCACAAAAAAAGGGAACAAACAGTCTTGAATTGTGCCAGATAAGCAGAACTTCTCTGAAATAAAAATAGGGCAAACTGTGTCATAGAGACAGACTGCTGAAGGTGCATTTCCACAGTTAGCGACACACCTGCTGTACATGCACTTCAAAAATCCCCACATGACGAGTATGAATAAACATTAGCTTTAATTTTAAAGTTGTCTTTTACTTTTTAAGTTTGCGACTTTTTAATCTAACTCCCTACATACTGTCATTAAAAGTCCAAGAATTTGTGAAGGAAACTATGTAACCACACTATTTGAATGTAAAAAGTGGACACAGTGGATATCTTACAAGAAGAGTTGGCGGAGTTACAGGAATTAGTACCTGGGTCACGAGAAAATGAATATGAAACCATTTTGACATTCGATTCGTCACTTAAAAAAACAAAACTGCTCACAGAAAGCACCAGATGCTCTTTAATACCAGCCTCTTAAGTCAGAGGATTTACTTTACCCCTCTAGCTTTTGTTAGTATATTTTTCACCTTATTCAGGCTCCAAGAAGCTTTTATCTGAGAAATACCTCCTTTGACTCGTCATTGACAATCTTTAGCTGCAATCCTACTAAGAATAGCATGCTTAGATGGGATCTGTGACAGTTGCTTGTTGTGGAACCTGAAATATCATCTGTTTCTTGGACTATTTATCAAGCATAAGAAGACATTTAATGACATCACCTTCAGGTGTGGGAAAGTAAAGAACCATAAGAGCCATAAGCCTACATCTCTTATTTCTCAGTTTGTTTCTGTCCTGCAGCATGCAATGACGAGAGGAGGGGGAGGAGCCCAGCATTTACGCGCTTCTTTCTTTCCCTCACTTCCCTGTTTCTGGCCTTAAAAGTACCTCCCCTCTCAGCTCACCCGTTATGACACCATCCAATGAGCTCGCAGCTCGCCTCGTGTCCGGCTGCCGCGACCAATCAGAGCGCAAGAAAAAGCAACATCCGTTCCAAGCCATTTTTTTTTCTTTTTGATAACAGCCAGACTTAATGATGCCTTCAAAACTGATAATTAATATGAAACAAAAACAAAACTGAAAGGTGATTCATTGTCAGCTGATCATACAAATGCTCCTGACAGTGGTGATGAGAAAAGGGATGTGCTTCTGCTGTATGCGGTTTAAATTCCTGCTGCTTATTATGGCAAAATCCAGCTCACAAAGGGGGATTTCCTGACCATAAGAGCCCATTTTATATACACAAGCGGTAAAACACACCACATATTATTTAAAGTGTCATTTTATCTTCATAAGGGAAGGCTGTTGTGCTCTAACTCCTCCCCTCTCTGCATTCCTTTGTCCCCAAATTAGCTGCAAACTACTGATCACCCGGGTAAAACTACCCTTGCAGGGTCGTTTATAAAGCACCAAGTAAGCTTGATAAAATCAGCCTTTTATTCACTCACCGGCTCCTGTACCGCAGCAAGGTGGGATCCACCATGCGGACGAAAACAAAGTTGTCATCACCTCCTCGGGGAAGAGGGTAACATTTCTTTGTATCTGGAGCAAGTTGAGCACCAAGGCCAGGAACACTCCGACCGTGAAGAGGACGACACCCCGGCGGATCAGGTTGGCCGTCTGGACGTCCTGCAAGGAGATGTAGGCACTGCTGAGCACCGATGTGATGATTGACATCATCTCTTCAGCTCTGGATGCCAACCAGTTTGCGCCAGAAGATGGGTGCTTAGTTTCGGTCTTTGATGAAGTGGAGCAGCTCCAACAATGCTCCTCCAGCCTGGGCATTTGGCACTTTAAAGCTAAAGAAGGAAACGAGACAGTCAACACACGAGTGCCACTGTTTTCATGTTGAAAGAAAAAAAATCGAAGAAATTGTTTTAAAATTGTTCTGGCTGCTCACCTTGATCTCCAGACGTCTTCAGAGTCAGCTCCAAACAGAATCCTCTTCTCCTGTTCATTCGCGCCTCGACAAGCAGATTTAAGCCAGGATCCCTCCTCCTCGTTTTCCTGCTCTTTTACAACAAGTGAACTGCAGTCACGTTGTTTGTTCACATCATCGTCAGCAAACACACGCAGAGCGAGAGAGAAAAAACACACAGTGCTCCTCCATTCCACCGCACAGACCTCATACCACCGACGAGAGCTTCCCCTGCAGAAAACAATCACAGCTGTGTCGGGTGAGAATCGGCAGCCAATCAGAGCGCGGCGGCTGATATGACGTGACGCCACCCCACCGCCCACTTCGTCCGGGACAGACGCACAAACAGGGAGGCTGGAGAGCAGAAGTGAAAGTGGAAACGCCAAACAACGGCTCTTTTAAAAAAAGCCTTTATTCTCTCTATGATAGTTTACAAGAAAGTATAAAAGAAATCTAAGAGACAGAGGAGGCGGTTAAAAACATTTGGAATAAAAGCAGTAACTATGACTAAACTACCACAGTACCACAGCTGTAGCTTTAGCTTTATATTCAACTAGAATATTACTCATTTTTTTAAAGGTAAATGTGCGTTTACCAGGCAGATCTCAAGCTCCACCTCGCTTACGTGTTGAATTATTCACTGATATTCTCTAAACAAACCCTGCTTTTCTTCGTCTGTAACTAAACAAACAGCAGTCCTCTGCACCCTTATATATAAAGCCTTTGGGAAATGGGGTCAGTGGCACAGTTCGTTTGTTTAAAAAAAAAAACCAAACCGGTAAACTTTGGGTCACTTTTGAGGAGGTGTGGCTTGGAAGGAGGCTCGGGAAGGCGTGTAGTGCCAGCGCACGTCGGTTAGAGATAACGTGTATTCTGAAAGGTTCAATACCCCGATCACATGTAGACTTTTGGGGCTCGTTCGACAACAACGCGAAAACGTGTTTTGCAAGAATCTGCGTTGTCCAGTCGGTCGTGAGTAGGTCAGTGCAATAACAAACACCCTCCTGCTGGATACGTGCAGCAGGACACATGCAACTACCGGAGCACATTTTGCTTCTGCGCCCGAGGAAAACCTCACCTCGCACGTGGATGAAAATCTACTCCCGTGCAAGCTTCCTCACTTGTTGTGTTTCCAAAAAAGATAAATCAAACGTTTTCAGTTCTTTTCACTTTGTAAAAGCCCCACAAAAAACCTGAGTCACATTTACTTAATAATATCAGCTTCTGGCACTTACAAAGCAATACCATGGATGAATCATTTCTTTATGCAAATAAGACTTGGAAAAAGTGAGTTGATGCCTCATGACCTGGAGCAAATGTGGTAAACAAAAACAGAGACCGTATCAGTGTGACAGCATTTCATTTCAATTAGGTTTAATTAAATGTATTTTTTGGGGGTGTAATTAACAGTGCTCTTGATATTTTGGGGGTATTATATTAATCGTGTGTGTGTTTTTGGCACATTTGTGGTGTTCAAATGTAGAGAGTTCGGCACTAAATCAGGGTGCAATGTTGGTTTTCACCCAATGTTCAGCTTCAAAGCTTCCACCCAGCTGCCGAATTTATCTCTTCTTAGTTATGGCTGATTTGATGTGCAGTGTGGAGAAAAACAATGTACGATTTATCAGGAGTATTTGTGGAAATAACTGTATTTATAATAACAATAATAATAATAATGGACATGGTAACACTGTGGGCACACCAAGGACTTTTTAGTTTTGCTAGTGGTTTTGGCTCTAGGGTTTGGTTGCTTCACCACTTTGGCTGCATGGCCATGACTTTTGGTGAAGACAATCAGAGTCTTCAGGGGTCAAATCATAATGAGTCTGTTGATTCTCTGACTTTTATTCTAGCACCACAAACAGATTAAAGGCAGCAGTTATCCTGTTAAATATGTATCAAAATCTACTTGTTGGATTCACACTATTTTTCGTAGTTATGTTATTGGTCCCCCAGAATCTCAGTATTATTACTCAGTTAAATACACTGCCCAGTGAAAAAAACAAAAGGCACCGCTTGTATTTAACTAACCAGAATTTATGCAGGGATCAATATGATTCAGCTGGCTGTTTAACCGTAACTGAAGCAGTGAGAAGCTTATCATTAAGAACTGTCCAGGTTTTAACTGTATTGTTAAAACCTGGAAGGTTATTGATGAACCGGCACCTTTGAGGAAGAAATGGTATTGGATAAAAATCCTGAGTGATCGTGATTGGATTTCACTTAAACATCTGGTCAAATTAAATAAAAACAGCAACAATAAACCTCATGGCCATGTTAAAAGTGATAGTAAGAGCATTTTCTCACAAACACACACACAGTAAGAAAAGAACTGAAGGGATTGGGGTGTGTAGCTGTACAGCTGTGCAGCCTTAAGAAATCCACTGACGCTAATTGGAGAAATTGGTCTGATTAGTCCAGACTTTACCCTGTTCCAAAGTTATGGGGACATTAGGGTAAGAAGAGAGGCGGATTCAGTGGCATCACTGAATCTGTCATTTCTAGGCTCAGCAACAAAAATGAGGTCTGCTGACTACCGGGCAGGGATAGCTCAGTAGGTAAAGTGGTCGCCCCATGATCGGAAGGTCGGCGGTTCAAATCCACCTAACGGCTACCCTGAGGTACCCCTGAGCAAGGTACCGTCCCTACACACTGCTCCCCGGGCGCCTGCTTAGTGGGCTGCCCACTGCTTCACTGAGTGAATGGGTCAAATGCAGAGAAAAACAAGTAATTTCCCCATGGGGATCAATAAAGTATCCATTATTATTATTACCTGACAATGCTGAATGACCAGGTTTTCCCATCAATGGATTTTATTCTTCCCTGATATCAGAGTTCACTGGGTTCAAACTGAAAGAGTGGTTCAGGGAGAATGAGACATCATTTTCATTCATGGATTGGCCACCACAGAGTCCAGACCTTTACCCCACAGAATCTCTGGGATGTGCTGGAGAAAACGTTACCCAGCAATCTGATTTTCCTTACCAAAATAATCCCAGGTCCAATACATGCCTTCATTAAAAGCTAAAGGTAGTCCAACGAAATTATAGAGTGCCTGACTTTTTGTTGTCTAAGCAGTGTACTTTAGAACATCGTGGATGGAAAACCTCAGTGATTCACTTTGAGCAAGCACTTGGAAACTCCTTTAACCAGAGGAATCCTGTTGACTCCTGCACAGTCTGAGAAAAAAAGAACATATAAAATCTTTTTCACCTTCCTTTTTTTCATTTAAGGAACGTTTTGAAATTGTGATCTACAGTCATGTATTTGTGTCATTGCACCGAGGTTATTGTAATACCCTGTTTACTGCTCATCTCTTCTCTTTTACACCTCCAAGCAATACAAAATGCTCCAGCGAGCAAGCTCACACTACTCCTATTTTCTTCTCTTTACATTGGTCCCGGTTGATTTTCAATCACGTTTTTAAAATTCTCACACTTGAAGCACTAAACAGACATGCTCCAGACTATATTATATATCAGCTTCTTGTTAAATGCACAGCTGTTTGCTATCTTCTCTCACAAGCTCAAAATCTATCAGTTTTCCCTCATACTGAAGACCATAGGAGAACAGAGCCTCTTCGTCTGTGCATCAAGGCAATGAAGCAATTTAATGCTTCACCCCTTGTTAGCAGATTTGGTAAAATCCTGTTAAAGAAAACAGTTGAAAACCTTTCTGCTTTATCACGCATTCTATTGAGATTCTTTTGGTATTTATATTTTTATCGATTTCTGCTAGGTATTTATTGCTTTGCACAGATAAAAAGCGCTATATAAATACATTTTGCTTGCTTTTTTATTCTATTTTAGCACGGTTCTCTATTGATATTAATTGTTGTATAGTAAGTGTGACTTTTTGTGAAAAGCACTTTGTAAATAAAGTTTAGTTTACTTTAAATTTATAGCGAGATAACAAACAGCACAGCCTATAGACTGCAGAATGTGTTGTGAGCAAAAGAGAAGAAAGGAGAGGTCTGCATTGTGTCACAGCTTGAGCCTATAGCTCATATATAACTAAAGGATGGCTCAGGGTCACATGATCCAGCTCCAAATAAAAGCAAAATCAAAAAGAGGTTTTGAGATGAATCTTAAAGTAGTTGGATGCTTCTCTTCTGAACCCAAACTGGGAGTAGGGTCAAATATGCTCCCATTTTACTCTTGTGAACATAATCACGAAAAACAAGGAAACTACACTCTAAAGTGCTCTATTGGCATCATACAGTTCTACGAGGTCTTTAAAGGATGACTGAGTTTGATGATTTGAGGTTTGATGATTACGGGCTTTGAAGGATTTAAAAGTCTATCTGGGAGCAAATAACGAGGCGATCTTTGTTTGTAGTCCTCTACAGCACTTGCGGTGTTTTGGATTTTAATGAATCTCGTAGACCAGATTTCCATTACTTCTTTTACTGTTATAATTAATTGTAAACTAGATGGATTTCTGCAACTATATAGACATTCACGTGCCCATCAGGATAAATTATAATAACTCTGATGGTTCCCCTGCAGCAGCAAGTACAACTTCCTGAGGTTGATGAGTATGATTGTACGGCACATAAAGTGAAGGCAAATGTAGTGGAGAAATTTCTTACTCTGTGCCGTCACCATGTTATTGCACAATTTAAAAAATAAATCAGGCTTTTCATTCGATCTAGAACAGCCTGAGAATGAGTCTTTAAATAATACTATTAACTATGTATTATTAGATGTTAAAGTCCAGACTGCACATTCAAAGTGATTGGCTCTAAAAACGCCTTCACTGGGTAGAATGAGAAAAAAAATGGGTCTGATAACTGAATGGGTAAATATATATGTCACAGCTGCACTTTCTGAGAGTTGTTTATATTATAAAGCCATGCGTGAAAGTAAATTGAGGGTTAAAAAGTTTGTCTCCCTGGTTTTATTTCTGAGTATTTAGAGCAATGTCGATACATGCAGTAGGCTTGGACAAATACTGCATGTCATGATAAGAAGTGTCAAAGAAGAACTCTTTTCACCGCTTTCTTAAAAGACACTTAGACATCATTTCACAGATCCTCACTCATTCCTCTCCCTAAACACACTTTTGCTGTCCTAGAATGACATTCAGAGACTTTTCACTTTCCTGCTGTCCGTAGATAATGTCATCAGTCATATTTACCACACCCTAAATTCAGTGCTCCATGTGGTTAATGCAGATAAATCGCCCGAGCCTCACAGTTTCATAAAAGGGTGGGGAGGTCAAAAAGAGAAGGGTGCACCTACGGGGAGCTCCCCAAGGCCCCAAACTAACACCACCCCAGTAATCCAACAATAGTATTCTTCTCTGCCTCAGGACAAAAGGTTGTCTCAGGGAAGGAGTATGTGTATATTCCCCAAATGAATAAGTTTCTTTCTGTGTAATTCTTAGCTATCCAGGTGCCTGAGGATAAAAGCCTACAGCAGTGAGTGTGTGGGGGTGTGAGTGTGTAAATCAGTGCCTTTGCCTGAGCGTGCATGTGTTACATATGTGTTAATCTAGCAGAAATAAAACGTGTAGTGTCAGATACGTGCGACCTGAGATGACTGTGACACAAGGAAACACATTACATTTCTTAATGAAGACAGGAAGCTAATTTTTTTCAGTGAGTAATAGAGAGATGCTATGGGATTTTAGATAGCGCTTCATGCTTCCTCTGACAGTAACATGTGCATTAATTTGAAGGCTGGAATCACGAGTCCTATGTTAGCTAATGCAGGGCCATAACAACCGTGAAAATGACTCGGCATATAGCAAATAGCTCCTAGCAACCAACAGTGTTGGCGCTGGTGTAGAGGAGGTCTCCGCCACGTCAGGAGATAAAGCAGGATGCCACGACACTTCAAATGAATAGCAGATCAAGCGTGTCATAGATTATGCCGTTAGACTGGGAGGGATTTTATTATAGCTAAAGGAGAGGGCTGCTGGAACAGCTGGCAAATTGATCTATCAAACTCAAGCTTGACAATTTTTTACCCCAATCCTGTGTGAAATTATGAAAGGAAACATCATAATCCACCCTCTCAGATAGCGGATTAAGACGGAAACAGTTTCAGATTCATCCTATTTACCCCGTTTGCTCAGGTGTCAAAAATCATTGCGTTTCCCAAGTTCTCAGCTACACATTTGGGTTATTAATAAATCAATAGTAATAATAATAATAATGGTAAGTCAACTGTGGCATCCATCCATTTTTACTGGAAGATTAATCCGCAGTTTCTTTAATATTTCTCCAACTCTGCCTTCTTTTTTTTCTCCCCTAACACTGCTTCAGTGTGTTGTCAATATTCTTCTGGATACCCTTCACCTTCTCAGTGGTGAACCCTTTCTGTGTGCCACGGAAGATGAAAGGGGATTCTGGGTTATAGACTGTATAAACCAGCTTAAAAGGTTGCCATAAAGGCCCTGACTCTACAGCCCGAGGGCATGGCACCAGGATTCTAACTCGCCCCTTTGTTCTTTAGTGCTCAGCTCTGAAATTGTTTCAGAGCAGCTCATAGCCAGATCCTACACACTTTCCGCTACACTGTGCTTATTTTCTGAGAGAGTTGGGCTTATACACAAATCCTGATTCAGAACTGCTGTCTCAAAAAAAGCAACCCCTGCTATTGAGAGTGTTTTTATTTCTGAGATGGTGACTCACATGTAATGGTTGTTTAAAGGAGTAGTTTGATATTTAGAGGAAGACGCTCATTCGCTTTTCTTGTCAAGAGTAAAAAAGGAAGATGGTTGCCACTCTCATGTCTCTGTGATAAATATGCAGCTTGAGCCAGTATTCGCTTAGTTTAGCTAAGTTTACAAACTGGAATTAAAGAAATAACATTTAAAAAAGCTTAATAGTGAGCATAGCCTTCTAAAGATGCAAAACTGACATCGAGCCTCTCGTCTTACTCTCAAACTATTGTTTTTTATGTTGCTATAATAGTTTTAGGTACTTAAAATTGATCACCATTGCCCAAAATTTGATCTGCATCACGACCGCGACAAACATATAGCCACGGCTTTGAAGAGCTACAATAAGTCCTACAGCTAAACAAAATACCAACACAGAGCCCTGATAGAGTCAGTCTGGAACACTGAAGTTAAATTCCCAAAAGCTTTGACTTTCTCCAAAATTTCTGGAACAAGCTACCTGCCAAGTACCCTGAAACCTGTGCTCAAGAAAGAAGGGGCTGTCTAAAAGGAGAATATTGATTCTTTTGGCTTGTTTTTGCTGGTCATTGCAAGGAAAATGCATTAAAACAATGTTTGCAGTGCATTATATAGCTGTCCTTGTTTGTTCGTTTGTTTGCTAAGCTACACTTATGATTTCTGATCTTCTCAGTGCTAAGCTTATTCCTGCCTTTGACCCTCTAATAGATTTTCCACTTGAAAGCAGATGCTTCAGGTTCTTATCTTTCTTTTAAGGAAATTGCACAACAGTGGTAAGTACTCCATCTACAGGGGGGATGGTGGTTGTATTTTCAATTGCTTTATGAGTTTTCTGCAGTCTGGTAAACAGTTCACAACCACAGTGTTGAATCAATGGCTGTCTGATAGGAACTGAACAATATGAGCTTTTAAAAAGATATTGTTTTGTTGCAGAGCTGGTGCATTGGACTGCACAGGTGCTGCCCCAACCCTACCGGGCCCACAGCTGTATATGTGGCACGTTTACACAAAAGCTCCATTCAAGCCAGCTTACACTACAAGTGTCACAAACAGCACAGTTCCAGCAGCCAATGAGCACCCTAATTACTCCCGGCTGTCTAATCAGATGTCATTCTAGACCAATCATAGCCACTGCCTCAGTTGGCTGTTTTGTATGAGGGAGAAAGAGTAATATATGAGTAGTAAGTGCTACGAATCCTCTGGTTTCTTCATAGACAGTGAATAGGAGGATGACTCAGCATTAGAGCTGCTGTTAGAGGAATACGTGTGACATACAGCTGATAAATCTGGTTGTCCTCATTAGACAAGATGGGATTTTCTGCACCTGCTGCATGCATAGCAGAGATAAAGCTTCATTGTCAATAACATGTTTATGTTTCCAGGCAGGTCTTTTACTTTTTTCAGGTCTTTTCCAGTAAGTTCTTCCTTTTTCATGTTTGTTATGAGATCTCTGTTCCACAATTCATACACGATTTTCATTTAGATTTTGTGAATTAAATCTAACATATTATCACAATTATTATCCCTTTCTGTAAACCACAACAATTATCACTATCATAGTCAGTATTCACTCTGCTATTGGGACACATATATCTATGTACCATACTTGCCTATAATAAAACTCACTGACCTGTGGAATCACTTCTAATCACTAAAGAGAGAATCTTATTCATAACCTGCTTCCAAAAGAATCTCCTATTAGTGCCATTAAATTCAAATACATTCAAATACTGATGTTTCGTATACTTAACTTTACTATCTGGATGTGCAGACTACAAATGTGATGCTATCATCAATATGGACCAAATGTTTCTGGCACTTTGTTGAACTTATGTCATAAAGAATTCAGGCAGTTCTGAAGGAACAGAAGAGCCTAGCAAAGTGCACTTAGAAATGGCAACTATTTATTGTAAAACTTTAACATTGTTGAACTATCCCCTGATGTTTCTTCACCTTAGCTTTTGTGGTGAATAAACACAGGATTGTAATTTGGAGTGGGTTTTTCCATGGGTAAGCTACTTTTCAAATTCAGCCTGGCTACCTGCTTTCCATTCTGCTTTGTGCTAAGCTAATCCAAAAACCTTTGGCAGAACTTTCACATTTAAAGGTCTGTGTTTTACTGAGTGTGGGTCTAATTATTTTATACGGTGCCTTTCTTACAGCACCTGTTAAAGACTTACTTTCAATCATGCAACGTTTACCTGAAGCAACATTCCCTTGAGTTGTTTGTGGCTAAAGCTTAATGTTTAACGCGCTGTAGTGGGCTCATATCAGCGGAAGTACTGAACACTGTGCCAAAGAACATTAGTGTGGGAAAAAAAGGACAGCCAAAGTTAAAAAGTAAACTCAACTTGTTTACTGTTCTCAGATGATTTCCACATGTCCCCGTTTACAGGAAAACCCACGTCATTTTACTATCATGAGTTACGTTTGTACAAATGAGCAATACTATGTTAAAGTTTTCGTGAAAATATAACACATTTTAACTCAAACTCTAGCCAAATAAACTTGTCCAAGTCGTAAAAAAGCTGCAAGATAGTTAAACAAACAGCGATATTTTTTGCATTAGCATGTTTGTAAATCAACATAAATAAAATGTTGAGAGGGAAAGAAGAAAACATAGCTCAAACAGGGGCTCCTGATGTTTCATAGTTCAAAACCTTGATGTCACTGTGTGATTACACTACTCACGCCACTCACTCATGTGATTGTGAAAGTCATGGGATATGACAGAGATGTAAACAGTATGTCTCATACAGTCCTAAAAATGTCCTTGTTGGCATGCCCTGCACTTGTCAGAGCTGAGTCCTTTATTCCTCGTGAGCATTTGCTTTTCTTTCATTTGAAATGGTTTCCTTGGCCTTGAATCCCAGCGCTGCTTTTCATTTTTACACAGATTTTTTTAGGATGTCACACAAAGCCCTAAAAACATTCGCCAATAAAATCAAATGTGGTGAAAATAGTCTTTTACGTGAACACGAGCAGTTTTGTGGGTTTGCTTGTTTTTTGATGAGCAATTTGATCGTTGGATCATTGTTTAAATTATGCAAATGAATCACTCAGCCAATGAATAGATGAAAGATGATCAAAGATGTTTTAATATGATTCTTTTTATGGAGGATGATGGCAGTTCAGCCAAATGACACTTGACTGCAGCATCATGATGACTGCCTTCAAATACTGCTAAGGTTGATTTTATGTAGGGATCCATTTCTGTAATTTATGGCACGCTCTACCTATCAAGTGGAACACCTTTACTAATTATGTTATGACTTTTCAGCTTTCTTATCATTATGTGTGAGGGGTTATTGTACATTGCGTCTTTGATAAAGGCAGCAGTTATTGCTGGGCGTAATACAATACAGGGACAGGAAGCCTGTGACTGATCTATCATCTCTGATAACTTGTGATACTGTTAAGAGCATGAATGACTTTATCTGTAAGATAACATAAAAAAACAAGACTTAATCAGGAAAGTATGTTCAAAACACTGCAGGTTATTACAAGCTGTGTTTGAAGGAATATAAAGTATGCAGTAGTGCAGTGTCCTCCTAGTGGTAGTTTAAGGCTTTCTCTTCAGTTTTTGCACATTAATAACCAGCAGATGGCGCCCACATGACAGTGAATGGAAGTATAAATAGATTTACCCCCAGTTTCTTTCTTATGTACAGTAAGAAAAAAAGTGGGGAGACGACAGAACCAAGCTTCAGGCTGAAAGATCCAATCTTTGCACCTGCGTCTGACTGAACCAGAATGATTGTATCGATAAAGTGCATCAGTTAGATGGCTCACTGGAGAATTAAATCAGGAGCTTTCTTCTTATTGTTTCCGCAATACTTGCATGACTATGTTGCTATAGCACCCAGACAAAAGCACATGTCCTTCATCTTTAGTTTGTCTGACACATTTATGAAAAACAAACAAACAAACAACTCTGACAGTACTGAAAAGGAAAATGCATGACGTGACTTTGTCAAAATTCAAAAGCCTCTGATACACTTGCTAATTACATATTTGTGTGCTTTCTGCAGCTGTGAACAAATGGGGGGATTTTGATGCACGACTGCCACTTTGGAATTGCTGTTGTCAAAAACGTGCTTATTTTCAGGTGTAAACAGAGGCAGGAGTTATAAATCCTGAGCTAGCTTGCCCTTGGCTCGTTTTACAGATTCCAGCAGGGTCCACTGAGGTGACAGACATATTTGTCGATAACCGGTCTTCTGGTGGCCGGAGGGGTCAAAGAAAAGTGACTCTCCAGCGCTGAATCCAGAGTGTCTATTACCTGTGAATGAACTTCACTTTACAGGGATAACATGTTTTAAATGCACACTCAGTCTGCTGCTGCTGATAGTCTGAGTTTTTTCATGACAAACAGTTTTAATTGTTACAAAACTTTCTGTCACTCATAGTCGTGGCCAAACATTTTGGCAGTGGCACAAAGCTTGTGTTTCATGCACTTTCATCGCTGTGTCATTATTTATTTCACAAAAACTAAGCCAAAATGGAAAAGTAGACCTTATGATTTAGTAGCTTGGAGAACCGCTTTTAGCAGCAATAGCTTGGAGTAATGTTTTTCTGTATGACTTCATCAGTCTCTCCGTTGTTGTGGAGAAATTAGAGGCCCGCTCTTTATTACAGCATTGCTTTCTTTCTTTGAGGTTTGTCAAAAATCATTAACGCACAGCCCTCTTAAGGTCTCACCACAGCATTTTTATCAGGTTGAGTTCTGGACTTTGAGTCATTGCAAGATCTTTAATCTTTTTCAGTCATTCTGTTGTGGATTTGCTGTGGTGTTTGGGATAGCTGTGCTGTTTGACCCAATTTCAGCCAAGCTTTAGATGTCAGACAGATGTCCTCACATTTGACTCTGAATACTTTGGTATACAGAGGAGTTCATAGTCGGCATAGTGACTAAAAGATGCCCGGGTGCTCTAGCTCCAAAGCAAGCTCCCCTCGACCGCTGTGTAGTTGATATGAGGTGTTTGGTTTTCTCCAAATGTGATACTGTGCATTATGGCCAAACATCACCACTGTGGTCTCACCTTTCCAAAGGATAAGTCAGAGGTCTTGTGGTTTGTTCAGATAAAAAGTTAAATATTATATGTTGCTGTTGCTGAGGCTGTATGTTAATAAACATTAAACCTGTTGAGGACCAGATGATTTTATTTTGTTATGTCCTGATATATACAACCTTATCACTGTATTGCTGTCTATTGTTTTATATTATTTACTCTCTTTCTATTAAAAGCAAGATAGTCCCCCTTTGCTGTTAGATGAGCACGTTCATTGTTTTCTACTTAGAGTGTCATTATCATCCCTTTAAAAGTCATTGTTCCTCATAGAACTATTACACTTGACGGTTTACAGGGCAATTTAAATCATGAAACAAGCAAAATGCTAATAGCTTTGGCTATCCGGTAATTGCAGGCAATTACTACAAAAGTTCTCTTGTTATTTAATTGCAGATAATGAAATCACGAGATGATAATTTCAGTGAATATTCATATCAGAAACCCTACTTTGGCTGTCAAGTGGACGAGCTTGACGTCACTACAGTTTTAGTAGAAAAACCTTTCATCTCAGCCTGAACATATCAGTTTAATAATATTTTTTTTAATGTGCATTTTCTACATATCCATCAGCCACTTACGCTTGCAGCACATTTAGATCAACATACATTCAAATCTGCGAGTGAAAAACTGAAAGGATCACATTTTTCTTTATGTTCTACTAATAAGTCAGTTCAACCGCACTGACATACTGCAGTGAGACTCCAAAAGGAGCACAATGTTCATCTTTGCCTGAGTACTTGTGTCTCTCTTGGCTGGTAAAAGCCCCTAAGGTGGCACTGAATCCAGAAAGTCAAACAGATACTTTAAGATCCTCTCCAAGCAAATATACCAGCCTGTGTGTGTGTGTGTGTGTGTGTGTGTGTGTGTGTGTGTGTGTGTGTGTGTGTGTGTGTGTGCACAGTCTGTCATTATCATCCTGAGCAAACAGAAGGAAAAAAGCTAAACTGAGACATGTTATCCATGTCACGTACCAGAACACAAATTATCAAAGTCCTTGAGACAGAACAAAGTTTGAGGAAATGAATGATAGTACTTTAATAGATTAAAGAGGAATAAAGATGATTTTGCTCTTTAATCAACTTAGAGGTTATTAACAGATCGAGGAGATTACTTGTGTTAAGAACAGTCAATGGAAAATTGAAAATTATGTCTTGTGGGGACTCTCATTCTCTGCTAATTAAAAGTGGAGCCTTTTAGCCTAGGGTTTGAAATAATACGTTACAATTTGCCGGAATAATTCTTTTCATATGTCAATTGTCTTGACTAAAAGCAGGCCGAGGCATTGTTCTGAAAGGTGAGTACACATCAGTGCCAAGGAAGTCAGCTCCAACAAGAATCAGCAGTTTAATGAACATTTTTATTGGAACCTGCAGTTATATGTTTTTCACAGACTATCCAATTATATTATTGTGCGACCAGATCAGTTCATTCAGTCAGTTTATTATTTGGAAATCAAGTAAATTGCTGCCCTACTGAAATTCATATTACACCTTAGGCAAATATACACCTTTTAATTGATTTGGCAATGTTAGCCATTATGTATGAATTCCAGACTAAGGCAGATTTTTAGTGGCTGTTCATACACACTTTGGAAAATGTATACAGTCCTGTGAGAAACTAAGTATACCTTTGCTGCTTCTATAAAAGGTAAGGAGCAACCAGGTGCTGCTAATCAAATGCACTTGATTCATTGATCATCAAGCATCTCTAAAAGCAGACGTTTTGCCAATTTGCTTGTCTGGAACATTCAAGTGTTTGTTAACATAATGCCAAGCAATGATTGTAAAGAAGAAGCCATTGCCGCTCATTGGTCTGGGAAGGGTTATGGGGTCATTTCCAAACAGTCTATCATCAGTCTATCAAAAAGTCTATCATCCTACAGTCAGAACGATTATTCAGAAGTGGGAAACAATCAACATTCATTATCTTGCCAGGAGTGGACATCTCAGCAAATTCATCCCAAGGTCAGTGAACTTGAAACAACCCAAGCCCTGTAGGCTTCAGTTAGCATGTTAAATATTAAAGTTCATGATAGTAAAATTTGGGAAAGTTTGAACAAGTTTGACTTGTTTGAAGGGTTGCCAGGAAAAAGCCTTTTTTTCTCTAACAAGAACGTAGCTGCATAGCTTAGGTTTGCAGTGCCATTTGAAAAACCACAAGAATTCTGGAATAATGTCCTTTGAACAGATGAAACTTGAGCTGTTTGGCCATAATGCACAGCACCATATTTGGTGAAAACCAACCATGTCATTTCAGCACATATCACAGTACATAGCAAAACCTCACACCAGCTGCACAGTATCCTGGCACCTTGCAGTCATTAAGTTAACCGTGTACCCCTCTGTATACCAAAGCCATCTAGAGTCAAATGTGGAACCATGTGGATCATCTGGGTCATGCAATAGGATAATGACTCCAAACACAGCAGCAAGTCTACTACAGAATGTCTGAAAATAAAAAGAAACAAGGTGTTGCAATGGCACAGTCAAAGTCTAGACTTCAACTCTGACGAATGCAGTAGCGGGACCTTATGAGAGTTGTGGGTAACAATCTAGCTATTTAATAACCACACCTCATATGAATGCACATAAAATGTAAAGAGTTTTGCTTCATTATTGCAGGTAAGGAAAAGCAAAGATTTGATATATTGCGCTATAAAATTATATGTTCCCGCTCCATTTAAATATTTCAGTAAGGCATGATGGTGAACGAGCACAAGAGGGCCCTAAAGCTTCAACATCTGAAGGCCATATTAAAGCACCTATACATTCATAGTCACAGCACATGTGTTTTCACTTAATTAGTTCTCTTTTCATCTCCGTATGCATGTGTACAGCTCTTTCGCATTCCTTCTTCTTGCAGCAGTTACAGATAACATTTTACAAGGTTGTCTGTGTCTTTAATTAATATTTTTTGACATCAAATAATCCCCAGCACAGCAGAGGTCTACGTAGCCTTTAACTCTACTTGGCGTTGGTGGAACAGAAAGAACATGAAAACCTTCCAGTTATTCTGACTTAGTATTCACACTTGTCCAACTGTTTGCCTAGTCACATAACTTAGCTACTTTAATTTGATGCTTTGAATTGTTTCAAGGACAACTGAAATCCAATACAAAGTGTGCATAGCTTCTTTCGCTTGAGTATGATTGATTGCATTGATTGTCCTTGGCAGTTTAACTGGAATTTTGCCAGTTATGACAGAATTTGGCAACATTCGCAATGTGAAAAGAAAATCTCCCGAACTAATGTTGTTTATTTTCTTCATATATGTGGTTCTGTTGTGAGAAATTGTTTAACTTAGCAGATGTGTTTGAAACAGTGATGTAATCGCCTGTTAAAGCCTGATCACAGTATAATAGCAAAAACAGCTCTGCATCAATGGATGCTGGTATTGTTACCACATACAATAAAAGACAGGTCAGAGTGTCTCTCATGAAGCAAAATATATGAATTAAATCTACTGGTCTTTTTTTCTTATGCAATAACATTTGACTGTCAGCTAATCAGGTTAGTGAATGGTTGTAAACCGACTACCCACAGCATCCTGGAGTGTCACATTCATCATATCTCAGTCCCTGATGTCAGCATTATGAACCTATGATACGAGCACTTGACTGTCTGCTCACGTTGCTGGTATGATGAGAAATAGAGCTCAGAGCAGGGGGTCAGGAGTCTGAGTTGTCCTTGGAGTATATATATTTTCTTGATGTTTTTAACTCTTCTTTCTAATATCAAGAATATTTGATTCATTTCATTTTGTTCTAATGATAATGTAAAACTATTCTGTCAGATATTCTAACATGTTCAGGTGCTTAAAAGGAGTGTGACCAGCTAATGATGAATTTCTTGAACATTGACACAACTTTTGATTTTTTTGAACTGCTTTTCAACAAAGAATAGAGAATCTGCACAAAGAGGTCTGCTCTTTGTGCAGATTTTAAGCTTTGCTCTCATCTTTGAGGTAACAAAGAGTCTCTTTCCTCATTAGGATAGAAATGTGTTTCACTGTGTGTGACAGTAGCCTAAGGTTTCTATTGTTAACTCATAATTATGTGACAATGTATTTCTGTTGCAGAATAACAGAAAAGTAATATAACGAGGAGTACAACAAATTACTTTCTCCAGGTAGTAATTTTATGCTCTACCTTTTTAAAAAAAGGTATCAGCAAATATTTAACAAATTACTGTTTTTGTGTCAGAATCCACAAACAAACATTTTTCCTTTACACATGCTAGTCACCAAGCTAATGCATACAGCAATATTATGATGTTGCAACATTTAGCATGCTATTCTACTAGGTTTACTTTGTCCACAAATAAGAGCGCTGGGCTTACTTTCATTCAACTCAGAAAGTTAGCTATGGTAGCCTATTAGTTGCTAACCCTTTAAATAGTAAATTAGCAACAAACATGATTGTGCTGCTCTTCTGACGCTTATTTAATTCAGGATCCAGGGGCGCTTTAGCCTAAACCACAGAGTACACCAGGCCAGTCTGTCACAGAGAAACAGGCAACCATTCATATTCACATTTGCAGCCTTTTGCAATTATCCTTTTACTTTAAAACAATATACTAGGACTTGGGGGACACAGGTACATAGGATTGCTAGGCATTTGACCTTGACCTTCATTGTTAGCGATTGAAAATCTTGAAAAGAAATGACATGAAACTATAGAGAGTAATATTTCATATAAAAGGGCATGGAGAGAGCTGTACAGCGCACTTTTTATTTTTTTAGTATGACACCCAATGTTACAGTGACACAATAACAGGCTGATGTCATCAGATTGTAATAAAAACATAAAACATCACATTTTTAGTAAAGCCCTTGCCCTTCTGACAGGAGTTGTGTCCTCTGTCAGCTCTTGTTTTCATTAGTGATAATGATGAAGATAACAACGCCTGCAGTTCCTTTCGGTATCACGAAATAATCAGGTTACTAATAATCAAACTGCATATTTTGTTCTTGTTTTGTTTGGTTGCTTGATAAAGCAACAGCAGACCTTGCATGCTGTTACATTACGGGTTGAGTACTATGCAAACAGTTACCAATACTGAAGCCCCTCTCCACTGTGTCCAACATATATTTATTGCCCTGGCTGTTGTCCATTACATGTCTTTGGAGGGCATATTTGGCATAACAGGGACTTCACGTACCAAAAGGCAGAACCTGCCACTCGTACAAACCCGACTTGCTGCATATCTATATATACCAAGTATTTCAAAATTGGCCAAAATGGACAATTGGGCAATCAACAGAGCACTCTTGTGGCCAAATACCCTAACTACAGTAGCCAAATCCACCACGTGTCAAAACGCTATGGAGAAAAGTCACATGCTTCTACATATGATTGCTATCAATTTCAGTCAAATCTCCCAAAATACTCAATATCAGGTACATGTCCTATAATGTGATATTCCTAGTGCAAAAACCATGAAGGATGTAAACAATATACTAGAGTATGACGCCGTCTCCTCCTAATTAAACTCATGGGACACGTGTACTTTAGCAAAGATAATCCCACAAGATTTACAGTAATCTTTATATCCATCATATTCACGATATTGGTAAATTGACTCTTATAGAGAGGTTCTGACTTACGTTTTCCCAGAGAAAAAAAAACATGCCTAATGGTCATTGCACTTGTGGTACTGGTGGACTGTTGTAAATCATGGGACATAACCAAATCCGGCAAACACTGAGAACAAAGTGGAAAACCCGTTGATGCATAAGAAAATTACCTCTATAATCATAAAAATGAAAACCAAAATATGAGGAGACTTTCTGACACATTTTATTGGCATTTCCTGGAAAAGTACTGTCCTTCTGTGTGACTACAATTCCATCCATTTGTCAATAATAAAATGTTAGTGGAATTTGAGTGGAAGTTAGTGGCCAGACCAGGGAGCACTAGGATGCTGATTAAAGTTGCTGGCAACAATGTGGGAACCATTATCTGCAAGAGAGGTGAGATGGAACAGCCCATTCAGTAAATGGTGTCAACGACGTGCCAGTTAACCCTGCTTTACTTCAACCTTAATTTCACGAATCTGTCTAGCTGCCTGTCTATTAGCAACCCAAAAGAAAACTCAAAATGAAGAATAAAAACTGAATGCAGTGATTTGCAAAGCTTTGAAAAGGGGTCAGACTCAACAGACAGCGTCAGTACACTGACTGCAGTTTTAAAGGATTAATTGAACAGGCAACTGGAATGATTAGAGAGCAGGTAAGTGACTCGGGAGTGGTAACTGGCTGCTGGCCAAAGTAAATGCAGAGTAGAGAGGTCAGGCAGGTTTCCAGGGAGGTAAGGTTGATCGCTGGGAAGAGTAGGCAGGCAGATGTTTGGCTGAATATTCAAGCTGAGCTCCTTGAGAATGCAACGAGGTCAGAAACTAGAAATGCAAGTAGGAGGCAGACAGAAGCAAGGTTATCAAATGCAAGTAGCTAGAATATGAGGTTAAGAGAGCCTAATTACCACCATGGTTGGCATAGACATTTGGTGAAGATCTGCAGCTTCTCCAGCTACTAGATACTCCAGCTAAAGAGAGCTGAAACAGGTGTGGAATGATAACAAAGAGAGAGTGTCCAGCCTAAAGGTGGACCTGGAAAGCACCAGGCTACAACTCTGCCTAAACTGAGAATGGACTTAAAGAAAATGAGTGAGAGAGGAAAATAACGGAACCAAAACCTCAAACTAAGACAGATATTTTATTCACACTAGAATATAGAAAAGTGTTCAAACTGAGAAAATGTACCATTTTAAGAAAAATATGCATGTGTTTAGATTTTGATGCTTCACACAAATCATTTAAAATACAAACATAAATATCCAGATTTGTATTTGTGAGCTAATCACAGCTTGTAAATGGCTAACCAGACATCAAATAATATACACCAAATGCATATCCCAACATACATGATCATTGTAAACAAAATCACTAAGACAGCCCAAGATCCCATCACATATGTATCACTAATACAATAGATCAAGAAGAGACAGGGTTTAAAATTAACTATATTTTAGCAACAACTGTTGCTGTCTGTTTGAAGATTTTATAGTTTTAATAGTACTTTGAAGTTTATTCCAAATCTGTGGGCTTCTACTGATCACACTAAAACTTTAGTTTTTAGTTTATGTTTCTTCCCCCTCAGAAGTTTTTTTGTGAATGAAATTATAAATTGGAAAAAAGTATTTTCTTGAGTCTAAAAACTACATTATGGATCACACAAGAATATGGAAGATGTTACATTCAGTTAACTTTAGAACTTTATAACCATAACAAAAAGAACCAGAGGGAGCATCTACCTTGGACCATGATACGACTCTCATAACGTTCTTTTGTAAAGTCTGTAATCTCTCAAGAAATGTAGCATAAGTATTGCAGCATATTACACTGCAATAATTTTAATGAGGCTCAAACAAAGAAATTGGTATAAAGTAATTAAAGTAAAAATAAACCAACATATTTAGATCACTTAAAATTCAGGCAGGCCCTTTCAGCAGCTGAACTTTACTACTATTAAGCCAATCTGTTAGAATAGCTGCAATATGTGTTTTTGTATTGTGTTGCTGAAATATGCAAGGCCTTCCCTGAAAAAGACATCGTCTGGATGGAAGAATATGTTGCTCTGAAATCCGTATGCATTGCAAGCTGCCAATTCCACAGCCACTAAAGCACCCCTGTACTAGAGATGCAAGTAAGAAGTGAGAGCTCATAAAAAGCAGGATGATCTTTCTCCTCTTTAGTCTAGAGGATGTGGAGTCCATGTTTTTCAAATATAGATTTGTCTGAACACTTTTACCCTTCTCTTTAGTGCATTTTTAATGAGCTCTGGCTCAGAGAAGATGGTCATTTTCTGAATCTTGTTCACATATGGCTTCATTTTTGCATAACAGAGCTTTAACTTGCATTTGTATATAGCATGGCAAATTCAGTTCACAGATAATGTTTTGATCATGGGTTGTTACAAATGCTAGTACCAATATATTAGCTAATAGTTGGCCATTATGTAGCAAAATAGCAACAAATTAATAGAAAAAAATTAATTAAAAGTAGCTTAAATGTCTTGTGCAGTCTAAGTGCAATCAGGCTAAAATCGAAACGTAAAACAGCTCTGGCTAAAATGTGATCACAGCAGTTGGTGATTCAAATGTAGGTCTTTATATTTGATGGATTGTTCAGTGAAGGGTACCAGTAGAACTAAATAATAGCATTTTTAATGGTTGACACTGTTTTCAGTAAAGGACTACTTTCATATAAGTTAAAAATAGAAAGCGAGAGAAAAACTTTGGAGGATTTTCAATATTCTGCTCTTGTTTCTTTGATATTTTGAATTTTAGTTCATGTAACTCTCGAGTTGAGTCAAATATAACAATTTAATAATATTTGGAAAGTTCTGCAGAATTCTGGAAACTAAAAACTGATCAGTAAGACCAAAGAAAAGCAAAAGCGTTCGAGAGCTACATGTTTGTTCAAGCACAAGCAACAAGTATTTTGCATCTGTGCCTGAAACTCCCTAGAGGAAAGGACACTTTCCATCTCACCATTTGCACTTACGTGATGTGTTTGGAAGATGTCAGACATCACACTTCTTGAATGAGACACTTTGATGCATCATCTCAAAAGAACGCATGTTTTCATTTGCATATGTCACTCTCTGCAAATCACATCATCCTAAACCTTGAGCAGCAAGGTAATTACAAATAAGACCTGACAAGTCGTGATGTATGCATATAAACATCAGTCTCCAGTGTGCCACCATGATACAGGGTGTATAGTTCCCTTTTCCCTCAGTGAGCCAGCCATCCATGACATGCATCACACAGTCACTGGCAGGTGCAGAAATGCTCTACTTTTGATCTCTTCACGGAGTGCCTCTCTATGACTATCTCAAGCTCTCTGCCTTTGATTTATTTGGTGTTACACTGTGGAATCCATCTATTTAAGTCTATCTATTGCATGGTTTTCCTTGTGATTTCAGATCATTGTGGTGGAGAGCAAACAGGCCCAGTGTAGCAGTATTAAAGCGGTTTACACCTACACCTTTTCCTACACAGAGTTATGCTGTGAGAATTTAAAATAGCCATTTGTGTAGGCATTTCTGAGCAATGCTGTGTTTGAGTGGGTTAATGCAGGGAACCTTCCAAAAACATCAATTTAACAGACTAATTCTGGGTAACTTCCTTTTCATAATTGAACAGCTGGACATGATTAGCTTGGTTCATAATATTTAAATGAATGTGTCCTGCATGTAATTTTACAGTAATAATCAAATGATATTTTTACATTCCGAAGAACTGAAGAATTTTTACGAAGCGTGGAATAACATCAAGACAAACAAAACACGTTTTGGATGTGTAAATTGTAAGGGTTTTATTGATTCTAATGCTTAAAAAGCCATCCACTGGGTGGGTTTAGTTTCATAAAGAGTGCAGATGGTGTCTGTTTTGGCCCCTGAAACTGGTGTGAAGCAAATGAACATTTGGATGATGACTTTTGTTGACTTTGAGGAAGCTGCCAAAACTGAGCAGACCCAAAAAACTGCAGAGGAAGTAATGTGCAGAGGGGTGCATTACCAAGTAAATTTGACATACACTTTCTTTGCATTAGAAGGTTGCGGAAAAACCATTAAAAAGCCATTTAGAGATAATGAGTTTCACAAAGGTGGGTACCAATTTTCTTTTTTTCATCAGGCCTTGTGCGCTATTCTATAATAATGTGTGACTGACGCGCCATTTAACTCCTCTTCACACAGCATGACTTAACAGTGAGCTGCCCATTTCAGTTAAGGGACACAGGTCATGGAGTTCAATGGATAATATAGAATTTAGAGCAAGCACTTGGCGATGGTGGGGAGGAAAAACTCTCTCTCCAGAGAAAAATACAGGTTTCGGGAAGGGCCATGGTCTGCCATGACTGTTGGCTGACTAGGACTAGGGGAACGTGACTCAGGAAGGAACAGCCATCTGTCACAACTGGTGATGGGAGGAAGGCTATTAGATTCCCACTGGTCCAGTCCATGCTGCAAACCACTGCGCCTGGCAATTGCAAGACTAACAGTAGTCTAGTCTAATGGCAATTTAAACTCCCTTGTGGACACACTAGTATGTAGTCTGTTTGAAGAGCACAGTTGATGTGCTGGTCCCTTAGTTATGCTGCAATAGATGTAGGCTACCGGGGGGATTCCCATGATGCATTGAGTTTTTTCCTTTCCAGTCACCTTTCTCACTCATCTCTGGCTCTCTTCCACAGCATGTCTTTTATCCTGTCTTCCTTCTCTCACTCTAACCGGTCCCAGCAGATGGCTCCGCCCCTCTCTGAGCCTGGTTCTGCTGGAGGTTTCTTCCTGTTAAAAGGGAGTTTTTCCTTCTCACTGTCACCAAAGTGCTTGCTCATAGGGGGTCGTATGATTGTTGGGTTTTTCTCTGTATCTATTATTGTAGGATCTACTGAACAATATAAAGTGCCTTGAGGCGACTGTTGTTGTGATTGGGCACTATAAAAATAAAATTGAATTGAATTGGTCGCATAGTGACTGTGCAAGCAATAGGTGGATGCCTCCACAGAGCTTTGTGGGGGCTTTGCTGAAATTTACAACACACATAGAAGTGGAATAAAATGCAATCTAGGTCTGAAGTAGTATTTGCCAAATAAAATACATTCAGCAATAGCCTAATTAAATTAGCTTCATGATCAGCTGTTTAGAATAGATTCAAATGTACCAAGCTTAAAAGCATATTTATGCATTTGTAGCATCCCAGTGCATTGGATGAGTGCTGGCATGGCTTCAGGTTTTTGCTTTTTTTGTTTCTTGTCTTCATCTTCTTTTTTCTGTTGCGCTTTAGGACTGTTGAGGGGTGTGTGTTCATGTGTGTGATGGGTTTTTGCCTCAAAGACAGTACAGAAGTTGCACAGCGATACAGATGGGATTTTTACCCTCGCTGTCTCCGATATTCAGACACAGTCCTGCTTAAATTTATAGAACATAACAATGTGAAACACATCAAGTTAAAGCCTAAATATGTTTTCATCTGTTATAATGTATTCATAACAGCATGAAAAATCTGATTGCAGATCATTTTAATTACAGCCAAGAGATAAACTAAAAAGGCTTTTGTGAAAATATAATAAAATCCAAATAATCAGAATTTCATCATCTTCAGTTTGCCGGATTATAATTTTCAGCTTTTGGAAAGGATCAATAATTGCCCTGCAGGTAATCGCATCAAATGGCCTCATTAGGGTTTCGACTGATATTGCCTTTGCTTTGGAGCAAATCTCTTTGCATCTCCAGTTTTTCCCTGTTCTGTCTTTTGTTAGTCTTTTGATGCCAAGGAAATTTCCAAACAAATATTTGTGCATGCCACGCATCATTTTTCGATCTATGTGAACAAATTTTATCAAAATGAAAGAGAGAGGGAGAGATATTTCCTTATCTGTCACTTGTGAAATTGACAGTTAAAGTGTATAATTTTAACGTTTTAACCACACTGAAGGATAGAAAGTATCCTGCCTTTTCATCTTTTCTCATGTCGCTCTGCTTCTTGTGCTCAGATCATTGCTAGCGAAGAAAAAAACGCTTGCTTGTAAATGAAAGACTCTTCTTTGTGAACAGAATCAGGAGAAAACAGCACCACGAGCCCTTTCTTCTTATCTGTTATTTTGAGTGCAGAACAAAATTTTTTTTTCTGTGTTTGTGTAGAGTGCATGGCCTGTAAATTATTTTTCTGATCAGTTAGGTTTATAGGTATAATATTATATAATAATGACAAGAAGATTACCTCACTAAAAGTCCTTAAAACTAGATTTAAATTAAAAATAAATTTCCTGTCTCTTAGGAAATCTGTATTTGCTTGGTTGATTATTTCTTCTTGTAACAATGCCTCTTGGCAATAAATCTTATACTATTGGAAATCCTGTTTATTTCCACTTATTGTGTCACATTTGTAAGGAAAATGCATTTGTAGGTTAAGCAGCAGACTATGAAAAATTTACCAGATCTTCTCTGCCAATGCCAAACAGCTTATTCTATACTGACTGTTGTTTGGTGTCGTTTACTGGATTGGATGATTGAAGTCTGAAGAAACCAGACATATTGGCAATTTAACAATTTAACAAACAGAGGCCTGAGGAGCATGTGGAAGAACCATACGCAACTACAACAACCTGGCACCTCCTCCTCATGCTGGTCACCAGTTTGGTCACACGCTGCTCGGGCATCCCATTCTTCAACCAGCATTTGTCACATATCAGCCAATGTGGTTGTTTTGGTCACTCAGGCATAGCAGCACCCACAAGCGGATTCATTAAGGTTGAGGTCAGGACTGCAGGCAAATGGGGGTAGTCTCTGATAAACCCCTCTCTATGTGTTTAAGTGTTGTCATCTTGGAGGATAGAGTTCAGTCCCAGACTGTGGAGATATGGGATTACACCGGTTACAGAATGTCATTTCGATATCTCTCTGCATCGAGATTCCCTCCAATGATGACAAGCCTTGTTTTTCCAGTGAGGGAGATGCCGCCCTACACTATTATACTGCCTCCAGCAAAAGCTGTTACCTTATCGGTGCAGCAGTCAGTATCTTTTCTACCCTACAGTCCAGCTGCTATAGACAGAATCTGGACTCCTTGCCGAACAAAACGTTACTCCAGATGTTCAGGTTCCACTGCACATGTTGCAGACCAGTGCAAATGGACCTGATGGTGAAGGGCAGTGATGGCAGGCCCTGTGAGACTGGAGGCTGGCTGTGTGCAGTGTGTTCCAGATTGTCTGGGTAGAGAGCCATTAGCCATATTGTTCTGCAATGCTTTAGAAGACTGCTTACAGTCTCTAAGTGCTGACAGGGTGAGGAAACGGTCTTCTTGTAGTGTTGTCTTCTTACGACGCCAATTATATGGAACTTGGTCTTCATAAAATGATTAAAAAATTGAATTGCATACTGCGAAGATATGTGAATGTAACCTTGAGTACAGTTTCTGCCTAATGCACTTTCATTCTTTTAGTGGTGGCTCTTACGCCTCTGTGCACCTCCACGATTACCCCCACTTTATTGTTTGTTTTATCATCATTATTAACCTGTTCTCTCGCTCTGTCTTTTATCCCTGCTAATCACTGGGTGGATGAGGTCTCTTCTCCATCAGCACCTACCTTTGTGTTTAGTTGCTTTCTGCAGTGTTATCCAGTAAATAATTAATTTTAGGTTATCAAAATGTATTGGAACTGTAAAAGCTTTGTGGAGTCATATATGCTGGCTGCTTTTGAACCATAGGCTCAGATGGTGAAGCCAGGTCCGAACTCCCAAGGTACTCAATATTTAAGCTTTTGCTTGTTAATATTGTTGGCTTATAAATTTCGCAATGGATCAAATGTTGTTTTCAAACCTTTTGACTGAAAGCCCAAAGTTTTAACAAAAATGGAAAAAATAATACAAACACCTGGAAACGGAGCATTTAATTAAACAGATGTTGTTGTTGTTAATTTGACTTGTGATTTAGAGATTCAATATAAATATCAATTCTAACCATGCAAGTGAGGTAAAAAATGTTTTGTCTGGATAAAAGTAGGGATTTTGCTTCAAGGATCAGTGGCACCTGCTCCTCACACTTCAGAGTTCTGACTCAGATTTGGTGTCTGCCAACTCATGAGGGTTGTATCTGGCTCTTCAGCTGCTAAATGCTTCAATATGTTCTTTATTTTGTTAACTCTGCCTCTATGTTGTTTGATCTAAAGGTACAGAGAGTAATTCTATGAGGTTATTTAATGCAAAAAAGTATCATGTAATCATAAATAAAGAACAGTTACATTACATCTTTAAACATTCTCATGAACTTATAACGAATCTATTAAAAAAACATTGGAGGAGGTTTACAATGTTCCCTCACCATATTTGAATGCAGAGGCTGGGAAGGACTAATTGTAGTTTTACTTATGTGGCTAAAGACCTACAAAATATAACAGTATGCTAGAGGAGAAAAGTAGAGAGCTCACAGGTATTCGTGTGAGGTGGATGGACATTTGAACTCTACCTGGACCTTTAGACTCAAGATATGAAGCATTATACATAAGTGTTTTCTTTGAAGAATTGGTCCCCTTCACTAAAGAAGAAGAAAAGTGAAGGAAAGAGTCAACGACACTGGCATCTTACTCAAATGTTGTCCTGTTCCTTCTCACCTCAAGCCTCATCTTTTTTTTTTCAGCTCTACATTTTCACAACTTCTTCCACACTAAACTCAGGTTGGTAGAGTTGTTGTTGGGTTAGTTCTTAGTTTCACTGCAGCATGTGTTCATTAAAAGCTACACTTCAGCTATTAGCAGTGACTCATGGCCAAAGTAGCCATCCATTTTACTTGAATCCTTGAATCTCTTCCTTCCTAAATATGTTCGTTCTCTATTTTCTTACCATGTGAACTTCATCTTCCTCCGTCTCTTCCTCACTTCTGCACCAAAAACTGTGACAGTTTTATAGATATTTAATACCAGTAATATATCCACAAGCAGAACAAGCTGAAAACAGACAGGTTAACTGATTTTTAATTAAGTGAATATCACTTTTAAAATCCCGGTACAAGCGAAGGATGATAGGTGTTTGTATCATCTCTGCACTTTTAGACCCATTTAGCAAAAATCAACCTGTTGAAAAGCTCTCATAGCTTTTCATTGTGACTCAAGACAGTTATGAGATGCCAGGAATTTCTCACCCAACAAAACTAGAAGTTTAATACATCAGTCTGCTCTTCATTTTATGCAATTAATCACAGCTTGTGAATTTTCCTTTTACTCATATAGATTAAATAAAATTCAGGGGCATCACGTGGATCACATGGGTTAGCAGGCAGTTTGAATATGTGCTGATAACATAAAGATTTTTTTTTTTAACTTCTTACCTTTTTGAAAATGCATCTCAAACTCTGCATGGTGCAGCTAGCATAGGTTGCTAACTTCCTGCTCCATTAGCAGCTAGCTTTAGCTTAAAATTGAACAAGACTCATTCTAAAATGAAAACAAAATGAGCTAGAAAGCCTCCTTGAGAGATTTTTTTTTTCAACTTTGGCACAAATATCCACCTGGACTCAAGGGTGCAAGTGTCATGTAGGATAAACTGATAAACTGATGATATTTTCTACCTAAAAGGTCAAAAGCTATTCCTTTCTAAACCATTAAAATGGCAACCTTTCAACTCAGAAACAGACAGGAGTGATAATGACATATGCCACATGTTGTTGGACACTGAAGCATGTGAAAGATTTTTTTCTGTTTGGTGCATGAGCTTTCACACTAATACAACAGACCAACAGCTGAGGTGGTAATTGCAGTTAATTGTGTGGCAATAAGTGGTGAAGCTTGAATAACGTAAAAAGAAATGCACTGTACATTGAAATCTATTTTTGTCTTTGGAAGAGAAAAGTCGCACGATAACAGAAGACATTAAGGTGTAACTGATGAGCTGTAGAACTGGATTTGAGCAGAATTTAATGGCCAGAACAGGGAGCACTGGGATGCTAATTAAGATTGCTGATGACAATGTGGGAACGATTATCTGCAACGGAATTGAGACCTATTCAGTAAAGTGCCAGTTCACCGTGTTTGACTTCGACACTGATGTCTTTGCACATCTGTCTATCTATTGATCTATCGATGATCTATCGAGCAGCTGCGTTTATTGAAATCTCAAATCGATAATGATGATAATTATGTCTTACAATTACACTGACACAGGCCCACGTAGATGACCGTGACTGATAACGGTGCAGACTCTGGAGACAAACACACAAATCCACATATGGTGCACTAAATAGCACCGTGAATCTCAATTAAGCTACACAGCTGGGATCTTTTGCCATGCAACACCCACCACGCTGGACATTTTGAATTATGGCTTTAAACTGCAGGACAGAGATCTAAAGGATGAATAATGTCAAGATGATATTTTGTTAGCTTTATCATCAGTGCTATTTTCAAATCAGTAAATTATTTTAAATATTAAACACAGTTATATTGTATTTATTTACATGCTGGCCTTTCCTTTATATGACTAACACTTGCAGCCTTGCACATGTGCGTATGCACACTGTTCATGTTCTCCGCAGACTTTAAAATTAATGTGCAGTTGCATTAAAATCACAGGATTAAAGAAAATACACAGAGATGAAGAGCAGAGGAATAACATTCCCATTGTCACCTCTGCTCTCTGTTTGACTATGAGTGTTTGTGGAAGAGATAAGTGAACTGAAGATAACCTTATTGGAGTTTATCACAACTTGAATCAGTTATTGGCAATCTATCAGCGTGACAATGGGACCAACGGACTATCGAGATTGCACATCCCCTAGAACTGGCAGATGTGCAAAGCCAAGAAATTTATGCTTTGGCAGTGACAGATTAACAGCAAACAGCGTTAATGAGATGGATTGGTTCCCAGTAGAAGGTTTCTGCACATGATAGCACAGGGGGGGAAGGAGCATTTCAAGATTCTTGCCTTTAAGTTGATGCTTTCAGGAGAAAAGCTGCATTATCACCAACATAATACAGACATCTCCAGGAATTCCCTTCAAATGTTCTGCACACCGATGGGCTTATTAGAGGGGAAAGAAGAGACACAGAGGACGCAGCTCCTTTGATTATTTTTTACCAAAACCTACTCTGTTAGTGTGAGCTGCTGTCAAACAGGCCTCAAAAGCAAACGTGCACAGCAGGAAATCTGAAACTGTGCAAACATTAGTGGATTTTACGGTTGTAATGTGAAAGCCAGAATACTAATATAGCTTTTAATATTTATATATCCCTTTTGAGATAATGAGCTTTTAAACACAAGTTTTAATATGAAATGTGTTAGATTTTAATCCATTTCTTTGGTATTTATATCATATTCACAAGCACCGTAGGCTGATACTGCGTTAAGCAATAAGGTAACACTTTAGAGGTTTGGCATATATTTCTTGGGAGTCCCTGCATGCGGCCTGAACTGGTTCAACACGTTATTAATGCACACGCAGCAAGTAGACTGATGATGCTCAGTCTGCTCTGAAGATTATTGTGTGCTTGTCTGTGCTTTATTGTGTTGTGCATACATTTCCTGTGAATCAGTGGGCTGTGATGAAGGTTTGATTGGCTTCTGTCTGCCAGCTCCTTCCTGTCTTGATGATGAGA
The DNA here is from genome assembly GCF_057381845.1 of Rhamphochromis longiceps. Taxonomy (NCBI): domain Eukaryota; kingdom Metazoa; phylum Chordata; class Actinopteri; order Cichliformes; family Cichlidae; genus Rhamphochromis; species Rhamphochromis longiceps. The sequence continues at coordinate 22,395,785 of NC_140565.1, read as the reverse complement.
AATGAGTCACATGCATGTACACATACAAACACACACACACACACACACACATCCATGCACACACACACCACACACACAATGGACAATTTATACCCTGTATCAGTGTGTTAGATAATTGTTAACTTTATTTATTACTTTTATGATGGGCTTAAGATTAGCAACTCCATATCTCTCAAATTTGGGACTGCATTCTTTTTAACTAAGTCTGCATGAAGGACAAAACAAACTTTGCCCTGTGCACTGAACATTAACACATTGTACACGTTCAAACTGGAAAAAGTCTTTTGCTACTACTCGGCTTCTCTCTTTAAGCGTTATCACAGCGGATCATCTGCCTCTGTTACACCAACCGTCTGCACAGCATCCATGAACCTTCTCTGTGGTCTACCTGCCTGGTACCTCCATCTTCCTTTGTCCAGTATATCTACTATATCTCTGGACATCTATTCAGTGATCTTCTTCTCATTCACTCACATGTATTTTGTCTCTCCTTCTACTGAATTTCATTCCTTTTCTATCCAGACCATACTTCCACCTCCTTCCTACTCTCACTACAGATCAGATGGCCAGCAGCATGATAGTCCATGCATCAGCATGGCAATATGATAAATGTAGCAGTGATTGATGGGCCTTTAGGTGACTAGATTATCAAACAGCTAATTGTGTGTTGCTGCTAATATTTCCAGTTCTAAATCAACCACATTTTTATTTTCGAACACAAAATTAGTGAAATCCATCACATGGGGAAAATGTTAACAATTTCCTATTTAAAAAGGTGTTTTGGAAGCAAATGCTTATTAATTCCTACCCTTATCTAACTCGTATATATCTCTAATCTTATATATGTTTTGATTATCCAATCAAAATTATGTACATGTACTATAAATAAATATCCTTATCTTCTACAGTCCCATGTCATATTAATGTATACATTTATATGCATGGATCTATAATGATTTAAAAGCATTTCTTTTTAAAATACGTAATAATCCATTTTTAATGTATAGTACTGCCATATAAATATTACATTATATGGTATATTATATTACACCCCACTCCATCTATATAATGCATTTATTTGTAAATTTTTCCAAATTTTTCTCTATAAAATTCACCTCCTCCCCCCTTTGTCAACATTTAAACATCGAAATTAATATTAGAGAAACTTTGTTCGCAATTGGCTGCTTTGGCAAGCAAGTCCAATCTAGGAGCCCTCAGACTTGCAACAGACAACAGCCAATTCGTCGAAGTTTCCTCTGTAGCCAGAAGATATCTGGCCCATAATTCTAATTAAACCTGACAGTCACTGTTTACAGCTGAATGCAGCTGTACTGAAAAAGGGAATGTAAAACTGAATCAGCATGAGATTATAGGCAGCGGTTATCAGATCTATTTTGGCACACATCATCACTCTTTTGCTCTTCACATGGACTATTTACCAGCATGCAACCAAGGCCTGCTCAACTGTGATATTTCAGCAGCATTCAGACAACCAGCAGTTCATAAAAGAAGGCCAAAAAGATTCTCAGATTCTACATAGTCACATGCAGAATCTCTTTATAGAGATCATACCCGCTGACAGGCTTTGTACGTCTAATGATATGTTGTGTGGGATAAAAGGAAATGACACAAGATGTGGGAACAGTTGTAGTAGTTTAGAGTAGAGAGAGTACATTGACAGACAATGCAGTGTTTTTTTTCTGCAGGGAGTTTTGAAATATAACTGAGATTTCAATGACTAAAGTGTGCAACACTGGATTTGAGGGGTGAACAATAAGCAGCTTGACTGTCGAGTTAGCAGTGGCAAACTTTCAGCTGACAGAGTTGGAGGCTCTGCTGTACATCCACTGCTTTTATTTTGATACGATTTCCACTGATCGGTGCTACGTCCAACCCCACAGAGTCCACATAGTTTAGCTAATGGGACATCTCCCTCCTCTTGATTCTGCTCACTCAGCACATTGTGATCTTCCTAATTGAATAATCAATAATGTAATGAACACTGCAGGATACACTTAGAAACTGCTGAAACAATATAACCATGTAAAGAGTGGATACAGAGAGATCTATAGTTGGTGTCTGGCCGGCTCCCAGCAGCAATCTTACTATATAACATGAAAATTCCCCCTTTTTTTGTTCCTCAAGGACTCATTCACTACCTAATTTTCTCTTTTGTTATCTCACGTTTAGTTGAGCCTTTCAAAGCAGTGATTCAGATTCTAAGCTTTCCGGTTGTAAAATACTCAAACCATTTTTCATGGTCATATCTGAAGAGCGCAACAATTGGTGGTTTCCTGTGCAGAATATGCACTACATTTTAAGTTCACCTCTTTATTTGTTCTTCTGTAATTTAGGGGATATTCAGCTTTCCTGGGTTAGTAGAGTGAACATGTTGCTAAGTGCTGAAGCCCAAGAGTACATTTTAAGTGAGAAGTGGGCTGTGGAAAGTGGAGTTGGCGTGGACCAGCTGTGGCTATGAAAAGCACAAGACCATGGTAGACAACAGTCTAAACACAAATTTTCTTAAAGTTTGCCAGCAAATGTTAAGAAATAATTCACAGCAGGTTGCGATATATTATTATGACATCACAGTGAGGTGTTGATCAGCCCAAATCCCTTAGCTTTTATTAAGCAATTACCAGGTATGGTAATATGGAAGTTTTACACAGCCCAAGGAAATGTTAAATTAGCATATATATTGTAGACGTGTTCCAGTTTTTACTGCTTTTATTAACTTGTACACATAAGCATTCATAAAACAGGGCTCTTACAAAGTAATAGCCCCTTCTGGGTGACTGCACATAGTAGGCTTGGGAGACGTGGTTACAATAGTCAACCAGCCTGAGTCAGTCGAACAGCCAGTATATTTGTGGAGATGTGTGTGCTCAGCTGCCTGGAAAACTGCCTATATGGCTCATACTTTTTGTTAGGTTAAGTTGTATCGCCTGCTGTGGCAAAGATCTTTGCTCACTTTCTCCGGTCCTGCTGTTTTAGTTGCCAATATCTCTTAAGATATGTTTTGCACTTGTGGCCACTTATGGCCGTAATCTTTTTTGTGTCTGTGTAAAGATATGTATCAGATAGTTTCAAAATTGTGGTCCTTCAGAGGCAATAGAGAGTTTGTTTCTGTTGCAGTCTTGCGTATTTGACACTGTAGGGCAGTGACTGATGCCCTCTGGCTCTTCTGTGTACCTGTAACAAAAAGCAAATGAGAATTTTTTTTTTTGAGCTGTAGTGTTGCCCATTAAAAGCCAAGATGGCCAACAAACGAACCTATTTATATAGTTATATCTTTCGATAGAGAAAACAGGGCAGAGAGGGTTGTCAGGATTGTCATACGTTTCTCTTCTTGTGCTCTGTTTATTGGTCTCATGTGGGTGTTTTAATTTCTTTGTATGCTCATGGAAAGCTAGTGTTGCATACTCTCTCAGTAACAAAAAATGAGTCATTTTGCCTGGTGTGTAGCTGAACATCAAACAGCACTTAGTATCCCCTTTGCTTACTATCCCCTCCAGACTGTTAAGATACAGCACTCTCTTTGTGCTTTGATGTTCAAGTCACTTTGAATCTATTCAGTTTCATTTACATTTATATATAAGTATAGACCCTGGAGAGAGAGTGACTCCTCTATGATGCACTTGGTGACAGTCGGGAGGAAGAACTCCCTTTTCATCAGAGCAGAGAGCTCTATAAGGGTGCCATCAGAGGTTGAAGGAAAGAAGAAGAAAAATAAAGAGACCACCAATGACAAGCACAAAAAACACAAACTATGGGAGACAGTGGAGCAAGAAGTCATCTGACACTGACACATAATGAACTGTTGCATTGTTCCTTGTGTTCCAGCAGTCTGTTTGAGGAGACACCAAGACTGAAATCAACACGTTTCTTGCCATTTCTGACAGTAGCACAAAAAAAGCTTCTTTCCAGATAAACCTTTGTTGAGCTTTAGAGATTTTATTGAGCAATGAAAGATTATGTTCGAATCTGCCATTGCATTTGACACAATTTAGTTATAATGTGCTCCTTACTAAACAGCAGCAATATGCTAATTTAACATTTCCTTGGGCTGTGCGAACCTCTCAAAAACAGCCACAGCACAAATGGAAACTAAGAGGCAATCAGCTGTCCAGAAACACTTTCCACTGCAGGCCTTTCAGCAATGCACAATTTGTCGGACTAATGAAAATGCCACATAGATATTTCTGAATCTTGTGGATGTGGCTAAGGATAGACAAATGAATAAAATGGAGATGAAAATAGCGTTTGTGGAAAAGGAAATTATGCTGGATTCAGAAATGGGATTACCATTTATAAAACAAGGATGTACTGATGTTATTGCAGCTTGCATACTGGAAAAAAAAAATAAAGGAGGCAAATTTTACACATCGCTGTTTACATCAGTGGAGCTGAGGTAGAGCAGATAAACACTGTCAGAGAAAATTCAGGAACACTTCTTAAGTTAACTAAGGAAACTAAATTTACTCATTTAAGCTTATAACCTCATGCTGCACAGCGATAATTAAAATGAATCTTTAATCTTAGAAAAAAGGCTCCAGTTAAGCTTGTACAAATATATTTGTTCTGCAAAACACCATAGCAACAACCTGGGGAAAATGTTGCAGCTTCTAATGATGCTCATCTCTGTAAAAGACCATAAATATGTCTTCAGAGGGTTTCAAATGAAGGAATATGGTGTTTGGCGCCATGCAGTCAATTTCAATATGTGTCACTGTGCTATAAGCTCCCCTGAATATGAATGCATTGAAACAATGGAATGCAAAACAAAGGCTGTTTTCCCCTGGGGCTCGTGGTGCTAACATATGAGCTGTAATGCAGGCTCCGCTTGTTCCAGCAGAGGTTGGGTCAGCATGGCTCCTAATGCAGCACTGAATCCTTGTTAGAGTACACACCTGGGAGGATTTTCTCAGTAAAATCCTAAGCAAGTCACACACACATGCGCGCACACACACACAAAAGCCACTGGAGCTCCTGGTCACGCTGCTTCCACCCTTGTCCTGATCATCAGCCGTGGGTAATCAACCACAGTCTGTTCCTGTGCAATTGATCTCATTCATATTGTAATGCTTCTTCAAGGGAATTCAAAACCAGAAGCTCACACACTCAGTGCATATAATGTGAGTAATGATAAAAGCGCCAACATGCACATCATCAGACTTCAAAGAGGCACCTGCAAACATCCTCTGAACTGATTGAGAGGGAGGGCAGAAGGAATGACAATACATTCTGTTCTTTACCAAAGTGCCACGCACTTGTGCCAAATGACGTCCCCCTCCTCCTTGATTCCAGTTTCAGAATGGCTCGCTTGCCAAGAGAAGTGCCTTCACTCAGGCTGTTTCTGGGATTGTTTTATAAAAAACTTTGCCAAGGATTTCAGCTCTGAATCAAACCCGAGTAGACTGCACAAAACACATGCTTGCAGAGGTGGAAATGTGCACAAATTCAGAAATGTAACCAGCAGATGGTTTCTGTTCTTCCTGTTTGTGTTTTATACAGGGAAATTGGAAGTGGCAAGTTAAAGGAGAGCAGACTTGTTGGGCATGTTTCAGGACTTTCTTGGTGAAGAAACAAACATTACCACATGCCTTTCTTTGACTTAGCACTATATAACCTACTGACTGGGAATCTTCACAGATATGTACTGAGCTTTCTTTGAGCCTTGGTGCCATAGCAACAGAGCATGAGGGCGTTTAGGTTTATCGTTTGTGAACTGATGAAGCGCTGAAGAATCAGGGAATCACCTGCTTCTGCCTTCGATCTCCTGCAGTGGAATGATTGAATATCAGCGACGCAACCACTCCTCATCTGTGTTTGTATGCATAAATATATATGTCTGTGTCTGCCTCCCTGATGAACACACACTGAGACTCCCCACATCTTGCCATTTACCCACTCTGAGCAATCACCCCCCTGAATTAGTCTGGTAGTGAGTTCAAGCAATCTCGAAATAACAACACCACCTGCCTAATCTCATCGGGAGCCAGCATTTAGACTCATCAGCCTGTAAAATGTCTCTTTTACATTCAAGTCCTCTCAAAGGTCTCTCTGCTCTATCTCCATGTATGCATCGGTTGAACCAAGCCCAGTCGGGTGTTAAATTAAAATGCAGACAACCAAACAACACAATGTATACAGCTATATTTTTTTGTTCTTTTTATTCCACCTCAGCACAATTAAAAAAAAAATTATCTTATTGCCGTGATGTTACATGAAAAGGATGTTTCGAAAGAACTGAAGTTGGCTCATAATGGAGGACATTATGAGAAGAGGATGCAGTACCACTTAAAAAGACTTAACAGAACAATGAAGAGAAGGAAGTAAAAATATTTAAATGTCACAGTCTTGTCAAAACTCATCAGTGGCACTGTAGCTCGGCAGTATCTGCTTTATAGTGTATTAACTATTCATGGCCTTGCAGAGATTGTTATTATTGTGTATGAGTGAAAGAGGTCAGAGACAAAAAGAAGCCCCAAAAATCCATCAGTTCTTAGTCGGAGATGACGTTGAGGACATTACTTGTGTTTAGACAAAAGACAGATGAGTCAGTGCACAAGATTTCTTGGCAGCGTTTTCTTTCAGGTTTCTAATCTTTTCCCTTTAAGTCTTTACCAAAGCATTTTACATTCACATCCCATATACTTGACAATAAAATACCAGCTTCATTAAAACTGTTTAAAACATAGGGCGCACTTTATTGTTAAAGTGATGCTAGCATGTTGGCTGGTTGGGCAGCCACGGCAGTACAGCCAGAAATGTTTAAATATTCATTAGACAGTTTATCCTGAAATTTTGTGCATAAATTATGTAACTTTGGTATCCTTGGTAACGTAGTTGCTTGAATGAATGAGTTGCATGTTTTGTTACCCGCATATAGTCTCATTCTACAGATTGCATGTAAATCATCGCAGTGATACCATCACATCCTAATGGTATCACAGCCATCTTATCTTTATGCATCACATGGCCAACAAGAGCAAGATGATGCTTGAGGATGATGCTTGAGATCTTCAGGCCATGACAGAGGTGCATGTAGGTGGTTTAGGGTGGCACGAAGCATGCGAGTGCAGGCTCTATCCAATTTGTTGCTCTCAAATTTGGTCAGGGCCCATGATTCATGCCTAAAGAGCACCACGAGACTTGAACACTAAGTTTGGCAAGGGCACGAAAAGCTCCCCAAACTTGACTAATTCAGCAGTTGAAGGCACAGGCAGTGTAGCCATCTACAGGTTTGACTGGAGTAGAACCGGGCAGTGAATACCAGGCAAAAATTGTATTAGCAGTCCTGTTTTCACTTTTGTACATTTCTGTGTTTGTATTATTTATTTTTGCCTCCCCAGTGGTGGCAGACATGCCGAGATACTTTATTTTTCCTGTCTGTCCCACATCCCACGTCCCACCATTTCTCCATCCCTGGTGAGCACAATACCTTCTGCAAAAAAGACTTTTTCTATTATTCACTGGCACAACTCAAGGACAGAAGGGAAGATTGTGACAATATTTCATATTTACTGACTTGGGTGCTCATCTGGAAACTGTACACAGATTTGTGTTCTATCATAATCATTTTTACTGGTCAGACATAAACACACTTAATTTGTTTGATTTAATGTCTTTTGAGTATTTGCAACATACTCAGCTTACTGTGTAAGCCTGGCAGATATTGATATAAAATGCAACTTGACTGCTTGGCAATGTAATATAACCACGAGATGATGCTTTTTTCCTGCCTTTGGGGTCAAATTTTCATAGAAATTTGTGCTGTCAAATAAACAAAATCTACAAACCCATAATTATTAATTTATACCGCTGAGTTTTTCATATTGCATCAAAAGCTGATTAAAAATTCCTTAACATTTTTTTTTCTTTTTGGTCCAACACCGTGCATCACCAGAGTTCATGTAATGGAATATAAAAAAAGAAAACAAAGAAAGCTTAAAAAAAAAATGTAAAAAATGCAGTAAGCAGTGGCCATCCCTTTTGTGGCTTGAGGCGAAAAAAGATTTATCAGCTTGTACCTCCTCTGGAGTATTTCAGAATTTCCAATTTCTTCATTCTCCCACAGTCACTTCTGTTTTTGCCCCCAGAACCTGAATTAAAAGCATGCAAAAGGGTGAAGCGGAGGGCGAGAAAGCGAATGTGATGTCATCCCGGTCACACATACGTACATGTGCTCTCTCCCTCCCTCACCAGGATTTTCTTCTCCGCAGTCCTGCTGTGCAGTTTCCATTTGGATGAAACGGAGCTGCCACGAGATAACAAGTGGAACAAAAACACAGTCACAGAGTCAACTTTGCCTCAGAAAAGAAGAGACTGAGTCCAATTTGTTGTTGAGATAAGAGAGTCATGGCAGTATAGGACATCTCGTCCTATCTGGTCACTCTACGCTGCGAGCCACACCACATGCAGTTCACCCATTACCTCAGGTCTGGTCTATTGTTACCTTAGGCTGTGGTGGCAAACTAGGGACAAGCTTCTTTACTGGTAGACACATATATTACAGTGGAAATAGCAAATTTGAAAAAAAAAAAGCTCTAAAAGCTTGCACATATACATAAAATAGCTGTAATATAATAAATAGGTGTTGGTTGCAAGCTCCAACCATTTTTCCATATAATTTTATATATATATATATTGCTTTGCTGTGGTTGGAGAATACATTTAATCACTGTCCACGGCACAGGTTTGCCTTGCCAGAGCTTCTAATCCTAAGTCAGTTTAGGCAGGCCACATTTTCATGTATGCTGTCTTCCTTGGACACGGATGAATATGCTCCTTTGAACAGCAGCAGGCTCTCTGCTGGCGCTCAAATATGCATGCTGGCAGTGGCTCCATAGAGAGTTAAAGACATGCCAGTGCCTGTTTTATAAAATGACCCCAATGGCTTGGCAATGATTGAATTCTTACCAAAACGAAAATGCTGCAAAATTCTTTCTTAATGATATTTTCTTTTCCCCAGCTCGCTTTATGCATTATTCCAGGCAAGTGCATGCCAACAGTTAACAAATACCTAGCAGTGTGCCTCGTGGCTCAGCCTCTACAGCTGTTACTTTCATAAATTAAACAGAAGTTGTGAACTTGACTTGCTTTATCTCAAACGGAGTGTTTGTTTGTTTATTGTTAATTTTATCATCCAAGACTTGTGTGCAGCAGAGCATGCGCATATGAAAAAAAGGCTGACACGGTTGAACATGAAGGTTTGTTTTTTTTAATTCTTTTTCTGAATAGGACACACGGAACAGATGGTAAACAGGGCCACTTTGCATTTCCTGAGCTGGGTCATAACACACACAAAGAAAAGAAAAAGGAGGGGTGAAGAATCTAGAGAGCACTTTTATTGATTAGCATGAAGTTAATCGATGAAAGAATCCCAAAGGATGATATTTACCAAAGAATATCACAATGAATGTAATAACAATCAGCATTTTTCTTCATGCATTTTCTTTATTCATCACAAAATATTGTCAGCTGCTTTTTTTTGTTTGGTTTTTTTTGCACTTTATCATCTTACCACATCAGATTAAACAGGGTAAAAAAGTGAACATTTTATGGCAATGGTGCAAGAAACCTTAAAGATGTTCTCCAGTACTGTGCAAAAGTCTTCAGCCACCCTTATTTCTTTATATTTTGCTTCTAAGGAGATAGACGTTGCTGCAGTTTTTTAAAGTGGTCTTGCGAATAACTGAGATAGTTCTCCAGGCTATCTGAAGATCTTTCAAAGTTTTTTCTTTGGCCATTGGCTGTCTTTTCACTCATGTTCAGTTCAGTCCAGTGCAAGTTTCAGAAGAATGTGTTTTGTTTGTTTGCTTTTCATCAAGCCACTGAACACTGACCTATGAATAATTCAAGCATAAAAAAGGCACCTAGCTCAAGGGAAGAACCAGTGTTGTATCTACAGATAGCAGACGAATTAGCAAAGAACCAAATTTAAAAGGTGTCTTTAGGCACTTTGTTACTAGCAGCCTGTTGCAAAAACTGTCAATCATGTTTCCTTTTCTTTTGCTGAATCCATGAATTATGCCCAAAATAACAGTCTGACAGGTAGAAAATAGTATTTTTGCACAAATGATGTGATTCTTAGCTGAAACCTTGGCAGATATTGGTGTATATACAGTGTGCTTTGTGTCCTTAAACAATTTGAGGAAACTGACAAAGTGGAGGACTAAATAAGTGTCAGGCCTAAAAAAAATATTGAAAGCAGATGAACAGTATGTTAAAGTCATGCTGTTAAGAAATAAGGAACAAATCCAGCAAAGACCTGACCCGAGAGATGCATCTGGCCCTTCAGTGAATCCATCTACTCTTCACTGAAATGATCTTAGCGGAAGTGTGGCTAACAAGAAGCCATTCTTAAGGAAGGGAAACAGGGGGAAAAGGTTCAGGTCTGCCATAGTGCACCAGAACTGGACTGAAAATCAGTGGCAGCAGGTTTTAGTAATGATTCAGATTTGAAATTTTTGGTTCAAGTTATCTTCAGAGGTCAGGAGAAATGTACAATGATGAGCATCTACAGCCATCTGTAAAACTGTGGAGGAGCTGTCATGGCTTAGTGCTTGATTTCAGTCAGTGTTGTTGTCGATCCAGACCAAACTGGTGGAATTATGAAAACGGAAAATATTTTGAGCCACGATGCATAATTATCTGGACAATGTCTGGCTTCTTTCAGCACGACAATGATCTCAAACATTAAAGCTCTTTGGAGCAACTGTTGTGGTGATTTGATACAGAAATACAATTGAATTGAACTGAAACGCACTGACAGTGCAGTATAACTCATCATTGATCCGTGTTCCTCTGGTCATTGATCGATCTCCACAGACCTCAGCATTACTGAAGCAGCGTGGGATCATCTTGAGGAAATATAGAAGACAAGGCAGCCAACATCTAAAAAAGAGCTTTCAGGAAACCTGGAAAACTATTCCTGAAGAAATGAAAAGTTTCCCAAGAGAGTTCAGGTTGTGCATTCAAGCCAAATATTGACTTTCAAGATCATTAGAATTAACTCAGATTTCGCATTAAATACTGTATTTTCATTTATGTTTGCACATCTCAATAATTCACTGCACCCATTTCTGACATTTCCTAACAAATTCTTTTAAAACCCTTGTGCCATCCTTTAAAAAACTTACGTTGATCGCCCTGGGGACCCAAAAAGGTCCCGCCCCAAAAAGTGCAATAAAATGTGATATACTAATATTTTTCACCACTTTAAATGAGTCAGTCTTTTAAGACTACTTCTGCCTGAAATATTCACATAAAGTTTTATTATATTTGCGTTGTTTTAACCCTTTAAATCCCAGTGTTATTACATGAGCGCCCTGTGTTATTAGCCCCAAAAAACAAAATAAGAAACTAAATATTTTCACAAAAAACCATTTGAAGTAATATGTGATTGTTATTATAAGTAGGCCTTTAGATGGACCAAAGATTGGCACCAACATACATTTTGACCTGCCATTATTTTTTTTGCATTTTTTTTGCAATTTAAAAATTAAAACTTCAAGGCCCTGAGTCTTCATTGACATCCAAAAAAAGAAGAAAAAATAAAATCATATAATAATAATTTTGGGATGAAAAATAGCGTTTATAATGGAAGTCAATGGGCCCAAAACGGTCCCTAGGGTGATCAGTGTGAGTATTTTTGCTGCTCAGCCGTGTTAGGCTGATTTAAGAAAATCAGACTGAAATTTTGAATCTTTTACGAAAACGAAACCGGGTGGCAAGTTTCGCTATATTACACCCAACACAGTGGAAATGGCTTACATGCGAACAAACAAAGGGACCCAAAAAGGCCCCAGTATGACACAAGGGTTAAAAAACTGTGGGGCAGCTGAAGAATTTGCATAATACTGTAGGGCATTTTGTTTTGTTTTTTTGTATTGAAAATCCATTTCTCATATTTGATTCCTCACAACACAGTCTATTTCACAAAAAGTAAAGGTTCATTAACCGATTCCACAGTGGGGAATGATTATGTAGAAAGTGATTTATGCAGGAAAACAGGGGAGTGATACAAAAAGATCTAAAAATGGAAAACACTAAAATCAGCTCTATCATCTCTGTGTTTTGTGTCTGTTTTTTTTGAGCTGTTCATGGACGTTGGTCACTTGACAGGTTTTCTTACTCCTGTAACCCTTATACTACAGTATAATCAAGTTTAACGCCCCTATTTTTATAGCTCAATTCAATTCCGACTGACGTGTTGGAATCTATTATTGTGATAATGCTTTGAGCGGCTTTGCAACAGTCAAAAGATCTTTTGTATCCATCTGTTATTGGAATAGGAGTAAGATGTGATCATTTGTGGCTGCAGCTTCTCAACAAAGGATTTATTCAAACAAATGAAAATAATGTCTTGTGTGGCTATTTTTCTCCGCTTTCATTAAACCCTCACTAGTGTGTAGACAAAGTGCAAGAAATATTAGTGTGTAGCTCGTCAGCACTAGAGGACAGAATGCACATTTATCAGCAAGCATGTCTGAATGAATTTTATGTGATACCACAGCGTGTATCTAGCTAAAAGGTAGACGGTTTTTCAACAGTTTTCCTAGAGGGTTGTGTACTACAACCCATCTTTTCTATAATTAGATAAAATCCTTTGCTTGAGATGTTACTGACGATGAGTATTTTGATGTGTTACAGCACAAATTCCCCAGCTGGTTCTCAATTTATCATTTATGAAGTTCAGCTCGCTCAGCTCTACCCGACTTTTCTGAAATTTTATTCCAGCTCTACTTTTTAATCTCAGCAGGCTCACACATGATGAAATTGTTGACAAGCACGTTAACACGCATTTCTCGTTAACAAGCTTGAAATGAGCGAGGCGGGAGAAAGCTAACATGTAGACAGCGCCGTACCTGCTGCTGCCGCCGCAGCACAACCAATTTATTTTCCTTCTTGCGGACATATTAGCTCAGTCCAGCTGTGAGGTTACTTTCTCTAATAGACGGACCAAAAAAAACTGAAAGACTTTTCTTTCTTTTTTCTTACAAACACAGTTTCTGGTTATCATTATAGACTACATAAAAATAGATGGGACCTCTGGGTTTTTATGGCTAATTTATGCTCGCCAGATTGGTCTCTTTGCACAAAAAGAGTGATGCCGCTACAGCTCCTTACCATCTATGGACCCAGTATGCTCGCCGTAACCTTTAGTGTTTTTCCATTGCCGCAAAATCGTCATATGGCAAGCGTAAACGGATGCGGGTGTGCGATTTCTGTCAGTACACAAAGCGACCAATTTGGCAGGTATAATTGGGCCCTTATATAAGTGCTGAGGGCACAAGTACTCGCCACAGTGTCCTCCTGAACAACAGGTGTCGGCCTTCAGAGAGAACCTCCACTGCAGTGCTGGTATAAGAGGAGATGTCAAAACCAGAAGCAAAGAAGCCTCCCTCTGTAAAATCTGTGAATCGCCAAGCTTCTGTACTTATATATCATTAAAATGCTGCTAAAAGATTGATTTGTGTCTTGACCCTGGCTGCGGCTCCTGGTTAGAAAAACCCAGAGGTACTCGAACAGCTGAAACAACACCAAAGGGTGAGCCAGCACTGATGATGACACTTTTGGCTCATGGTGCCATTCGTGGCTGTGAGAACTGTGTCTAAATGCGCTCTCATAGTGTTTGAATTCCTTAAACCTGCATCTTTCCTACTGGCCAGCAGCGAACAACTTCTCTGGTTGTGGCAAGTAGTCAGACTGTACAGCACTCCATGAGAACCCACCCACCCCCACCCAATGTACACTTGAGATACAGGCTCAGTAAACATTTGGCTACTGAGTTCTTGGTCTCTAATGCTATTTTTAAATCCTCTCCAAAGCAGCATGGTGTTCATTTTGAAAATTGTGGTCCCATTTATAGCAAAAATAGACAATAATGCTGGGTACGGTTTTGGGCACTGCTTGCATAGCGTCCTGGGGTTCAGGAGTCCCATCCAACACTTCTGCCACTTCTGGTTTCCAAAAACCATACTTGCAGTCACCAAAACACTGAACTCCCGGCTTCAAAACATTAGTCTACAGCCCATTATGGTGACTGTTATATACAGTGTTAGGCTACCGTCCACCTGATAGTGATGGAGTAGCCGACACAGATTCGTCATGAGAAGTAGGCTAACACTGTGGAGCAGATGCTGGTGTAGCGTGTCGGCCAAGCTTGCAGAACGGCTTATCGCTGCCTGGAAAAGAGGTTCCTCAGGGCATTGTTGTAGTTCTTATTAAATGCGGTGTATATAAGTGGGTTAAAGAAGGAGTTGGAGTAGCCCAGCCACAAGAAGATGCTCTTCCAGATAGGTGGGATGTCGCAGGAACACAGCGGGACGATGAGCTCGGTGATGAAGAAGGGGATCCAGCAGAGCACAAACACGCCAATCAGAATGCCTACCATCAGCGCAGCCTTCTTCTCCTTCTGCTCGCGCCACGTGTCCCCGTCTGTCTGGAAGGTCACGGTGGCGTGGCGCACAGTAAACACCATCTGGGGCTGCTGTGTCTCCTCCTTTACCTAGGAGACAGCCAATCAGGAAATAAATCACTTAACCCATCGAATTATTAATCAATCTGGGAAATCTGATTAGCTCTTAAATAAGCAAAGCAATGTCTTCTACAATGCAGGTCAGAGATAAGCAAATGTGGAAGTGAAAATGTTGAGGCTGCTCAGCAGAAGATGGATATTAGGCTGGTGGGGAAATGATGTGTGGATCAGCTGGTTGATCAACAAGCCAAAGCTTATTCTTTCATTCCACGCGCGCACACACACACACACACACACTGAGAATCTAAAGCCAGAGCTGTGTTTTAATCTGCAGTTTCCAGAAGCCCATTTTCTCCATTTTGCAAACACAAGCACAGCCAGGAAGAGAAATGTCAACATTTATCCTCTGACTTTCTCCTCTCTTACTGTCGCCTGGTGGATCTCAAGGCCGACGTTATTTCTTGTTAATCCGGTTAAGTTCAGGTCGCAGCATTTATAAAGACAAACTATCTGTCGAAATGTGTTGGAAGAAAAGCAGAAAGGACAACAGTCTACACTGTTGTGTCCTGTACAACATTTAAGCAAGAACCTGCACTCCGGTACAGGAACTTTTACTCTCTGGAGTAAATTTAGTTGAATCAATACAGGTCACTGTACAATATAACGGATGAGATAGACGAAGCAAATCCTTTTACAGCAGAGGCCAGGAGTTAAAAGCATATTGCCGCTGGCATGGGGGCTTATAATTTAAGAAATGGTTCAATATAATAGTAAAAGATGCAGCTGCTAAAATGGGCACTTATATAACTGCAAGTATGCCTTTATATACAGCAGGTGAATGAGTCTAAGATGTGTAAAAAGTTCACGTTTTTAAGCGTTTAATCCAATGATTAATCCTTAGGTAAGTTTAAGCGATTGCATGAGGTAAATATCAGCGTATTAGTTTAGAATCTGTTTCGTGAGTGCACAGGGACAAGAAGCTGGCTTACAGCTAATGTTTGTGCAGTTATTTTATGTTTGGGCTAAAATATAAAATGCTGTCAACACAGTTTGACAGTAAATTTTTACTGAAAGCTTGAACACAGTCCAAAAGACTGATGCATTAGGATTTGTGGAGTCATTCAAGCCATTTTCTTGAGGCTTTTGGCATTCTCAAGTTATCTGTGCAACTAGGTCAGGAATCTTACCTCAGTGAACTCTATTTCTGGTGCATTGTGTGTTTATGTATGTGTGTGAGTGGGTGTTTTTAATGGATCAGTGTAGGAAGTTTATTATCTTGGATGCTGATGCCACTTGCTCACATCATACATCGGTGCAGGCACACTGGAGGGCTCGGTGTATGCTTGGAAATGATTAGAGCAAACTTTGACGAAATACTGAGCGACATAAAACGTAACCAGTGGTGGATATGTCTGTGGAAAACAAAAATCACAAATTAAACATATTCCGCGTTGTATAATTGCTATAGCTGGATGAATGATTGTCTGTGTAATGAAACTTGACACGAATGTTCATCAAAGCAATAACAGATGTGGATAATTTACTGGGTGATCGGCCCTCCTTGACCAAGAGTTAATAATTTTGTCACGCTTGCATAACAAATGTGTATCTTGAGGAATTGGGAAAATTATGGACATTAAATAAATGAAATTAATAAATGAGATAAATAAAATCCCAACACTTTGCATTTTTTTGTTTTTGTTTTTACTTCTGTGGCTGCTTGCTAAAGCCTGAGAATCCCTGGATGCTAAATGACTTTATAAGTAGCCTTTCATAGTTTAGGGAAAAGGATTGTTTTTGTAAGACTGTAAAAGTAGCGTAATCTATCACTGATGTGTTGTAAACCCAAGTGAAAAGAAAACTTCCCTGATTAAATGTTTGCTTAATGGAGAGACCTTTTGTATCTGCTGATTATAATAACACCAAAGCCAGATGCATGTTTCATGAAAGATGCCGGAGGTAGTATTTATAGTTTTCTACCTTCTTCCTACGCACATTAACAGTCTGATGGTGATGAGCAGGATGGCTTTATGCTCACACACCGGATACTTATGTTTCCCTGATCACATCAGAGTAATTTATCAGCCAATATAAAAAATAACCGCACAGCAATCCATATTTGCAGGTCAGAGGCAATAGCTGGTTGATGAAGGAAAGGGAGAGCGGTGATACTGTAACCTACGTGAGGAGTTATTATATAAAATTAAAGTAATTACCTCAGCCATGGGTGTGATTGTGTTGGACTTGCGGGAGCCAATCCGAAATTTGGCAGCCTTGTAGATCTTCCAATAAACAAAGAGAACCACACAAAGAGGGAGGTAAAATGCCCCAAAGGTGGAGAAAATGGTGTAGGAAGGCTCCTGGCTCACCTGGCACTTCATTCCCTCTGAGTAAGTCTCTCCCCAGCCGAAGAGCGGTGACAAGGAGATGATAGAGGACAGTAGCCAAGTGAGCGCTATCATCACATTGGAGATCTTTTTGCGTGTCTTGAGTGTGTACTGCAGGTGCCTAGTGATGGACCAGTAGCGGTCCAGCGCAATGGCCGTCACGTTCCAGATGCTGGCTGTGCAGCAGAGCACGTCGAATGAGATCCACACCTGGCACAGGACGCGCCCCAGTTTCCACAGTCTGCCGTTCAGCTCGTGGACAAGGCTTAGGGGCATGACCAGAGCAGCCACCATCACATCTGAGATGGCCATCGAAGCCACCAGGTTGTGGGGCACTCGGTGAAACGTTCTCACCCTCAGGATGGTGACCAGCACCAGCAAGTTCCACACGAAGGTGGCCACCACCAGCATCGCCAGTAAAGTGAGAGTGAGAACGCTGAAGACAGAAAAGGGGCGGTAGATGTTTCCTCCGGAGTCATGGCTGTCCAAAGCTCCAGTGAAGTTGACTGTGAGCGTGCTGGTGTTAGGGTACGTCATGGTAGCTGCTCACAGCCCTGCAGCCAAAGACGATTCAGCGACAGCGTCTGCAGACAGGTCATGCATTCTGCAGCAGGGTGAGAGAAAAAGACACAGATTTAAACCTTAACGGTGCCCTACACACTAAAGGTTAAAGATGCAGTGCTCAAATAATTAGTAGCTTTTACTTCTGGGTTTGCACGAGTGTGCAAATGCACCAGTCTGCACCTATGTGTCATTGACCAGAGGTAGTTCAGTGATTTGTTCACAATAGTAAAAGGCACTTGAGCTCCTCATTTCAGTTGTCGAGCAACCTGCCTACAACTTTCAAGTGCAATTTCATCTGCTGTTAAAAAGGCTCAAAAGTACTCGGGGACATCTCTGGTTCAGGAAAAGGCCATAAATATTCAGTTTTATCATCCCACTGCTGTCCTTTGATTTCCATCAGAGTGAGGCCTGTTGCACAATGGACAGTTTTAAGTGAAGTCTTTGTTGCAGACTCATTTGGGAAGATCTCATTTTTAATTGAGAGATCCCACCGTTAAGCATTGCGGAGCTGTGTGCTTTCTGTTGTCGCAGGAAGGGGAATCTGTTTCACTTTGAACGAGACTGTGTGGTTGAGAGACCCTGCGCATTACCATACAACTGTCTCAGTTTCAAGCTCGGAATGAAAAGATTTGACATGCCAGCTCTATCAATAGATTCACAGGAGAGGCTCGGCGAGCTGCTCTACACAATTTTCAACAGTGCAGAAACAATGAATCCTAAAACACCAGCCACTTCAATTCTGACAGCTGGCTGTTTGTAAAGTATTGATCTGTACAGCTCGCAACTACTGTAAACACTCTGAAGAGACCAACACCCTCACCAGAGAAAAAGTTCGATAAATGGCCACATTACCAACAAACTTGAAAAATATACAAACGCATTTGCCTAACATTAAAAATCTTTACTGGTTTGTTTATCCACAGGACTCTGGTATGATAGCCAATACACATCTGACTCACAGGAGCCTCATTTTTAGCAGCATCTCTCGGGGCAATAATGATTTCATGCATCGTGTTTTGGGACACATATTCAGACAAACCTAATTTAGCAATGTTAATTTTAGTCATTAATCGTGAGTCCTTATTTATACATTCACAGTTTAAATTACTCTTCCTGCTTTAGCATATTCCTATGACTTATTCTGTCTTTCGGGAATCCTCCCAAGCTTTTTAAAAGCACAGATCACAGTTTCTGAGCTTGACCCAGTGTACCGGAGCCATTTAAAGCAGATTTGTACCTGTGATGTGGAATATTGAATAAAAGCATTCATTTTGCATGGCTCTCCTTCTAGCTCGGGGTTTTTTTTTTTGTTTTTTTTTTTTACAAGGTCTTGAAGCAAAGTGTCGATAATGACCACAACTAATGCACATCATACTGCTGAAATAATTGGCTGTAACTGAGGTTTTTTTTTTTATTAATTTCTTTTTAATTACAGAATTTAATGAGTAGGATGAAAGTTTTCTGGCTGTTTGGCTGCATTACTTTTGGCTATATTATGAAACAATCAATATGATAAATAAGCTAAAGTTTGCCCAAATTCTACCTTTTTTTCCCTGTAGTACAACCAACCAAGAAGGGCAACTAAAATAAACTCTGTGAAATGCTTCATTCATGCTTCTACACCCAAGGGACCGTGTCAGATTGAGTTACCTTTTATCAATCACTGGGCTTTATGAGTAAGGCCCGATGGGTAATAACAACACCGGCCACGTCTCTATCAGTTTCTATACATAAGTGACATGTGACACCGTCTCTTAGCATCACAATCCATCCCCTCTAATCAAAGGTTCCACCTCAAGCACACCAATGGGCTCTGTGCTCTCTCTTCTCCCCGCTGCTATTAACAAGCCTAATAGCCATGAAATTGGACAACTGTTATGAAAGGAAGAGGCAATCAAAACATGCGGCATTTGGCAAAGCAATGCTGCAGTTTCTCCAGGGACATCACAGGCCAGGTGTCTCAAAAGACGGCTGTCACTCACTCAAAGTCTGAGGCACATGGCAGAAAGAATAAAAAAGACAACAAATTGTATGTGTAAGCATATGGGAGAAGAGCGAAGAGTGAGACACTGGCAGAAAAGTCTAAGATGGCAAAATCAAAGCATGAGAGCTGATTAGATCTCGTTTTTAATGTTATTCCACACAGCTGTGTTGGGAAAATGTCAGTTCAGGTCAGATGTTGTCTTAATACTTGTGCCAGCTGGTTCACTGAGCATATTCGCTTGCCATCCTTTTGGGGATTTTACTTGAGAAAAGATCTGTCTGAGAAGATCTGTACACAGCGTACTTTGTGGTAGGAGGACCAAAGAGAAATGATATTTATAACCGTGACGAATTTTCATGATTCTGACAGACCTGCGAAAGATAATGCAGTTCAAATGAACAAATCTATCTGCATTTGAAATCTGTTTCTGAACTTCAGACTCTTTTGAAGGATAACCACACTGCAGCCAATACTGCAGCAATCAAGAAGCCATTCCTTTATTTGATTGGGGGCAGCAAAAATAGGAGAATGCCTTTTATACGTTTGCTATGATTGCTTTTTATTGTTGCACTTATTTCTGACCTCCTGCTGTAAAAGGGAAAGAGTTTTGCTTTCCCTTTATTTATGCTGCTTCTGATTATATGTGTTTTTTTTTATACTACTGGAATCAGCTTGCAATTTTAAACAATATATTCCCTGGATTACTCCAGAAACAGAGTTGGGTAAGAAAGGAATTTGTTTTGTTATTTTCATTTTCATCTTTGTGTCCAAAAGCACTTCCACAGCCTTTTGATTAAATCTGCAAGAGTGTGGATGACATACTCGTTGTGTTAAGCTCGCCACTCTGAAACTGTTGTATATTCATTTGTTATACAATTTTCCCCATGGGGAATCTCGGAGCTGACATTTGGAGGTGTATGGAGGGGAGCTATGTAGATGTGTCCTCTGACTTGAGTGATAATAAAAGCGCAAGGCAGCATAAAGCAAACCTCTAAATCTCTTGTGCGTTCAGCACCTCTACCATGATTTCATACCAGTCTAATCTCTCTTTCTCTGTGGGTCTCCTGTTTTCCAAATCCTCGGATCACATGATCTTTACAACTCTTTATGTGGTTCTGTGAAATTTACGGCAATTTGACAAAAACAATCAAACTTTACCATTTTAATAGTCAGAAATCTCATCTCAGTGGAGATCACTTGTCCCGTGAGGTTTCCTATCTGCGCTCGTCTCTGCTTGCAGACGGTAATCAAGCCAAAGACACTTGTTACACACCACCTCACAAAACGCGTCCCCACTTTTGAACTCCAGTGTAAAAAGAAATTATAGCCCCGTTGCTTGTTAGAAAATAAGAAAGGGGAAAAAAAAACACTGGGCGGCCAATGATTCGTATCAATTCATTGTTAACTCACCCCGTTGCCAGATACGCGTCCAGCACAAGACCAGCTCTGCTCGCTCTCCATCGTATTTCACTTTGCTGCTCTGTCAGAGGAGTGATTGAACCGCCTCGCTCAGTGCGGATGACAGCAGAAGCACACCTCGCACTGAGGATACAGAGGCGCTGGAATGAACCACACTGGTGGTCTGGAGGGGGAACTGAGTGCACTCAAATGATAAGCACTGGCTTTCCGGGCGTGCGAGAGACGTGCGCGCGCGTGGTGCGCGAGGAGACGACGTCTCGGGCCCGTCAGAGTTTTCATCCTGCTCAGAAAACATTCCCTCTCGCTAATTAGTCTTACTCTGCAGGGATCAGATGTGGCTTGAGGAGACACGGCTCATGCTGCTTTATGATGGATGATATTCGTGCCACCACCACTCCCGTGGCATTTCCTCTAACCCACACCATCTTGATTAATCCATATTTCGCGGAATGTAATTCAGATCCAATTTGTGCGCAGGATCGCGGCTGTGTACAACTTGTAATCGAGTTTCTCTCGACTGGGCTTTGTGGAATACCCACTGGGAAACTTAATTTGTCCCGCGAAAATGGCCTGAGAAAATGATTAATTTAATTAAATCATCACAGTCAGCACCAGAACACTGCGAGGCTGTTTAGCCGGCCATCTGTCACTTAAGAGTCTATTGGTGATGCTTCCATTCGGATACAAAACAGCTTTTCTTCTTAATGGTGATTGCCTGCGAAAAAATAATAGAGCTGTAGGTGGACAGAGAAAGGTGCTCCCGTCAGATTTTATAATGTCAGGCTGTGAATGAGACTGACATCAAGCTATCGAGAAATACATTAGAAGTCGTCTGAGCAATGCCTTAGCTATAAAAAGACCAGCAGTCCCTACAGTGACTGATAATAGGTGTACCCATATAAAAATTGTGGTTTCAGCACCATGGTCAGCAACATCACCCCCACATTTATTTATTTATTTATTTATTTATTTATTTATTTATAGAAAACAATATAGCATCATAAATAAATCCAGTTTGTTTCAGCACAAGATTCAGCATCTTACAGGTAACACTTACCTCCTCCTAATCCTTGGGATTAGCTTGAAAATGCTCGAGCAGAGTAAGTGTGGTCTATCACTAACCCTGAAATATGCAGCTGTTTACAGCCAGAGGGACTCTTGGAGTTTTTTTTAAATTTATTTATTTGAAATCACACCATCTTCTGCTCAAGGAAAACATTTATGTGACTCTACTACGTCCCTGCCTCCTATCCAATCACCCCATCCTCCCCTCCCTCTCCTTCCTCCTTAACAGCCCCTTACAGGTGAGGCAGAAAATCAAATCAGCTTAGCGGTGGCTTCCGCAGTCACTGCTGAATAACCTGTTTTGCAAAATTGTATCTTGCTAATTATAGAGCTACGAATGCATTAATGCAGCCCACTTAAAGTGACACTGCAATGTGCTCCTCATTAGAACAGATGATATACTTGCACTTCCAGCTGTTTAGTTTCAAGCTGATGAAAATACACTGCAGTTAATAAAAACAGAGCGCCGGATGGGTCTCACATCATGCAGTGTAATCTGTTCTTCAGTTATTTTCATAACTGAACTGTGCTTTTGAGCGTGTCACTGGATGAACTACTGCATCCTGTTCTGAGCTGCTGTGATTCACCTTAAATGTAAACATCAAACTTCCTCCGCTCTCTGTTCCCTCTTATCTGAGGCAAAGGGTCCCCTTTTTTTTCTCTTTATTCTCCAGGCACTGTCCTGCAAATCACATCTCTGACCTTGTTACGCCAGACTGCACCCATCCCCATAAATAGCCAGTCATCAATTATTCCCATTACTACAAGAATTTTATGCTCCCAGTAACTATAACTTTAGGTTGTGGAAAACGGCCAGGGAGAAATTACGATATGGCCTTGGGACAGAGGCTTTGCTGTTAAATCACAGGCTGTGCCTGCGTGTCTGGTTTGCAGTTATTGTGCAGTGAATGATGGAATGGTATATACAGAATAGACATACAGATAGACATAGAATTTCATTTTAGAGCAACTTCCCTTTGCTATATGATCCTACAGAGTCACATGTGGGTCATTTATGTCAATGAATTATATATAATAAAAGTGGAACTGCTCAACTGAAGCAGTGAAATGATTTATTGAGCCTTTCAGAGGGTCATAAATGTAATATAGGAGTCCACGTCCCCAACCATCATATTAATAGCTATTCATTGGCTACTCAGTACTTTCGCATAATTTAACATGCTATAGAAAGGCGAATGTGCAGAATGTCCTTGCCTTTTGCACTGGGGGGGTTCAGCACACTTCCATAGGTGACACTAAATGATGTGACGGGCTAAATATACTGGTGAATGTAAAATACTAAACTTACACACCTGTACACTGTCAAGATTCAGTGCCAGCTCTCCTTGAAAGTTAAAGCTAAAGGTCTGCACTGTAACACCCACACCTAATTAAAGCATCTGTATGTCAGTAGCTGGCGAAGCAGGACTGGGTTCAGACAGGCAAGGTGTTCAGCTACGATGTGCTGAGGCGAGCAGCAAGGACCACTAGATGAAGGAAAGGAAGAAGTGATTCAATACATCAAGAAGATGAAGAAGTGGCGGTTCTCTTTCGACAGGCTGTTGGCACAGCACACAGGGAGCAGAAATTGCTGCTCGTGAACAATGGTCCCAGCTTGTACTAAAAATACAGCCACGGTAAAACGAAAGTGCACGCTCCTCCTCTCAGGTTTTACATACCCAGATATGATAAAAAATAATAATAATAAAATCTGTAGGTGAGTACAACTTGGCAACACATGCCATATTACATAGTGCTGTTGTTTATTTAACAAAATCCAAGCCAAAATTCAGAAGGAGCCCAAACCATCACCCCTCCACCACTGTGCTTTGCAGTTGGTATGAGGTGTTTGTGCTAATGTGCTGTGTTTAGTTTTTGCCACATGTGGTGAGCAAATATCTCCAGTTTGGTTGCATCCAGCAAGGTTAGCGGTTTGTTCCAGATTTGCTGCCACAGTCTTTTTAGGGAGAAGACACTTTATCCTGGCAGCTCTTTTAAACAAGTCATACTTCTTCAGTCTTTTTTCTAATTGTGATGTCATGAATTTTAACATATCAGCTGAGGTCTGTAGAGCCTGAGATGTAGCTCCTGGGTTTTGTTGACCAAGGTGCATCTCTTTTGCATTATGACAGCTGTGATAGACTCCGGCACCCCCGCAACTCTGAAATGGATAAGCAGAAGGAAATGGATGCGTGTCATAATACAGTCTGACCTTGTGATGAATTTGCTGGGATGTCCACTCCTGGGAAGATTGACAACTGTCTTGAATGGTTTCTACTTGTGAATAACCTTTCTGACTCTAGAAAGATGGACTTCAAATTGTTTGGGCATGGCATTGTAACCCTTCCTAGATTGATGAGCAGCATCAGTTGCTTCTTTAAGATCATAGCTGATGTCTTTCTTCCATGGCATCCATCCATCTTAATTTTTCTGAAAGCAGTAAGGGTGCACTTTGTTTTTCCACACACTGCATTTTGACTTAATTTGTGCTAAATAAATAATGACATGCTGTAACATTTAAAAGGTCGTATTTTTACACAGTTGTAGCCTAAAGCTGTTTGAATTTTGCGACATGTTTAACTGAGAAAAAGATTTGTCATTATTAAAAAGCTACCCTCTAAAAATAGGTGTAGATGTAAGAGTGGATGCTTGCAGGTCTCCCTGCTTTGGCCCTGTGACTGACACGTTCGGGTTTATCCCACTTATTTCCTTATTACAGCCAAAATAGGTTGCAATCTTCTTCGAGTCTTCATTCATCTTCATCATGATTAGTGTGCGCTGATCATTGTAGTGACTTCATTTCTTGATTTGTTTGGATCTTTGTGTTTTCTGTCTAATCTTGGATGTAAAGTGTTTATTTAGAACCTTCTGTCTGCATCAGTGCAATTTTATTCTGTCTTTGTTTTATAATAGCTTGTTGTCATTAAGGCCCCGAAAGGAATGGCTGTGATATATCATCTACAGCTATAAGCCATTGATTTCAGACAATCACATTTTATTTTATTTTATTTTTTAGATTTTGGTTGTTATGGTTGTTTACATATCTTTGCATCTAGCATTGAATTTTAAGTTGTTATCGACACACTACCTTTTTTATTCCATCTATATGATCTTCTACGAAATATTTGGTGGCTTGTTAGGCGTTGCACATACCGTGGTGGACCGAGGTGTCCTTATTGTACAGCAATCATCATGATAAATTACTCTGACTGTAGAGCTAGACTAGAAATCCTGTAACACACTCCTATGTTATGAGAATTTCAAGCTGCTGCAAATGACAGAATGAGGCTTTTCTTTTCTACAAATGCAATTTTAAGGGTAATATGATATAAGAGGAATGTTCATATTTATACATTATGACTCCATGCAAGCTAACCATGTAAATCTGACCCCTTTATGCTTTCACAGCTTGTTTCCAAGGGAATAAATATGCACTAAACTGTTGTTTCCCCTCGTTGTTGCTACTAATATATTTCACTTTATATTTAGATCTTACAAAAGGCAGTAAAGAGATTTAGTATATGTCAGTCAGGAAAGGAGTTTTCAAGCGCCACAATGCAGATGATCTTCCGCCTTATTCACACATTTAGAGAGATGACACATGGAGTGCAGCGCATTTCAAAACACAATGAGTCAGTGCGAGAACTGTGCATCCTCGGTCACTTAACTCCTCGAGTAAACGGCATTATAGCTATCTGTCAAAAAACGAACACACATCTCTTCTCTCCAAAAGCAAACACAGTTTCTCATTCATAGCCTTCAGCTGAGAAACCAATTGTTCCAGCACAGTTTATCCTCGTTGTGAATAAGACTTCTAATTCAAGTGGTTAAATGCCAGTTTGAGTGAAGCATTTTCAAAGCATCTCCACTTCACAATTGGATTATTCCGCAAGACGATCTCTCCTGCGTTTATCTTATTAAAGTCCTATCTGTAATCCAGCATGGAGGTTTTCCCCTGAACGATCCTGACACGATTGGATGCTAACCAGACTTTGGTCACCAAAGATCTTAAATAATTCCAACCTTTTGACTAATTGAAAGGGAAGCTTTCACATAAAGCAACGAGGCTAATTTGATAATTGTAATTTAACTATTCTTCCGCCAAAAAAAATATATAATTAAAGCAGTTAATGAACTATTTAAGTCTTTTTAACTGGAAATTGTCTAATTTGAGATTTAATGCCTCAAGTGATCCCCTGACTCATCTTTTAGGTGAATAGCCCGAGGTCTTGCCCTAAAAAAATAAGGAAATTAATAAAGCACTCAAGGTCATGTGCCACGAAAGCATGAGAGAAGCCATCCATACTGCTCCCAGGGACCATCCAAGGTAAAACAGGCTGAAGCTTCATATTATTTTAAAATCACATTAGCATTTTTGAACAGAAGCTTGGGAAGCGCCGTGGTTTGGACTTCCACCAGCTCATCTGATATTGTTTTGCTGCAGCCAGGAAATTCATTAAACATATTCTTTGAGGAGGCATCCTTGCACTGCTTAGCAGCTGAGGCACATGCATGCAGTTTGCTGTCAGGGCATAATTATTTCCCTTCATTTTATATATCTGACACATTGGCTGCTTCACTCGAATCCCCCCGTCACCCTGCTTGGTAAAAAAAATAAATAGTGGGAGGAAGAACTAAAGCCTGCTGCCCTCCAACAACACACACACTCTGATACACACCCCAACCCTGCCCAGTGCATCACATGTCATCACAGACATCAGCCAGTGTGTCTGGAGCACTTGTGTAACAGTATGAAGGACCCTTTAAGCTGTAATTTGCTGCAATCAGAGACCCTGGACCTTTGGGGTACAGTGAGTCATATACTTGAAATT
Source organism: Rhamphochromis longiceps (assembly GCF_057381845.1). Classification (NCBI taxonomy): domain Eukaryota; kingdom Metazoa; phylum Chordata; class Actinopteri; order Cichliformes; family Cichlidae; genus Rhamphochromis; species Rhamphochromis longiceps. The sequence goes on along the minus strand of NC_140565.1, from coordinate 22,369,049 downwards.
GATCCCTCGCTTCTGTTGCCAGACACCATACAGCGAGGGTATACTGTCCTATTTTTTGCCTCCATCTGTAAGCTCCTTGCCTTGCCTTGTCGGTAGGCTTAATATGTAGTCACCAATGACACATCTAATTTAGAAAGATGAGCCGGTCTTCTTTCCCAGCATTTCTTACGGCCTTTAGTACAGGTCTCGATCCCGCGAGCGTGTAATTTTCACCCTACATTAATCTTACAGAAATTTAAATTAAATTATGCACCACACTGACACAGCTCGGAGCCCTATTTCAAAACAGCATCCACTGAGCCCATGAAAATCGCTATTTACCATAATTCTCCCAGCTCTAGGAATATTTCCCTCGACATTAAAATTCATTTAAAACAATAGTGACTGTGGCAGAAATCCATTTCACTTGTAGATTAAACGGCCGCTTCAACACAATCAGAGAAATTTGCTGTATTTGGTTGGACAAACAAAATTTACGTTGAGGAAAGGTTCCTGCTAAATCAGGAACAAATCCTGTGTTGGTGAAACGAAATGAAACGGAAAAGAGTGAACGTTCACACAAACGCTTTACCTGAACGGGCTCCAACGGAAATGTGTGTCCTTGGTGGCAGATAGGGCTGTTGAGATGCTATCACTTGAATACTAGATGCTTTTGCAAATATGGCGCTGTAACTAATTGTCTTCTGCGTAACATGAATAAAAATGGGCTACTGGCTGTTAGATTGCTCATGTACCTTATTCTCTGCTAGATTCTCATTTCCTGCTATTTTTAGTGTCTCCTGACTTGGGTTTACCATTTGCACTGAAACAGTTACTTGGATTTATTTTATCTTTGTTTCTTTCAGTTTGAAAGAAACCTATTCCAGCAGATGGTGCCTGGTTCTTCCTGTTAAAAGGGAGTTTTTCCTTCCCACTTTCGCCAAGTGCTTGCTTTGAGGGCATCTAACTGTTGGAGTTTTGTATGTTTTCTCTCTATTATTGTACAGTCTTTATCTTATAATATTAAGCGACTTGAGGCAACTGTTGTTATGATTTGGCACTATATAAATAAAGCCGTGCTGAACTGAATTCAACTGAATTGGTTTCTGCTTTGATGATGATGATGACCAGAATGCTCAGTTTCACAAACCAGCGGCTGACATCACAGTGGCTACATCCATATTTTATACAACATATCAGCATGTAATTTTCTGCATTTGTTTTTCTACATATTTCTCTGTAAGATATTTAAAAGAGTTGCCTATAGTAGAGAATGGTTGAAGGGATGTAAAGAATGGGGGTTTTTTGGGTTTTTTGGGGGGGGTTTTTTTTCGTTTTTTTCTCGTACTACCACTTTAAAAGAGCCTGCTTAGATCTTTAGAGATCAGGGGCCCGTTCTTCGTACCTCGCTAAGTAGGTTAGCCGGATTAGATTGTTGACGATTTCGCGTGATCCTGGATCAGTCGGTTCCCCGAAGCTCATCCGGGACTTGCTGTCATAGCAACAGAGCCGTAAGCGTAAACCTGCTCGGGAGCAGGTTTACTTTATGTAAACAGGATTAGATCGCGGCCACGCAGGTATGTCCGCGTCATCATACGAAAGCAACAGCGACATTCCGCCACCGTTTCACCACAAATAAATAACATCAATGTAACTAAAGATAATGCAGCACTTGATCCTTTTATTGATTCCACACAGATACATACAGGTCAGTCCCTAAAAAAAGGGAAATGTATGAGTAATCACGCTATGGCATGTAGGTGATCACGCCAGATGCAACACACATTCCACAGTAGAGGAATAGCAAATTACGTCGTGTAATCAAGATGACAGACCACGGCTATAAAAGCGAAGGTGGAAGTGGGAAGTTTGTCGCAGCCATGTCCTGTCCGTTTCTACGCGAGCCACCCATTGCGGAAGGTGCAAGAGTGATAAGGAGAGTGTTCAGAATCCAACGTATATTGCGGGATAGACAGGATCCTTTAGCACAGCGCGACAGTGTGCTCATAGAGAGATACCGATTTTCCCGTGAGGGTATCATCTACCTAACCAACTTGCTGGATCCCCATGTTAAGAGTACCACCCACCGTAGTCGGGCATTAACAACTGCACAAACTGTGTGCATTGCCTTGCGCTACTTTGCGGGTGGCACGTTCCTGTACACTTGTGGAGACGCAGAGAACGTTGGGAAAAGTGCCGTCTGCCGGGCCATTCGCAAAGTGTACCTGGCACTCAAGCATTTCCTGGGTGTGTTTGTGGTTTTTCCAAGCCACTTAAGACCACAGGTCGTCAAACAGGGCTTTTTCGCCATTGCAGGTACAGTAAATTGGATAGTGAATGTGATGCAATCATGACCTATGTCGGTAACTGTAGCTCCAACGTCCGCAGGCTTCCCGAATGTGATTGGCACCATAGACTGCACACACATTGCGATCAAGGCCCCCCCAGGCCCCACTGAAGGGGACTTTGTCAACCGAAAGGGGGGCCACAGTATAAATGTGCAGGTGAGCAATACTAACACTCCAGATGGCAATATACGATGGGAGGAGTGTGGTCACACATAATGGAATCCCACAGATGGTGTGTGACTCGATGTGCCATATCACAAATGTGGAAGCAAAATGGCCCGGATCAGTGCATGACTCACGGATCTTCAGAGAGTCAGGGTTATGCACATCATTTGAGCGTGGTAAGTAAAAGAGGCTTATGTTGATGCTACATACTCATGTCGGGCCTAACATAACAGCATTTCTTCATTACACAGGGGCCTACGATGGGATCCTCCTCGGAGATAGAGGTTATGCATGCAGGCAGTACTTCATGACACCGTTCCCTGACCCCAACCCTGGGCCACAAACCCGCTACAATGCAGCCCTAGCCAGGACAAGGGCACGCATTGAAATGACCTTTGGGCAACTGAAGGAACGATTCCAGTGTCTAAAACGCCTGAGGGTTGCACCTGACAGGGCATGTGACATTATTGTTGCATGTGCCGTACTGCACAACATTGCCACCATCAGAAGAGAGAGGACCCCCGTGGTGGAGGTGCAGCCTGATGATGACCTCCAGCCAGTGCACCTGGACCAACCTAGTGGCAGAGCTGCACGGGACAGGATTGTGCAACACAATTTCGCATAATAAAAACATGACATGACACATTTTCTATTGACGTTTATTTGAGCATCGTTGTCTGTCCCACCACACACAGGCCAGTCATCAGTTGCCTGGGAAAACAGAGCATGTATACTGCGTCACGCAGGGTCAGCAATAGTGCTCCGTATGAACATGTATTCCTACTTACTCTGGAGTTCCTTTTGAAGCACCTCGATTTCCAATTGTAGTTTATGCCTCATTAGGGCTTGTAGTTCGATCTCACCTAGGAGCTTTTGTTTCTTCAGCTCAGTATACTCCATTTTTTGCTGGAGACTTCTCTTGTAGAGCAGACGTATGTCACCCTGTGTCAATTGTGGTGACAACATTTAACGGGGAATACATGTCATATAGGCAGTATAATTGATCACAACACTGCCCACCTCTGCATCAGCAGGCCTCTCTGCCGGCCTCTTGGCCTGCAAATCATACTGCAGTCAGACACACATGGCAGTACACAAGTAGATGGTATTTCAGGCCACTTCATGCATGTACTCACAGGGTCTTCCGCCACACCACAGCCATCTGACAGGGTTGCGTCACTGTCCTGTGCAATGGTAACACAATGGTGTTACTAAGGGGTGTGGCAGAGGTGGGACCAAGTCATTGTTTTGCAAGTCTCAAGTAAGTCTCAAGTCTTTATCCTCAAGTCTCAAGTCAAGTCTCAAGTAATGTCAGGCAAGTCAGAGTCGAGTCTCAAGTCACTGGTGTAAAAGTCCGAGTCAAGTCACAAGTCTGAAATTTTGAATTTCAAGTCCTTTCGAGTCATTAAAAAAAACGAAAAAAATAATGTTGCAGTTATGCTAAATGTAAATATTAGACCATGTAATTTTTAAATCTGTGTTTTTCTCAACACATGACAAAATAGTGAACTTAGAAAATATACACAAATTGTGAAATTGCACCTCTTTAGAATGCAGCTCAATTAAACTTAGCTCCAAGAATAATTTTCACCGACAGTTCTGAGATAAGCTGCATGTTATTCTTGGATGCGGTTGTAGGACCGGCTTTAAAATCGCATGACAAAAATATCACACACATTTAAAAAAAAAACTGCATCACCAACGTAGCCTGGAAAACATTTGCTAGTTAGATGAAGTCAGCTATCTCATATTTATATGCATATTTATAAGCATACGGTTCTTGGAGTGAGTGCATACACTCATGAAGTTTAGTAACTTCAGGTCACTGTAAAAAGCCCAGGTACAGTTTACCGCCGGATGGGTACAGGACCTTGAAACGCACCGTGTAGAACGAAAGACCATCGTACGTATCATATAAGTTTACCAGTCTCACAAATCGTCGTCATAAATACAGATTCGTTAACCGTTTATTAATATAACCTTTGAGCTCAACGGTAATTAATTAGTAGTGGAAATAATTTCTGGTACCCATCACAGAAATGTAGCAGTGACAATAATATTGTATGCTGTAATCGTACTGGACAATTAGTGATACAAAACAACTGTTTTATCCTGTGAATAAAAGTATATGTTTTTGTCAATGTGCCATAATAACAGAAGCGAAACACAATATTGTGTCAGGACAATTCACTATTTATGCACAATAAATAAAGGAGCGACAATTTCTGTTCAGCGCCAGACTTGCTTGTAACCTATATCACTAATTATGTTATGAAAATGACGTATTAACTACAACAGCAGACTGACCTTTGTGGAAATGCTTGGAGCAGACTAACCTGTGAGCTGGAGTGTTCTGGGACGTTATATTTGATCTTTGAATGGCTGCAATCCAGGCCATCCGTCGCCTGTTTGTCACTTCGGAAACATGGCTCGAACAATTTCTCTTAAACGTCGTAATCCGATAACAACCGATCTCTTTACCCGTCGGCTTCCCGTGGCTGTCATGCGACCAGCTATTGCAGTTAATAATACAACAGCTTCTTGACATTTTTGTGTTTCTTTTTATCTCTGTGTAACTGATTTTAATTGAAAGCCTGCGTGCGCTAGTACTTCTTGCCACGAGTTCCCAGAATCCTTTGCGGTTCTACCCGTGAATGACGTCACATTTTCAATCTCTATATAATATGCGTGTTAAATTTTATATTTGGGGTAAAATATCAAGTCTTTTCAAGTAAACCGGTTCAAGTCCAATTCAAGTCCCAAGTCATTGGTGTAAAAGTCCAAGTCAAGTCACAAGTCTTAGAACATTTTTTCAAGTCAAGTCTAAAGTCATAAAATTAATGACTCGAGTCTGACTCGAGTCCAAGTCATGTGACTCGAGTCCACACCTCTGGGGTGTGGTACAGCCTATAGGTCTGTACAATTGGGTGGGGACAGATATATGTATATCTCCCAACTTACTGTGCATGTTCCAGTCACCCCTTCCATGGGAACAGCTAAAAGTGATGGTGTGTCATGTAACACTACACACAGAGAAAACCCACAGTGCCAATGAATGAATGTCACAGTTCGAATAGCATTTTCATTTAGGCAACAACCACATATTTGACATTGTGCACATGGAATCATGAGCCCATTCACCAGTTATGTAGGTGCTGCTGCTACTGCACCCCGGCTTCTGGTCTCCGGAAGAGCTGCCCCCAGGGATGCCCTCAACAATGGGTCTGGTGGCATTCAACCTTAGGGCCAGCTCCTCTGCTGGGGTGTGACGAGGGGGTGCAGGACCACCACCTGTCTTTTGTTGCTCTGCCCTTTTCTTGGTTGCTGTTATACACAAACACAGGGATTGTTTCAGGGGTGTCTTTTCAAGTGACTGACAGCAATATGAGTGTTGGATATTACCATTCTGTAGTATGTTCTTGTATTTCACTCTTACTTGTTCCCATGTTCTGGTGGGTCCGGTTGTGGCTCTAATGTGTAAGAGGATATCATGTGGTATGATTTGATATGATAAAATATGATATGGTATGGTGCCATGTAATATGTTGCATTACTTACGCGTTTAATTTGTCAGCAACTTTCTGCCAGCCCTCTCTCCTTGCTTTTGCAGCCTTCGCACTGTTACCTTGCGTTTTAATTTCACTCTGGTACTCCTGAAATCCCTCAATCAGGAGTTCTTGCTCCGCTGCGGTGAAGTACTGTGCGCGCTCCTTCGACATTTTCGCCGACCAATCAGAGGCTTGCCGATCACTGTTTCTGCTATCGATGCGTAGCCCCTTTTACGGCACCCAGTGATCGCGCATTACTTCATCCAGCTGTAGTAATCGTCAACAGCAGGTGTGTTCGGGGAACCGGATTAGCGAGCTCACGGTTAGCGCGATGATTTGATCTTGGATGTGTCATTTGATCTTGGATGTAGTAAGCGACGTACGAAGAACGGGCCCCTGGAGACAATAAGCATCCTTTTATGTTCTAAGTGCTTCATATGACAAATATGAAAAGGGAGCCAAGAAAGAGCTGACAATTTTTGCGTCGCCCCGTTCCTCAGCTGCACAGAGCTTTTCAGGGAGAAGTCAAGCCTGCAATCTTTTAACATTAGAAACCTTGCAAAGAGATAGACCCCTCTCATTCAGGGTCTTGCTGGGTCAATGTCATTAAATGGAACTTCATGTACAAACAAAAAGCATTTCTGTGGAATAAAGCCTGAATCTTGAATACTCTGTTTGCGCACAGTGCAGTGTGAGTCTTTTTGTGCAGTTTGTGTTTATGAAAAAGAGACCATTTGTGTAGTAGGAATCACATTATTAGATTATTGTGTTCCCCACTGTTTTCTGCTGGCTAACTGAGGAAAGGCCTTGAAGGTTTTTTGTAATAAATTCTAATGTTGTAATCTGTTGTGCACAAGCCACTCAAGATAAATAACTAAGCTAGTCAGTTTGTTTTTTTTTAAATCAGTAGGCTTGCAGTGAAGTGAGATGCATAGCAGTAGTTTGACATATTACCAAAGAGATGGACTATATTTAAGTGCTATTAACCTAGGGAGAAGTTGATTGGACTAGACCAGTGATGACACAAACAGTTTGACAGTGTGGGAAAGTGGAAGTGATAAGCTTAGATTAAGCTGACAGCACCTGGGAGCGGACAAATGTGAGGCCATAGATCTATCTATCTGAACTTGCGCATGAGCTTCATTAGTTTACTTGTTACTGGACACTTTATTAGCCACAGCTTCCGACTACCCAGCTGGACTAGTTGGACCCATCTCCCTTGGCTTAATTCTACAACATGCAGATTCAATAAGGTGTTTGAAACATTCCTTAGAGATTTTGATCCATATTAACACTCACCAGACCAGGCAATACTTTTACATTGTCCACTCTCTTCTATTGTAGAATTTGATGAGCTCTTGTGATTTGCACCCTTAGTTTATTGCTCTTAGCTGACAGAAGGGGTTTTCTGCCGCTGATGTGATTAAGGTTCAACGTGTTATGTATTCAAAGATGCTCTTTTGCATACCTTTGTTGTAACAAGGAGTTAACAAGTTCCTGTTTCCTTCCCATCAACTTAAAGCAGTGTGGCCATTTTTCACATTTTTCACAACGCACAAACAGCAAATGGAGATTTTCTCTTTTTCAGATAATTTTCTAAATTGTAGAAGTGGTTGCATGGGAAAAATCACAGTAAATCAGCAGTAATACAAGATCTTTTAGCATTAAGAACCATGCCAAGTTCAAAGCCACTCAAATCACCTCTGTTCCTTACTTTTTTTTTTTTTTTTTTGGCCTGTCCCGTTTGGCTCTTTTGCCATCAGAATTGTTGTCTAAAGGCAAAGAAAGATGCCCAACGGATTTACTTTACCAAATTGACCATCCCAGCCTTGCCATAATGGTCCATTTGATTCACCTTTTATTGTTTATTTAATTTTCACTTACTGAACATGGGACAGACTTGACTGGGGGAAAGAAGGGGAGAAAGAAAGAGGGAAAGAGAAACAGCTGAGAAGAGGGACGGGGGAGAAGGGCAAAAAACAAAAACCAACAGAATGAGCAGAAAAAGAAAAAAAAGAAGAAAAAAGAAAAAAAAAGCATATATCAATCACCTGGGTCACCTGCTGAGAAAGAAAAAAGAAAACAAGCAGAAGAGAACAAGAGTAATAGAATAAACAACATCACAATGATATATGGGAATATGACAGTAAATACTAAATGTTAAACATTATTGTGCAGCACATAAGATCAACAGAACACAGTGTGCTTTGAGGTAGGAGCCAAAAAGGGTGTAGTTTGTGGGTGTGATCACCCGTGTGTACACCTGTGAACATGGACGCGCTTGTTTTTTGTTTTTTAAAAGGTTCCTTCATGTAATGATCTGCTAGAGGGTGTGGGGGGGCCACAGCCCCGTCCTCCAGGGCATGAAGCAGGTATGGAGGAGATCAAAACTCCAGACATCCAGAGGCCCCCAGAACACAAGAGACCAAGGAAGACCAACAGAGGGGCAGCCGCGCCACTGTCCCAGAAAGAGCTGAGGAGAGTCCCAGATGAGGGCTCACTCAGCAGCCGCGGAGCAGAAGCCAGGGGGAGTTGCAGTGACGCGCCCGTGAGCTCTGCCGGCAGCCAGCCGTGCCTGAGTGACCGAGTAAAGAATGGTTTTATTGCCTACATAGGACATTTTGCTGAAATTTCCCAATTACAGTGGCTTCTAAACAGAAACAACGTATTTATCTGACAGCTTGATTTACTATTCCTAGAATCACAATAACATTAGAGGCCCCATTTTGGCTGCAGTAAGTAATGAAGGACATCTAAGCCAACTTGTGCCAACATTTCATTAGACAGAATTGACCTCTAGGGCCGTTAATATTCAAGTATGCAGTGTGCTGAGGTTATAAGAGAGCAAAGATATTTTTCTAAAAAAATAAGTACACCCCATGATTCAATAGCTTGGAGAACCAGCTCTATCGACAATAAGTTAAAGTAACTGTTTTCTGTATGAATTTGTCAGTCTCTGACATCACTGTGGAGGACTTTTGACCCACTGTGAAGGACCAAGCAGCAAAGGCAGTGGTTTTTTTTGTTTGTTTTTAAATCTTGACCCCCCCCCCAATGGAGTTAAAAAAGACAAAGTTCAAAATATAATGAATGGGGCCATAAAAGAGATCAGCTAAATATAACTCTAATTAAAAAGTGACATATAAAACCTTAAATACCCACAAAGTTTACACAACTAAACTCACAAACTCACCTAAACACAAAGACACAGGAGGGTAACCTTTTATAGTGGTTTGGCCAAATCATTTATTTACAATAGGGGACAGAACAAACACCAGTACTAATTATGTGTGCACTTCATAATATCTGTTAGGTTTAAGCAGAGAAATGAATTAATTATATTACTGAAATGCATGTTTAACTGCAAACCAAACTAATGTGGTGAGTGTGTGGACTGCTTTTACCCATGTGTGGCTGAGGCCATCACACCCAGTCATCTTTATAATGTTGCTTCAGTTCATTAAGTCTTGCAGACATTAATTTATTCACAGCTCTCTTCAGGTCCCACTAGAGCATTTTAGTCAGGTTGAGGTCTAGACTCTGACACGTTTTACACCCTGATTTTTTTTCTTTTTCAACCACTCAGTTGTACATTTGCTGCTGTGCTTGTGATCATTTTCTTGTTCTATGACCCAGTTTCCAATAAATTTTGGTTGTGCATTATGCCATGCCATGTTCTTTCTCCTGGCCACCTTTTCAAACAACTGTCATCATGATTTACTGTCATGAGCTACATCTCAGACTCTGTAAGAATCTGAGATGTAGCTTTTGGGGTTTTTGCAGTTTCCCTGAGGATAGCATGCATGCACATTCTGACCTGTCCGGGGTATGCCCCTCTTGCCCTGTGACAGCTGCGACAGATTGCAGCGCCCCTAAAAACCTGACATGGATAAGTAGAAGAAAATGGATGCATGGCACAATGCAATCTGTCCAATCCTGGGTGACTGACAACTGTGTTGAATGTTTTCCACTTGTGACTAACCTTTCTATTTATGAAAAGCTGGACTTATAACCCTTCCCAGATTGATGGCCAGCAATAATTGCTTCTCTAAGATCATTGTTGATGTCTTTCTTCCTTGCAAAATGATCAAAACATCAGCTTTCATAGAAGTGGTGACGCTTTCTGAAGATCAATTAATCAAAGTCCATTTCATCAGCAGCACCTGGCTTCTAATTATCCTCTTAATTACTATGAAAGAATTAAGATTGTGCTAGTTTTTCACACACTGCTTCTGCATTTTGGCTTATTTTTGATAACAGCATTTGTTGCTATTCACCGGAGGTCTTAACTGATTTTAAGAACAGCTAAGAGCCTGATTACGTTTTATTTTGCCTGTTTATATAAAGTCTTAGACTTATAAGAGGGTTTACTTTCTCTTTTACATGAAGGTCACACAACAAACCCCTGCAAGAAAGTTAACATATCAACAAAGAGTTACTAGTTAGCAATTCAACCAAACTGTAGAAATTTTTTTCAGTAGAGTGAAATTTTATCATAGACTTCACATGATAAACCCTACAAAATACTGGCACGCACTTATAATTGCATCACTTCAGAATTATTGAGAATTTAGGCCCAGTTTTGCTAACTTAAAGGGATTCCCTCACCATAAGGATGATTGTCTAAACAGTGACACATTAAAGTGGTTTGTATTTTAACATGATTTCCACAATTTAGAGCCATGCAACAAATTTAGTCAACCATCTAGTTTTGCATGGAAGCAATGTGATAATGAGCAGATTATACTGAAATCAGAGTTGAGGAAAGCATATAAACACATAACAGCATAATTGTCAGCTCTTCAGCACTTTAGACGCTTTATAATGAACGAATTACATTTCTGTCTTTTTAAAGTCATTTAAAGACCACTAGAGAACCATGTTCACTATAATTATTATCCTCTTAATTACAACTGTAAATTAAATCTATATCTTTTGATTAACATCAACATGCTCCTTGTTGGTTTGCCTGCGTCCTAGAAGACATCTGTCAATGCTCATTTGCACAGACAGAGAAGTAATGCCGCTAATTAGCCAGATCTATTTTTTTTAAACCCATTCATTTAAAGGAATAATTATTCCTACAGATTCCACACTTTGGTGTGTGCTGTCCCCATATCTGGACTGAGTGGGTTTAACATAAGTATGGAGCAATCAGAGTCAAGGATTACCAGCTAATTAGTGCATCCTCGTCATGGGATTAATTAATTCACAGCATTTACACATATATTCTAATTGTCTAATTGGCAAGGTAATTGGCATTACCATGTTCAGTTTTAATAATGAGATCTGACAAAATTTGTTTGCTTCCAGCCAAAGCCAACATAGAGTCATGTGTTCAAAGTTTGATCTTTACAGCTTTAGGTTAGGCCCAGTAATTTCAGTAGAGCCATAATTACTGCAATAAAAGCAGAACATATAGGGTATTATTATGTTGTTTGCACTGTGCTAATATTATACTGAGTACTGCTAGACTATAATACTGCTAAGAACTGAGCAGATATATTTAATGTTTTGTCTCAGTTGTACAAAATAAATATAAAAATCCTTTTAGTCATGAGTTATTTAATGACTCATAAAAGAACTCATAAAAGTGAGTTTCTGACTGATGAATTTAACTTTATTCTAATTAATAGCAAGCACCAAACAGAAAAAAAGTCATACAAGCTAACAATGGCTAAAATTTGAATGATTTATAAAGGCAGCTGAGATCATAATATTTTGATCTTATAATTTTCTTTTTAGACTATAAATAAATCATGCAGAGCAGGAATAAAACACTTTCGCACGGTTCTCAAAAAGTGTATTATTTAAATAAACTGTATGTAAAAGAGGGAATTAGCTTCCAGGTAAGACAAGTGAAGGTAATCTGGAAATGTTGCTAAATATTTGTATAATTGCAAGGAAGAACAGCCGTTCAGCTGCTTCTATGACCTTAAAACACTTTACTGCTGAGTTTATGGGCTCAATCTAGTTTCAAGTCTTACTGAATACAACATGGAGTTCAATTTGTAAATGATGGTGCCAGCTAAAGTCAGTAAGTCCAGTAAAGCACAGCATTATAAAGGCAGGTCTACTTTGTGATTGATGACCTGTTAACTCATGAACATGAAATGAAATCCACCCTTTGCTTACCATGTCCAGTTTCAAAATGATTTGATCAAATCTTTAAGATGGGACTGCACTAACTAGTGGGTGATGGCAAGGAGATCACCTCCATCTCATATATACAGTCTATGGTTTCTTTCTCATCCTGTAGCCATCTTTAAACTCCTATCCCTTTTATCAGTTAGAGTCCATTAAACTTTTTAAGGGGCTTTTAAGCTGAACTTTGATGGCAAAGCAACAAAATGTAGTAGTAGTAGTAGTAGTAGTACACTGCAGTAAAATCAGCTCAAATAGGCCTCTATGAAGTTGCAAATTAAAAATGGAGCATTAATAAATGCTGGACATAGGGTCACGGGTCGTGTTTGTGCATTCAGTCACTGCATTTAAACTTACGCTTTTATTGATTTCTACCACCAACTCACAGTTTGTTGATTGCAAATGCTGAAGACCACTCATTAAAATGTTAGCGATAATTGATGCTCATCTGTGTAGCCGAGCATGCTTCAGTATTCCGAGCTAATTTAGCTGTACCCTGCAGAGCGAGGGGGTTTGAGTGGGAGGACAACTTGGCACAAGGTGCGACTTCTTTTCCAACCCAATCTCTTTTCTCTGCATAATTATGTGAATTAAATTAATTGGGAATGCACATTTGCATATCTAGGTTATTTCTCTTATGGAGAAAAGGGTCTTTAGAGATTATAGAAACAATTACAAGGCAGCCAGACAGTAAAATACCTCCATTTCTTGCTTCACATCTACCATTTCCACTCAGTGTTTTACTCCAGGGAGGATTTGGCCTCTGGAGGAAAGATGTGATAACGTCACTTTGCAATATGTGCAGGAGTCAGAGGCATGAAGCAATTTAATGGACTTCACCTGACATCTTTAAATTACTCGTAGGTATTTATAATTTGTTTTGCCCAGGAGGGAACAGTTGAAATTAAGTTCTAAAGAAAATTTGATTGGAACTGTCTGATCTGATACTGGCTCATAAATGCTGGGAGAAAGACTTTTGTAAGAACACTGGGCCAAAAGCCAGAGCTTTCTAATCATCTAAGGTGGTACATTAGGCTGTCAGAGGTGAATCGACTACTGGAACATGCTGCTCGAAAGGAAGTTACTTATTATTTTAAGTTACTTATATTTTTGAATTGAAAATTGCTCCAGTAGATGTCTGGAGACAGTCACAGAAATGTTTCTTTTTGAGAAACAGTTATTATATCTCACCACAAAAAGGCAATTTTCACTGCACTAATATGAGCATTTTTCTAATTCATTTTGCCTCCATTCTTGCAAAAGCGATTCAGCAACTGCAGACACAGCCAGTAGAGACTATAAAAACCGCCGCTCAGCTTCTGGGTCTGAAATGTGAAGCTAGTGTGGAAGTGCACGGGCATGTGACTCCTGTGTTTGCCAAAGGACGTCCCACCTCCCTTGCTCTGTGACCTCAGTAAAAGCTTTGTTTATGGGCTCAATCACTAGTTTCAAGCCATACTGAATAAAACATGAAGTTAATTTGGGTAAATTATTTGTCATAATTAGCATAAAAAATAAGGATTAATCAGGGTATACTGATAGACCCCTGATTGAAAAGTTATTAACCAGTAAGCATCTGATCATCCACGCACTCTGCTCACAGCAGGTTTCAAAGCACCAAGGGTACGATCGCATAGTCCAAATATCACCTCCTACTTAATCACTCTTCCTTGACCTCAGTGGAGCTAAAGTAATCCTTAACAGTGTTTCTGGTTGTCTACCATATTAAAACTAGAACTAGATACGCATCTAATTTCACTCCGTATTTTCTCATACACGCAGAATTTGACTACCACATCCCAAGATGGCCAAAAATGCAGTGAGAGGCTTCACTAAACAATGGCTAGACTATAAGAAGTCATAGAGTGGTAATAACTCTGGAGTATAACATGTAAAAAATATTATATATATTAAAAAAAAACTCAAGCCAATGGTCCACAATATATTCTGTTTCCAATCACAGAAACGTGGGGAAAAAAGCTCACAGTTGTAGCTGGAAACAAAGGCCATTGATTGAATGATTAGTCCCAATTAATCTCAAGAGCTCATCAGTTAAGTGACTGTCACTGCTCTACAAAGCTTTCTCAAAGACTTCCTTAAGGTAGTAAAGAGGTTCAAACCAAACCTGCTTCCTGTGAGCCGGACCGTCGTTATTGCAGGTCTCTACCAATCAATGCTTTTGGAAATAGATTAATTACTGAAACATCCACGCAAAGCTAAATTGCAGTGGTATGTCTTCTAATTGGTGATTTTCCTCTGTGCTCTAACACAAGCTCCACGTACAATGACCCTGAAAGCGAATTGGTTCTGCTTTATGATGCCAGAGAAAACAATGTTCTGCAGAGTTTTCTCCAAACGAGGCAACCAAATAAATTGTCACTGTGAGTTTATGATCAGGGTCGCAGATGTCCACCCACCACAGAAGGCGGTTTTGCAATTTAATGGCAGTCTGTAAACACCAAAATAACCCTTCACCAAGAGCAGTGAAAAAAATTTACAATTTCAATAGTTTGTTAAATAATCAAGAAAATGTTTCAAGGACGTACTATTTCTGCCTCTCACACAGAATATATGAAAATAAACAAACAATTGGCATTTTGCGTTTCTTTCTTTCTTTCTTTCTTTTTTGTCCCACCAAACAAAAACCATGCTGCAGATGGAGATAAATACGCTCAGCTGCGTGGTCATCGTTGTCCACCCATGGCCACATTCATTGTATCCCCATTGTCTTTTTTCCACCCTGTTGCTTTCATGTGATGTTCAGCTCCATTCAGCTCAGCCACCTCATCAAAGGTCGTGCTGCACTTCCCCGCAGCCAGCGAGCGTGTTTGATATTCTGTTCTTTAAGCTGCGTCAAGAAAGAGGGCACTTAAAAACTTGAGCGTGTGTGTGATTATCTCTGTGCTCTCACATCACAGACACAGTAATACACTCAGATGAAGAAAAATGGATTTGGGTTTAAACACACAACCACACAAAACAGAGAGAGAGCGAGGGAGTGAGCTATGATGTTATTATCTTCTTCCAGGTTATGCTTTGATTTTAAGGTTTAATGTTTCGAGCAAAGGCTAAGATCAAACTTGTCCTAACAAAATAGTACTTGTTAGTATGACCCACACTGTAGTATGATTTGTATTGTATTGGGTAAGTGTGTTTTTTATTTATTCAATGCAGTTTCCTATCTTATGCTGAGAGTTGAGAAAGCTTGAACCAAGGTGCCATCTCCTGGTGCAACACAGTAATCTACCATTTCACGTGAAATAAGTGAATGCTGCCCCCTTTTGGTGACAAATATAAACTGTACAGTTTTGGAAAAAACACAAGAGCAATGTACTGACTGTAAAATAGAATTTTGTTATAAGTATTAATGACTGAGTTAATAGCCTTTAAAAAAAATCAGATTCAGTTTGAGTCTTTGTATCTGATATTTAATTTAAAAAAACTGTAAGTAAGTTAGAGTGCTTGGGTGGATGCTTTTTTAAAAGAAATTAAATCATCTTTATTGCAACATTATTAGATCCTCAACTCTCCTCTATTCTCGCTGAAAGAGGTTGAATTTCTACAAGAAACTTTAAGCTGCGCTTCCTTGACTCTCCTTGACCAGCATGGAGAGTCAAGGCTTTAACAGCTTAAGCTCATGATGGTTATCAGAAGGGAAATGAAACCTAAAGGTGATAGAATCCAGAATGGACCCACATATTTTTTTTAAAAAGAGACATAAAGATCACTAAACATTTATCCATGACACATAACGGACCGTGTTGGCAGTGAGGTCATGGACCCAATAACTTCACCTGAACATTGAACTAAAAAACACCCATAAACTGTGAATATGTAGCACACTTACATATTAACGACGACAACAGGATGAACCTGTGTGGCGCAACGTGCGTTTTCAAGCTTCCTATAAAAGAATTCCCCTATATTGAATTTTGCCTTTACCGGTTGTTCTAACCACACTGCAGTTATTAAAGTACAGAGACACTTTTAGCCTGCTGTGTTAGACTGGGAGAAAAGTATAGCCATAGACCTGAGGTTAGGAAAGAACATGGATAGTATGAAGATTGTTTAAGTATATTATTTGTTGTTTTTGGGGGGACATGTCAGCAACACAGCTGAGTGCATTTCTTTCCATCTCCAGCATGGTTTTTGTTCAGTGGGACAAATAAGGAAATTATATGCAAAATGATTATTACTTGTTTATTTTTATATAGTCTTTGTAATAGGCAAAAATACTATATCCTTGAAACATTTGATTGATTACTAAGGATCTCGCTCTCTCACACACACACGCACACACGCACACGCACACACACACATAAGTTAAAGGTTTTAGTGTAGATTTTATGTTTTGGTATATACATTTTATTTATACTTAAAAACAAGAAAATTAAATAGAAGAAAATGTTCATTTCATTAAAAAAGACAAATAAATAAAGTGAATTATGGCATGATAGTCTTATCCCTCTTCCTTGTTAATATTCATTTATTTCCATTTTCGTTCATCATTAAAAAACAGCACAATCCAATTATTTATTCATGTTCTACATTTTTAAATCTAAAATTGTTTACAATTCAGTTTTTAAAAATATCAAATGACATTTTCCAGCAAAAAAATTGAGCACAAATGTAAACACCAACACAACACTTGAACAAAAACTTACATTGTAACTATTCAAGCTAGTATTCATAGAAAGATTTTTCTTTGTCTCAAGGCTATTTCAACCGGTGACATAGTCGGTTCGCTGTCTTTGTAAAGTGGAACTTTGTGATGCCTCCATGTGACAAGAGCAATACGAATCACAAACATGATACAGGAAGCACTCAGGATCACAGCTGAGAAGAGAAGAGGAGATCAAATATTTTAATATAAATAATTAACAGTGTGCAGAAAAAAGCTTTCTTCTTCTTCAAAAATCAAGAATGCTAATTTCACCTCAGTGCAAACTTTACCTGCAAAGACGTAAATGAAACGTCCCTGAGATTCTGAGTTGTTCAGGGTGCCTGTTAACCACAGGATTACCACAGGGTAGCATGTCACAACATAACGCACGTGCTTATCCAAGTAGAAGTTCTCTAACAGAAACCTGAACGCAAAGGAGGACAGAAACAAAGGATTGTCCTCTGGTGCCCTCTGCTCATGCCAGAAACACCACTGGTGAAATTACAGAACACAGCGAGGAAGCACACTCACCAGACCAGCAGCTCCATCAGAAGCAGAGTCAGTGCTAGCATTGAACAGTCACATCTCGCTGTTTCTGCCTGATACTGCAAATATATCGTCAGGTTCAGCAAGGCAGAGAGGGTCCCCCATGTTGCACACACTGCCACTCCATTTTGAACCTTGTACAATATAATGAAGTAAGTAAGTATTATATTGCTCACCAAAGCCAATGCATGTTAATGCACAATAGAATTATCCATAGCAGCCTGCGTCTAAATCCAGAAAGTAATGCAATATCACCATTGCTGTATTCCCATATGGAAAAGAAATAGTAAAACCTTCTAAAAAAACTTGCATAAGATGTGGCCTACTTCATATAGTGAATCATATCAGGCTTATATGATTTACTCATGAAAGTGGCCGCTTTCTCATTACTTTCATATATTATTTTAGTATCCAAAACATACAAGTTTCATTTATATAATTTTTCAAGGGATCTTATATCTGTTTTCACTCTTGTATGCTTTTTATATAAGTTTCACACAAGACAGATACGAACTTTATAAGATTTATATATATCTTTTCCATATGGGTTGAACCAGGTGTGTATGGATTTTCTTTTACTTGATGAATACTACTTTATTATCAAATTTGTTGTCAGTCTTTTTTTTTTTTTAATGATGGACTCATCATTTCAGAATTACAAGCAGCCAGTTTGGAAGTTGTGACCTGCTTCAGTGGTTGATCCTGAAGCGCTCGTAAGACTCTAGAAGTTTCTCACATGTGACACTTTTAATATGTTCACAGATAAACACAAGAAAGGAAGCAGATTTATGTTTTGTTTGTTTGTTTTCGGCTGACTTTAATCATCAAATGTCACACCGCTGTTGCCTTTTGCGCAGACACCACACAGCCAGGACTTATTTATGAGGATTTATGAATATGGTGTTGGCACAGCCAGCAGATTTTATGGATGAGTGACTGTGAATGGAAAGCTACTGATACATTTATAAAACGCGTACAGGTGTTACAGTCTTAAGTGCTGTCTTTACCTTTACTCTGACATAGACTACCTTGGACTGTTTTTAGCCCTTTATATGAAGAACTTTCTGGAATTTACAACTGCTTTTAAATCCTACTTCCATCCTGGATTATGTTACGAGCTCAGGTGAATACTGAATGGCAGTGAGTACCACCATATAAAAATAGCTTTTTATAGGTATCTTTTTTCTTTAGATAAACAATGACAGGTGACATTTTGCACTGTGTCATTATTTATTTAACAAAATTAGGCCAAAATATAGTAGCAGTGTGTAAAAAGCTAAGTACACCCCATGATTCACAAGCTTGTAAGACCACCTTTAGCTGCAAGTTGAAAAAAAAAGTTCTGTTTGACTTTTTCAGTCTCTATTATGGTTGTAGAGGAATTTTGGCCAACTAAACTTTATAGTGTTGTTTCAGTTAATTGGAGCTTGTAGGTATTTGTGCACAGCTCTCTTCATGTCTCATCACAGCATTTCAAACAGCTTGAGGTTTGGACCTGGGCTGGACTATTGAGAAGTGGCTGCCATGAATTTGAACAGTAAATAAAAATTTTTAACATGCTAACTGAGGCCTGTAATTTTTGAGTTGTAGCTCTTGTTTTTGGGTTTTTCTTTGGCCTTTTGGCATCAATACACACCTAAATGCTTTCAGACAAACAAACAACCAAAAGTGATGATCGATTAATATTAATCAAATGCATTTCATTAGCAACACCTGGCTGCCACTTAACCCTCTTAATTCCAGTGGGAGTAGTAAGGCTGCCCTTGGCTTTTCACTGGACTGTATATATAGTTTTACCAGGATTCTGAAGAGCCAGAGGTCTGTGATGTGGTATTTGTTCAACCAGGCTCCATAGATCTTCAGACCATGACAGGAGAAAAATAGGGTAATGTAATCGGTGAGCATCATCAATACTGAGGTTATCAGTGTTGGCAGCAACAATCTATACACACAAACACAGACACACAGACACACAGAAAACAGACATTTAAACTGGCCCAAATGACAGTAAATGATACAGCTGATTATCTTGTTTAGAGAATTGGATAACTGTGCTCGTTCACTTACTCTCTGTCATAAAGAAACAGCCATGTAATGTTCAAACAAAGGCTGATTATAATAGAGACATGAAAGCCATGGGGTAGCACTGCTGGCATGGTGTACATCCAGTCATAAGCATTCCTGTGGGGAGCATGGATAATATTGTTAGATAGGGAGAAAGAGTGCAGAAAGAGTGCCTGTGGGGAAACAATCAGACTCATAATACAGCGTGAGAACAATCTGCAATATCTAAAGAGAAAATGACTGCACGGAGGCCGTCTAAATTGCCTCTGGACCAGGTGGGATGATTTTCCACATGCAATTTCTCATATATGAGATAAAAGAATACAAAAATCGAATCATTTCTGGAGTGTGATGCAGTTGCCAAACATTGCAGTCTCATGTGATTTGTATGTGTAAATACAACAAATGGGACATACCTTCTGCAGAGTGCAAGTAAAAAGTATATATACATGGCCAAAACCCAAAAGTATGTGAAATCCCACACAAAAAAAGTCCACTGAGCAGGAGTTATCTGTGTTGTATACTTAAGTGTCACATCCTCTATGCTCTGCTTGAATACAACTGTAGGGAGATAAGCATTGCACTGTTGTAAGCAGTTTGTTATTTTCCCAGTACTATAAGTGAGTTCTTTTTACATGAATGAATTCTTCTGGAAATATTTACCTGATCTGAAACCAAATCCTGAAAGCGAGTTGAACGTGATGGATGCTAAAAAGGTACACAATCCAACCAACATGAGCACCACACGGGCTGGGTTTTGATTTGCCATGCTGTTTTGCTGGAGGGTAAAAGTCCACAAGAGGATAATTGGTCAATTATAAATAATTAACAATGAAATATATATATATATATTCTCAAATATTTTTTTAAGTAGCCAAATCTACACTTGTGTAGTCTTTCCCATTCCTTCAACAAATGCAGTTAATGTCCTACAGGTCAGAAAATGCCACAAAATAACAGCTTGCCTTGGGTTGATATATATTGTGTCATATCTTTTTATGATGCTGCAGTGAGCGGCAGGTTATCTTTACCTATCATAAAGAGATTGCTGTTAAAGCAGTTAAAAGCAAGTTAAAGAGTAGTGAACAGCTTGTGAAAAGAATGTGCTAGCATAATTGAGGAGAGAGAGTAAAAACAAACAGCGTTAACCTACCTACAAGAAAAAAGCTTGTAAGCACGGATTACAAGCAAACTACAAACATTGGGCTCAATAACATGTTTTCTATGATATGGTATTTGATATTATAACATGATTTTCATTATTCAAACATATGTTTATGCAGATTACATATATTTTTTTTTTATTTAATAATTTTTAAGAAACTACACTTCCACTGATTATTTTTTATTACAGTGAGAGTTTTTTTTTTCCACATGTAAGTCACTTTAAAGATAAATCAGTGCAGGTTTTGTGTGTGCAGCTTGCTTCCACACAGTGGCACCATTGCATGATACTGTGGCAGTGTTTGAGTGCATACTGTATTGAAGTGCCAGTAACACTATAGCTCATCAGCTCATTGTATATGTAATTAATCTGTAATTGTACGATTTTAAAGGAAAGTACATTTTTGGGGTTATGATGCTGTTTTCATTCCTACTAGAGAAGTGATCCTAAAATTATGACTTTGGTTGAGGCACGGTGCATGGTAGGGTGTAGATGACCAAACTGAGTTAAAAATAAGCAAGCGATCATGGTGACTGCAGTTTTATTATTGATTAAAAGTGTGGGGCATAAATTCTTTTATACTATCAAAATGGGACAGATAACAGGATGAGAGCCACTGGAAAACTGTAACAGGCTATACAGAGTCTATGTGAAGTCAGTTGAACTGAAACGGACTGATTCTTATATAGTGCTTTTTTACTCTCCTGGAGTACTCAAAGCGCTCTATACAACATGCCTCATTCACCCCCACTCATACAAGCACTTCTAAACACAAGTGCAAACTAATCTACATTCACACTCCGATGAACACATCGGAGGGCAACTCCTTGCCCAAGGATATTTGACATGCAGACCAAGGATCGAACCACCAACCTTCCAATGAGTAGCTGATCTGCTCTACCACCTGAGCCACAGCCACCCCATAAAATTCAGTTTAGTTAGGCGACTCTTTTTCACCTTGAATACGACAGTTTTCTACCAAGCAAAGCAACACACAAAGTGTATTTGACAATTTTTACAAACTGTCAAATACACTTTATGTGTTGCTTTGGTTGTGTGTTGACAATTGTAAAAATTGTCAAAAACAGTTTGATATATTCCTTAACTTGTGTGTCATTTTGTGACTGGTGATTTGGGTTTATGTTGTTTATTCTGTATTTTAAGCTACTAAGACTTCAGAAAAGAGCAGTCACTTATCCAACTGCAAAAGCATGGTAGGAGCCGATGCCAATTAACACTGAGTGAGTGGTAGTGGGTACACCTTGGACAGATCACCAGTGTCTCACAGGTCTACTGTACCTGAATTCACAGGTTAACCTTACATGCATGCCTTTGAACTGTGGGAGGAAACCAGCCTAATAGTAAGACTATAGCTGGTAAAATCATATAAAACATGGGTGTTTGTGTCTTTCTGTGTCATTTTTCTGAGGATATAATTATTCTGCAGCCAAGGATTGAGATCGTGGGCAGCCGGACTGTGACACGGCAGCACAGCTGAGGTTAAAGGGAGCACTCAATCCAGGAAAACTCCCCCACCAGATTCCTCACCCGGCACCAGCTGTTGTCTAGTGGTGTGTTCCACTTAACGCTCTGCAATAATTAACGCTGAGTTCCCCCAGCGGAACTTGGATTGCGGGCTTTTATGGACAAACACGTGGAGTCATAAACACAGGTATGCTATTATATATGGAAGACTCACATTTTCTTGATGCTCATGAATACTAACATGACCATCAAGTCCACAGGCTCTTTGTTAAGACACTAAATATACAACTATACTACTTTTTTATGATGCTGTTATCCCACAGTGGGTCTGGATGATTCTTTCAAGTTGACTGAGTGATTGCTGTGACCCGTACTGCTGGCAGAGGACAAGGTCCAATTTGTCGGCTGCTCATCATCTAATGAATGAAATCATATCCAATTACACGCCCGCCATCTTTGATCACTTACATTATGAGAGATATGTGCATGATGGGTTTTATTAAAGATCACTGTCAGCTCAGTAATACATTATGATTCACTTTATGACTCATGTACGTCTTGGCAACAGTGAATTTTCACCCCCTTCTGAATCACACAGCGATTACATCCAAATACTGCTAAATATTAACATACTGTCAACATTTTTTGGGGGGTGCCAGCATGAAAAGCAATTACCTTGGACAGACAGGGAATCAGATAAAAAGAACAGAACAGTTTGTTGCTGGAATTCGTGATCAATCACAGCAAGAAAAAGAAAAAAGTGTGTTTGAAAAGATCTTAAAATTACAGCTATGCATGGCAACAGCTTCCCCAGCATCATTTCTGTTCAAACTAGATTGGACAATTGGGACATTTCTACATGAACCGTTTGGTAATTAGGGACCGTGACTAACAAGCTCTGTGTGTTTGGACCGTTTATCTTCTCGCAGCCCAGGCTATGTGACTTTCACGCTCTATTTATGGACGACATTTGTGGATCCCTCTGGAACCAAGGCGCCTAATGTCACTATTACACTGCCATGACCAATAGCGGTGACTGTGCCAACTAGATTACAAATGAGGATGGCAAAGGACAGCAAAGGTGAGAGTGGAGGATATTAGCCTCCAGATTTAATCAAGACTTACTCAGAGTCCCAGAACTGTAATTTAGCCCTTTATTAGAGAAGTGTTAAAACTGTACACACCATTGAATCTTTAGGAAAGAAAAATAAGATGTTTAAGTCTCTAAAGCTCAGGCTTAAACAAAACTATGAGTTACACCCCAGTGGGGTTTGTTAGGAATCTAAAAATTACTCACTCCTTTTGACCAAGCAGTAGACTCCATGTTTTCTCTGATATAGTTTTCACATGTATCACATTCAGTGTGATAACCCTGCTTTTTTTTTCACTCACATAAGTCATACGAGAACAGAAACTGAAATGAAATCATTTTGTTCTGGTGGAGTCTGTTCAAATAAAATTTTCATTCTTTTAAAACTATGCTACTGTTGTTTACTGTAAGCCTGCATTATCAGTGAAGATCAAGTTTGGACACAGATAAAACTCAGGTTGCTTACAGAATAGACTTACAACCTTTCTAAATGCCTGCTGGTTGTGTAACTGATTCATTCTCATAAAATTTGAATTGATAAAAAACAAAACAAAACATTGTAGCAGGTGCCAGTTTGTGGAAGCTGTCCTGTTGCCCAATCATCTTTAATAAAGATGGACATCCCTGTTCTGCCTAGGCATGTTTTATGTATGTTGCTAGAGCCTGTCTGCATAACTAGTATACCAAAGGCAGAGGAGAAGAGAACTCGTGGGTGTTTGCGGCAAATTTTAATTTACATCTGCATCTACACGCTCGTGATATGAAGGATCATACCTATGTTTTATCATTTCATCATGAGATATTATTATGATCTCTTTTACCGAAGAAGCAAACATGCAAAGGAAAGAGACGCGACTGGCACTGGATTAAACGTTACCCTCTTCCTCTTCACATCAAGCATTTTTTTTCTTTTTTTCTTCTTTTTTTTCTTTTTCTGCTCATTCTGTTGGTTTTTGGTTTTTGCCCTTCTCCCCCGTCCCTCTTCTCAGCTGTTTCTCTTTCCCTCTTTCTTTCTCCCCTTCTTTCCCCCAGTCAAGTCTGTCCCATGTTCAGTAAGTGAAAATTAAATAAACAATAAAAGGTGAATCAAATGGACCATTATGGCAAGGCTGGGATGGTCAATTTGGTAAAGTAAATCCGTTGGGCATCTTTCTTTGCCTTTAGACAACAATTCTGATGGCAAAAGAGCCAAACGGGACAGGCAAAAAAAAAAAAAGTTTGATTACCTTCTTACATGACATAAGAGCTTATTTGCTAAGTCCAACAGTGTTACATCTACTTCAAAGAAAGTTTCCCTGGCACCAGCTAACAGAGGGTAACAACAGCAGGTACCGTCAGAAAAGAGACATAAAGTGAGTAAAAAACGTCCTAAATACAGTTAGAATTTATTTAGAACTACAAATTAAATTTCTTTTAGCAATTATTGTTTTTTAATGTCACAATTCCAACACTGCTCCTTTATCCAGGCCTGGACCAGCAAAAGTGACCCGAAATTGGCACTCTGGTGGAGTTACTTTGTGTGTGAGAGTGTGTGTTTATAAGTAGTTTTAAACCTTGTGATCCACAAAACAGCATAACAGTAAAAGAAGAACTGACTGCGTGACAGTCAGTGCGTGAGCAGCGGCTTCGCTCATGCGCGATTCATTTGCCGTTTTAATGCACAGGTGTGAACGTCTCCTGCCCTGATAGCAGCTGGGGGAGGACTATCCTCCGCCTGTGAGCGGCAGCACCGCTGCTTGTTGAGAGTAAGAGCGATACGCGTTTTCACGTCAAAAAGTCGTCATAAATAAGTCTCCAATAATACCAGAGAAAGTCGCCAGATTTGTCGCTAGTCGCTTTTTAGAAAAAAAGTCGCTAAGGGGGTCTGAAAACTCGCTAAATATAGCGACAAAGTCGCTAAGTTGGCAACACTGCTGCAGCACTCGGCCGGGGCGGAGCTCTCTTTGGGCTCCTGCCCTTGGCATGAACACCTGCCACTAATCAATCACCTGTAGCTTAGCACCATTCCCGGACCCTACTAAAGGAGCTCAGAGCCTCTCGTCACTGGAACATTGAATCACCACGTTAGTGAGAATCCCAGTTTATAGATTGGTGAATTGTGTCACGCATCGTTAGTGATTGCTGTCCTTCCTGTCTCCAGATCCCCGGACCCTTCCTGTTTCCCCACAATCTGGGGAATTGAGCGTGAGTGAGCTGAGAGCGGAGTGTAAGGAGCGGCTGAGACCCCGCGTGTTTGGAGCATCCGTCCCTTTCCTCTTCTACCCGTGGACCCGTGGAAGCCCTTCCCCAATCCCTCACTTTTGTAAATAGCACCTGGTGTGTAATAAAGCTAAAAGTCTGAACGCAACCCGCTGCCTGCGCTTGAGTCCAACCCGCTAGCCCCGACACACACAGGTTTTCCTTTATCAGACTTTATCAGACTTTTGACAATATGACTAAATCTGTGCAAAACAATCAAAACTGATATAAGTTTAAGCTTTGTGGTCAGTGCTAATTTGCACATATTAGTAGCCTATGCCAAATCACTGAATAAAGATGACGTTGGCATGCTAATATAAGTATTTAACTTGTTTCATTGTAAACTATTGTCTTAATTTATCTTCATCTTTAAATCTATTCAGAAAAAACGAGAATGTCACAACCAACAGCTTGTGTAACCAAGATGAAGGATGACAAGCAGACATTTCTTTGTCTTTAAAGACAACAGGCTAAAAACAAATCCTAATTTGTTTGACTGAATTCTTTACCACCATCACCCAATCACCCAATTAAGGACCATCTCTCACTGTCAGACCTCTGTATGGGTGCTGTCATATTCATGACTGCCCACATATTGAAGTTGACTTAAAGATTTCGTTGCTGTCATGCAAATCTATTCCTTGCTCTCACATGAAGCATAAACAGTTTTCCTCAAATTACCCATCCTGTCCAAGAAATAATGCATAATTGAACCGAAAGAAAAGCTAATGGAAGGTAAAGTGAACATTTAATATGCAGAAGATTAATTGGTGCCCTCCCAAAGGGGACAAATCTATGAAAAGCAGTCACTGCAGAGAGATCCATATCAAGAGAAATAAGATGTGTGCTTTGGTATGGCTTGGCTCCTCTGGTCTGTGTCATGATTAATTATACTTCTGTAGAGGTTGTATCTCATTAAGTTACTGATAGTGTAACTGTGGTTACTCTAGAGTAATGATCCTGCACCGATACCCCAGCGTCAAAGCTTTCCTTTTTGCAAACTAACATTTAACAGCGCATGTCTTCCTGCAGCAGCATGTCTCTCATTCACCAGCTTTCTTTCTATCCATCATCCATGATTTACTTTCATATCCACCCACCCCCGCTCTTTCATCTCTGAATCCAATACTGTCGGAGCTATAAACTCCCAGCAGCAGAATACACGGTGGTTTAGTGGCATTGTTAGAGGGTTTCAAATGTGAAACTGCTTGATTCCAGGGAAGGTTTGCATGGATTTGTTTCTCACAAAGACATTTTCCCCTGAAACTAGAAAAACTCCATTCTTGGTGCTTTACATTGTATTATCCATTTGCATTATTCTGTGCTGAAATGTTGTAATTACCATGCCATGTCTAATTCTGCTGCAGTTGGTTATCCATGTATTTCCCAGTATCCTGCAGAAGTAGAACTGTACTTGTTGCATCTGGGTAATTTGGAGAGTACAGCAGTAGTACAGCAGTAGCAATAACAAATCATTTTTCCAATAAGTAAAGTTAGTGCCATTTAAAATTTGTAGCTGCAAGAAATCTACATCTGTAAGCCACAGCTTTCAGTCGCTGAATTTGTGCCCTTTTGTTGAAATTAAGTGACGCGCTGACAGGTACAACATCATGACAGAATTTTTTAACAAAATTATTTCAATATAAACTCAAAAAATATAGTAAATGCACACTGCATTTCTGCTCCTATAGTTTAATAACTTAACTTACATGAGCATATTTAGGTTTTGTTTTTGTTTTTTGGACTGGTTTGGGCAATAGAGAGAACTCCTGATAGATGTGACACAAACTGACCCTTTTTCAAGGTCGTAGTCTTTAGTCAATATGAGAGAAGGTCTTCTGACATCTGTCATTTCAGTTTGGCCCAGAATCATAGGAAAAGGAAGAAGAGAGAAGGAAAGGGCACAGAGCATGAAAAGGAAACAGAAAGCAGTGCAGTGAAGCAAGGATAATGTAGTCCCTGTTTGGTTCTGTCAGCACCTTCTTACCTGTCAGTGAACAGTTCAGGCAGGAATTGCTCCAGTCTGTCTCAACCAGAAGGACATGGTAGCTACACGGTGACAGAAGGTAACAACACAATGCTATGGTACCAATAGTACGAGCTTATGCCCAAGAGTAGGACTTTCTTTCAAATGAAAGAAAAGATCTTGTGTAATGAAAGCCCACTGGAATGTATGAAATATGTAGTGTCAAGACTGCTCTGTGGTTATTAGAGAGACTATCCCATGGCTTCCCCATGACTGAAGGGTCAGCGCTTCAGTTTGTGCACCATGCTGTGTATTCATCTGGACAGTTGTCTTCTGTCCTGTCAAGATGTTTCTCAGCGAGCTTGCTTGAGTTAGACACTCACAGCTCAACAATGAAAATGTAAAATGTAGTCCAGCAAGGGTAAGTACAGTTTAAAAGGAAGGGGCAACTTGCTACTCTGGGTCCTCACATTAACATGCTTTTATGTGTCTGTGTTTTCTTGTTTTATGCTATGTAATATCTGGTTTGTGCTGATTTTCACACAACTTTCCAGTTTAATTTCGGGACATATCTGTGGTTTCCCCTTCTCATATCATAGGTTAAGTTATCAATTCTTTAGACTGAGAATTTGCAGAGAATTTAAGAAACTCGAATGATCACAAACAAGGCATACTGAGAAACTGACTCAGTAGTAAGCTCCACTTCCTCACAGTAAGAGAGTCCACATGGGGCCAGGGTTTTACTGTGTTTACATGATCTCCTAGTCAGTCCTCATGCAGGGATATGCTACTCCAAGCTTTCAGGATGGGTTAAAAATGGAGATCAATAACAGATATTTTTATTCTCATCGTATCTCTTCCTTTTTGCTCTGGTGTAGGGAGGACTTTAGTCTTTTTCCTTTACCCATGAATCTTGTTCTTTCCTACTCATCCCCTGTGCTGACAGATGACCGCTGTTACACTCTTACTCGTACTGTTCAATATTTAATACTTCCCCATGAATTTCTTTTGTAAAGTTTAGCTAAGTGTGAAAAGCAAAAGTCCCGTAGAGGGGAATGAGAGGCTAAGCATGAATGGCAGAGGGCAGCCGCGTGAATGTGAGAAGTAAAAAAGTGTAAATGTCGCCTATTCTGTTCTGAAAGATGAGGAGTTTGATTCTTTTTTAAATCCAGTGGTTTAGAGTGTTGAAAGTAAGGCCAGAGGTACAAAAAAGACTTTTACCAACTTGGTTTTAGTGGTATGTGTTAACTCTTTTATGATAATCCTTAATACATGAACTCAATCAATACAACCTAAATGGATCAATGTGATACAATTCCAAGATCCGATTTGTTCATCCTGATCTGAAATAATGTTTATCTAATGATTTAATATGTACACACACAAATCACTCACAGCATTGTGATTTTATAATATCAGCATTTCCAGGGGCTTGTAATTTTTTAGTTTTTGAAAAACTCATTTTGTATTCCACCCCTACATCTGAATTATTTAGCTCCAGTGCCATTTCTATTCTTAGTATTTTTACTAGTGTTTAGATGGCTGCAGACGAAGACTTAGCATGAAGTAAACACGATAAGCAGCATATTGTGTATGTTCATACAGATCATAAACAAATTCTTCTGGTTTGTGCATCACCTCAGTTCTTTCTTGTGAATATGAATGTTTAGTTATGTGCATGAGGACTTGTAATGAGTTATCATTTCCTTGGGCTAAAAGATGTGCAACATTAACTGTGAAATTAGAAAATGCAACATGTTCGTTCTATCTTTAACTTCAGACCTTCACACACAGCATCTGCCATTGTAGTACATTGTATGTGTGCACACTTACGTTTAAAACTACTGAAAGGTTTAAATTAGATAGTAATGTTTACCCGTTATTTTCCAGCCTGGAATAAATTTTCTCCAAGACAAAGAGGCTTGGATTAAATCAAGCTGGAAAGCAACAGTCTTGAAGGGAACATCAAAGGTTTTCACATGTCCCTCGGGTCTCTTCCACGAGCACCGATCAAAAATGCTGGGTGGGAATGTGCTTACAGTCTCCTATCCAGTGAAACTGATTTCATCCAGCCACGCCTCGTAGCCGAGAACTGCTAATCTCTCAAGTCTGAAATCGTTCTGAGAGAAGCAGCAGAAGAAGGACGAGTGGCAGTAGAGAAAAGGATTGGAAGGTAGAACTGAAATTGGCTGACATCTGGTGCATACTACTGCTGCAATCAATAAGCTTTCAAAGATGCAAATACATATTTGTTTTGTTAATTTTTTCTTTAATTTCAGTTGCTATGCAGTCTAGATTCCTTTTACTTTTATTCACCCAACAAATTTATCTCTGCAAGCAAATTACTCTTTTAAAAGTTCAGCTAGTTGATGCTTTGGTCTCATTTTTAAACAGACTCATTAGGATTGACACTGTTATGCTGTCATTGCTGTGGCAGCATCAGCAGAATTTTTAATGAATGATTAATAATTTACATGAATATGGCTTGTGCTTCATCTCCAAGCATCATAAATATGATTAATCAAATAAACTGAAATGTAATCATGAGCCACCAGATTATTCTGTTGACAGAGTCAATACTTAAATTCACATTAAAATACTGAACATTACTAATATTGAATTACAGAAAGGCAAATAAAAAAAAAGCAAGACATGTATTCTTAATTCTTATAATAGCATCTTGGAGTTCTTTGAGAGCTGAAGAGTCTGTGATTCCTGACAGACTATCAATATGTCATTTGAGGGTAATTGTGATGACAGAATCTAACAGTTACTTTTCACTTTCTGTCATTTTTTATATGTTTGCAAACCTCCTTTGGACTGAATTATTGATAAATAGCTGGCTGTTGCATGCTGAGTCTGAGAGAAGGGTAAAACATGGTCCGGATTCTTTCATAGACCGGCTACACAAATGCATACACCAAGAGTAGCTGTTCAGTACAAATTCGTTGAAAAATGTCTTCAAACACTGCTCTCTTTTTTAAAAATACAATATTAAAGATTTTCCATTTTGCTAATTTGGTTAAGTAAGCGTCATGGATTTTGTTTTTCTTGGCAAATTTTGAAGGAACCAAGTCTCATAACACACTTTAATATGTGGGCCTAGGTAATCGTCATTGGTCTTCTGCTCATCCGAGATACTGTGATGCAAATCGGACAACACATTCATCCTCAGGGACTAAAAGCATCAGCACAAGTTCCCTTGAAGACATCACATACAAACTCACGCACACACACAATCCAAGTACAATGCATACACACACGCTCCTGCGTTTAGATCTCTGCCCTTGTTGTTCTTGAAGGACAGCTCTGAGAGATTTACTGCTGTCAGCTTCGAGGGAGAATTTAGTTTTCCCTTCAGAAAGAAAAGTCTGTCATCGCACTGGGATCAGGCAGGCTTGAATCATTACACCCATAATGAACATCAAATGGAATGAAATGAGGAACAAAAACTGGCTAGTGTGATTTGTACAAATTTCACCTCAGTTCATTTTTAATGCTTCACCAGCAACGCAAATAATCAATCTTATTTGCATACAGAGCAAGTGTAACAACTCATTATAGCTCTATTTATTTATTTTCTCCTCCCTCCCTCTCAGGCTCCGGGTTGTGAGTTGGGTCACAGAAATATTGATTTCACCCACACTTTCCGGGAACGCCTTTATTGACTGACTGCCACCAATAAATTGTTGATCGCTTGTTGATGAAAAGCCTTTGGGCTACAGTAAATCCTCCTAATAATGTGTCAATGCAGCTATTTTCTTGTGCGCTGTCAAAACCAAAGCACAGCCATGTATCACATTCTACATGCATAAGTGATTTGGTTAAACCCCGATCTTTCAAAATCCAACACCAGTCTATGGTGCTGCTGCTGTTGTTACCAGGGTTTTGCCATTGAAGTATGCAACCTTGTTATCAGATTCAGGCTGCCTGGCAGGCATAAAACACTGGCTGGCATGCTATGTTGGTTCTTGTTGTTGTTTTAACTAGCAAAGTAGCCTCCAGTCATTCAGCAGTGTCACTGGCAGAGAGAGCGTAATGGGAGCGTAAAGTATGCATTATGTGACACAGTTATGAATTTTTTTGTGTATGTGTGTGATTAATTATTACGGGGGGTTTTTTCTAGACAGATCTATCCAAGAGGACAACAGAAATCGCAACAAATTTGACATAACAGCTCTATAAATAAGTCTGGATTAAAAATAATGCAGAAAACAGAGTAGATGCAGTAATAAAGACTCATGAGAATGTTTGCAAAACAGTAATATTCTTTAATATGTATAAATTTAGCACAAAAAGTAAGGCAATTTGTGTTTGGTTCAATACTTCATTCTTGTAACAATGCTCCTTGCAAATTAATCTTATATCATTGGAAAGCCTGTTTATGTCCCCTTTAAATGATGCCACAATTGTAAGAAAAATGCATTTGTGGGTTGAGCAGCATAGCTAAGTAAATGGACTGGGCCCCTGAAAAACAGATTTTCTCTGCCAAATGCATTTTCCTTACAAATGAGATGACATCCACAGTGGTGCATGACCTGTACGACACCTGCTGCGACCAGGCCATATTTCACCCACGCTTAAAATTTGTATTATTTTATTTATCACGTAAGATATATTATATATTATCACGTTGATATAAGTTGGCTTAAGAACTGAGGCTAAAATGCAGTTCTTGATTGCTTTGGTAAGATGGGAATTGAAAACTTTAGCTCAGGGGTGTCAAACTCAAATACACAGTGGGCCAAAATTCAAAACTGGAACAAAGTCGCGGGCTAAGATGAATATTTATTGAAAAAAAAATCTTCCTCCAGATATAAGAATGAATCTTTTCTTATGGACTCAAATAAGTTTTGCTGGAAAACTAAATATGGAACGAGCAAAGCTTAATACTAAACAATATATATATTAGCTGTATAATACCAGTAGGCCAGCTCTAATAGTAATTTGGTATGGCTTCGCGGGCCAAATGTAATTAGGCTGCGGGCCAAATTTGGCCCGCGGGCCAGAGTTTGACACCTATGCGTTTAGCTTAAAGAGCTGTGTTAATCATTTATCCCTAATATTTTAGAGAACTTCCCTCTCAGATTACTGGCTTAACTGTGGTTTCTAGGATATTTAAAAGTAGAATGGGAGGCAGAGCCTTCAGCTTCCAGCTCCCTCTCCTGTAGAACCAGCTCCCAGTTTGGACACCCTCTCTACTTTAAAAATTGGTCTTAAAACTTTCCTTTTTGATAAAGCATGCATTTATGGCTGGATCAGGTGACCCTGAATCCTCCCTTAATTATGCTGCAATAGGTCTAGGCTGCTTGGGGCTTCCCATGATGCGCTGTGTCTTCTCCTCTCACCTTTAAACACCTCTCTGCATTTAGTCATTAGCTACTATTAGGCTAATATTGGCTCTCTTTCGGTGTGTCTTTTGTGCTGTCTTCCTCCCCTCACCCCCAGTGGAAAAATGGCTGCCCCTCTCTTAGCCTGCTGGAGGTTTCTTCCTGTCAAAAGGGAGTTTTTCCTTCCCAATAGCGCCAAGTGTTTGTTAGTAGGGTGCTTGTCTGGGTGTTTGGGTTTCCTGGTATTACTGTAGGGTCTTTGCCTTACGATATTAAATGCTTTGAAGCCGCTATTGTTGTTATTAGACATACCTGTCAATAACTCCTTGTACAGCCTCAGTATTCCTGTTGTTCAGGTAAATGTTGAGTTATAGCAATATTAGCTTCTAGCTGTTAGTAATTAACCTTTAACCTAGCTTGTAAATTAGCTAATTAAATGCAGCTGTGAGTATATTTATAGTTTCCCGCCTTTTGCTTATAACAACCTAAGCTTAAGTGTTAATTCACATGACATCATAAGAATTTTACAGCTGGTCTCGAGTATGTTTCGTGAGTCAAATCCGGACGACTCTACCGCGGAGGAATCCAGGCAGCAGACTCCATGTCGGACTTTCCCTTTCTCCGTTCGTGTGAAGCGCTGTTTCATACGTTCAGTGATGCCTCTGCAGCTCACAGACGGAGCGATACAGGAAGATACTACAGTCAGTGGGACCTTATCACCCAAGTGACGTCGTATATGATCAATCCCGACTTGTAATAATCTCAAAGCAAAGAAGCAATTTCAGCCGAATCCCCAGGACTACTCTGGAGGCAACTGTGGGACGGTCAGTCTACTGTGTTGACAAGGTAGGGCAACTGCGCAAATTGTTTTTTCCCCCGTTTCATTCATTCTGCAGTGAGTATTTGTTTGCACCTGTCGTGACTTAAAAACAATCCTCTCTTTGATCAAGTAGTGTTTCGACATCTACTTTTATTAAAACATGCAAACCTGGGATGCAATACTGTTTTTTTTCTCATGTTGTCACATTATTTTCTTCACGATTTACTGTTTAGATTTTTTTTCTTTTTTTTTGTACAAGTTTCTTTAAAACACGGGGCACCTAAAGAGGAAAAAACAAAAACACAAAACGCCTCATATTTGGGCAAAGTTGTTGGTCTGGACGTTCCCCTTTAGCACGTTGACAGCTGTCCCTACCACTTGCCGCAAGTGATAATGAGGCAAAAATATCCAATCACCCTTTCCGTGCGCCTTGACGGAACAACCGCGTCTGCAATTGCGTATTTGGGATTTTAATATGACGACAAACTGCAGAATTTCTCTTTTACAAGAACACAGTAAACAGTGATTCTTCTAATGAATGCTTGGGGGGGAATCAGAACATGATACTGCCACTTGTTAGACGAGGATGCAGCAGTGACCATGAGAACATGTGCCATGGCTCTCCACGTCCAGAGGTTTGGGGGTAGCATTCTGGTCACTTCTTAATATCCAGCGCTGAAGCCTTGCAGATGGTGCGAGCTCTACTGGATATTAGGGGTTAAATTCCTTATTTCTATATCCACGTCAAGCTGCTCTGTGGGTTTATTCAGACTATTCTTTGGTCACCCAGTCTCCTTGGAAATTGGCTTTGATGTTGAATGTATTCTGCACTTCTTCCAGCCTGAATGTGTGATTCCAGTCATTAAAACACTGCCTCGAGTAGTAGCCTGTGTAATTCAGCCCATATAAATGAACAACGCTACATCTGTAAATTACTCTCTGGACTAACTCCAGATGTGATGTGAATGGATCACTTGTCTGATGTAAAAATGCACAAGGAGTTTGTCTGCGAAAATAACGCTGCATTAATGGCTCATTATGGATGGGAATGATACACTCAGTAATTCTTGCGTGTGTGGAGGGGCACTGATTTGTTATACATATACATACATATATATGCATGCTACAAGGTAGAGAGAACAGAATTCAAGAATGACAGGAAGGGATCAAGGCTAAGAGGTTAACGAACTATGAAGAAGCCATTAATAGACTCCCAAAATGAACTAAGCACTTAACACACACAGAAATGGGACTATTGACTGAAAGCTGCAGCTCATGCAGATCTGCACATTTTGAGGTCATGTGCTACAGAACAAGAAGCATATTTAATGATTTTTTTTCCCACTCTCCCCGTGTTATCTTCCTCTTTATATTCCTACAGAAATTGAAAGGCATTGCACGCAGACGACACCCCCCCCCCCCCCCCCCAAGCACATTCTCTTATCTCAAAGAAGCAGGGAACAATCCCTCAATCTGTTGATCTTCCCTCGGCACATGTGTCACTTCCTTAAACTATAATCATGCACGCTTTCCTTGTTAAACACAAGGGTTCTACATCTGCTCACCTTTCCAACCCAGTCCTCCTTTACAGACCCTCTGCAACTCATATTACTGACTGCAGTGGCTTCATACCACCATGGAGGAGGAGGAGTGTCTGAGTGATCATTAGCAGCATTTCGTCTTTGCCTGTCAGTTAATGATGGACTCGGGGCTGAACTCTAAACCCTATCCTTCATTAGCTTCCCTTTTGTCTTGATGCTGTTATCAGCTCTAGTAGCATCCCCTTGTGTCATTTCTACATATTCAGCAAAGTCACAGAAAATGTAACTGACTGAACTGTGGATGATTTGTAGCCATTACTTTGTCCACATCAGTAATCGAATGGCTTGTCCTTGTTGGACTGTATTTTTGTTGATCCTGTTTAGTTAAAATCGCGATGATATCTGCTCTGCTACAAAAAAATACGTTTAAACACTTCCTCGGTCACTGCTTTCTGGGTGCTGCCAGTGGAATATTAAGAATGCTTTCGAGGTGAGATAATGGATGCTGAATATCTGTACTTTTCACACTTCTTCCTTCCTCACCAAGTCTCACTCAATCATGCAAATAATGCTGTCCAGATGTAAATGTATCATCATCGCGGGCAGACCAAACAAGCTTGCTTTCTCTTCTGCATGAGATTGCCTCTTAAGCCACGGAAGCCTGAAATTAAAGTGCAATTATTAAAGGGGCCATCAGATTTAAGAAGCCTGGGGGGCAGAAGGGAGGCTTGGACTAGCAGTGGGACAAATATTGCTTTCTGACACCTCAAGGGTTTACAATAAAATTAAGGCACAATGACGGCAAAGAAGATTTTGCAAAGCACAGTGATGACATAGCTGTTACTCATGACTTGTCGCCCCTCAGGTTTTATTAGTGAAGACCAGAAGTCACAGTCATATCATAATGATGGTTGTGGATGACAGCAATGATGAGTCAGCTATTGCCGGATTCTCTGATGTGCTATAAATCCAGGCTGTGTTCTTTTTTTCATTCTTGAATTTTAATTACACTGCACTGTTCAGCAGCGCCGAGCCCTGTCGGGTCTCACTACGTCTTGCTGCTCGTCTGTGGTTCACTTATGAGAACAGGACATCTTCTGTTTCCGAGGTTTCACTCTGGCAATAAGAAGACTTACCAGTTTGGCTTGAGGGGACTCTTCAAGCACTCCTGCTCTACCCGTCTAATCTCAGCCTGCGCACTTTCTGGTGCTGCTTAGATTGGTCGTATGGGAGCTGTCAGCAGGCCAATTTAATTTCTTCAGCTTTTCTCCTGTGAATCTTTTTTAAATCAGGAGAAAAAGCTGTGTGTTAGCTCAGAGAAGCTAAAGAAAGTTATTTTTTAGGATCAAACTACGAACTTAACAAAGACGGTTGCATTAGAGACTGTGCACAGGCCCTCGTGAAGAATTGGTGTGCCATCACCAGTGAAACGGGACACACTGTGCTTGATGCTGAATGAACGCATACTCGGTGCACGGCAACCTGTACTAATACTACACTTCTGAGATTATCTGTCTATTGGCAGGGGTTAAGCCACAAAACGCTTTCTGCTTCCTAGGATTTGCTCGTAATAGCATCTCTGATATTGTACATTTTTTTTCTATATTCTTGAATGCCATAATTCATTCGTTTATCTGAGACAGTCACTCAGCTGACAAATATAATTAATTTGTGGGGACCCTGATATCAGACTGCAGCTAAAGCATGAGGCAAAGTATACTGACACTGATAATGTCACTTTGGTGGATATACAGTGCTCCGCTGTGGGATTTCTGTGTGTGCAGTAGCTTTTGAGTCACTGATGAGGAGCATTGTTTGCCATTACAGCTTCCCTTCATGCCTGCTAATGCCTGCAGGTCACACTACAGTCTAAGCCCCGGGCTGCCTTTCTTTCTCACTGTTGACAGCATGCATCTCTATACACATTTAAAAACACAAAGTAGCGTACAGTGTATCTTTTTACATCCAATCTGCAGTCCAAGGCGTTTAATGTTTGAACGATGTGACACACACACACACACACACATATATATATATAGTTAGTATAAATGTAGTATAAAGACATACATTAGACCTGCTTTTGCCAGGGAACAATGTCAATTCTGATGGGAGAGTGAGAGAAATGGGGAGAGAGTCATGGTCGTTTGCCTTCCAGCTATTGCAGCATGCTCCAACTGTGAAAGGCCACTGCCATTGTTGGGTAACATAATCCACCAGGGAGGCCTTCAGCCAGACACTGGAGAGGACTACCTATACACACTCTCCCTCTCTTTCTCTCTAAGTAAAGATGCATATCCCTTTCAGTGGTGGAATCAGCTGCTGAATGCTAAGCAATTCTGAAGTGTTACCGAACTTGTGTGTGAGGTTACAGCACACACATCCCATTATTGTTGCCATTCTGAGCAGAAACACTCCGCTTGCTACTTGCCTCATTTAAACTGTCTTTTGATAGTGGTAGATCCTGATACTCTCCGGTGATGGCGAGCTGAGGGCCTGGATTAAGAAATACAGACATGCAAATGCCTCCTCTGTGAAAATGTACCCCATAGATAACTGTCTGGATGGTTTTAATCAAGTGTTGTGGAGTGTGTGGTCACCTACGGAATGGATACCAACAATAATGTGTCTGTGAGAAACAGATTTGTGGTTTAATAGTGGAAGCAGTAGCTCACAATGGATCACATATAGACTCGTGCTTACGAGTATTGGGTTGCTTGCAATCTAATTAGCATGAATGTTTTCCCATCATAGAGGCCACATACTCTGGATGCATATGCACATTAGATAGAAGATGCATTTGATATGCACTTGAGGGAGATATACGTGATTCAGGCTGCCCGATTAAAATATTATTTATCTATCCGTACACAATTTAATCCTTTATCAGAAGATAAACAGAAAATGTAGTTGGCTAACTACTTTGATTTCATTAAAAAAAGATAATCAAATTCTTTGGTTTCAGTTTTCAATTTCATTCCTAATGCATGCCATAAAGCAATGGAAACATTATGTTATGACCTCAGTGGTACTAGATTTGAGAAGCTGAATCCACTATATGACTGCCTGTACTGGAGAAGGACATTAAATTTGATTCTCCTTAGCTCTGGGTGTGTGTAAACCAAATGTAAGAAGGTTTAACAACCGTGTAGTCTCAGGGGAAAAAACACAAAACAACAACTGCTGCACAGCTGTTATGCTTTCTGTATATGTAATGTGTAAATCTATGCCAAAAAGGAGTCTATTGAGGGAATCCTTCTTGTATTCTGTATTC
Source organism: Rhamphochromis longiceps (assembly GCF_057381845.1). NCBI lineage: Eukaryota > Metazoa > Chordata > Actinopteri > Cichliformes > Cichlidae > Rhamphochromis > Rhamphochromis longiceps. Next base: position 22,330,686 of record NC_140565.1, on the reverse strand, counting down.
CAACTTACAAATGTAATTATGTAATTTTTTTACAGTGCCTAAAGAATGCCCATTGATCCTAAATTCATATTGAATATAATGACTCAAAACATTTTAAATTGGTAGATTAGATTTCTCCACAGGTAAACATGAATCAGGAATTTGAGAAATTGTTACATTTAACCACCGAAGTAGAACATTTAAAAAAGTGGTTCAGGATGACTTGATACATCCACATGGCCTGATTTGAAATTCCTCCACTTTAACATTAGCTGGATTATTTTAAAAAAGCCAAATACCAGTCATGTTGTTCCTGAAAAGGTTTACACATTTGCTTTTCTCACTTACAGCTCCATGGTGTTTTTTCTATGCATGTGAAAAGCCCCTTACAGCTAAGTGAAGTCCCTAAATGCCCCAGTTGCGAGGTGGGTTAGTAGGTTAGTAGACATGTGTCTCACATGCATGAGAAGTGGCATTATGCCATTGTTATTTAAACAGGATTTCACCCTATAATTCCAAACAACACTGACTGACTAAAATCTGAAAAGCCAGCGGCAGCATTGATGCTATTTTTTTTTTTGCACCAAAGTCTGTAAGCATGTGTGCACAGTAAAGCCAAGGGCTTTCATTTGCATGCATACTGAAGCTTTAGGAAAGTCTAAATAGCTTGTCTCCCAGACTGACAGTAATGAGAGGAGAGGACTGATGCCTCTTTGAGAAGATTTTGACAAGTTCTTGCTGTTTTGGCAGGAGGCATTAAAGATTATGGTATCGATAGAACAGTGAAAGGTAATCCTGAGCAGTGCTTTATTTTAAGCCCATAATAGTGTGTGCACATGTCCATTTTGCTACATTTTGTCATTTTTGCTAAAAACAGGGGTCTTTTTTTGTATCCAAACAATCCAAAAATATTTTATAACATATATAGCCTGTTATTGAATAAATAAAATCTGATGACTGTCTGACAGAAGCCTAGCAGCCATTTTTAATGTGGGTCCTGTTGCTGCAGCACCCATGTTTTCATGGCAATCATCCTCATGAAACCCTAACCACCTGGGTAGGATGATTAGTAGGAGCACAATCAGTGTCATGTCAAACTATTTGACCGTCAAATAGCACAGGTGTCACATCCCTGCGGTAATAAATTAATGTGACATTTTCACCGTTGCCTCATACTGATGGGAGATTTTCCAATCCAAGCCTGATGCACCGTGTTGCACCTTTGGGAAGGGAGCGGGAATTTAAGAGCCATTTAAGAAGAGAAGCCAGAGCCTGCTTAGGTATGTTATTAGACCATCAGTTCCTGAAGAATGGTAAATAACCTGTATTTGTATAGTGCCTTACTAGTCCCTAAGGACCCCAAAGCGCTTTACATATTCAGTCATCCACCCATTCACACACTGGTGATGGCAAGCTACATTGGGGCGCACTGACAGAGGCAAGGCTGCCGGACACTGGCGCCACCAGGCCACCACCAGTAGGCAACGGGTGAAGTGACTTGCCCAAGGACACAATGACCGAGACTGTCGGAGCCGGGGCTCGAACCGGCAACCTTCCAATTACAAGACGAACTGCCAACTCTTGAGCCACGATCGCCAACGAAGTTTTGATATGGGGGCAAACATACTGCACACAGCTTAAACTGTTATTATTATTATTTATATTGCGCAATTAGGAAAGCTTTGTTTTTAACACATGCTAATGTCATTACTAATGGCATTTTTGGATTTTCTCTTTATAGCAAGGACAGAAACTCTCCTGTTTGGATATGTAGCCGCCAGAACATCAGATTTTTTCATTTACTTTCAGTGATATTGAAAACTGATCTGCTGTCAGAAGCTGTTACGGGTAGAATTAACTTCTGGGACAAAAGTACTGCATTTGCTGTAACTGCTTCACAATAAAAGCCACTCCATGTTTTACTAGTTGGTTGTTTTTGATGTGAAGTGACAGCAGTAGACAATATTCAGCTTGCCTTCAACTAATGCAGGTCTGATATGGTTATGGAGTCGGCTGTTAACATTGGGGCTTATCTAGCTCGGGACATGTTGCTTTTGTCAGTATACTTTTATTTAAAGGATGTCAGGCATTAATGACACCATAAATAGCATCAACAGTATCGATAACAGCATTTGATGAAGTTTAAGCCTTCAAGATTAAAGCTTTAAAGAAAATTCCACTTTCAAACTGTCTTTATCGTTTCAGTTTTTATTGGTTTCCATCAAGGATTTCCCTCTTTTCCCCAGATATCATACAATTGTATTACTCAGCATACTAGTTTTCTGAGGAGTGGCTTAAAGGAACAATAGGGAGGGGGTGGGGGGGGGCTTTTCTTGACCAGCCAGCATCCCTTCATGCCCCAGCTTTCTGCAGTGCCCTCTAGCAGCCGGCCTGGCCGCCTCTCACTAGCTGTGACAGGAGAAGGAGGAAGATGATGAATCAGGGACATGACGAAGATATCCCCAGCATCGACTTCTCCGTGAGATGCTGGGCAGTGTCACACAGGGAGAAAGTGTGATCACAGTTTTATTTATCCAGTTTATAGCTCATGGGCAAGTGTGGTTCCTCAGCCTTGGCAGACTGTTTAATAAGGCCCATCTGTATGTCTCTTATTAGTTTCTGGTTAATGACAGAGCACTTTGCAGTCTCCCTAATAATGGTGTTTTAGTGAGATTTGGAATTCACTTAACTTGCTATATATTCAATCTTTTTAAAGAACCTCCTCCTTTTGCAGAACACTCAGCAGTGGGCATTAGCATGTCACGTGCCTGTCAGTCTCCATGGGAGGTCCAGACTGTCATGTGATCTTATGTCGAGGAAAGCCTCCATGAGCAAGGCTCTTGTGTATTTAAAGCAAGGAGATTTATTTAAGAGCCCATTACACAAGATAAGCTGCAAAAGGTACAGCTCTAAATGGAATAGAGGAGCCTATTTGTAAATGTCCGCAAGTGCCTGACTTTAAGTGCATGGCGGGGAGATGAATGGAGACGATAAGCAATAGAGGGTAATTTTAACAATGGGTATTTGAAAGGGTAGATATTTTGTGATGACAGCCTTTAATTGATCTCATCACTTTTGAATGGGGTTTTTATTGAGCTCATCTAAAGGCTGACAGCGCTAGCTAGAAGGATAGCTCTTGTGTCCTGAATGTCGTACAGGAATTCTGATGCATTTCCCCCCCCCCCTTTTTTTTAAAATCCTGCACAGTACACATGCTTATTTTCATCCAATCCTTGATAACAAAAGCCTGCATGAGATCGTCAGAGGCAGGACTGACTGCGCAGGGAGGTTTGACACAGTTGTTTTAGATCCAGAATGGCATCAGTGCAGGCTGAAAGTTAGTTAAAGGATTAAAAGGATGCACCCAGTATAGTAGTTTGTGGTGCTAAACCATGTCATGCTTCAGGACAAAGTAGACTTATCTCAATTTCACTAATTAATCCAGCCCTGTCAACAAACATGCTAACATTTCGGCCTACTGGCCTCCATCAATGCGTCCGCGCAGCCTCAAAGGCCCTTTGTGTTTTGGATTTATTTGAGAGAGTGGCCCTCAAGCATAGTGCCAATCTTCCCAGTAAACCCTACAGGGAGCTTTTCCTGCTGTGAAAAGTTGAAATACCCATTGACTTTCAGTGGCAGCTTACAGTTTTTTCAGCTCTTCTAGCTTCTCTTATTGGAACAGAGCGTAAGCTGATGTAATTTCAAAATTACACAATTGATATTTGAGTAGTTAGAAATAAGGCTTACAAGTGTCCATCACTGGGTAGACATGAAGTGTATTTGTCCCATTTTGTATACAGTACATGAATACAACATGGGGTAATCTTGATATGGTTGCATGATTCATAGGATTAGTTGGGATTAGCGAAGCTAACTTTTACATGACAGCAGCAATAATCTGTTCTCAAACTAATAACAATAATCAGGTTGGGAACTAATTCCCACTTGAAACTGACTGCAACACTGCAGCACATTTGACACTTAAATAATTGATAAAGGGGTCTAGATGTAATCATAACATGTGCTGGAGTTTCATATAGGACCTACGTACTGTGGAATGTCCATGTGAGAAAAGGCAGGGCCCTAAAACTCTGCCAGATTTCATTTCACGCTCCGCAGAGCACAGCCTCTGAGACGGTGACATTTACATGGCCCTCTATACCACTGCCAGTTGCTGCAGGCCCAAGGCACTGGCTAAATCAGGCACAAGGGCCAATGAATGAGGAGGCAATGCGAGCGGGAGAACAAGGAGGAGATGGCTAATGTGCTGTGCAGAAGAGCCAAACAAGAGAGCATGATTTCATGAGTTGTTAAAAGGAGTGTATCACGTCACGACCGTCCTTAAATTAAAATACTTTTCTTTGGAGGTAGATGCAGATGTGAAATCTATTACTTGTGCAGTGCTAATGCATCATGTTTGCTCCTGTTATACATTATTGGGAGTGCTTCCAGTATGACCAAGACCTCTGTAAATGATTCTGGTCTCTTTGTGGGAGTTGTTTTGCACAAACATAATAAAGGAGTTCATTTAGGGAAAACTCATTAAACAAATAAATGGCACTGCATGTGCATCACCGGGGTTGAACATTTGTGTGTGAGTAGATGGGTAGCATCGGGGGCAGGATTGTTCAGGGATTATCTGCTTCAACGACCACCTGGTTCTCTCTTAACCAGGAGGTCATCGGGCTAGTTTGATTTTAAGTCAATCCCCTCCTCTTACTTAACTTTGTCCCTGACTAATCTAATTTGGTTTCCACCCATAGTAGCGTCCCATTTCACTCTAACCAGTAAGAGTAGCTCAGTCTGTACTGAGCTCTCTCTCGCATTTTTTTTTTTAAATAACACTTCCCATGAGATGTTTCCCAGTTGGCTGAAATAAAAATTCACAGCAGCTGCAAACACTGAGGTTTGTCTGTCTGCTTTCAAAAGAAACCCTTTGGCAATAGGAGAATCGTTCTTTGCCTAAAATCATTCTAGGCTCCTTTTAAAGATCTTCTAGTAAGTCCCCCCAAAACGGTATAAAGACAATGCACATTTAACTTATATAATCATAGATGCACTGGGCAGTTTCTCATGCTGTATCCTCTCAGGGATTTCTGCTATGGAGCCAATTTGGCACAAATTCTCTCCTCATTTTGGTCTTCAAATCTTGGCGCTTGCTTTTGTTTTTGTTCCCTGGCAAGTCACTTTGCTCTGATATTTCTTTTTTTCCCAGGTGGCGTGAAACTATCGATGTGTTTGTGTAAACACATCAGTCAGCATGTTTTGAATGGAGCCAGTTCAACTCTGAAAGCTGTTGTACATGACAGCCTTTCATTGTGTGCAACAATGCCTTATTGAAGTCTGAACATAATGTTGAGCGGTAACCATTACTGCAGGATTATCAGATGTAGAAGAAGACAAGGCAGATGGATACAATGATGGGAGTAGTTTGAGACAGGTGGAGGTCAGCATTGCTACCACGCAGTCTCACTGGTCCTGTTTGTCACGGAGCAGTGAATCAATACAATTGTCAAGTGGATGAGTCCACACTGCTAGTTCATTACAAAGTGTTAAATCTAGCAATGGTGCTTACTAACTGCCATAATGAGGTGGTAACAAAGTTATGGAATGATTAGTGAGCATGTGTCCCAGCAGGACGGCGAGGGAGAGCGAGCTTGGGGAGGTTACAGTATGACAGATGGTGACTGTATGTGTGTGTCACTGTGTGAATACGTGAACGCTACTGCTTTGGGGTTGTTTTTGCACACAAACAAGTGGAAAAAAATAACTAAATATTTCATTGAACTTGATGATATTGATGCTAGCAGGGACTTGGACTTACAGGCAGTTTTGATTTCATTCCAGTGTGATTCATCAGCAGGGTCAGCTTTGACAGCAACGCTTTTTGAATATTGTTTTCAATTTAGTTGATTATAAATTAGTTGTGCTAAGAACAGTATTGTCAGTGTTTGATTGGCAAGAAAAGATGGTTATTTTTAGCATCCTGTGTTAAAAATCGTGTTTTGATGTGTCAAACTATCTTTTTTTAAAATTCTATTTGCAGATTATATTATCTTAGCTTTATGCTTTTTATCCAGATTCAAGGCTTCCTTAACAATATCTTAAATAGAAGTAATCCTTTTTGCATTAATTCATGGATTCTTATGTGCTTTACTGGGACAGTCATTTGTAAATTCAAGTCTATACAGATTACAGAGGCTGACAAACACACTGACCATTATCAGGCTTGTTTTCACGATATCACATGATACTACTACACAAATCTGTAAAACATGCCAGAAGGGGTGTAAAATAAACGCAACTCCGCGTGTGGTGTTTTTAGGTTCTGCCGTAAATCACCATGTTGCACGTTGACTGCAAGAGAAGGAAAGAGAACGAGTGGAGGCAGAGGAGGGAGGGGCTGAATCTGTGGTACAAAGCCAAAACACGACCGATGCCAAGGTGGCAGGCACGGAAGGAGGTGGAAGAGAGTGAGAGGGAGAAGATGAGAAGGGAACACCTTCTTCTCAATCTAATAAGCTGCATGTATAGGCACTGAAGGACAAACCCCTATTTATAACCAATCATCTAGATTGCCCCCTTTCACGCAACTAGCATTTTCAGGGGTGTTAGGGGTTATTTTTCTACATACACGAGAGGCCATTTTCTTCCATTTCTTTTTGCGACGTGTTTAACAGGCTCGAAAATGGCTCAAACTACATAACAGCGAGTTGTGACAATTTTGGGGCACATGCATCATGCATTTGCTCACTGTTAGTCATTTCACACCCACAGGAAGAAGACAAATTGGTCACATCCATTTCTTTCTTGTGTTTTTTTTCTCTTTTGTTTTGTTTTCTTTACTGGGGCACCATTAAAATGCACCTAAACGGTGACTGTTAAAATTCATTGCAGGAGATGTACACTAAATGCAGATAGGGGGGGGGAAAAAACGAATATTAATTGAAAATCCACGCCCACATCCTGTCAACTCTTTAGTGACTGAGACATTTAGAGGCTAGATTTATTTGTAATTTAATTAGCGGGGAAGAAAAAAAGGTCACACATGCTGAGATCTGTGCACATGGGTGACGGGGAGAGTTCTTTGCTAATTGAGCACAAAATGGACTGACAGCTGGAGGTCAGGCATCAGTTGGCCCTGTGGCCTGGGCGATGGGGCTGATGTGGAATTAGCTGGCTTCTCGTCCTGTTATTGGTGCTTTTTTTTCAGGTCACCAGCTACGCCTGCATTCTCGTTGAGCCTTTTCAGGGACATGCCACTTTTAGTATAGATAATCTTGATGTACATAATAAAAGTGGTTTTGGATTGAATTCAGGACAGCAGATTTGCAGGGAGATCAAAATATGTTTTTGGCTGAAACTAAGTGATGGTGTGTGTGTGTGTGTGTGTGTGTGTGTGTGTGTGTGTGTGTCTGCATGTGTATTTTTGTGTGTGAGTGAGACAGAGACATAGTGGAAAGGGAAGAGGGAGAGATGAATGAATGTCCCTGACTGAGAGCAAGCTAGTGCAGCTTGGAGGAATGACTTCAGCACCACGGACAGAGTCTCATGCTCCAGGCACATCACAATACTCTTTTATCTGTATCACTACATGCCATCTGTTCACACAGGCACACGCACCGATTGAAAAGTGAATGCACGTTTATAGATTAATGAACATTGCAATGCTGCAAAGATCTGAGGGGCAACTTTCTGTGACAAGCTCAGCGAACTCAAGATTGCAGCCTGCGAAAGGAACCGAGCTGAGCATTACCTGATATATTTATCTGCTTTTTTTTTTTTAAAGCTTACACATTTAAGGAAATGTAGTTAGATAAATGCTGGCAAACACTCATGGTTCTCGCATGGCATTGCACAAAAGAAGGAAGCATCAGAATAGAGAATACCAATCCTAAAATCACAGTTTCTAGTAGTTTCTAGACACAATCTGAAACAACAGCTTGGTTTCAGAACCTTCTATACGAAAGCATATTTGTTCATTTTAGCCTCCAGTGTGTCTTGGCTGGTAGAAACATATTTGTTTCAAAAGGATGACTGCTTGAGTTTGTGTGATGTTCAGCTTCTAGGTACAGTAGGCGCTGCCTGACATCGCACAGATGAGATAGATCAAACTAGTTTCCTGCCTAACAGTGTCAAGAGGATCTGGGGACACATCTCCAAGCTGTTTCATCCCCACCATACTTGAATATTCATTTCCGTCTAGCTTACTTCCTTGACTCCGTTTAGACAGGCATTTCATTGAACATTCTAGTCTGGGCAAGATGGCTCTTGTCTGAATTACACTTAAAAGTTTTCAAAAGTTCTTTTCTTGTCTTTTGTTTGCACTTGGCACATCAAAAAGGAGATCAAGTGGAAAATGCAGACAGACACCCATTTACGCTCTAATTTGAGGTCATGAAGCAAATCAATTAAAAGCATTGTCCCATTTTTTGAATGAGACGTGTCCAATGCATTATGAACGGCAAGCAAGGCTTTGTAGCATAATTAGCAAGTTGTCTAGAAGAGGATACAGATTTTTTTTTCTCTTCACTGAACACTTTCCACGCTCTCAGGCAGACAGGCAATAAGAGCCTGCATGTCAAAGGCATGACATACTGGCATTTGTGAGGACACCAAAATCTCTTTGGCTGTTCTGGCAGAGAGAGAGACAAGTGCACAGGCAGCAGAAAATGGCTTAGTCAGGGTCATCACTAGCCAATAGCTTTGGATAGCTGTGACAAGCCAGGGCATTTTCTCAGGCTCCAATAAACCGAGTGAGAAAAGATCTTCTTGGTGCAACTTTGCCAACAAACCATTTTCTCACGGTATTTACTTGGAGTAGTTATCATACATTTGATGGAGTAGTGTGAATGATGGGGCCACCATAAGTAGAAAATACCTTTTAAAAACAGAATTGTATGTCATAGGTGTATATGTTTTTTATAATTATTTTAACTCTACAAACCTCAATCACAAGTGGTGATTGTATTTTTTTTCTAATCTGCATGAACAGCCACATCAGAAAGGGAAAGCTTCATTATGTCTGGAGTCATCTGAGTCACAATGCCTCTGTTTCCTGCTGGGATTATTCTTTCCATGTCAAAGTGCCTTTTTCTCTTCTGCATCTGTCTTTTCACTGCAGATGCATGTAATCATATATTGTTGTTGAAGTTCAGTGGCCCGCAGAACAACAGATGTACTGTACTTCCTGCCACGCAAGCCATGTCTCTTAAGCTTTTGTTAAGTGGGATGAAAGTCCACTGAAATCTCCTAGCTAAGGGTAAAGGTTCATCATGTTCTATAGACACTTTGTTTGTTTTATCATAATGTCTTTAAAAAATAAATATATATATATATATATATATATATAGAGAGAGAGAGAGAGAGAGAGAGAGCTCTGAAATGTACAGGTAAACACAATTGCCCCAAAACAGAGTGGGAGATACTGTATTGACAAAGTACATCCATTTTATGCACATGCACAAAAACACATACTTGATGATGTCATTTGTATAATCTGATGGAATCTGGGCCAGCTTTGACGAGGAGGCAGCCGGAGGGATGAGCAGTCACTGTCATAATGATTTGGTGTGTAGGAGGGGAGGTATGGGGAAAAGAGAAGTGTGTGTGTGTGTGTGTGTGTGTATTGGAAAGGGGTGTCACCAAACACACTATTTTCTTCCTTGTTCACTGGGGGTTTTTGCTTCATACGCAGGCTGCAAAAAACAAAATGTACTGATGTGTGAGTCATTACACTTCGTGATGTTGTAATTTATGCAGTCACTTAAATTAAAAGGAAATGGTTCTGCTTCATGTGAACCATTAAGCTATTACTCATTTATTTTTGGCTGATGTGAACAGGTGAGCTGAGGAAAATGTGTAAAACACGAGATAAGAACAAGGGGAGATCATTACTGGTTCGGTGCTTTTGAAGGTTTGTTGGTAAATGCTGCAATTATCGTGCTTACACCCAACTGTGATAAATGGCAGATTTCCTTCAAGCCTAAACACACACATTCCACATTTTTTCCTGTGTTCATCCTTTAAATGTTGGCTTTGCTTTTGGAATACCTCATGTTTCCAAATGGTACACAATTTGGGGCAACATCTTTGATAGGGAGGGAAAAAAAAGCTCAAACAAAAACATTGCGTTTGGTTGCAAGCCATACAATAAATTCTTGGAACAAATCCTGTTGAAGTCACACCAGGCATTTAGATTTCTAATTAAGCTATTGTTTCTTGCCAACCGTTAATTCTGATAGTTTTATTCTCTTGATAGTCAAAAATGGAATAAATTAATTGAATGTTTACATGGCAAATGAGGACGCCAATGTCATTAACACATTAAAAGAACACCATTCATCATATTTAACCTTTTTACAGCAACCTGCAAAACGTCTGCCAACTGGACAGCTAACGTAATAGGATAGCTAACAATCAATGTGTGTCTATTGATTTAAGCACAGCCCCAATACAGCCAGACCACACAGTAGTGATGCATCAACATCCTCTGATTGCCCTTAAGCAAATGTCAATAAAAATAATTAACTGACTATTCTGTATTAGTCAAGAAGAAGAAGAAATGCACTACATCTGTTGTTATTAGACTCTTTAATCTGCTGTTTAAGTAAAATAATGGCCTACTTTTTAAATTTTTACAGCCTAATTTTTATATCTTTTGGGGTTTGGTTTTTCTCAAAGGGAAATCATTTTCTAAAGCTTTTATTTTGATAAGCATTTCAGACAAGCTCTGGCACACAGTATACAGACTTACTGCGTCAATCATTACATGGGATCATCGGATAAAATATATGCTTCTGTCTTAAATTTCATCTTGCACTGCAGTTTTGGCTTTTTTGCGTGTCCTTAATGATGATTTTTCAGGATCATATTGTGTGTTGCAGTCGGATCAGCCCGCTGAAGGTTATATTCTATACTCTTTATTCTGTGTGTTTTGCACATCTAGTCAGCATTTCTATGCATATTTAATCATTTACTTGAATCTTTGTGTTGTTCTTTGATGGGAATCCTGTAAGCCCGATGCAGGATAGTGGGGAACTAGACAGGTTTGTGTCCAGTTTAGTCGACATTTAGATCAGCAAATAACTGTCAGGCAGTGGAAGCATTCCTGCTTGTCAGTGTAATGCTGCTGGCTCCTGGGACCACGGTCTACTCAGGTGATGGCACTTACTATAAGTCCGATGATATAACTGCCACACTTGCTGCCAACTATAACCTACACTCGACCCATCTCGACTCCTCTCTCAGCTTCTTTGGCACAGCTGGGCATGAGGAGAGTGGATAGCATAGAAGAGTTGGACACTGAGTCATCAAAATTTAAGTGCAGTCAAACACGTTCATGTTGGCATATTATAAAAAGACACACAAGGCCTGTAGAAGTCCAGTTCTGAAGTCTTTAAAAGGCTTAATCGAACAACTATTGCTTGAATTTTTATTGAATTATTCATCTGAGGACTATTTAATCTCTAACTATGCGGCCTATGTAGCATTTAATATAATTACAGATTTCTAGAACCGACTGATGGGTCTATGGAAAAATAACATCAGTCAATAACATGACTGAGACATGGAGACATGCACTGCCTTTTTGTAAATGTTATATGTATGAGCTTATGCACCTGGTTGTGTAGTATTCTCGCTAAGCCTTAGTTTGTTCAGCATGTGTAATCCCCTTAAAGTCCCCACTGATAGCCTGACTACTTTCACTTCAGATTAGCTGAGGTAGAGATCAAGAAGTGCCCCTCTCACCAGCATCTAGGACGACACATGGTTCCTTACAATGAAACTAGCTTCACGTAGTGTGCAGCTATAGAGTTGGACAGGGAATACAAAATAGATGCAGAATATAAAATTCATATGCTGTGTATGGTTGTGTTTATAATTATTCCTTGAAGTCAGTTCCGGTGCACATCTGTATTCATTCTCACACACACTGGAATCTGCTTTGCATTCTTGCATTTGGTCTGTTTGGACATATAAGTATACTTTTCATATTGCAAAAAATAGTTATGTAGGCGTGATAAAAAAGATGTTTTTCCTTAAAGAAGCCCAAGCATCTTTTCTGATGAGCTATGCTTTTTTTTGTCTTTTTTTTTTCAGTAAGCCCAAGTGTGATCCCACGCTGCATTAATTGTGTAACTCGCAGAGAGTTGTGAACAATTATACACGAGCTAACAAGTTAATGGGAGGTAGAATATAGTGTGTACACACTGATTTAATGACTTTATATGCTTCTTATGGGATTGTCTAGCGAGAGAGCGCTAGCGAGTGGCAGCCAGATGGAGGGTTGAGTGTTAGTCTGCAGGTCTGTGATTCACTCTCTGCACACAAATGCTAATGTTTGGGTTCACTGCATGTTTAAATAGACATTATCTGTTATTTATCTGGTTGGAATGATGGAGGGATGTTTAGGCTAATGAGGTTCCATAGTGAAACATTAGAATTACACCTGTTGTTGTCATGATCCCCAGGTTTTAGACCATAAGCTTTTCTTTTTTTTTAGTTCATTCTTTTAGGTTTTGAGAATCATTTGCACTTGGGGTTTGTTCCTTTTTTCTTTTGTAACATAGGTTATATTGTTTATATTTTTCCTGTATGCCATTTATATTTTCTAGCAGTCTCTGTTTGTATGTCTTCCTCTAAGTCCTACATGTTAGGTTATGATTGGGATGGATTTCTAATATTTAGCTGTTTAGTTCTAGTCTTGTCTCTGTATTTGTCTTTTTGTCTCTCTTGTCTCCCTGTTTAGTTGTCAAGTTGTTTTTTGTTTTGTTTTTACTCATTCAGTTGTGTCTCCCTTCCGGTTTTATTTAGATAACTGTTCTTTTATCTCATGTTAGGTTTCACTTCCTTTGTCTCCTTGTGTTGATTAGTTTAAGTTAATCCTCCCAGGTGTTTCCACCTGTTACCTCTCCTCCTGGTATCTGGGATGTATGTAATTGTCTGAGCTTTCCCTTGTCTTTTCACATTGTCCCCCATATCTGTGTGTCATCTTGCCCAATGCTTTCTAAGATTTCTGCTATTTGGATTGCCTGCGCTGCAAATGTTTTACACTATTTGTATTCCTTTCTCCTAACAGTATTAAAGATGATTTTTTTCCAGTGTATTCCTGTCTCCCTGTTGCGACCTTACACTCCCACTTCATGCATTTGGGTCCAGAATCTGCAAAATATATAGTTAAATTATGTCATTTGTAATGTTTGTTAATTTGTAGATTTATTGTCACAAGCTAAGCATTTTTAATTCACTTGATCATAAATTCTAAACGGTTTTTCCCCAAATTTGTCAATCCAGTTTATTAGTATTAGTAAGAGAAAGTTGAGTTTGGGCAACAAACAACAAAAGCAGTGATTCAAGTACCTGGGGTAGAAAAGAATCCTCAAGGACTCCTAGACATGTTTACCATCCATCTGTTAGTCAATATCTTATGGTAACATAAAGTGAGTGGTGCTGTTATGTCTTGTTGGTTGTCTGTCCTCTTGAGGTCACTTTGTATTACTTTTTTCTTAATTTTAATTAAGAATTACATTAGATTAGAGATTAATAAGAATTAAATTTAATTAATTTACTTTAATTTTAATTCAGCAAATATTGTTAGTACAGTTTATCTACACTAGTCCTGTGGTATGTTGGTTGGTATTATGTTCTTTGGTATTAGAAAAGGCAGTTGCAATGATGTGAGTGTTGTACTTTACTCTTTGTGACGCCCACAGCCAATACCAGGAATGATTTTATATTTGTATTAATACACACATTAATATGGACAGCAGTCTCCATCATGGTGGTCCATTGTTAGCTACACTCAACACCACACTTAGTCAAACAGACAAGAAAACACTGGAGCCCATATCATAAATTAACAATAATACTGAGGTACCCAAACAAAATAATTACAATAACTGTTATAACACTGTAATTTAACACACTAACATCCACACGAACGATGCCAGTCTTTGCACGAGTTGCCCCTCCCCTCGGGCCACTACAGTACTTTTCATTTTTTAAAATGCTTTCTTAATCGCTTCATTGTCAAGACTCATAATCAAGACGGAAAAAGTATAAACTCATAACAGTTCAGCTGCGCCTCCCATGCCTCTGAATGGCTAAGCTAAGCTACCTGCGCCTGGCTCTGGTAATTAACACAGAGACCTGGGATTAGTTTTAATGCTTTCATCAAATTCAGCAGCAAGAAGGAATATAAACATATTTTTCAAAATATAGAACTATTTCTTTTAAGCATACCTAAACATTAACTAGCATAAAAGTATAAGGAAGAGCAGAAAAATATAACCTATAGCGTTTTATTCAAACAAGTAAATTACAGTTTGCTCGGATGGTGGCAGTCCACCGGTGCACTGGGGCACAGTAATATTAATGTGCAAGGTAGTTGCAGGAAATTTAAGAGATAACTGAGGAAAGTGGAGCGGGAGTATGAACATAGTGCCTGAAGCCAAATGAGCTACTGTACAAGGACGTGTGCAGAGTAGTGCAAAATTATGCAAACAGTGTTGCATAATTATTGCAGTTTATCACAGTGAGAGAACAGGTTTTAATGTTTTATTAATCTGCTTAGTTGACAATGGTGTGATGGGCTTTTTTTTTTTATTAGCAAGAATGTTGGTCACATTGTGATACTCTTATTTATTCAATCACTGTTAATTGAACTATTATGCTAAATTGATGTTTGGGTTGATTATTATTATCTTTCTGAGAACATTGTAAACAAACCTTGTCTCACCTGGCTTCCTCTGCTATAACAAGTCAGAATGAAAAAGGTCCATTGTATTCAATTAGCTAACTGCAGTGCTGCGCAAATGACACCATGATTGTAGTTATTCTAAAATGATGGCTGAAAACAATAGGAGCATATTGTTATTTTACATATGGGACTCACAATGTGTTATCACATAGATTGTACAGCAGTAAAGTGCCACTGTTGTCTCTAGTCTTTCATTGCAAAATGAGTCCATAAAATGCAGGAAATTCATAATTTTACAGTTTGTTATTATTGACATCTATTTGCATAGAATGGCAAGTTTGCATGATGGTAGTGAGACCAGATATGTTGTATCGGTTGCACACAGTGCTGCTGAAATAAAGTGGCTGAAAAAAAGGACCTGGGATTAGTATTGGGAGTGGGAGTGGCAACAAAGGACAGGAATAGTAATGAGTACATCAGAGGGGCAGCTCATGTTCCACAGTTCAAGGATAAAGGGTTGAAATTTAGTTGCTTTGGACACGTGCTAAAGAAACATAATAGATATGCTGGACAAGAGTGAAAGCGGTAGTTTATGGAAGTAGTGAGGGAGCAGTAGGTGTGCATGTGTGGACATAAATTGTAGCTTTTCTTATGAGGAAATTCTTTTAGGTTTTGAGAACTTAATAATGTGGAATGTCTTAAATTGAACATGACAAATTCTCCCTTACATAAAAGGTTAAAGTTGGCTTCTTGGTTTTATGTGTTTTTAAGATCTATTTAGCCATTCATCCATTTTCCTTCCACTTGTCCAGTTCGGGGGCACAGAGAGGCTGGAGTCTATCACAGCCCCATCACAACAGTCTCACATTTATACCTACAGCCAAACTAGCATTTTTCCTTTTTCTTCTTCTTTGTACCGGTGAAGGAAGATAGAGATTCCGCCCAAACATACAAATCCCAGCCTGGATTTGGACCCAGGACCTTGTTGCTGTGAGGCAACAATGCTAACTGCTGCATCACTGAGCTGCCCTGATGCTTTCATTATACAAGCAAGATGTTTGTTCTTGATGATGTTTTGTTCTCGTGGTTATTGATGCTTTTGTGTTTGGGTTGTAAAGGTTACGTCTGTGTGGTGAGGAAACCATGGGATTCTCGAGAGACAATAAGTGTGTACTACAGGGCATGCTATGCTTTATTACACTGTATTCAGCCTGCCAGCGAGAGCAAAGCTGTGTCAGAGAAATGTGATTACATGTAACAGAGTACTCGAGCCAAACGAATTGTAGCTTTTCTACGGCATTTAATACCTTGTCTCATAACAGTGCAAAATTACTCAGTGCTTGCTTGATGTTATATTCCTTGGGTATAAAAAAAACCCAAAAACACACATTATTATCCTCTCTCATTTTTCATGTGGTCTTTCAATTTTGCTGAAGATTATAAAACTCTGGCTTTCTCAAATGCCGACCTATATCCCTGACAGACCGTGTTTTGTGTCCAATAGTTTCCCTTTTTTGATCTAATCTGTTTGTTCTTTTGTGGGGCCTCTGACCTGTATGATACATCTGTCTCTCAGCTGTAACTCATCCAAGTGGCAGTCCAGATGCTCATTCAGTCCCACTTTGCTTGCTGCGGATGACATGAGGGTTTTTCGCTCTCACTCTCTCTGCCAGGCTCACTCCATGTCAGGGTTTAACAGTGTGGTTAAAGATATGCTATGCTTGCTGCCCTACAGTATAGATAGAGTTTTGCACTTTTACACAAGCTCAGTGATGTGATGTTTACTTCCTTCAGCTTGGTAGGTCTGTGTGAGAACTGTCTATCTGTTTCTCTCTTTCATCCAATCAGTTTATTCAAAACAGCAGAAACGCTGAGTTGCGTAACCTTAAAAAGTCAAGGAAATCTCAGTGAATTATACTTCTCAAGAGGATGTTGCAGTTATGCAAGCACTTTTATGAATTCAAAGGATTAAGTGTTTTTTCAAATAACCGTTCTCTCTCAGTTTATGTTTGGGCAATACATGAAAAACAAGTGAAAAAAAACCTAAACAGTACAGCATAGAACACTTTGGCACAATTAAATAAACAGCTTCTGACAATCAAACACCTTCTGTTGTTTGGTAGTGTGTGTGCATGTGTGTGTATGTGCGTGTGTGTCAATAATCCAGCCTGGCAAAGACGTCCCAGAGTTACTTATCACTTTGCTCTTTGTGGTCTGCTCTGGCCACAAAAGCATTAGCTCAAGATGCAAAGCATTTCAAGTCATCTCTGCAATGGAGTGACATTTCTCAGAATATTTGACTCATGAACGCACCACCTTCTGGGTTGCGACTGGTGTTTACCTCTGATGTCGCTGACCAGACAAATTGAATAATGTACAATACAGTCAGACATAAAAATGTTAATTGTGGTCGATTTAGTGGTAAAATACGGAGTTTCAATAGTTTACATTATGGAGGTAATGGTTATTGTGAAAACATACTCTAACTGGTTAGTTCATTAGGCACATCTGTTCAATTTCTTTTTAACACAAATATCTAATCAGCCAATCAATTCCCCTTTGCAGCAGCAGCAATTTCTTACATATAGGCATGGAGACATGGTCAAAATGACCTACTGAATTCAAACTGAGCATCAGAATAGGTAAGAAATGTCATTTAAGTGTCTTTGAATGTGGTCTGGTTGATGCTGACAGACAGGCTGGTTTGAGTATTTCTGAAATTGCTGATCTACAACAGTTCTCGGTAGGGCTGTGCGATATGAACAAAATCTCATATCCCGATATAAGAATTCTATCGTCCGATAACAATATAAATCACAAAAATGTAACATTTTCTGTAAATTACGTGAATCTCGGGCAGCTCGACTTGTGTGAAGTGTTTCCAGCTGCACGTCATGTACCTGGAGTCGAGTGTTTTAACTGATGCATGAAACGATACATTTTTAGACATAAGTTGTAAAGGCCGCCGTTTTCTTTGTGAGTATTTATTACACGGCGTGCTGCGGGGAAAAGCCTGTTCTAACGTTTGAGTCTAAGGTTTATTTTTTTAGCACCTGGCGGCTCTTTTAATTCTCATCCGTAAATAATCTGCTCTTTCACGTGATTCAGTTTATTTTGAAAAGTCTCAACAGGATCTTGAGCTTTATTGTGAAAGGTTTATGTGGAACATAAACAAGCGGACATGGTGTTACCGTCGTTGTTACTAACCACAACGCATAAAAACAGGTGCTTGTCCGTCAGTGTGGTTATATTACATATAACAGAAAGAGAGAAAGAAGAAATTAATATCGCCACTACAGTGACCATCAAAAGGATGAAAAAATATTGCCGTAAACAGTTTATTTTGCGACACCACGAAACAAACGATAGCGTAAAATGAAACATAGACGTTTTTATATCATCTGATATATATCGTTATATCGAACAGCCCTAGTTCTAGTAGTTCTCTAGGTAAAAAATACCTTGTTGATACCAGAGGTCAGAGGACAATGACCAGACTGCTTTGAGCTTATAGAACGGTATCAGTAACTCAGATAACCACTTTTTACAACAAAGGCATGCACAAGGACATCTCTGAACCCACATTACATTCAACCTTCAAGCAGATGGGAAACACCGGGTGCTACTCCTGTCGACTAAGAACAGGAAACACAGTGTACCCATCTTCTAATAGCCAGATCAAAGCTTAGATCATGTCAATGGGTTTTTTGAACCTGACAGTGAGTCACAGTACACAAATTGGTCTCCACAGTCATGGGATCTCAAGAGCACTTTGGGCATGTGGTGGAATAAAAAGGTTCAGTCATTTCCTAAAACAAATGAGCACTTGTAACGTGTAAATAGTGCATTTTAAGTAATAATTTCCCTTTGCAGAACTGAGGCCCATTACTTTGATTTTAATTTTCTGAGTAGGATTCATGATTTTATTGTATTCAAATACAAACTCTTCCATTTTTACAGAGCCTTAGTTCAATGTACTCCTGCTTTCAACCCACCCATTTTCTGATTATAGACCTTGGACAAGGAATAATTTGCCATAAGGTCTTTACTTAGGTACAATTACACCCATTAATGATGGACATCATAATGGATGTGGTGAAGGAGGATTTTTTTTGATAGCCCACTGCTCTTTTTGTTGTAGATTTGTGTATATCAGGTTGCATGTCCTGCATTTAAATATGTTATGTAATTGTACAGCTGCTACCTTGACCAGATATCTCTTGTAAACAATATTTCGATCTCAGTGGGACTTCCAGGTAAAACAAAGGTAAAATAAACAATGAAGACATTATTCAGTTTCTGCTTACAACCAGTACTTGGCAACTGTACAACACTGAACATAGCAGAGCCCTTGTTGTGATATCTAACCCTTTATCTCACAGTGCCAGGAGCTACTTTTAACCACCACAAATTGTTAAAGAGATTTTCACAACAAAGAAGTTTATATTCTGGAAAATTGTACTATCATAGTCACCATCTCTTTTTCACGTCCCCTACTGTCTCTTGCTCTTGGCGGAAAAAAAAAAAAATCCACCCCAAGTTTCTTGCATGTGTCTACTTCAGAAAATGTTGTATTTTCTTGTGGTGTGAGGAGGAGAGGGCACCTTTGTGCACATACTTCTTAATATGCAGTAAAAGGCTAGAAATGAGAAAGGGGCAGGCTTTTACAAAGAGATAAAAGAAAACCTAGCAAAGAGAGGCTAATCAGGCTGAAGAAAAAGTATCATCACACCACCACCCCCATCTCACTTATCCTCACCATTCCCATTTTGCTCCATTTATCATCTCTTCAAAGCATTACAGAGTCTTGAGCTATGGGGTAGATACATTAAAATGCATCAAAATCAACGTATTTCCTGAATACCAAGAGATCTGTCTGTGAAGAGTAAAAAACCTCACATAGCTGTGTTCTTTCACTTTACTGGCATGTGTCCAGGACTTTCAATCAATTCCTTCACAGCAAGGACTCTGAAAGAAATTAAATTAGGTCCTGGGCATTGAACCACAGTTTCTCAATTGGTACAGAATTTGTTCACATTGATTTGGCCTGATTGGAGTCCCAGGCTTGTGTTTCCACTTAATCACTGAGCACGCCCATCTCTCGAACCACTATTTGCATGCACCCTTCCCCTCCGCTCATGTCAGTCATTCACAGCCCATGGTAACCTCGGGAATTTGCATGAACTCACTGGCCTGGACTTTTGCTGAGCCACTATTGCAGCTTCCGTTGCTGCAGCACAAATGTAATAATCAGATTTTGTTGTGTTGTTGTTATTATTATTATTACAGTGTCTTGTTAGAGTTAGCAATAGGCTGATGCTCTGCCAGGTCCAGAAAATTGTCCTCTGGTTACAAAAAAAAAATGTTCTGATAGATCGCTGTTGTTATTCTGACTGAGCACTGGCAAGTGATAGAGTGAAAAAAGAAGAAGCTTGGGAAAGACAGACAAAATTGTCTCCAGGGAAAGTAAAGTGAGGACAGGAAAGAACACAGATTATGCATGAGAGCGAACAAAAGAGTGGAAGAAAGTAGGGAAGAAAAGATTGCGAATAAGGTTGTGGGGGCAATAAGCTTGGAAAACGAGCGACAGAAAGAAGATAAGAGAAACAGTTATGAATGGAGAGGCAGAGACGAGTGGAGAGCTATGACAAAACAGCTTTTCTCGCTCCCTCTACTTCTGTCTCTCAAAGCTAAGGCCTTGGAGGCGAGTCCAGTTTATTTATAATTTTTCTTTTTGTCTGTTGAATTAATGCTGAATTTATTGGAAATGTGCAACATTTTATAGACCTGCACTTGACCTTTCGGAATTTATTAAAGCATCACAGATTAAGCATTTATATAACATATGTAAGGACGCATAAGGTGTAAGGAAGTGTATGTACTAGCATTCAGAATGCGTCCCTGACTCATGGGCAATAATTTGATTTGATTAAAGGGCATCACTACAGGTGTGCATATCTCACACAGGAGAACTGAACGCTCAGTCTTTGACAATTTGGGGAAAAAATGGGCTTTTCAAATTTCTTAATTCTGTCAGAGACTGAAAGATCAAGCTGATCAGAGCTCATATGGAGATTTTTAAAAATTCCTTCCTTGTGTCTGATGTCTGACCCAAGAGGTACACCTTGGACTCTACAGGCCTCAATCAGCATGTTAAATATCAAAGTTTGTGACAGTACAATTAGAAAAAGACTTAAAAAGTAGGGCTTGTTTGGAAGGCTTCCATGTAGAAAGTCTCTCTGAAAAGAACATGGCAGGTTAGCACGTTCTTGTTTAAAAAGTGGCATCTGAACGAGACTTCTGAATGTCTGTCCGTATTCTATAGTCGGAGAAAACCAAACAAAGCATATCAGTACAAATGCTTCATACCAGCTATCAAGCATGGTGGTGGAGCTGTGATGATTTGGACTTCTTTTATAGCCACAGGAGCTGTCAACCATGAACTCAAAGTATTCCTGGGCCAAATGTGAGGGCATCTATCTGACAGCAAAAACTTGGGGACGATGAGCCCAAGCACAGTATCAAAACTTTAACAAAATGGCTCGTAAAGAAAAGAATCAAGGTATTGCAATGGCCCAGTCAAAGTCCAGACTGCAATCCAGTAGAACCTCAATCCACCCTGCTGTGGTGAGACCTTAAGAGAGCTGTGACAAGAATAAACTTGTCACAGCTCTGTACTTAATGTTTCACATGACTGTACGTGTTGTGTGCCACATTAACTGTATGAAATTGTTTAACAGTGGAAATAGTAACACTTACCTAAAGGCAAAGAGAAAGAAATAGTCCGCAGGGCTGTGTTATGCTACCAATCACCATCTACTCAGTCAGACTGTAAGGTGGAGAACTGTATAGAGTGATTGGTGCTTTATGCTTTTCTCTATCACAGTGGTGTTCACTTTACTTTAAGACTCATTGCACTTACACAGTCAGGGATAATACACCATATGTTCTCTTTATGCTTCCACTACATTTCAACTGCAGTTTATAGTGGATCGTTTTGGAAACTCTTCCTGCTTTGGATGCTGTTTTGGATGTTTTAGGATTTATCCCATAATATGTTTTGACATAAACTCACAAAGATGTCAAAGATAATAACAGATATAGACAGATGATAACAACAAAAGATAGCACATCGAATTTTATACCTACAGCATGCTTTCCCCCGTGTAGTCAAAGATACATTCATGCTTGGATCTATCAAGAATCAACAGTTGGATAAGGAAGCAATCTTAAATCTAATTTTTCAACTCTACTCTTCTCTCTGGATAGCTTTAAGAGAGGTACTAAATTTAAAACTAGTTGCATAAATATGGTGACATCCCACAAAACTGGAATCAGTTGAAATATTGGTGTTACAGATAAGTATATAAAGAAGTAATTTTAAAAAAGAGATTTAGAAGTTGCGTGCAATATGACACAAATAAGCTCCAGCTGTAAAATAAAACTTCTGTCACTTGTAAATAAGCTTGTATCATTCATGGTAAATAAGCTTGTTATCTCAGACGGCACACAACAAAAGCTTCTACAGTAAGGATGCAAACATCGTCTTGATTCTCCGTCCTGTATTCCATGCATCTTCACACATACTGATGTACGCACAAACACACACGCACAAACACACACGCACAAACACCTGCTTTTTAATAAATGAGTACCTGTCATCAGTGTGCGGTTCTCACATTACAGCACTGTGAATTCATTAAGTGTGCCCTTTGGAAGTCCAACGAGCCAGGTGGGGTGCCGTCAAGCCTCCCGCCTTGCCTCACAATCACGCCCAGCATTTCAATTGCAAATACTGTACACATCTCAGTGCCCTTGTAAAAACACACATTCACAGTCATGCACATGTGTCTATACATCTAGCCATGCTTCACGCTTAACCCACATCAAAATGTTTACCCTGCATCTGTCTCACTGGACAGTAGCGATAACACAGGCTTGTCTATATTTCAGAGCAGCTGAGGTATTTTTGTATGCACTGAAAAAATGACTGAAACTTTAACCTTGAAAGATGCATCCTGGTTAGTTTAGTCATCCCCTCGATTAATTCAGAATCTGGAATTATTTTAATCATACAGAGATTTGGTTGTATTTTGAATCGGATTAGTTTGTTTTCCTGCAGATAGATGAGATTCTACAAGTTCCCGTCTGACTCTCTATCATTCTTTCTTTCATTATGTAATGCATGGCCCTCTGGACTTTGAGAGATGCTTACTGTACGTGCATACATGACTGGGTTTGTAGCGTTAGGGTAAGCGCTGATAGAAAAGATGGGGTCAGAGCAAACCACTGCTTGGAATAAGTTTCCTGAGCAATGTCAGTTCAAAGTGACCTGACACGGTCTTATTGAGTCATCGCTAGTTTATGTGTAAGTGGTTGTACATGGAGGGGAGAGGGGAGGAGTTAGAGGCACTTGCGGACTGGCAAAGCTAAATCTAAATCCCCCTCTTTTCTGTCAATAATTCTCAGCTTTTTCACAACCCCCTCTAATCCTCTTTCTGACGTGAATCACCTCTATTTAGTGTCTGCACATGCTTTAAACAATCGGGCACAAGTGCACTAGCAGTTTGCTTGTGTGTATTTTTACGTGCTTCCATGCGTGTAAGTGTGACTTCCAATCTGTGCCGATCTTGATCTTCAGCATGATAATGGTCTTTGCTTTTATTTATGTGTTTCTGTGTGCTGTGTGCTAGCAGATAAGAAATACCGCAATGATTGCAGGTTGATGTTATGAGCTCGTGCTCCACAAATTCCATCATTGTCCAAAATGAGCATCAACATCAGATCTGTAGCTGACTGGTGAGAAGTCATGCTGCTGTGAAAATGTAATAAAGCAAAGAGATAATCACTGCTGAAGTTTGAATGATGGCTTTCTGTAGTGGATCTGTGCTACACTATAGTGTAGAGATTATGCACAATGCTGGCCAGGCAGGGAGCCTGCCGCTGCTGCTGACTCAGTGCAGGCATAGCTGGGGCTTGGGGGGTTAATGCAGCAGGGCCACGGGCTGATCCACAGTCCATCCTCATCTGCCAAAACTTCAAAGGATGCCCCAACAGAGTCTAAATCGCCATCTCCTCCAGTCCAGGCTCTGCAGAACACTCTCCCCTCCCCCTCAGTGCACAGGTCAAACTCAGCCTCATCTTTTATGTATTGCTTACCCCATTGATTGTGCTCTTAAGAGATTCATGAATACAGAGGGCCTATTTCCGTATCACACTCCAACATATGAAGGTTTTTTCTTTAACAAGAGATGGATTTTTCTCTCATTTGTTCATTTTTTGGGTTTGTTTCTATCTTTCTATCGCTTCTCTTCCCCATCTATGCAACCCTCTTCCACCTATTTTTGCAGGCAAGGTCGTAGTCATTTTTACTTTTGACAGACGTGTTTTGCCTATTTAACTATTTATCCCGCATACATGAATTATTCACAGTGCAGGTAGTGAATACTGTAATACTGGAGAGCTGCAGTTTACTTACAGAAAGATTAAAGGAGATGTTTAGTTGAAGTCAAACGCGTCATTTAGGTTAAATAATGTAATAAATATAACAAAGGTTATGCCGGTAACTTTTCAATGCATGTATATGGTCTTTAGGTCTTTTCTTGTGTCTAATGTATTCATTTATGTTCATCCCTTGGCTGTTTACTCATTCATGAATACATATGTTGCTCCATTTTTAACAAGCCAACCCTCCCCCCATCTGTCTGTTTGTGTACCTGTGTTTTAGTGATGTGTGTGTTATGCACCCCAGCAGAGTGTGAAATTGAAATTCTCATCTTTTCTGACAGAGAAGAGAGGGCACAGAAGATGTGAAATCTCATCTTTGACTTAAGTTTTTGCTATAATGTTTTTTAGTGGTACAGTATTCATACCAAAAACATTGTGTGGTTGAGAAGTTCCTTCATAAACATTTCATATTATAAATGTGTTACTATAAAAATTGTAGCGTATCTATGTCTGTTCCCTAACTCCTCGTAGATACGTTAATCAATCTGGATGAAATTTATAGCGTAAACTACCAGGATACCAGGATTATCAACATGTATATTAGGTTCCACTTTAGCTCAGTAGGGTGAGTAGGGGGCCATTGCTGCATATCTTCTGCCTGTCTCTCTCCACACTATCCTGTCTCTCTTCGCTGCTTCACTGTCTATCAACAGCAAAGAAATGCCAAAACAATAATCTTAAAATAGAATCTTTATAGAAACTAAATATACATGTAGTAGCTCATCTCAAAATGAACAGTGACATTGTACGTGTCTACATTACGTCTACGTATACGTTGCTCTTGGTAAATAACTGTCACTAAACCATTTTTAGAACAGTGTCTCTGGAATTTGTTGTTATGCATATCTGTAAATAAGTGTCCATCACGGACTGACACTAATACTAACAGTTTAAGACTTTGTCTCATATATGAATAAGTAGCTTACAAAAAAAGAGCAAAAAAATTTAACTTTAATTGTTAATTTGTTTGGTGTGTATGAAGAGCTGTTTTTGATGTCTCACTGTTTGCATTTATGTAATGAGGATAAAAGCATATTATGATAAATTAGTCTGCTTTTTCATATATGAGCATAGTGAACAAGCAGACATTAAAATATAGTTTTTATGTCCTACATGGAAAAATATTTAATAAAGTACTTCATGGTTTGAATTTGGTGTTCAAGATCATTTTACGTGTGGATAATTCCATCTAATTCTTAACACTCATTTAGCACCAGACCTCAGAATTAGTCTATGATTGGAGCTAAAATGTTTGATAAGCACAGCTTGCTCAGCTGGTTTTATAGGTCAGGTTCTTGATTAGTTTTTATCATACCTGAAGGGCAGAAGTTTTTTTTGTTTCCATTAGTAGGTTTAGATCTGCAGAAATAAAAATATAAATCAGGGTTTGATCAAGGGTTAGTTCTTGGTCTGTTATTCTTTAACCATTACATGCTCCTAGTTGGTACTATCGTAAACAATCATGACATTAACTTGTGGATGTCTAGAAACCTTTTTGTAACTCAACAGAGATGAAATGGAAATATTTGTTGTTGGTTTAAAAAATTTCCTAAGGTAGTAATTAACATGTAGTTTACATGTCAGGAACCTTGGCATTGTTTTGGTTAATGGTTTCAGTTTTGATAGCCATTTAAATAAGATTACCAGAACTGCTTTCTAACATTTAAACATGTCAAAAGTTGGAGAATCATTATCTCCAACTTACTTTTGTTCAAAACAGAATTACCACTAAAACCCTTCTCTTATGTCATGAAGCTCCCAGTGGTTTGGCCCTCGCCAGTAGGTCTCTGAATTGGTCAGTGTACACCAACCAGACCTCTCAGGTCATCAAGTGCACATCTTTTAGCTGCTCCTAGAATTAGATCTCAGTGTGCTGAGGATGCTTTCAGTTGTTGTGCTCCAGTTTGTTGGAAGAAGCTGCCCGCTGCCCTGAGGTCAGTTAGAACTGTCTATTCAAAAACAAACTTAAAACCTTTTTTATTCTCACAGACTTGTATTTAATTGTGTGTTTGTGTGTTGTGTTATGAAATGTGCTATATACATGCAATATCATATTGCTAAGTTATTTAATTTACATGTTTAACTTAGCTGTCTGGCATGGTAGAAATAATCTTTTCTGTATTCAGGCAAGTCAAAAATGACCTTATACACTTACTTAGCATTTGTTTAAGCTCGTGAATCCCTTGGTCATTAACCAACACAAAAAACCACAATGAAGAGAATATGATTTATTCCACTTCTGCACCAAATTCTAATGAACTTTTCATTACCACCCTGTTTGGAGCATCCACACATCCTTGTCATGTAAAGCAGACCTAAAGCCCCCTGGAGTGTTGGTGCCCTCGCCCTGACCTGTGTCTGTGCGAGTGGGTGTATGTCCAGCCTGTCCAAACCAAGTCCCACCCGGCGAGCGTCAGACAGACCACCATCTGTTCCATGCCCTCGCAATGAACTACCTGCCACATCCTCTTCATCACCTTCATGGAATATCAGAAAAGAGATGCTTTCTAGAAACCTAATTTGCAAAAGCTTTGTTGATTCTCAAAAGCATAGTGACTCTAGTTTGACAGGATATTACAAGGAAGGAATATTTACTAAAAACACATCTCACTGTTGTTCTTTTTCCATACATAAACCTTTCTTTAAAACTTTTCAGAAGCTGAAAAACAGTATAGGTGATCTGCACACTCTGCTTTTCAATATTAGAGAGTAGTTACCCTGAAACAAAGACTGTTTTCACCCTCCCTCAAAACACCTCAAGGATTTAACGCACTAGATTAAATAAGCACAAATAGGCTTAAAATGAATTCTGCATATCTCCTCCCTCTTTCCTGAAACACAGCTCCCCAAAAGATGAGTTTTAGGCTGAAAACAAGCATGTTAGTGCTGTGATTTTACAGCCAAACAACACGGGGCTTAGTTGATTATGCACACAGTCATTTAATGTCTTAAGCCAACCACTCTGTCCAAAGAAGACTAGAGTTTTCTTATTGGTTCTACAAAAAGGGGGAATGATTTGTGCATTAATTTAATTTTTTTATTACATTATTTGTTGTATGTCTGAAGTGAACCTAGAAAAAGAGCAGAGAGCAGCAGCACAGCATGAGCACATGGCACAGGGACCAGCACGTTAGCCAGCAGAGCACCACAGGAGTGTTTTCATATGTTATAAATTCATTCTGACTCTTTTTATTCACTTCAAGGTGGAGAAATGTGCATACGCAGACAACAAGGGGTGTGGAATTAAGCACAGGAGAGAAAAGATGCCGAAGATGAAGCAGTAAAGAAGGTGAGTTACATTTTAAATGTTTGTTCTCCACTGAATCATTATATTGAACAAAGTGCTGCTATAAGCAGCTTTGGATGCACCTTTATTATTGCACCATGGCCAGTGACCACTTAGAAAGTGGCTAAAGTAGTATAAAGAAACACCTTAACATATATAATATCAACTTTATTAAAGCTCCTTCTCAAAGCACCTGCACATTCATAATTCACGCTTGACCTTTTGCAATCACTCTTCTGCACAGCAGATATAACCTTTTAGTGCATCCTTAGTGGAAACACATCTGTCAAGATTGACAGCCTACCATCAGTGACAGCAAAAACAGAAAGAGACACAAACACAGCACAGAGTGGCTGTGGGGTGAGTGGCAGGAAAGAAGGGGGGTGATAGAAAGATGCGTAGGTGAGATGAATGGGTAAAAAAGAAAAAAGGTTTCTTTCGGGCTGCTGGATGAAAGTTTTTTTTTTCCCTCTTTGTGTAATGATAAGTTGTTAATAGGGCTGCCATGATTAGTCGACTATCAAAATCGTCGACGACCGATTTAATAGTCAACGCGTCGTTTGAAGCTTTGTAAGATCACAAAAGACGCAGGAATAAGTAGTAGGATTTAAGAGTGTAATAACGGACTGAAACAGAAGATGGCAGCACTGCATGTACAAGGATGCCAGCTGCCGTTAAACCCCGAAGAAGTAGCTGTGTCCCAGAATTCATAGCGCGGCCCAGCTCAGTTTCCAACAATGGCGGCAGCTACTTAGTTTTAATATTACTCTTATTATTCTTTCTGGGTCACAAAATAAAGTTTAACATATTTTCAGGTGAGAATGTAGCCGTGTAAACCTCAAATATCTGCTCAGTTTATCAAGACACCGCATATTTTCAAAAGCGCTCCGACGTTTTCTGAGACGTCTGTTACCCACTAGCTCGATAGCGAGCCGGGGGCAAGGCTCACTAGAGCCTGTGAGAACACCGGACTCCCAGCAAATCGTTTTCAAACCCACCGCCGTCTTTCACTACTCAGGTGAAACATTTAATATAAGTCACTTAGATAACTTCAAAATGTTATTGTTTGGCTTTTTTTTTAGTATTTTATTTGTTCCTGAGTAAATCGGTTTGGCTGAGATTAAACTTATAGTTTTTACACAGCTGAATAAACGTCAAGCAGACAGCTGATTATCAGAAGTGTGAGATGCTGGGGAAAATACTCCGGTGTCCTGTTATATTTTAGATAGCAAGGAGTTTATTAAACCGAAACAATCTGCAAATTTCATTAAAATTTAATAAACTATCATCTTGTCTTTATTTTTAGTTACCACATACCTTAAAATCTTAAAGCTGTAAGCTAATGATAGTTATATAAGAGCAGATGCTGCTGGTGCAATAAGCCGTACGTTTTACGTCCAATGGATGCATGATGTGATTAGTCGACTAATCGCAAAAATAATCGGTAACTAGTCGACTATCAAAATAATCGTTTGTGGCAGCCCTAGTTGTTACCGAGTGGATGGTGGTGGTGAGATAAACAGTTTTTAAAAGGTGTGTGAAAATGCGTAATAGTGCTGAACATGTTTACTCTGCCAGCATAAGCACTCTAGCAATGTGGTGGAGACAACAAACAGACAGGAGGCCAAAGGATTTCTAAGGAGAAACAATAAAAATGCTAATCCCAGCATTAAGATTAACAACCCCACCTGATCATTTTCTTTTGCTTTATGTTGTGATCCATCCTGCTCATGAATTTGACATTTTTGTGCTTAAAAACACAACTATATAGCGTAAAATACAAACAAAGATCTCGCCTAGTGCTCGGTGGTATGCCTCATGCATTATAACCAAGTCCCAGTTCTAAGGATTTTATGTCCTAAAAATAATACTAATAATAAATAATACCAAACAATCTGGCAAAACTGTAGCTGTGCCCAGAAAGTACTTCAGTTTGTGTTGAGCACACAAAATGTATTACTGATACATCAGCCATATTCAGTAGAGTACTTGTTTTGTGATATAAAACTTCATATACCCCAGACCTGTTTAGTAATTGTTTCAGTTAATTCTGTTATTAATATTAACATATCAATTTAAGTGAAAATGTAGTAGTTAAAGCTGTAAAATCATAAAATTTTAGCTTTCTATATTCACCAGACATGTTAAAAAATCACTCTCCGTGCAGTCAGTCGACACATTTATCAAATGTGTCTGTAATTTGGTTGGCATGACAAAGCCAATGGACTGGACAAACCTTAGAAACACACACCTGTTTATTCATATATGTTCTTACAGTCCACACTGCATGTCAGCCAAAAAAACCTTAAGTCATAACATCTATGGCATAGATCAGGGCAGAATTTATGAACTATAGATTTATGTGTGTAACCATTAAGTTTTGGGCTAACTATAGTAGCAATAATTGAATTGAGAAAAACTTTGGAACAAATAGGAATCTTATTCAAATAAACCCTTCATGAAGCTCATCCAATCAAACTCAGTGACTGGGCATGCAGAGAATAAGATTTTCTAGGCTGATGAGTCAAAGGCTGAGTTCTTTGGGCAGATCTCAAACCAACATATTCTGAAAACATGAATTAATGACAGCTAATTGCTAATGATGTGACTTAAGTGAGGCATGTTGGTGGTAGCATCATGCTATGGGGCTTGCTTCTAAGCAGCAGGGACATGGAGAGAAGTCAAAAGTGAAGAAAGGATAAGTGCAGCCAAATCCAAAAAACCTGCCGCAGTGCCAAAACCTGACATTGGTGAAGTGGTATGACACTCAACCTGAAGGCAGGAGTGGCAGAGAAGTATGTGAGGCTGGTGCAGGACATCTATGAGATGTATGTATGATCTCTGCTGTGGAGGCCTCTAAAGGAAGCGGCCGGAAGAAGAACAAGGAGGAATGAGTTCATGTATATGGCCAAGAAGAGCCTTGGCCATGTATATATACATTTACATGAACTCATTCCTTCTTCTTCCTTCTTTCAAAACAAGTCTCTGGTTGTCCTTGATGGGAGCCTAGACCTAAACTCCACAGAAACATCTTTAGAGAGACCTGATGATCACGACTCCTAATCCAATCTGACACGAGTTTGGGAAGATCAGAAAGATCCACAAAGATGCAGAGTTTATGGAGACTTACCAAAGAAACCGTGGGTGTGCACTTTCTGCCAAATGAGCTTCTACAAATTACTAAAACAGGTTTCTGAATACAGAATCCATAGTTTTTGATATTTTTGTTTTCACAAAATTGATAAAAAACAAACAAACAAATTACCACTTTTTACATTATGGGTTACTGAGTGTAGCTAGATGGGAAACGGTGCAATAATGTAATAAGAAGTATTTTTCAGAAACTTGTGTTTTTTCATTTTTCCAGTATAAAAAGTGTGTTCTGCAGCTGAATTAGATAGGAACTAGTCCATCATCATTTAGTGGTTAATACAGAATCATGCATGGGATGACATTTTTGGCTCAGCTCTTGTACACAAGCCAACCATAAACCCTAAGGTCTGGGGATACTGCCAAAAAGCTGGATTTACAGCAAGCACAGCTTACCATTTGAAAACATATCATTGTATTGGCATGGGTCAACATATGAATCTATTTGAAAAGAAGTAATGTTCTTTACCAACAGACTCAAAGCCAAAGTACTGTGAATCCCAGGGAAGCCTGAAAAGGAAGTGAGGGGAACTGTAGCCAGAAGCAGAAATGGGTCGATGGCTGAGGCTATATCTAAGAATTCCTGCTGTGCAGCTACACTTTTCAATTCACAATTTTGAAAATGCTAAAATCTTGATGTTTTCCTGTGGAAATGACACATTTGGTATCCAGCATCGAGAGGCTTCTTTAGACTGTGTTTGTGGAGATTATGTGGCAAATGAGGACCTAATTAGATGAAGTCAATCTTGGCCAGTGGGAGGAGAGCCATGATGCTGATACTAGCAATCACAGCAGAACAGAATGAACACCTGGGGTTGGGAATATGGAGAAGATGGAAGAAGAATCATCAAATAATTGGGAAAGGTTATAAGTAAGGCAATGAGTAGGGAGAGTGCTTGGGAGTAAATGACTGGACATCCAGATGGATATTTCATACACCACTAACAGTGTGTAAATGAGATCTTTTCTTCATGCCACATTCACTCAAATGTGCTTGTCAATGATACTCAGAGATTAACAGAAAACAGCAAGGATGAGATTATCTGCTCAAGTCTCATTAGAAGTAGCACATTTGTTCTGCAAGGGGGCTTCAGTCGTGATTCGCTGCTTTTTTTCTTACATAAGTAGGCTGCAGTAGAGACTAGTTGAGAGATTAAGTGTAAGAAATCAGTAGTAAATGATTTAAATAGTAGCACTGTGCACATAATAAATTAAGGATACAAGCCCATTGAGTAAAAACAGGGTGCAATTCATTTAGACAACAATCTTAATTGAAAATAGTACAAAGAAAAAAAACTGAGAGATGTTATTGTATTTAATTGCATTATGTTTTTATCTACATTTTACACAGCATCACAACTTTTCTGGAAGCTTTCAGCAAATCAGCCTTAATCTACTGTCTGTCAGACAGAGAAGTAGAAACCAGCTTGAACATCTCACTTTTGTAGTTCACAGTAAGACATATTTAAACTTTTTCCTGCAAAAATGATTCCTCCCGTGATAACATCTGAAATGTAAGTGATGTTTAATGTGCTTGTTTGTTACCTCAGTATACAGTACCGGTAAGTTGGAGGCTGTTATCTGTCGGTACCTAAGCAATTTATGAAATGGGAAGCTAATTTAACTTGCTCAATGAACTGCACATTTCACACTTCATTTAGCTGTTCATAAAAGACTCAACAGCAAAGCATTATCAACACTTAATGCTTTGTTTCTAATAAAAACCCTTGACAGTAAAGGACCAACTTAAGAAATACTTCTATAAATGTGTTCTTAGCTCATTGTAAAAATGAAAAAACAAATTCAGTGACTAAGCATAATCAGGTGATATGATTTACATGATACTGTAGTCCTGATATCTGTGA
This sequence comes from Rhamphochromis longiceps, assembly GCF_057381845.1. NCBI lineage: Eukaryota > Metazoa > Chordata > Actinopteri > Cichliformes > Cichlidae > Rhamphochromis > Rhamphochromis longiceps. The sequence continues at coordinate 22,298,198 of NC_140565.1, read as the reverse complement.
AAATAGATGGTATTCAGCCTCACGCTTGAAACTAAATATTGTAGTTTGGCTCAAGTTTAGCAGTAGTAGATAACTTTTTAAAATTTGCAAGTCACTTACTTGTATTGAAACTTTCTTTAATGGAAAAGAACATTGTGAGCAGAGCAGAATATTCTGAACATTGCTTAATGCATCTCATTGAAGCAAGTAGAGAGGTGACCCTGAAAAATCCCTGAATCGTGCAAAGGGAAGTTTCCGTACGCAGAAATATTGATTAAGATGGCCCTATGTGCACAAAAAACACGCAAATTATTAAACTGGGAGTTATTTTGCTTTTAGGATATTGGCTCAAGTAATTCTATCAAAGAGGATAAGATCGTGCATCTTTAAAAATGGTGCAGTTCTGTTCTGTTCTAATAGTTTGTTATTGATTATAGATGTTGTTGAACATCTGCACAGAGTGACATATGAAGGTGACCACTATCTTATGCAGCTGCCAGCTGCTGAGTCTCGACTAGGGTTGAGTTGGCAGGAGATGCTTTTTTGGTGACATGAGCCTTGTGGATGCTATTTAGTTGGGAATTTGCATGCCCTGTCCGTGCCGCCAGGTTTTGATGCGAGGTCACATGCTACCTGTCAGTGCACAGTACTCACCTGGTCTGACACCTGCTCTCTGTGCAGGCAGCATGTTTGGTTGAGGATCAACTCTCCACAGTGTGCAGGGGAGAGCTGGAAGAATGCCTCCTAGCCTCTGTGTGAGTGTGTGTCCAGCATGTTTATTCACTGGCTAGTATCTGTTTTTACGATTGCTTGCCTTGTGCATGTATGTGACACATTGGATTTGCATCCACCAGCACTCATACGAATAGGCAGTGGGTTAGACCCCCCATCCTCCCCTCTTGCTCAGTTGGATCACACTCCCAGATCTGTCAAGCATCTGTTGACGTGTCCTGGATGTGACATGCCACCCACTGCAAGGGAGAGACACAAATTGCCAAGCTTTTTCTTAGAGGCGTTGCACAGTTAGGACTTAAAGATGGACTAAAAGATTCAGAGCAGCATTTTGACACCTTCAATTAATAAGCAATTAAATCTGATAGGCAGGTTAATGCATTTTAGTGTTGAATGGGTTAACTTTTCCCGTGCGGCATCCTGGCCTTGCTTCCAGTGGCAGCAAGGAGACACTTGCTTTGTACCGTAATAAGAAAATAATGACATCTCAAGGCCCACTTACAGCCTCAACATCCCTTTTTACTTTCAGTGTGATGTGTTGCATTGTGCAGATGTAAAGTTATAGTCACAGTACTTGTGCAGCTACATAGCTACAGAACAGGAGCTGACATTAAGTATTAATATTTTGAAGTGGCAAGAAATTTCAGAAGCAACAAAAAAAAGTAAACTGTTTCTGTGTGTTGTCACAAAAAATGTGTGAGGGAAATGTACAGCTGCTTTGTTTCCCAGTGAAATAAAAATCATCAGTGTGTAAGAAAGAGGGGAAAGGAGAGGAAGGGAAATTTTATAGGCTGGAAATTTAAAACTTACATTTAATGTCCTAATTCATTTTTGAATTTTTAAATCAGACATTGTGGACATTGGATCTCTATTTGGTGTGTTGCTGAACTATATTTTTGTTAAACTTATTGCAAAACAAATTGAAGTTTACTAATTTTGTGTTATTTAAAGATTGCATGAAAATAATAGCCAGTTTCATCCTGTGTTTGATTCCTGTGTTTGATTGGTTACATCTTAGGTACTGTTACTAGGTCAAATCAAGGTTAGCAGTCATTCATTTATATTTAAGATGATAATGCTGAGTCGGTGAAGGAATCTAATGCTAGCTTTATGGTGTCTAGGGGTTGGAAATCAGTCATAATAGCTCATGAAACATCTGCTTATTGTTGAATTCAGATGGCTAAATCCACAAAGAGCAGTGAATATTGGAGTAGTGACAAAGGCCAGCTGATAACAAAATGCTTTTGCAGGGGCTTTTTTCCTGGATTTTTTAATCTGTTTAAGTTATTTCATTATAGAATTACAATAGTGGCAAATCACATGTCATTGTTTGGCATTAGGCCTCATGTGTATTAGTTTTGTTTTTGCATCAGTCCCGTACAATAAAAGTTCAGAGTACTATATTAGCTAAAAGCATATTAACACATAGCTATGTGCACTTTATTCCAGCTTTGTTTTCTGACATGTAATTAACTGTAGAGTCAGTTGCTCAAAGTCACGTGACACTGTGCATGCCTCTGGCAATACTGTGATGCTAATCTTGCCCGACAGTAGCAAGTGACTATACTGTGCATACTGTACAAGCAAAGTGCATGCACATAACCTGATTTTTACTGCAGTGAATGTGGGTCTGTATGCCTTTTCACATCACGAATGCTTTTACAATATGAATGAAGTCACGCACCATGCGGCATCACAGTGTTGGATAACAGGAAGAAAAATCAGAAGGCGGTCTAATATACCCCCCATTTAATGCTTGTTTTAAATGCCCTTTTTCAGTTTATATGTGCTGCTCTGAAACGTTTGCATCACTTAAATTAGCCGTAACAATGAAGCAGCGTTTGGCTACAAGTGTGTTAACACAGCAAAAATGCCACAAGGAGGAAAGAGTTGCAAGGCATACATTAACATCAGCAGCATTAGCAACTTTTTCACATGTGGGTCATGCATGCGCTTGATGGATGAGGGTACAAAGAGTTATGTAGCACATGCACACAGATGCACATGCACATAGATCCTGACTCTCCACGTTTCGATTTAGCTTTCACCGTCATCACTACACCACTTCCACGTAGTCCCGAATTAGGCGCCCCAGATTTCATAGCTCTTAAGAGACAATAAAAGCACAAACATTACTATTGTGTGAGATTGTGTGACACAGGCTATACTTTTTACCTTCTGCTTTATGAGTTTGTGCGTTGGCAGGCTCGGAATAGCTTTTTGAATGTTACAGCGTCCCACTTAGAGGAATTGTTGCAAAATGCAAATTAAGGAGAATGATTGAAGCTCTTCATTTTTCATGCCATAGAAATATATAAATAAACGATCTGTTTTGGTCATTGTAGTGCAAAATCATAAACAAAAGTGAAATAATTTGGGTTTTTATTCATTCATCATGTTAAATTAGACGTTTCTTCAGGAACAAAAATAAATAGGTCAGAACTGTTTTTGTCACCACTCAGAAATTCTTCCCTCTAAATGTAGATGATAAGTCTGAGGTTCACACATTTTTCACAGTTTCCCTGCATGCCCTGGGGACACATGAAGATATAAAGCACAAGAAATGGTGACTCCTGTTGCTGTCCGCATGTATGATCCCAAAGCGGTTGGTACATATGAGTTGTCACTAGCTGAGCTGAAAACACATTGTTTTCCACCAGAAAATCCATTTGTTTCCATGGCGATGCTGTCCTCCCTTGTCCAATTTCCTTGACTGCTTTTTATGGATAGCTTTATTGAACTTTATTTAAAAAAAAGAATTGAGAGAGGGAGGAGAAAGAAAATAGTAATTTGTCACACTAATATAATATCAAGGTTTGTGAAGGTGGATTATTTGGAACAGGTCAAAGTGACCTTTTATTCTTATAGCCTTATTATCCTCTAAAATTGCCTTTGGGCAACACACATACTCCCCATAATCAGTTCTTCTTGTTTGTGCACCTCTGTTGTTGCTTTGTATTAAGTTTAATGTTCTAGTCTACATTGAGGATTTTGGACCGAACCCTAATAGCCTATTCTATATTGTTTTACTAAACTAAAGTTTTAATTTATCAGGGAAATATTTCATCAGCAGTTTTGGTGTTACCGACAGCTTTATTTAGGACAGCTGCACTGATATAATGTAGCCTGTAGGGTATTTCATAAATTACCATTGCTGGTGTATAAGTCTGTTGGTTTATTGCGCTTATATACTGCGTATATTCAAACAATCTGAGTTGTATTATTATTAGAAAAACCTGCCCTCGGGGCAGTTTTTGGCAGGCCCCCAGCGCTTTTTCACTGTGCTTGTGTGTGGCGCAGAGTTGTATTGTTAGTTTATCTTGTTCTTCTTTATGTCTTCATCAAACCACAAAAAACAGATGACAAAAGTTGTTTGTTTCTAAACACTTAACAAAAAATTCATATATGAATGAGAATACATATATATATAACAATAATATATATCTATTTTTTCTTAACAAGCTACAAAGTCAGGCGACATAAATCTGTTCAGTTTTAAAGGAAAGCAAAACCTTGGGTTTAATGTTTACGTGGAATATAATAATGTTGGTATAGCCAGTGATAATCACCAAATAAACTTACATTTTTAGCCTCTAATTGTTAAAGACACATTTAAGAAACATAATACATAGTAATATTTAACCTTAAACTGCTGATTTAATAGTAAATCATTTATATTTTAATTCGTTTATATTATAAATCTATTTATAACTCATTTAAATAGAATTTATAACACGTGTTTTAAAAGATAAAGATGTTAATATCTGCTCTGTGTTTGTGCAAGTTTCATTCAGATTGGCCCACCCTTAAGGAGGAGATGGGGTACATACAGAGTTACATATATACACACATGCTACAGTCATCATAGAAGATAGTTTATAGTAGAGATCTTAAAAAAATAGATTGGGGTTGTTAAAGTTGTTAAAATTACAAATAGCAAGCTGAAGAAGTACCCTTACAGATCACATGACTGCCTTATAAAACTGATTTTATCATATCTGACTACAAACGTACCCTTTAAAAAGAAAGTGGCATCTAGAAGCTGCATCTTTGTCCTTTATTCTTACAGTATATCCATGATATATTCAACCTGAAGCCATACAACTGCAATCTCAGCAGAGTCATGGCCTTTCGTTATGGAGGCAAAGCAGTGTCAGAGCTACTCGAGTCCCTTTTCTTTAAAGACCAAAAGCTTCCTGAATGAATACATTATTTAAGAGAAATGTCAAGAATCCTGTTCAGCATGGGAGCTTTACAGTACTTTTCTATTGTTATATTATATCTTTTTTGTTGTTTCTGTTCATAATGTTTAACAGATGAAATTCACTTAGAATAAGAGAGTAACAGTTGCAGGACAAAGCTGTTGAACAACACCCTGCTGCACAGTATAAGTGTAGTTTTTCCCACATATAACCCAAAGATAAATCGCAAATAATTCTCAACAAATTAAACATTTTGGCAACTATTACGTTGTTCAGGCTTTAAAGTGTTAAAAATTCAAGGATTAAACTTTGAAAAACAACTATTATTATATTTTTATAGCACCTTTAACAGAAGTCGACTTTAAAGTTTGCTACCGTTAACATTAAAGTTCCTCCAAAATCTCAGAAATAGAAGAAAGGTTGAATTAAATATAAATGAGCAAATCAAAAAATTACACAGAAATGCACTCGCACAATCCACAGTCCCTGACATAACATTAAAATGACCTCTGAATCGCTTGCGTGGTTGCCTCCGTTGGGGCATTGTGTACATTAGCTTGTGTTATTGAATTTCTTTAAACATCCTGCAATGACAGCTCTGCCTGACACCAACAACACCAGGCTTTTTCTAAAGTTAATGCATGCGTTAATTTGTTTACCTTCATCAAATAGACCTCATCAGCAGAGGAATTTGTCTCTGATGGGTCCTGAGCTATAACTCAACACAGTCACTCCATTTGTCAGAGGGAGCCCTGACAGTCAGCCTAATTAGTTTGGTTGTGACAAAGGAGCTGTCTTGTGGAAACCAGGAACATCAATCCATCCATGACGGCATGCAGGTTTATAATGCAGCCAATACAGTGAAAGGAAACACGCTTATTATGCGTCAGGTGAAACTACCTCGATCAGAAGGTAGAAGAATCTGTTTGGCTAAGCAAAAGAAAAAAAACGCTTTAAAGCTGTGCCTTAAATATGTGTTTATTTGTCAAGTTATTTAAAATGTTTTGATAGGATGCCAGCAGCATATTTCATTCTTAAGTGTTTTGAATAAAGCCCACTAACAATCACAAATTACGGTGGAAACACGTTGCGTAAGCTGTCATTTATATGGTAAAGATATACTGCCTCCTTATCTTTTGGTGTAACATCAAGTGTTCTGGGTTGGAAATGAGATGGCATGCTGAAAGTGTGCTATTTCTGTCAAGTTACCTTTTTGTGTGACTCCTATCATGTCTGATATTGCTTGTGCAGACATACGTTTAATGAAGAATATCTCATAAACCAGAAGCAATCATGTGTAGCTTTTGTTCAGAGTGTTGTCTTGGTGCAGTCATCTATCATTTAAGAGCCATTTTAACAGCAAGACATTAAAGTTAGTGGTACCCAGCCTCTCCTGGCATTCCTAAAAGCCACTTTTACATAATCGCAGAAAAAAAAATACCATTTTCCTCAATTTTTTTTTTGGGTCCCTGGCTGTCTTAAAAATGTTCTACAACATTGTTCTCTGTGGGATTTTGTTTTTTTCTAAGACACTGTTTGCACATTCAGGATGAGAATATCCTCTCTGTCACTGTTGTTTCACTGCCAGCTGCAGCTCTCTCATGGGTGTCTTTCAAGTATATTTAAAAATGTGGGTGAGTTTTGTTGAAGTTGTTAGTGTGTGGCTAAAGTGGCTCGACAGAATTTCTCAATAAACCTTGTATGTATTTGTATTTGAGGCAAGGTAGAGAATTTAGTACTTTTTAAAATACTCGATATTTTGCAGGCAGCATTTTACTTTCCGTTTCATTGTTGATCTGTTCACTCAGAAAAGCATTACTGTAATTACATTGTTCATCTATGAGCCTCTGTAGTCTTTTTATGCTGTTTAATGGACACAACGACCGAGACTGTCCAAGCCAGGGCTCGAACCGGCAACCTTCCGATTACAAGGCGAACGCCCAACTCTTGAGCCACGATCGCCCCCATGTATGTTGTGTTTCGGTTTAAAAACTCCAGCAAGATCTATGGATCGTTCAAATTAACCAGAGCTTTATTTACAGAGAGACACTTTATTTTAAATTGCTTGACATTAAAGTTAAGCTTTTCAAATGTCATCTCTAGAGGCATCACAGCCTTTTGTCTGCTGGTGAAGTGCAGTGGCAGCACAAGTCTCAGAGCTCAGAAACATATGTTAAAACCAGAGAAATGAAACCAAAGCTATTCGCATGGCTTCATATGTAGGCACACCAGGTCATACGTGCACGAATACTGACCTGAAAAAAGAGCAGAGCAGGATAGCCCATTAAACCAAAACAAATACGTATTTTGCATTCAAATTTTTATGAAAATCCAGAGCGCAGTGTACAGTATCGCCTTACCTTTGCAACATGTAAGTATGCATGCAGGTAATCAAAGTATTGGGAGACAAATATGTCTTATTTGAAATGTCAAGAAACTCTTATTTGCCTATTTTGTCATAAACATATTGAATTCTGAATCATTTGGCATGTAGGAGTAAATATTTGTCTTTTTGAGAAGCATGTACACTGCAGTAATTGGGATCAACTGACACATCTAGGGTCAGCGTTACACTTTTTCACACGTTGTCTCATGTAATGAGTCACATAATCAATAGTGGGTCAACCATCGTCATAAGGGACAACTCCTACTAGGGCTTACATACCTGGGTCTCTCCACCATTTGGTCTTAGAACTGATGAAGCTTCTTGGATGAGAGTGAAGCGTCTTCAAGAAACTTAAAGAAGTCCCACTGCTTTTCTTTCCAAGCTCCTTAGATTACCATGACCTGGATGACTGAGAACCTACACAGACATACATTGCGGTTGAGAATCACATGGGTAAAGACTTATTGCCCTTTTATGTCTTACACATGGAAAGCAATAAAAAAATATATCCTTTGTGTCTATAGCATCTTCACCTTTACGTCCTGTCTGGTCAGTAATATTATGCAGTATGCCTAACTGCAAACATTTGCACGATCGAAGGAGAACTTTACTGGACCTGGAAACTGGAGGTAAAGCGCTGAACCCTTTCTTTTGATTAGAAACAAGCACAGACACATAGACGCACACACACAAACACACACGTATGAGCCAGATTTGCTGTGGTGATTTGATCTCCTGTGAAGAGGAGATTGGTAATGTTCTTTTTTTTCTTTGGAGACAGCATTACCCAGGCTCAAGAGAGAAGTGAAGACTTTCTGTAGCCTTGCAGCCTCTAAAGGCTTCATGGAGGCTCTCTAAACCCCGAGCTCCAGCAACTAGTTTTCAGTGTTGATTGAGGAAGATAGACTGTCTGCTGTCTGTACAGCGGCTTTGTATTTTTTCACCAGCAGAAGCTGCAGTAGTCTTCTCACTCTAATGCTTATTGATTCCAACACTTCCTAAGATGGTGTGCTGTAAGTCAGTGCTGCTTTGCATTTCCATGCCACTTTTTTTTTATTTGTTTAAGTGTGACTCACTAATGGTGAGGTAGAAGAAGATTAAGAGTAGATTTTGCCACTGTGACGCTGCGTCCTTGCCTGCTTACGCTGTTAGATGATGAGGAAAAATCTATTTTACATTCATCTCATCTAACCCCAAAGAAAGCTGGCATCCAAATAGATTTTTTTCCCGCTGTGCTGATGAAGCACAGGTGTTAATGAGCATTAACATTCATAGCCTGGCTTGTTTTATCTACTCCTGCATTTTGTTTGCACACCTTGCTGTTCAGCAATCACTTTAAATGCAATGAACTCTCTGTGGTTTTTAGAGGCTGTTTACACAAAGTAGAAGGAACAAGTTCTCTCAAATTTCTTGATGTTCTTTTGTTTGCTTGTTGCTTTTCGTACTGTGGAAGCCATGATTTTAAGCACCCCTTCTCACTGGAAGACCCAAAGCAGCAGCTCTACACTCATAGCTAAGCCTTCATCAAGCTTTACGTTTCTTTACATATTGATGATTACTGGTCCTGTAATTAGAGCAGCAGAACATCTATTATGTAATATTTGCACACTGTGAGGAGTGATGAAGGAGCTTGCACTTTGGTTACTACCGTCTTTTAGTGTGTGCAAAAATAAAAGCGAAGCTACATGTGCTATGAAACCGTGTGGCCATAAAGACCCCTATTCCACAGTTCAGTTGACACTATAATTAACTCCTGGCACACAAAATTGTGGTTGGTTACCCAGACAGGTAGACTTAACTGGGTCAGTCACCTCCAGTGGACATACAGCATAATACATAACCACAGGTGTCTTTGAGCGCTTATAACTGAAGGCCATACCTGACAAACCCGTTACAACCAGGTCCTTTGTGTTGTTGATAAACTGCTCTTTACGAGCGAGCAGCATCAAAATTCTGCATGTATATGCAGTCTGTCAGGTTAACGCATTTGTGTGTGTCTGTGTGCGTGTGTGTGTGCGCATGGGTATTTGTTGCTAGCAGGCAGATAGCCAACATGACCCAACTTCAGCTTTTCAGCTTTAGCGCAGCTCTGCAGACAGCTGTGCCACAAACACGCTGCTGTGGATCACCGCGAGGGCCTTTTATTTAGGTCACATTCTGTGCTTCAGTGGCCAACAGAAGAGATCTCTGTCAACTGCAATGAATACCTTTAGTTGGACACAGCCCACTTTTTAAGTGCTCTGCAAGAAGCGGACACTGTGCACGTCTTTGTTGTATGCGGTGGGTGCCGCATGTGAATTCACTCTTGTGAGTGCGTTGCGGATGGTGGGTGGGGGTGGGGACTGACCACTGTGGATTTTCCATTTTCACTCATACAATAAGAGAAATCTATTTGCTTAATTCTCTCCCTGAATGATTTAATCCTCTGGTTTAGCGGAGACAAGGAAATTGCATGAATTATTCCCCTAGTTTTTCAATTAATGTAGCACCTAGTTTACAGTCAAAGAAAATAATAAATCTTTCAACAGTACAGCCATTCACTTAACTGCACCTCACATGCACCCAACACCATGTCCTCAAGGGAAGTAAACGCTTGCCATGATATTTAATTCTGCTTCTCCATCATTTTTTTTGTCCTATGTTCATTTCTCCCACCCTAACTCCCAACCCTTTTTTTCCCATTTTTTAAAAATAAAATATACCTTAGTGGCCTTTGGTACTGCATTGTAAATCAGTGTAATGAATTGCCTGCTGAGGCTAAGCCTCACTGCTGTCGCTGTGCTACCCTGAGGTGCGTGGGCTCCGATTATTGTCTTGTTAGCTATACCTCCAGTCCACTGGAAACAGTGTGGATTCACCGACCAGCCAGCCACAGCCCCACATGGGTAAGGAAGGCACTTTAAGGATGCTGATGTATGCCGCTCTTTTGTAGTCACCCTGTAAGGGCAAGGCCGTTTATTGCAGTCGCCTCAACCAGCCCAGAAGCTGTCAGCTGGGTTTTACTGGCCAATTGGTTTCCCCCCTAGAAGACCTAGAGGTATAGAGGGGGTATGTGATCACTGATTGTATTTGTGGGTGTGGGGATGTGCATATTTACTCAGCGAGCAGGTAAGCTGTAAAACAAAACTAGATATGTTTTCTTTTTTGTTTTAGTGCTACCCAAACATGAAAGCACTGGATTAAATTTGTGAGACAGGGGACAGTTGTGGTAAAGTCGCTGCATTACCATCCCTGATTTCTTGTATCTTTGACTTCCATTGAAGTTTCATTTTACAGTAGCCTTGAACAAATTTAGCACACACTTGAAATAGATTTGATCTCTCCTTGCTACCTTTTCTTGCTTTAGTTCTCTCTGTTTCCTTGATTCACTGTCATTTTTTTGTTCACTGAAATGTAGTAGACTAAACAGAGAAATGGAGGAAGAGGCTTGAGGACAGATCTGGGTGTCTGGGACAACATGCCAAATGGCTGCTATATTTAGAAATCCTCCTTTTGAAGTTTTGAAGGGCAAAAATCAAAGACTTTGAGGCAAGAATAGGTCCAAGGCCTGTCAACATCAGATTTTCTCAGCTGTGAAGGACGGCCAAAAATCATCTTCCTCAAATAAAATCGGATGAAAACATTAAATTGAGCTTTTAAGTGTATGCAAATAGATATTTATAATTCTGTTTTCTGTCTCTCTCTGTTCTTGTTTGTTTGTCTGTTCTTCCCCATGGCTGTGTATTTCTTTGCAGAGCTAGTTTCTGGGCCTTTGCAGACTTCCTGCAGCAGCAGTTGAAGACCTGGCCACGATGACAATGAAAGGTCTGTCCAGCAGTCGCAGTCACCATCACACAGTGACCTGCGACCCTTCTTACGACTCGATGACCCTGGGACACTCAGATCGTCGGTCCTACTTCCTAAACTCTGGGGATGCTCATCCTGCTGACCACCCTTGCTATACCCAAAGGAACTCCTTCCAGTCTGAGTGCAGTACCTATCCTGATCTGGCCAGCTGCACTTTCCCTCGCAGACAGTACAGCTCTCACCATGAGCTAAAGGAGGAGTGTGGTGCTTTGGTGCCTTACACCGGGCCGAGCAGTAAGGGAGGTGGAGGAGGAAACAACAATCGCATCCCCTCTAACCTGCTAGAGCAGTTTGAGAGCCAGGCACCATTGCGGCGTGAAGGCTACCACACACTGCAGTATAAGCGCACTGCTGTGGAGCATCAACGCAGTGACAGCCCCGGTCGAATCCGCCACCTTGTTCACTCTGTCCAGAAGCTTTTCACCAAGTCACACTCCCTGGAGGGGCCCTCAGGGTCTGGTGGAGGAGGAAGTGGGAGGATGAATGGCAGCAAATCCAGTCCTGATGATCCACCATCATCCTCTGGCACCTTAAAGCACAGCAAGCGCAGTAAGAGCAAAGACCGCTCCAAGTCGGAGCCTAAGATGCGCTCTGCCATCTCAGGCTACTGGAGCTCAGATGACACGCTTGACCGGGAAGTGTGCCTCTACCATCATCAACATGCGAGCAACAGTGGAGGCCTGCCCTCTGGGGTCATGACTATGGGGCGTCATCCAGAAAAATCCCAGTCGCAGTATTTCATGGAGTCCTATAACACTATCAGCGCCCAGTCTCTCAAGACGTCACGTAGCAACAACGATGTGAAGTGCTCAACGTGTTCGGGGGGCAGCGGTGGAGGGCTGCCGCTGATGAGTGCACTCGATGCCCAAGTTCAGCTGAAGAAGAGCTCATGGTCTTCTACTCTGACGGTGAGCAGAGCAAGAGAAGTCTACCAGAAGGCCTCAGTCAACCTAGACAAAGCTCTGGTGAAAGCCGAGCAGGGACGCACTTGCCACTTCCTTCAGGTAGGACTGTTTACAACAGCCCCACCTCTAATGTGTCAAACTTCATGCATCATCTGGTGTGAGCCGCTCCTCCATGTTTCTGTTTTTCTGCACAAAATCTGCATTTGTTTGCTTGCATGCGTCATTGTGATTTAGAGAGAGAGAGATGGAGAGAGACTAATCAGGGTCACAGCGACCCAGACTCGTTCATCTCATTCCCCTGAGCTTTGATCTCTTGTTGAATTTATTCTTGATATAATCATAAACATTTTTCAGACTCATCACATACCATCTAATCCTCTGTGGTTGTGGTTGAATGCACTGAAATATTTACAATATTTATAATTATATGGCTGGGGTTTAAGGGCTTAATTCCCCTGTAATTCAAATTACGATGTAATTATATTGAAATGCAAATTCTTAAAGGCAGGTAATTTAGAATAAAGGTATAACAAGTCAGATTTTTACAGGAAGCAAAATTTAAGTATGTAAGTAAATTGAAGTAATTAAAATTACTTATGCAGTTACAGTTACTTAAGTATTGCATAATTTCCTGGTAATTTTACAGAAAATACGCTGTACTTTTCAGGGCACAAGCCTTATTATTAAGTGGATTAATTTAGCCTTTTTACAGCTTTATTTTGTTACATTGTTAATTAATCTTCATTATGTTGATGAATTTTTTATTATTTAATCATCCTTTTTAACTTATGTTGTACTTAAGATTACTTACAGTATAATATGTGTCTCCCTTCTAGTAAAACACTCCATAATACAGCCCTCACCCCAGAAAGTACTTACATTGTAAGCTCAGAAAATATTATTTGTTTTTCCACTAAATTACCAGGAAATTGTGAAGTAATTAAAATTACTTATGCACAACTTACATTTACTTTCAATATAATTATTTCTTTGTTCAGTGTAAAAACCTGACTGGTTTGTGTTTGTGGAGCATTAATGACACCTTGCAGCATGGAACTACATTATTACAGCTGTTAACATTATAATTGCATTGGTCATAGCAGGATTGGTGGGTATATGGTTGTAAATGTCTGAATATATCCTATTTACAAAGAAAAAGTGTGGTGCTACTATGAGATCAGAGGTCAGCAGACAAAAAATTAAGAGAAAACCACTCTACTTCCTAAGCATGGTGGCCACACGCGCTCAAAAATACACAGGGACACATGCACACAGGGACCCGATCATGCTTCACTTTTCTGGGAAAAGATAAAAGTGTTTCAGATTTCATGCATTTTCATGCATTGAGCTGAGCTGCAAATTTAGGCCCGAGGAAAGAAATGGAGAGACAAGCCGGAGAGAATAGACGAAAGCATGTGTATGTGTGTGCGGGGTTTTTTGGGCGGGGGGGGGGGGGCAAATAAGGGCAACAGAAGAGTGCATGAATGGAGAAAGTAAAAGGCAGAATGCGAGAGTAGGAAAACATAAAAGACAAAGTTCTGTATGGCCATGCATTTTAACATCCTGAAAAACGGAATGAGCAGATCAAGGAAGGATGTTGTCACTGCAGTGTGGCAACAACTCTTCTAGCCTAAAAGAGCCATTGCTTTTTCTCCAGAGAGCGAGACGGAAGGGAAAAGTGGCTTTCAAGGAGAGCAGCCTGACAAGTTAGTCTCCAGACACTTTTTGAATGCTTAAAACAAAAAGACATGCTATTTGCATCACCTAGTGGGATGGGATTTTGTAATCCGGTGTTTGATGTTCACACACTCACTTAATTGACCCTTTTCATGAAACATTCAGAGGTTACATCCACAGACTGCATATTAAAATGGGGATGATGTCATCAACTGGTTTCTGAAGTTTTGGCTGACAGGGTAGTAAGTTAACGTCTAACACTAGCACACCTGGTTATCAAGCAGGGGTCATGAATTGCAGTCTGCTAATTAGTTAATAGTAGTAAAAGAATTTGAGTAATCAAAACAGAAGCACAAACTTCTGGGATGGGCTCTACCTCATAGCATGCAATAAATCTGCATTAAAAATGCTCAGAAGACCAAATCCAAAAGGGTGGGTTATAAAAAGTCATCCTTACCTCATCGGTTGTAAAGAGTAACACTGGCTACAGAGACCATAAATAGTTTTTTGAGTATGCTGTTCGTTTAAGAGCTGAAGATGACTCGCTTTTGGATCCAGCCTCAAGTGGCCGTTAGAAGAACTGCAGTTTTGCCACTTCAGAGTTGGTGTCCTTTTTCCAACCCAGAGGGAGCGGCCTACACCATCCTCCATACTCTTATGTTCCATCAAAAAGCTGATTAAAGCAAAATGAATACCCTTTTTTTATTTCAATTCATCTTTTTCACCCTGTCTTAGAATAATTCACTTTTGACGTCCCCATCCAAACCACTGTTGCTGAGATGTTAACACAGTCTGTAGTTACCCCTGACATCAAGGTCAGCTTGGTTTCCTAGCTACACACGAGTCTGTTGAATGATCCTTGTGAACTTTTTTCTCGCTCTGTTTCTCATTTCTTTCACTTCAGAGCTGGTGCCCTAACAGCCACTCACCTTAGCACTGCTGAACAAAACCCCCTTTGTTTCCCCCACCCTCTCTCTTTCCATGTCTGCTGTCTTTGACTCCCTCTCTTTTAGATTAGGGCTAGAAGATAGCTTTACCTCCTTTTATTTTTACCTTCGTTAGTGTCTGTGAAAAGGTAGGAGTGCGCACAGAAGCTGAGGTACTGCAACATTTTGTCAAAACAATTAATTCCCTGCATTTGATATGCAGCATGCATCACAGGACAGACAAAAGAAGGCAACTGGCACTGGCAGGCTTATGGTATGATCAAGGCAGACTTTGCATTGATACTGTTACTACTGAATCTTTTCAGGTATAAAGTTCAGTGCAGACAACTGAGAAAATATTGGGTTTGGGGTTTTTTTTGGGTTTTTTTTTTGAGTCTGCTCACGATTCATGTTTAAGTATGTCTGCAGGGGCCCTGAAGTGCAGAGGGTGACATGTATATAATACCTCTTTACCTAATCTCACCTCATCTCTACAGGTGCCTCAGGATGAGTGGAGCAATTTCTCTCCGCTGGGGAAAGATGACGAGATTCCATGCCGGCGGATGCGCAGTGGCAGCTATATCAAGGCCATGGCTGAGGAGGACAGCGGCGACTCGGACTGCAGCCCCAAACCCTCGCCCAAGGTCCAGGCACGACGAGCCAGCTACCTGAAGGCCACGCAGCCGTCTCTCACAGAGATGACTACGCTCAAGTGAGTGTGTACCAGGGCGCAAATTATTACTTGAAATTACTCGTTGTAAAGATTTGGATTTTTCTTAATTAAATAAATCTAAAAGGTAAGAAAAATGCCAGGCGTGAACTAAAGCTGTTTACACAAGAACACAGAGTTGCCCTTTCTTTAATGTAGCATGCAAAAGATTTAAAAAAAAAGAAAAGAAAGTTGGCTCATCTGAAGCAGCAGCTGTGAGTGGTTTTGTGTTTTGACTGTTTGTTGTTAATCTGTGGGAAAAGATCTTGATTACATTTCTGTCCTGGGTTTGCGCCCTAATAGACTAATCATTTTTCCCCTGTTTGTAACTTTAGATCTAACTCTGTATTATAAATGAGCATATGCTACTGAATAAAATGTGTTAAGTGTGCCGAAAGCCTGGAGTCACTCTGCACAGTGTCAGTGAAGCAGATTGGAGAGATGAAGGGAATGAGAGTGAAAGAGAAAAGTCAACAAACAACTGAGATGGAGGCAGTCAGTGTTAGTCAGCGTACTCCCAGCAGCAGTTTGGCTTATGTGTAAGTTCCTGGCTCTTGGTGATCACAGATTAATTACCTTTTCTGTGTTTACAACAATAAAGACATGCCTCTATTTTCATAGCTGGCATACAAATACACAAACACACTGAACTGAGAGCGACTGAGCCCTGATTTAAAATCCACAATGCCAGCTCACCTACTGAAATCTCTTTAAAGAAGCAAGCGCTGTGTTCTTCAGAAATGCATTGAGTTGAGAACATCATCAGCTATTTCTCTCTCCCTTTCTTTTGAAGCAATTCTTTTCGAATGATCTGAGGTTAAAAGCTGAGCTTCATTATTTGAAGAGTTTCAAGCTGTTGTTTCTTGTTATATAGGGCATTCTCTGCTCTGCAATCTATTTTTTCACAGCATAAAGTATTCAGCAGTAACAGAGTCCATCAAGATTTTTATTTATTTATATTTTATCTAGTCCACACTGTCAAGCCCAATGGCAGAACTTAATCTCTTTGCAAACAAGTGGAACATTCAATTTTTGGAACTTCAAATTGATTGAAATTGTTTTCATTTTAATTTCATACCACTTTTGTACTTTTTGGCCAGCATTCCTATAATATTAAAACACTGTGCTAATGTTCATGGTAAGGAAGCATGGTGGGAGGTCATCAATTACATTTTGCTGTCCAACCCTTCTTGGCATAATTGTGAACACGCATACACAGATTTGCTCTGCAGTGTGGGAGTTTTATCTGACACTTTAGTGTAGTCGCTTTAATTTTTCCTCCAAGTGCAGTGGTGTAGGTTATCTGTTGGCTTATTTACAACCTGTCTGATTGTCTCTGACAGCTCGTGTTTTTTGCTTCCCCAGCTCCACTGTAGCAATGTCATCCTGTTTCCTGTTACTTCTGGGAGTACCAGTTATCGTAATATCACAGAATTAAGGACCGAAAACGTAAAAACCTGAGTTCTAATATACCAGAAATTGCCTTTTTAATCCATTGTTCTGTTGTGTACAGTCAGTCAGTGAGTCTAAGGTTGTACATATCATTTCATCATTAAAAAATAAATCTAATATTGACAGGTTTTTAAATTAGAATAATGTGACCGCAGATGAACAGTAAATCACGTTACACATTATTCATTATTTAATCAAAACTAAACCAATATATGGTCCTGTGGAAAACTAAGTGCACCTCAATTGCTTGTAGTCTTTAGCAGCAATAACTTGGAGTAACTTGAGGTAATGACTTTCTGCGTGACTATCAGTCTCTTCTATTATTCTAACGTTGCTTCACTTCATGGAGCTTTGTGGATTTACAATTGGATTTAGCACTTAAAATCCCATCACAATATTTCAGTTAGAGGCCTAAACTTTGAATATTTTCTTTTTCTGCCATTCTGTTGTAGATTTGCTGATGTGCTTCTGATCATTGTCCTGTTGCATAATGCATTTTTGGCCAAGCTTTAGCTGTTGGACAGCTGTCGGCCTCACCTTTTATATAGTTGATATTTTGGATTTTGGTATCCAAAGATATTTGTGGTCAGCGCAGTTGGTGCACATTCCTGTGGCTTTAAATCAATCCCAAATCATCACCTACTCTACCACCGCTCTTCATAGCTGCTATGAGTTGTTCGTGCTGAGATGCTGTGAGCATTATGGCTTAACATCTTTTGGTCTTGTCTGCCCAAATAACATTGTACCCAACATTTTGTTGTTAGTTAAGATGTAAATGTAAGCTAGTCTGCCTTGTTTTTTTTTCTGGTAACCCTTCCAAACAAGCCACACTTGTTCAGTCTTTTTCCAATTGTACTGTCGCCCTAACTTTAACATTTAACATGCTAACTGAGGCCTGTAGCGTCTGAGTTTTTTATTTTAGTTTCTCTGTACTTTGCACGGCCTGAGCTCTCGGTGAATTTCCACTCCTCAGAAGATTGGTAACTGTCTTGAATCTTTCTCACTGTAGAATAATGGACTTTAAATTGTTTGGAAATGGCCTTATAACCCTTTCCAGACTGATGGGCAGCAACTATTGCTTCTGTAAGCTCATCACTGATGTCTTGCCTCCTTGACAGTGTGCTAACACACCTGAATGCCCCAGACAAGCTGCCAAAACCTGCGCTTTTATGGAGGTGCTCACACTTGCCTACAATCAGTTAAAGTGCATTTGATTAGCAACATGTGGCTGATGCTTTCCCTCTTAATTCCAATAGGAGTGTGCTTGGCTTTTCACACACTTTTTCTGCATTATCACTTTAGTTTTTATGAAATAAATAATGAAAGGATGTAATTGCTGTTGCTGTTTTTTGATGGTGTCCTTTCTTTATACCACCACACTGTATAACAACACATGATCTGACCGTTGGAGATATCTTACGTCATACTGCACTGAAACAGTTAAAGAACTGAGGACAGTCTGATGGCGCTGCACGAGGCTGTGACTGATTAGCTGTGTAATATACAGAGATGAGAAGAACACCAGTGGGTGCTCCGTCATTGTTACTGGTTTCACACACACACACACACACACACACACACACACACACACACACACACACACACACACACACCCTTACGTAAGTGCAAGTGGCACAGCTTGGGGCCTACTAATGACTTGAATTTGGCCCCGGGAACGCCATCATCATCTGATGGAACCCGATGGAACAAACCAAACTGCAGTGCTGCACATTGGAGATAGAGAATGAGGCGGGAGCAGCTGACATCTTGTTTTCACATGGTGCTTTTGGGAGCTGGCACAAGTCTGTTACACTCCGCAATGATTTAATAATCAGCCTTGTTGTTCCATATGTTTTCGAGCTCATTCTGTGGCCATTGTGTCCTTGACTAGCTGGGAATTGCTCCTAAGAAGTTGTGAAATTTGCTAATTCTCGTCCAATTGCAACCTCCTCCTTTATTAAAACACAAGGCATGCAGATAAAGAGTGTATATGAATGGTTGGGATTATTTCTGACAGACAACAACAAGCTCAGGAGAAATTACATCCTTTCCTGTTTCGCTCAGTCACAAATTCCAAGCTTTCTTTTTGCCATAAACATTTATTTGTGGCCTAGATTTTATCATGTTTACTGTGTGTCTCTAAGACACACCCTTCCATCCCTCCAACCACCGTGTTTAGGCTCTTTATTTAGATATACTAAGAGGGGAAAGCAAGGGAAGGATGAAAGCGGAGAAGGTAAAAGCAGTTAGACTAAGAAATCTTGTCACGCGGAGAGGCAGGGGGAACTGGTTGAGGAAAAAAAACATTTGAAGCAAAATGCAAAAAAAGACATGATGTGAAGATGAAAAACAGAAAAGAAGAATTATGTAGAATTATGAGAAAAGAACGAGAAATGTGGAGGTAATCGGCAGACGACAGACAGATTCCTGATGTAATGTCTTCATTTATGTCACTTGTTTCATAGTGGAACAGCTTGCAATATGCTAAACTCCCCCCAATCCTTAACTGGTCCTGATTACTGGCTGGGTCTGCAATTTAAGTGGCCACAATAGACATCATTGGTTCTATAATCAGCCCCACAGGGAAATCAAGAGGAGATGTGGATAGAAAAATGATGTGGGTAGATTCTTCCTTGACTTGATTCCTCTGTGAATCACCCACAGCCAAAGACACAAGGTGGCTGATACGAATGAGTCACACCAGTTTCGCTTTCTTGGTTTTAGAATATGTACCGTTTCAATTCTATAATGAAGTGAACCATTGCAGTACTGTAGGCAGTGCTGCATGGGGAAGTATAGTTATAGGTACAGTGGAACATAGACAGGAGTACAAACTTTATATTTACTCTGTGTAACATTTATTGAATTGTTTTGTCACATTTTAATTAATTGAATTACACAGACTGGTCTGAAATTTTGGGAAAGAGATCAAAATTAAAGGCCTGAAAAGTCTCTTCAGAAGCAACAGAGGTTGTGTATGTTGGTGTTGAAGGTTAAATTGCCTGACTGTAACATGGGAGATTGTTTTTCTCCTGTAAACTACAGGCTATGATCTTTTAACCATTGCCAAAGTTTAGACTTTTCCTTTTCCTTAAAAATATCTAAAATTAATCAAATAACCACCATAATGCTTGATTAGGAAACTGATTGATTTGAAAGTTGGAGTTCTGATAGTAGTGGCAGTATCAGGTGTTCATGTGGAGTGCATGGGTTGTTTAATTTGATAGTTATTCGAATATCTCCGATGTTGTGCCTGGAATCTGCCTGCTTTCTGGTCACGGCTCCTAATGCATCTGTTACCACTGGAAACACTTTGGACTTACACATCTGCTCCAGTTGTTTTTTTCAGTCCCTGGTACTTGTTGCTGTCTGCTGGGATTAGCACATCTATCACAACTCTGGTCTTCTGCTCCTTGGAAACCACCACTATGCTGATTTAGCAGCTACTGCTTGTCTGTACCACAGGACTTTAGCTCTGTTGTTCTCAACCACCTTTCGTGGCATCTCCCATCAGGGCTTGGGGATTCCTAGTCCATGTGTATATTTTCCTGTACACTATCCCAGCCTCTTGGTTGGGCCTGTTAGTCTATGCTGTCCCAGCTTGGCTCTTAGATCCTGCTACTATGAGTTGGATAGTCTCTTGGGTGCTTTTATACACTCTGCAACTTGGATTCTGTCAGTTTCAGTAGACTCCTGCTTCTATGGACCTGGTGCTCAAGGCTTGTGCTGTTTTTTTAACCTGGCCTTTTGTAGCTATTGGAAGGATTTCTTTATGTCAGCCAGTTCCTCTATCTGTCGATGGTACATCCCAAGGATGGACTTGGTTGTCCGTGATAGTTGCTGTTTAATTGACTCTGTCTATGAGTTCTCTGTTCGGTTCTGAGATCACCCATTACCACTATATGTTACTCCCAGGCATGATATAGTTTGTTTGAGTTTGTTTTCTCAATCAAACTCATTTAGCTTTAATAATACTTAAGATATAATAAAACATGACATTTGGCTCAAAAAACTATTTGGTGATTCAGATACACCAGATTCCTCTTTTCCTGTCATCTGGTGGAAAAAATGATTTTCCTTAAAAATACAGTGGAACTATTAGAAAACATTGATGGAAGACCTCAAAATGATCAATTGTGTTGATCAAACAAAGCAGCAGCATGACTAACTCATGAATTTTTCTGTGTCTGTGGAGTATCTTCTAGTATATTATTCTCAATATTAAAGAGCCAGGAGGACGGTCAGGCTAAATGGAGACATGTTTTAAAATTAATAACTGTCCATTCGGCACACTTATTCTTATCTCAGTAGTTTATCTGTTCTTCCACTTCACCTCACCTTTCCAATCTTCCATCCAAGAATGAGTAATCTAGTTTGCTTTGCTGTGGTAACCGCGCACTATTTTAAGGCAGAAATGCATAATTAAAGCTGACCTGACATGAAGGCAGAGACTAAGAGTTGTATAAGCAAAGTACCTATATGCGGATGGTCTTATATGTGTGTGGAATAAGAGAGGCTACAAAAAGACGTGGCTTTATATATAAATTTGAGAATTTATATATAATCTGTGATGTATTCTTTCCTCACTTGGTTTAGTAGATCGCCATGTTCCTCAAGAATGAAGTGAGTCTGCTTTTTAGGTTTTATTTGCTGTGATTAATTCGTTCTTTAACTTGCATCCAATTGCTATTTAACCTAAACAGCAAGCACCCTTTTTTGCGGGTACGCAAATGCACACGTGCACATAGACGTGAAGCATGCTAAGCAATCAGGCTGAAAGCAGGTGACAATTAATGAGACATCTATTCATACCTTTCATACAGGATGTGTATCAAATATATTTCTGTGTTTTTATGTCACAGTCTCTAAATTAAGTATACCTCACAGGCATACAGAAACAGACGTTCATATCTCTATATACAAGAGTTCTCATGATTAAGCGTTTTAGAAAGTGCTTACAAGGAGCTTCAAGGACAAACTATCTAAGCTACTGTGAGCGGTTCTCAACAGAACTACGCTGTTTGATTAGATAATGGTGTGTCCTGAAGCAATTGTGGATTGATCCATATCTTTCGGTTCACACACTTCCAAGTACTTGAAATTGCCTTCTCTTGCATTCTTTTCATCGCCCCCTCTTTACCTCTGCTCTTTTTCTGCCTTTATCATCCTTGGTTTTTCACCTTTTTACTAATCTCTTGCTTTTCCTGTTTTTACTTTTTTTTGTTTGTTTTTTACCCCTTCCTTTTTTCTTTCTTTCCCTCCCTTATGGCAGGATTTCCACAGAGCACTCACCCAAACTGCAGATCCGGAGTCACAGCTATCTGCGGGCGGTGAGTGAGGTTTCCATCAATAGGAGTCTGGACAGCTTGGACCCAGCAGGGCTGCTGGCTTCGCCTAAATTCCGCTCCCGAAACGAGAGCTACATGAGAGCAATGAGCACCATCAGCCAGGTTGGTGGCACTCTGGCTCCCATGCCTGTTTTTTGTTAGCCTCTACGGCCCTCGTACCTCTACTGTTACATCCGATAAGGCTGTGCAGTGGGAGGAAATCCCATCGGTAGCCATTCTAAGACCTAAATTAGCAATCAGGTCACCATCCGGCAAATTATGAAAAAAATATAAAAAAAACCCCAATCTCCTAATTAGTGTGTACGTGTGCATGCTGTTTTCTGGAGCTCAGATGATACCGATATTTTCAGATTGGCTAATTAAACAGGAGGGGATGCAGACCTCCCTCAGTTCCCTCTTTTGCCATAATACGCTCTTTCTGCATCAGCATATTTTGCGAACCAAAATGACAAGCTTAAGCTGTTCTACGTTATTGAACATACTGAAGAATTGGCCAGGAAACAAGACACACACTAGCCTGGTGGAGGTCTGTTAATGTATTGCCAGCTACAAAATAAGATGTTAGTCATTTGGGATTTTGAGCAGTGCTTGATACATTGCATTATTTGTAATGACAGGGGAACTTAGTTTATCTTTTTGCCTGGGGTAATGGGAATATGTACTCCCCTCTAAAGCCCAGGGGCAACAGTTTGCCTCACCATCTGAATGATGGACCCCTGAGACATCCCTTCAAGTCCTGGCATGGAGCAGGCCAAGAAGAGAATGTCACACTGGACCTGGCATCAACAAAAAGAATAAAGGTGCTGCTTAGGTTCTCTATTTCACTGTTTGCATCTAGTGTCAGCTGGTGTCAATAGACTGACTCAAGGTCCACAAACCTTCCTGATTCCCAACTCTACAAATGTGCACTTACACCTCTGACTCTACACTCTGCTTACCAAGTCCTGCTTCTTTCATTTGTGTCACTCCCTGTGAAGATATCCTGGGAACTATCCTATTATCTGCCCTCACATAACCCAGTCTGTCCCACACACCCATCTTGCAAGTCTGTCGCAAGTTTTCTGAGTTGTGTTTGCTTTAGAGCCAGTTTTGAAGCTGCACTAGCTAATGATGTAGGTGTAATTAGATGTCCTTGAGTCACATTTCAAATCCCAGTAGTCTTAGCTTTGACACTTCCCATTCTCACCTTTAATAACACGCGTAGTATTTCACTGTGTTGTATGGCCCTTTGAAGTTTTATCCTACAGGGATTCTTCCCCCTCTGCACCCCTTGGATAGTCTTTTATTTTTCTCCAATGTATTTCTATTTTAAGTGGGCTATATGTAAATTCCTATAAATGGCTTAAAGCTTCATAAGACGGCGTGGAGGTAAAAGCAGTGACAAAAATGAATTGCTGTACTCTGCACTGACATGGAAATTCTGTGATTTGATGTGCTAAAAAAAAGCTTGAATAGTGTATGATGCATTACCAAAAGGCACAGAGTTGTAGAACATAATTCACTGCAAGCAAATATTTCGATGGCTGGATTTCAGTCAAAAGATTTGAAAGATGTTTTGTTAAAAGTACTTTTGCGGTTTTTATTATTTCTCCTTGGCAGAGATGCATTTATACAAAACAAAAATATTTTTTTTCTCTTTTCTTTTGACCAAATGTGGTGAATCTGCCTGCCATAAATTATGGGGCGATCGTGGCTCAAGAGTTGGGAGTTCGCCTTGTAATCGGAAGGTTGCCGGTTCGAGCCCCGGCTTGGACAGTCTCGGTTGTTGTGTCCTTGGGCAAGACACTTCACCCGTTGCCTACTGGTGGTGGTCAGAGGGCCCGGTGGCGCCAGTGTCCGGCAGCCTCGCCTCTGTCAGTGCTCCCCAGGGTGGCTGTGGCTACAATGTAGCTTGCCATCACCAGTGTGTGAATGTGTGTGTGAATGGGTGGATGACTGGATATGTAAAGCGCTTTGGGGTCCTTAGGGACTAGTAAAGCGCTATATAAATACAGGCCATTTACCATGGGTAACGCTGAAACCCCAATGTTATGTTGCAGCACCCAATTTGCACTTTAACTGTGTTTGTATATAAAACTCCTGCCTGGTGAAGCTTTGAGCAGTAGAGTAGTACAGTAACAACAATTCTTGCAGCACTAAAAGATGTTTCTCTGGCTTTTGCTTCTGTAACATATTGTCCATTCACCTTTCTCTTACACTGTGCTGGTACGCACCTGTGCATTGTTATTTTTCAAGGTGTTCTCTTTTTCCTCTGTGTGGATGTTTGTGTGCACATACTGTATGTATGTCTGTCTGTTTTTCCCTCCTCCACAGGTGAGCGAGGTGGAGGTGAATGGGCAGATCGAGGCGGTGTGTGAGTCAGTGTTCAGTGAGATGGAGTCACAAGCAGTGGATGCCCTAGACCTGCCCATGCCTGGGTGTTTCCGTATGCGGAGCCACAGCTACGTGCGTGCCATCGAGAAAGGCTGCTCACAGGAAGAGGAAGAGGGGAGCGTCACAGCGGGAAGCAGGAGGACCAACTCACCCCCACGCACCACCACCACTGTTAGAACCATCCAGAGCAGCACAGGTGGGTGGGAACATGTGCTTAAAGCATGCATACTCATGTGCTGATGACTGAGTGAACATACATAACCTATTATAAATTCATATGAGTTTAGAAAGTATATTTTATGGATGCACTCTGATTTCTGAAAGAATATCTTAATACTGCACTTTACTTGCTTACTTCACTGGAATGTTTATCCATAAACATGCAATACACACATGATTGATGGTCATCAAGTCAAATCTTCTCCTTTCTTTCCCTCTTCTGCAGAAACCCAGTCTTGGTTATTTCCATAAAAAAGAGCTGACTCGGTTAGCCAGCTGCAGACTAGTTTCACTTTGCAAACACAGACCCTCTATATTATTATCCATCTGACCCAGTTTTCTTCTCTGATACAATAAGATGAATGCCGGACTGTTTTTTTTCTCGCATAAGAGCTTATTTGAGCTGTAAAGCTCACTGACTGCTGGATCTTATTTTAGCCCTCTTGTGTGCCTCATGGTCTGGAGTGCTTAGTTTTCCAGCATTACTGCATGCAGTATTGATGCTGAGTGGTGCTGGCATCCAGCACTGGGTGCTTCTATGCTTCCCGCTGCAAATCCAAACGTCATTCCCTTACACGGTGCACGTTGAGTCACCATAGCCTGACGCACATTGGTGTTCGCTTTCATTATTATTTAATTATGCCAATTAAAAGACAGCCTCTCCCCAAACCAGGTTGACAAAGGTTACAGCCAGCTAATTAAACACATTAACTGCAAATTGGAAGAATTGCAAAACTTGTTCAGTGAATTAAAAGGGCTTACTACTGACTCTGAGCAAACATTTATTTAAGGCTCTTTAAAAACTGCTCCAACTGACGTCTTTGCAGACTATCATTTCCTGCTCCAGTTAGTGAAATTAGACAAAATATGAATTTGCACCCCACTGTTTCTATCATTATATATCAAAGAAGAGGCCAAGTTAGGAATGCAATTAAAGGCAATGGAGGATTCATTTGATTGTTCTGTTGTTTGGTAGTACTTATTGATCTATAAAACGGAGAGAGTGATAAGAGGAAGACATTCAAAGCTCCCTCCTCGGAGGAAGGAAGAGATAATGAAGATCATCTATCAGGTGAAGTGTTGTAGGGACTAAAATGGGGTTTTCATCCTAGACAGCTGCTACACGTGGTACAGGAAGTCTCTATTTCTCTGGCTGTCTCACACATGGCTTGCAGGGCTCGCTCTTGATCTGTAACACAAAGGCAACACCTTTAAACATTTGTCAGGTGACTGGTGACTAAGCAGAGATTTCTTTGCTGTAGCACATATTTTAGAAGCGGTTGCCTCATAGCTGTTGACATTTTAATGAACATCCTTGTGATGCCTTAGTTGGACAGATGATGGACAGATATTTTATTTTTTGGAATTTCAAAGATGAGATAATAGCCCGGTGTATGGTACTGATGAGGCAACATAACACAACTCCTTCCAGTTGACGGCAATATTCTGTCTCGGGTTTGTGTCGTACTTTGTCGACCTCTTGTTACCCTTGACCCTAATTTCCCACCGACCTCCTGGTATCTCAAAATCAGTTGCAACTAAGATTTAAGCACACAACATGGGACATTAGAACAGTGATATATTACAAGGTGATGTGGAAAGCATTTAACTGTGATTGGTACTAAAGGTAGGGGATTGCTTCAGATTACTGTCACAACTATACTACTGTACACTTCGTCACCTCAGATTTTCACCACAAATTCATCAGTCACTGTAATTAATTATCTCAACCTCTCCTTTATCTCCCACTGGGGCGAGACCGCGATTAAGAGTAAAAGAAGAGATGGAGACTGGAGAGAGGAGAGAGGAGGGAAAAGTCTCTATGTGTCTGCATTTTGAATGGATGACTTTTTTAATGTGATCATCTGGTTAAAGTTAGGTAGGAGTTGTTCTCCTAATGCAGTGTGTAAAGTACAGGGATGGCAGATGGTTTCGAACCACTGAAACAACACCCTCCACATCTTAACACTCCTTAAAAACCCGATAATCAGATTTTACAGAGGCTACGAAGATTTCTGTTTTTGTTCCCAACTATTGAAGGATATTATAAATTTCTTTCTAACTGCTGTTTTTGGAAATGAACTGGAAATCTCAACATTTTAGTCATTTCAGTAAATTACTGGCAAATAAGCACAGGGGGGGATATGGTGCTGTTTGGGATTAGAAACAATCAAAAGGCTAGAATGTGTTTCAGCCGTCAAAGGCAGCATGTGCGGTAGCTGTAAACATTGCCTCCTGTCCATATTAATGTAGGTAACATGTGCACATAATGGGGATTTGCTGTAAAATTATTGTAGGCTAGCATTTTACAGCACTCAGTACTCAAAGTACCCTTTACCCACGGGAAAATACAGCAAACAATATGCATTTTATAATTTCATATTCATAACAGACATTTGACATTTGCAGTCTCTCGCTCTCTCTCTCAGCTCTCACATAGTAGGCTATAAAGAACATATAACTGTCGGCACGGTGACATCCTCCTAAGCAAACATTCACAGCTTTTACAGTTTAGTTTATTTCTGTTGTTTCACGATGTGAACACACGCACATTAATACATTTCACAGGAAATCGTCTGGGAGCCCAAAGCGAGAAATGAAGACGTTGTTGTGGTGAATATTGCATGATGTTTCTGAAGGCTGGTTCAAGCACCGGTTCCAGAAAAACAGCCCGCACTTATGGTTTTCAGCTCCCACTTGTCCCCACGGCAAAAAGCCAAAATATCACACACACACGCACAGACACACAGCAGGCAAGAGACCTATCAGCTTCCGCTCATGCTTCTCTCCGGTTTGCCCACTGCACTGCTCCAGCCCATTATTATTGATGATCTTTTTAATCCCGAGGAAGGAGACCGAAGTAAAGGGTCATCCTTTGATCTCTTCTCTTTGAACGTGAAGTAGCTGTGGCTGCTGTTGCCTGCGTCCGTGCCCGCTTAAACTGGCACATACACGCACACACACGTTAACCTGCAAACTCACTAACGCAGACATACTGCTATTGCCTCGAACAGACACGTTGGCCAAGACATCAGGTCCTTTGGATCGGTTTAACAAAATCTGGAGCAGATCCTCTTTCTAAAGCTTCGGAAAATCCATAGCAATCGGTTAATGTGAGGATTTTACTGCCTTTAAGCCCTGGCTCCTTCACCCCCACGTCATCTCCAGTTAACATATTCATCACCTCCTCACCCCTGCTTTGTCTTGTCCTCCCTTGCCTTCTTGCTCAACAGCTCGAGCCGCTTCCTTTATACCAGCGAAGCTAGGTGTGTGGGAGAATCAACCTGTTGTGGCACTTCTTCAGGAAGAATAAATGACCTTGTATTAGAAACCGTATACATGCATATCTTAAGTCTGGGAATTTTGCCATAGCTTCTTATAGTTTCTCTTTCTCTCCCCCTTGTTTCCCATGCTTGCTGACCTACTGTCATTTATCCAACCTCACATTTCCCAGCGTCTATTTTTCAGAGGTGCCAAAGGATTTGGTTTAAAAAAAAAGAAAAGAAAAAGGTATTCACGCCCTAGCTTCATGTAATCAGTTATAGGACAATATTTGATTTAATGGCTGTGAATTTTTTACAGCCCCTACCAGAGGCATTGTGCTGAATAAAGCATTCCTTAAGGCATGCTTGTGTTCCATATTGCCAATGGTCTTGCAAACACTCAAGGGAAAACAACCTCTTTGTTTAGTTCTCTTATGCAGCTTCTAGCATACTTTTTCTATCTGCTTGCACTGCACAAGAGCAATTAAAAAAAATTAATACTAATAAAATACTTGTCATAAATAACTGTAGTTTAGATTGGCCGCTTTTGTTAAAAAATGTTTTAGTGTAAGTAAAAGACAAAAGAATAATTAAACATGCAAATTAATATAAAGGTTTAGTTGCTAAACCTTTATATTAAGAACGGCTGAGTTGCTTTATGTGCTGCATTTAAAAAAAAAGGAAAACATAAACTGAGAAAGGATTAAGAATTTTCTCATTTGATTAGGTTTGTTCTTAATTACTTCTCTACCACTTTCTAACGACCTTTGCACACTAAATGTGGTCTTGCTGGGAGTAAGTGTAGGCTAACTTCTTGTAACCAGATCAAATATCTAATAGATTCTGCTAAGAAAACCTCTGTAAATTTGGTATTTGCACCAAAAGTCAATAGGGGATCTCATAAAAAGCACAGTATAAATGACAGGGAATCTTATTTCCTGTAAGAAAAGGTTTAATGCTTGAGGAAATATGCTTATTGGTTTTATTTTTATTTTTTTAATCTTATTAATAAGCATAGCTTAATTAAAAACATAATTTTTGCATCAGTAGTAAATATTTGTAATTTCCAAATATCTAATACCAATGGGTATGAGGGATTTCTGGGAGATTAGAATATAATAACATCTGCGCTCTTACTGTAGTGGCAGTTAATCACAGTAGGAGTTAGTGGAAAGGTGTCACCAGAGGCAATGACAGAAACCTTGTTGGTTTTGGTATTTCCTATTAGTTACAGACAGCAGCATTTTCCCACATTTGGTTTTCTATGTTTAAAAACACTCAACATACTGGTCTGAGTGTGGAACACTAAACTTACTGCGATGTTTTCGGGCTTTGCTCTGTTGAAATCACTAGCCCTGCATGTGTATTCCAAACTCTGCCTTACAGTAGAGAACTGCAGGCTGAGATAAATCCTGTACAACACTGCCCCCAGGGGCTCAGTGAAACACAGCACCACACCTCTGCTCTTTCTTCCTTCAGAAGCTCCGTGAGTGGGCGGATGAAAAACTACAAGACAGCTTGACCCAATTAAAAACAATCACTGGCTTTTTTCCAGGAGCTCTGTTCTGGGAGAGCTTGTGCGAATAAATATCTCTAGATGTGCTAAATATATATGGCTGGGATACAGACCGCTGAAGTCTGGCCGAATCAAGATCAAGCCAAGCATTGGGCCAGATTTCCCCTCACACCTCCACCAGCCCACGCAAATATCCCAGAGCAAGGCACAATTTTGTGTGTCATATGTCAGGGTGACTCATATGCTATAAAAGGGAAGAAAAATGCCACTTTAGGCTCTCTCTCTGTGTCCTCCTATGTTTTGCTTTTTCTCTCTCTCAAGGTGCGTTTAAGGAGGAGTACAGGTGAAAGGCCTTTGTGGCAGCATTAAGTTTGACAGATCCATCAGTCGCATGAATAATGACCACAGAGTAGGTTTTCTCAGCTTCAGGCTGCGGTAGTCAGTTACTGTAGATTTGGCCATCTGCTTGCCGGTTGTGTCCGTTGATGAGTGATGAGATCAGAGCAAGGTCAGGACTGAAAATGTAGGGCAATCAACTTATTTTTTATTGTGTCGTTGCCATGTATTCTGACTGGTGGCCAATTCTGCAAGTTCATTTTCAATATAAAATGAAAGGGATTAGATACAGACAGATGTTGGGGAGAAAAAAAGATTGTATTTTATATAATCTGCATACAAGAAGATTAAAACTTCAACAATCCCACAACCCCCATAGGAACTGTGTGCAATAACAAAGGCTAACCCTCCAATAAAATTGCTGCCACTTGGGTTTAAGAACAGCTTAGTGCAAAGGGACACTTTCTTATTATTAAACCACAAGGTGGCAGTCATCACACTGAGTTTATGAATCACATCCTCTGTTTGGCTATTTTTGTGCTTTCAAGTTTTCACATTAAAGGAACTCCAGTTGTATATGTAGGGATGTCAGTGGTGTTGCTTTCAAATTTGGTTGTCAAAAGAAGTTCTCAACTTTTGGCACACCATCTCACCTGAGGATAGCTAGAATGGGAAGACTTCTAATTGGCTTCCAGTAGGAGCATGACTATATTGTCTGGCTATTGTACATATTCTAAGTATTTCCACATTTTAAGGGATCTCCTGTGGTTTAGGGATTAAATCTCCAAACATATGACTATTTTAAAAAGAAGAAAAAAGGGAAGTGTAACTGGATAAAAGATAACTGTTTTAAAAAATGCAACAGTTGTTTTCTGAAGGCCTTTCAATGTTTTTATTTGGACATGGGCTGATTTTTCACTCATTTTTGGTTTATTCCTCGTACCTGACCATTTTCAGAGGAATGCTTTATGTGTGTTTGTATGCTATGCCCTTAACACTGAACTATGAACCATTTAAGCATAAAATAGGCAACTAACTCAAGGACTGAATCAGTGCTGTGTGTGCACATAACAGACAACCCATTTTAAACTGTATATCTAGGACGTTTGTTACTAGTAGCCCGTCACAGTAACACAGTTTGACAGATTTAAAATAGTTTGGGGTTTGTTTGTTTTTTGCTTTTTTAAGGGGTAGGGTGAGCTATTAGTCAGACGCGTGGCATATCTTGGCATGGTATGCAGTGCGTCCTTAGAAATTTTGAGGGAAGTGGAGAAGTGGAGAACAAAAGAAGAATAGGCAGGTCTAAAAACGAATTAGAAACCCAGTGGTGGGGGCAGGATGCATCAAAAATGTGACAGAGGACCTGACAGATGCATCTGGCCCTTCAGTTTATGCAGCTACTGTCTCAAAAGCGTCTGATTGGCAATGGCTTAATTTTTCAGCATGGCAGTGATCCAAACACAGTGCCAAGGCAGTAAAAGCATACCTGAATAGAAAAACAGACAATGGGACGCTATCAGTCACAGGGACATCGACATTACTGAAGTAGTGTGGGGTTTGAATGTCCTTCAAGAAGCCTGGAGAACTATTCCTGAAAACTACTTAAAGAGATGAGAAGAAAGCTTGCCTAAGAGAGTTCAGACTGTGTTGAAGAACAAAAGTGGTCACACCAAACATTGACTTTAAAGCAAATTGGAATTGTACAAACTCTTTTTTGCCTCATGTTGTACTTTCTTTAAGTTAGTAAAACTATATCCAGTTTTCCTAGCAAAATATAAAAAGATGAGTGGCTCGATACTTTATGCACAGTTGTCGTACAGATAAGTTATGCGACATATGTACAAGTTAAAAATGAAGCAACAGTGGTGCCAATTTAGGATTTAAAACGCGATACGTATTTGAATATCTCAGTAAATCCCTGAGCAACAGGGGCATTTATGAAGAGAGAGGGGGGATTTTTATTAGCGTACAGTTTTCACTGTGACCGTACGCGGGACTGTCCCACCCTTGAATGACTTATTAAGTTTGCTTGCACGGGGCGGAGGGGGCGAAATCAAGGCGCGTCTACATCCTGACAGAAGATCCAATATCGTCAGAGTGAAAGAGGAAAACCGGGAGAGAAGATTAATCTCAGCACAGTTCTGCCGATTGACCCTTCACATGCCGTTACTTCAGTGTTTGTACAGCGCGCTGGTGGCCATGTGTGACTACTGGATACACCTTTGTGAGTACAAACTGTTGTTGTGTTTGCCTGTGGTTTGCGAGCGAGGTGAGACCGAAGGCGAGCTGCTGCAAGAAGCGGGGAAGATGAGCGATGGCACCTTCAAAATAAAAGCATGTGCAGCGAAATGTGAACCCGTAACGCGCTGAAATTGTGTTAGACTATTTGAATAATTCGGGTAAAGATATTTAAAGGGTCGAAGTGGTGTCCACAGTAGAAATAATGCACGTAAAACCTACCGGTCACATACAGGAAGTTATACTTTTTCATTTTAAAGTGCGTCAGTGGCGTTTTACTGTGAAGGTCCAGAGCGGAAATTTTATTGTGACACTCTTTACACTGAGATCATCCGTGCCCATCCCGTTCTTTCTGCTTATTCATGCTTCTAATGAAATGACTTAAAAAACAAACAAACAATAAAATATAACGATGACCAAAGTGCTTCATTTAATGTTAATGGAGAATAAAATTAAGTGATGCAATTTTAATAATAATTTTAAGAAAGTACATTCTTACCTTCCGTGGTATTTTTAAACCTTATAAAATCAACTGAAATCTAAAAGTTTTAACAGTTTCTGCTGAGTCATCTGTGTAAAATGCTGTTAAATTAACTTTCAGGCCCTCTGCAGCTACTTTCCCTCCAAACTGAACTCCATTTGAACATCTCCCCTGTGAGATTAGCCACGAGTTACATGCCTTCAGCCTCCGCTCATAAAAGCCCAGAAATGTTGATCGTGTTCCAGCTCCTGGTTTATTTTGGTATATGTCTGATTGGGCTGGGTGGGGGGCTGGGAACAGGTGTGGCCTGAATGGCGCAGAGTAAGCCCTGGCACAGCATCACAACACAGTCATCTGCAAGGTCTAGTTATTTAGGTCAGACCAGGGGCGATTCTAAGTTCACATTTTTAGGGGGGGCTCAACTCCCGATCTTAATGAGATGCATGCAGTGCTTTGTAGTTAATATTAATGGAATATGCTGTTTGCAAATGTAATCAGCCCTTTTCACATTTGCAAACCTCAATTCAATTGGATACACATTAAAATGTATCCCTCAAAGGCAACCTAATTAGTTATGACCTATTGTAGTGTCTTTCAGTAAATCAGAGTGAAAATCAGAAATTTCAATATAATGCACTGGTTTTAGGGTGGAGCCTTTAGCTATAAAACTCAAGGCAAAGTCCCAGTCGATAAAGAAGTTTAATAAGTGTTTGTTGTAGAAACATGCACAACATTATATCTCGATCACATAGAGGCAGTTCACCAAATCATCAAGCACTTAAAGTAGCATTATTCAGTACAGACATAGGAAAATCAACCTGCCACTCCACAGACATGTACACGAAGCAAACTGGTAATAGAGTTGTTTTATATTAAAGTTCATGAATTCATACAAAGCCTCCCTTTATTATGCAGTCTCAGCACAGAGTGTCATGTACCCCTATTTCACAAGTGGAGAATAGATTTGTAGTCCATCACATCAGTGTAGTGGCATTCTTTTAACTTGTTGTCACCTGGATCTGGAGCTGTGCTGTAAACAAACACAGAAGCCTAATTCTACCAGAACAGGAACAAACATTTTTAACACCAGCTCCTGGGCTAGGACACCGCAATGTCACTGCATCATCACAACAGCTTGAACTTTGGCTATATTTCAGTTAAAGCGTGTTTTGAATCTGCATCACTGATTTGTGGCATGAGATTATCTCTGCATCCTTTTTCTGACGCAGCAACAAAAGTTATTATTAGGCTATTAATGACAAACCTGCATCAGAAGCAGCAAAACCTCTGTGTGAGCACACTGTAATATCATGATATCAACAACACTGGACATAAAGTCTGTTTGCACTCAGTTTTTAATAGACATGTTAGGAAAATATAATAAATGAAGATAATCCCAGAAAATAACACTAAAATACGCTGTTATTACTTCTATTAATATAGTTATTTTTAGGGGTGCTCAGGAGTTCATGACAGACTTCTGTGCGTGCAAGTGAGCATCCAGAGGGCATAGGAGAACCATGCTGAGCCCCACAGTGAGGAATATCACTGGTGCTACTTACCAGTCCAAGGCCTCGGAGGATAGATGGAGGGCTGCTAAGTCCCCACTGCTTGACAGATGAGCAGTCTGTGGCCCCATGTTTCTTTCCAACCATCTGTGTTTGAGTGAGTCATGCACAGGGTTGCCAGCTATGCTGCCTGCCTGCTCACCTACCATCTTTCACCGTTCTATTTTCAGATGGGGCTCAGTGTCCCTCCTGAGCACAACATGCTCTGGACACATGCACATGTACATTACACACATGGCTCCAGTGATTCAACTAGGCCATGGTCATGTGAGATTATGTTGCTATCATGTAAGTGAAAGAGGGCATCCTGAATATAAGCTAATGAGAATTCTCCTGCTGACATATTATAATCAATAAAGGCCTTCATCACAGGAACACCAGATTATCAGGTCATAAATAACTCAAGAGTTAGTAAAGGCTAATATTTATTTATATATTAAGCTTGGATGTGACAGTTATTCTGCCACTTTAGTTTTAATCAACACCTCTGCTACACTCTTCTTGATTTTATTTCTTATCTCAAATATTGCTTTTTTCTCTCATTCTGTACGGTTTGTGCAAACTTTACCCAAAGGGATCATTTCTATCCATCAGTTTTATTCAGTCAATTGTTCCAAGTCTTCAGCAGTAACTCAAAATTTGCCCAGAAAACTATTTTCTCTTGGGAAATGTTTCACCACTATAAGTTTTTAAATGGTAGTTCTTCAAATGTTTTGCCATTCAAACTGATGCAGTGTGATACAAGTTTATTGTTCCCATAAATTAAGTGAACTTTAAACAGCAGAGTTACAGGATAATGCTTCTCTTCCACATTTTCTTGTTTTTATCAGCTCCTCTACAGCTCACTGTAATACCATGTGTTTTATGCTGGATATCTCTTGGAGAATAGGCACAATACTTTATTGCTTCAAGCTGTATGTTCAAAGCTGCTGCTGCAGATTTGTTGGTTGCACATCTATGATGGGAATCTCCCATTAAAGATTAAGATGAGCTTCGAGGTTTGACGTGTTGTGTGTTTAGAGATGCTCTTCTGCATTCCTTGGTTGTTTGAGTTATTGTTACCTTCCTATCAGCTTGAAGCAGTCTGTCCATTCTCCTCTGACATAAACAAGACCACTCTGTAAATCGTCTGGCACCAGCAACCATGCCACAATCTAAATCCCTTAAATTACCTTTCTGTCCCATTCTGACTCTCAGTTTGAACTTAAGCAGTTTTTGTTGAGCATGTCTACAAGCCTGAGTTGCTGCTATGTGATTCGCTGATTAGAAATTTTTGTTAATGAACAGTTGAACAGGTGTACCTAACAAAGTGGCCAGTGAGTCTCTTGTTCTATTTTATGAGTTTGGGAGAGTTAGGAGTGGTTTAGTGTATTGGATACAAAGCTGCCTCAGGTGTGTGCATCTGTGTGACTAACAGATTCAGTCACGCTTTCTTTTTTTCTCTCTATCTCCTTTTTTACCTTTCAATTCAGTCCTCAGAGAAGCTATTATTAGTCCGCACTGAGTTTGGGTTAGAGACTTAATGAGGGGTTGCATGATGAATGTGTACACTCAAGGAAAATTAAAAAGTAGAAGCTATGACCTCACTAAATATTTACTGAGTCATTCACCTGCAGCATTTGTTTAGTAGAGCAACTGACATGTCTTTGGATGCGATGTGCCAGAATTAACCTTCACTTTTAGGTGTTCTTGCTGAGGTTTTCTTAACTCGCTTTCAACTTTTCCCCTTTCATCAGCCTGCTGATTCCTCAGCACTGTGGTTAAAGTTAATTCCAGATTTCTGGTAATCCACTCGAAGAGCTGAAATGAGACTAAAGAACAAAGATAAAGAGGTCAGGTGAAAATGTTGTTAATTAAAACAGCTAAGCACTAAGCCATGAAGCTCTATTGGAGCTCTGCAGAGCTGCATGTTTTCACCCATGTTTTATCATTTAAAAAAAATCTCCAATTATTTGGAAAAAGTTGAAAATGCTGCACAAGATAATTTTTACTCTGGTATCTGCTATTTACAACTCTTTGCGTTACAGAAGATGTTTATACCTCTCTGATTTATGATGCAGTATTTAATAATGAATGTGTATTAGTTAGTGAAGCAGGCTTTTTGGTGCCTTTTTGAACATCAGCATTCAAAACTATGTTTTTTTCTTATTACTCACATTATTCCAGTTTCAAATAAACAGGAAAAAAACTGCAACTCATCTTCTGTATCTTTGAACTGGAACATTAAACAAGTAAAGTCAAAGTCTTGCACACCATCTACTTTCAAGATTTAGTAAAATTATGTCTCGCAAATGGCAAATTTTTAAAAACTGTGAACTTTCTACCATGACTTAGCTTTTTATAGAAATAAACAAAATATATGAGCACATGGCAAGATATTTTGCATAAAACAGGCTAATACGTTTATGCTAATTATTTTAATGTAATTTCTCTGAAATGTAATTTATATATGAAGCTGATATGTAGATGATATTAAATAAAAATTGATTTTTGTTTATTTTTATCTTACTTGTAAACAGAAAAACAACACAGGGCAGTGTTTCTAATGAAATGATCATTCTTTCAGTCCTAGCTGGTCACCACTAGAGGGAGCTGAATTCCTACTCATAGAATAATTCCTTTTGGTGTTTTACCACAACAGTAGGTTGTGTATGTGAGGCAAGTCATAAGTTCTCCTCTCAGATTACTATCAGATATTATTTTTGGTGGAGTTTCTGCCTCATCAATGCTACCGGTGTGTTTTTCTGTGTGTGTAACATACACAGGGACTGGGAGAGAGGAATTAGTCATCAATAAGAGTTGCTGTACCCCTGAGTGATGACTGACATTCATGCTATCCTTGATGTATATATGCCTCCAAGACACTGACATCAAACAGTGTTTGCTGAGGACGCTGTACAGGAATGCACCTTTGAGCTCCATCAATCCTCCGAACCATTCCTGTTCCTCGGTAACGCACAAACACATATAGTATTCTCTGAATCCTGCTCTGGCTGTTAATTATAGGGATAGATAAAGCCCTGTGTTAGCAACCTACGCCTCTGTATGTGAACTACACCTGTGTGTCAGTGGATCAAAGGTGCCATCCTCTAAGGTGGAATTATTATTCAAAGAGGGATGTAAATTAAACAGTACTCTGGTGTCATCTGTCTCTGATTCTCTCTTCTGCACTCTCTCTCTCTCTCTCACACACACGCACACACACACACACCTGCATAATGCTGTCATTCTACTTGCTTTGATGGTTCGAGTAGGTGTGTTTGACAGGAAACAAGGGCTGGGTCAAGGCATGTAGTGACACACTAGCACAGGCGCAGCACACATGTGGAATAAAAAGGAGAAAGACGCCATTCTCAGTTGCGGTTGGCAGCTGTAACTCGATGGGGTTTTTTTTGAGCATCGGGGTGTGTGTACGCATGCGACGGTGTCAAAGTGTTTGTGTGTGGCTTCTCCATTTGCAGCTGCAGGATCAAGCCCAAACTGGGAGCTCAATGTGGGTAAACTGTGATTTGGCTATCTCTCTTCCTGGAGAAGATAAATCCTAGCCATGCTGGTGTGTCAGCCGCTCAGTAATTACTTCATCCTGTCACGACTGTCTGAGAATGCAAGCCAGTGGGAACTTGCACTGTCGCTCTTTCACTGACTTGAGTGGAAAACACTGAGCATCTCTTTCACAGTGACAGCTTAAGAGTGTTAGTCACAAGATAAATAAATCCAGAGGAATTAAATTTAGTTCAAAAGTTTTACATCTGTGGATCTGCTTTTCTAGCTTTTCCAGCTCTGTTTTAAATGTATCATCGATGTGCTGGACCGTATACCTTCCTTCCTAATTTTTTATCCATCAGATGTCTAAAAGAAAATTCAATTTGAAGGAAATCCGGCTCTTGTGATCCTGATGTAGCAAAGTAAAGACATGCAATATGAAATCTTTCACTAGATGTCATCATAGTTTCACCTGCTTTGAAGTGTTTTGCCAGTTCAATTTGGCAATCTGGACCAACTTATAAGTGTTGTCCCATATAATGCACAACCTAAGGTCTGATGCAATGTGATCGTAAGTAACCTTTGATTAAAAGTTGGATCTGCAGGCCCTTTGCTATAACAAAGCATCAATCAGGTTTAATTATTATGTGTTTCCATGACCTGAATCATCAGTGATTTCCTGCCTCGACATGCTCTGGGGCAGAATAAAAGTGAATAGGATAAATCTGCAGGACTTAAAGCTTTTTAGGTGGCTGCTGGGTGTCTATATTTACTTACGACTTAATTGGTCCCTGCTTGTTACGGCTTGGAATGCTTTGATTATAGCCGTTTAAGGAGGAAGAGTGGTGCTTTTGACACAGGAAACACAAGCAAAGAGAATGTCATTCATTCCTCTCGTCCTGCCATTGGTTTGGAACAAAGTTAAGCGAGCGGGGGAAAATGAGAAAAGGGCGCGGGGAGGAGTTGACAGGGCTACTGCAAACACAAAGAATGGCTGCGGCAATGCACCCCTGCTGTCTCCACTCTGCAGAAAGTGCACATACAACAGTTTCCTGTTAATGTGAGGAATTCACTATTTTACTTTGAGGATTACTTAAAAAGAGTAAACCGCTCATTTGTTGTGTTAGATCAGGTGGATAGGGGCTCCACTGTCAGGTAGGGACTATCCCACTCCCCATTTTTGCTCTTCCTGTCTGTGTTTTGGCATCAGGGGCAAAGGAAAAGCAAAGCCCTGAAAGGATTTCCTTAGTGTTGACTATGGATGATCCTCGTGGCTCCTGAATGCTAAAGCTGGGCAGGGCAGGGCCTGCAAACTTAAACCCCTCAGGGAATGAAAACATAAGAGGGAGTGGGATATATAGTTAAATCTCTTCCAAAGGAGATGGGAGTTTTTTTGAAGAGCAGAAAAACATGTTGTTGTTTTTTTTGCCATATTATCTTTACAGAATGTTGAAAGGTTTTACTTTATTTGACAGCAAAATTATGTGGTTGAGAGTTCTTGTTGTTTTCACTGTTCTGGAGAGGGGAGAGAATATGTTGGAGTAAGTCAGAGGAAGAGTGCATGGCTGTAAGTGGGTGGTTTGGGCTGTGCAGTGTGGGAGGCCAGGCCCCAGTGCAAATTAAAGACTTCTCTGTGAAAGTCCCAGACTCAGCTACAGTAATGTGTGCGTGTGTGTGTGCAAGCGGCCGGCGGGGAAGACACCCAGCCCTCCTTTTTTTTTCTTTTTTTTTTTACCAGTCATTAAAAATAAGCCGCAACTCACCGCTGGTGCATACTGAGAGACAGCAAGCGGGAGAGAAAGAATGCATCTCCTCTTTCTCCTCCCTTTCTTAAAGCTTTGCTGCTTCACTAACCAAGTAAAACAGAGAGGAAAGAGGAGGGGGGAGGCTGTGTCGAAGGGGACTGATTTGACTCAGATTTTTGAGACACATGCTCAGGACCCTCCCCCTTGTATAAAAAAAAAAAAAAAAGTAGCAGGAGTTTTTTTTCCAGGAGGGAAGAGAGAGAAAGAGATGAATGGGAAAAGGAATGCAGGAGACAAACGGGTGCTCTCAGCAGGAGAGTGGGAATGCTGGAGAGACCATTGTTCCTCCCCCATAAGATTCAGCAGGGAGTGCATGTAAACACACAGGAAGAAGGGAGAGAGGGGTGTGAAAAGTCACACCTGAGAGAGACACCCAGAGCTCTGTATCATCTTCATAGGTTTTCATATTTGTCCTGATTCATGCTCGTTGCATTCACATTCCTTTTGAGCACACACGGATGCCTATAGCGGCAATCTCATCTTTCGTTCTGCCCCCCCGACCCCGTCAACAGGATGTATAGGGTCAGAAGGTCAGGAATGAAAACCACAAAAGACTGCACTAGTGTTGCCTGGTTCTTGTTCCAAATCCCCCCTTTAGCCTCTCTTGTACCTCCTGCCTTCCTTTTTCCTTCGTTTTCCCCTTCCTCTCTCTTAACTTTCCATCTACCCCCACCAGTTTCTCCTCTCATATAGGAGAAACAGAAGGCCAAACGTTTGGTTTTTTTGGGCCCAGATGGCTTTAGTGTGCCTCTGGCAGTGGATTAGGCCGCCAGTGTCTCCTTTCCCCTCCATGTGCAAGTGGTCAGGACAAAGAACGTCAAAGAGGGGGAAAGGGGGAAGGAATGCGAGGAGAAAAACCCCAGTGCTGTGAAACAACACCCGACACTGATGTTTCATGGCATTCCTGGAAGAGTAAACTCAAACGCTTGTAAAAACAGCAAGCCAGCTTTCCTTTTACTTTTTGTGCCCGGTCATTTTATGAATCAAGTTTTGACTTTCTTTTTTTTTTTTTTTTTTTTTTGGGGGGGACTTTTAGTGTAACTCCACAGGAAGCTTGTAGCATGCCTTTTCTTGTTGGAGGAAAGAAGAAGTGAACTTTTGACCACATTCTGCTGCATTTATATGTAAATAACAACTGCAGCAAGCAGTGATCCTTCATGTAATGACATGACATCGGTATTGTGTTTCAGGCCCCAAAGCTGATGCCTCTGTGCACGCAAGCGTGCGTGCGTGCATGCGTGCATGTGTGTTTGCGTATCAGCCTCTTGTGTTTTTGTCGCCTTTGTGTTTGCTGTTTATGCCCAGTGAGCATTATTCCCAAGGCTTGTGGTTCTATTTTTCTGTGCTTGGCTGTAATTCCACAGGCTTTCAGTTCTAGAGGACAGTCATGTTTTATCTGAACTGTATTCAGCACTTGGAGACAGTGTGGTGGCAACACTGGTGTGTTGCGTGTATTTTTAGTTTAAAAGCCACTGGCCTAAGTGGCTTGTGTTATCCACTTAGCAAGACAAAAAGACCACATCAAGGCTTCTCTCTTCTTCTTTAAAAAGAATTGAACAAGTGTCATATTCTGAGACACTGCTCAATCGCAAATATAACTTCACGTAATGACTTATCTGATTTCCCCCTCAGCTACATGATTCTGTTTTTCGGTATGCTAGACTTGTTACAGTTGCCCATGCTGTCATTGCCAGCACATCTGATGTGTCACCGCGCACACTGAGCTAGTCTGCTCTTAAAGTATCAGTCACTCTGTGAGCAATGCTGTGGGAAATGAGTGCAGTGAAAGCATGCGTGAGATGTGTGGGTGTGCTAGTTTTAGTGTTTGAGCTAATACTCAGGTTTATGGCCCACAAAGCTGCTGGAATGTACAGTAAGTGAAGTAAACGGCATGGCACACTTTGTCCCATCTCACTTCCCTTTCTGTTATTTTATCTTTATCTCTCTCTCACGCTTTTCTAATTCTCCCCCTTATGTTGAGTGACTATATGCTTGCTTTCAGCCCCTGCAGGCAGGTCTTTTGGACAGAAAGAAAAGGCTGATGTATTTCTTCGTGTGTCTGTTGGCTCGTCAGGCCGAGGAGAAGGGGAGAACAAAAAATATGGCCTGGAGCCATCACAGGGCAGGTCTAACAAGAAAGCCCCTTGATTTAAAACAACAAAAATGTGGGCTTGTCTGAAGAAGACAAGCCCACATGCTTCACGACTGTACAGGGAGGAACTTTGAGAGTATATATTTATGTGAAATCCTGGTTGATTATACCTGTCAGTGCAACAAGTGTCATCTAGCATGCATTTACAGTGTTGATGTTGGCAATTACACTATTGTTAGAGTAATTGTTAGTCATTTGATGATTTTTATATACATGTATAAAACAATCAGCTGCGTAGTTCAAGAGTGATGTGATCCTAAAACATTAGATCTACACCTAAAATGAAAAGCTTAATGTGAACTTTCAGTTTTTTATTGTTTTTCCCCTTTAGTTTTTAACGTCTCAGTCCACATTGTATCTGTCCACACCTGTCACTGATTGACAGGGCGAGGAGAGCATCAAGCCATAAAAGAGGAATCCAGGTAACCAGGCTTTCTATTTGAACTTGGAACACAGGAAAGTAGGTTAAGTGAAATAAATCTATTGCCTAACAGGGAGCAGCTGCCTGCCAGATTTAGCGGTGGCTGACAGTTGTAAACAAACTCTTATCTAGTGATTCAGGAGACACAAGCCTGCCAGGGCAGTTACCCACTGTTGTCACGGGTTGCTGTCAGTAGGGGCACGCTGAGAACACAACTTTGTTGATAGCACTGCTGGTGTGAGGACACTAGAGGCATATTTGACACATGTTTCATACTGATATGCATCCTTATGATAACGTAAAAAAATACATTTAAATCAGCAGTTTCAGGATGTTTACAACTTTGGCACCATTTGCACTAAAGACTACCACCCCCAAAAGCACTCACACATGCTAAATATACTCCTTTAAAGGGCAGTGCAGACCGCCACCTTCCCCTCCTTCTCACATATATGCATAGGCACACACAGTGAGCTATTGTTACTGAGTGCTCAGGCATCTGGAGAGCAGAAACCCTTTCTGCTGCCCTTTGACCTCTGGTGGCTGGGAGCTGCAGACTGACTTCGAAGTCTCATAGAAACTTTTAGGTGACTCACAGGCCTGTCAGAAACGTTCATGTTTCATTGTATATCATGTGCCGTGTTTGTTGTGTCTGTAATACTAACTTAACAGTGATAAGTAACAAACAGCTAATCTGCTATCTTAAGTTTTGTTTTTAGCATGTAGAAAATGTTAAAGGACAAGGCTTCTCGTAATCTCTTTCAGTTTCTTTCAGTTTAAAGTAGCCATCTAGAGGCAGTGTTGAGTCAGGATTGGTATTAGTGCTGCACTGTTGTTCAGAACAGCAGTGAAACGTCA
The DNA here is from genome assembly GCF_057381845.1 of Rhamphochromis longiceps. Taxonomy (NCBI): domain Eukaryota; kingdom Metazoa; phylum Chordata; class Actinopteri; order Cichliformes; family Cichlidae; genus Rhamphochromis; species Rhamphochromis longiceps. The sequence continues at coordinate 22,255,323 of NC_140565.1, read as the reverse complement.
TACGGTCTGAACCTTTCAAGTGCTTGTCATCCAATAACACTGTCCCTGAAACACAATGACAAGCCTTTTTGAAAACAGTCCAAGAAAAACTGGTTGGTAGACTTTAGCATTCAGCTGTACAAAGGCAGCTCTTCAAGGCAAAAAAACCCCCAAAAAAAACAAAACGCTCTGGGATATTTATTTACAGCGCAGGAGCGCTCAGCTGCCGTGCCTCTGCTGATATTCTGCTTTTTGTTTCACTTTTTCACTTCAGCTTTTAAGTTTTCCTGTTGACTGGTGTAACCTGTCAGAGTAAACAAATGACCAGTGGAAGCTCTTTCTCTGCTTGCTGGTGGTAAAATACCAGGCCTCCCAGCAAACTTTATGTTGCTATGTGATGCCATGGTGACGCTATCACAAAGGACTCCAGCTGGGCCTCTGTGTGAGTGAGTGTGCTTGATGGGGAGTGAGACGGACAAATGGACAAAGTGAGCAGAAGGAGTCGGGCAGTAACTCTGTGATTTACCCCAGTCCCTCCTCCTCCGTCTTGTTCGACTCTTCTTCTGTGTTCGCTCTTCTCTCCCCTCTGGCAGACCCTGATCCCAAACATAGTGCAGCTGGACGCAGCTGTCAATATTCCCCCATACCGACCGCCCCTCATCCCAGTCTTTGTATTTCTTTGGATGGTGGTGGATTTGCCCTTGGCCCCCGCACGGGGGAGCTCATTCCTGTTAGCTAGCCTCTTAAACCAAACCGTCTGCTCTTTGAAGTGGCCTATCCCACAGATATACAGATTGGAGATTACAAGGCAGCTGCCTGCCTTCAATCTGTCTAGTAACATGAACACGGTGATTAAATAAAGGAAACAGCATACACCTATGCAGGCACACAAATGGGGCGCAGTCAAAAAAAAGAAAAGGGAAAAAAAGAGGTGGCTAGCGAGTCTGTTTTTGTTCCTAAGGCCGGAGAAATGAATGGAGACTTGCTTTGTCTCAGGGGAGGGAAGAGGGCTTTCTTTGATATTATCAAGCCCACGGGTGGGGAGAGTGCCCTGCCAAGAAGAACTGCTATTCACACCAACTTGTCTGCATGGGACTTTTGAAGCGTTTGTCAAAAGAGGATTTGGCAGAGAGCCACTAAAGTTTTGTCATTCACAAACTCCTCTCCTCTTGGAGATGACAATGCTTGCAGCAGGCTGCACCTACCTCTCAGTGGGAAGAGAGATAAAATTCCACATTCTTCTTTCCATTAAGCGAGGAAGTTAGTCCTGTTTTGTTTTTGGTTTTTTGCACACAAGAGAATATGAACTTTCTTTACTCTTTGATCAAGGCTGCACTGACCTGATATTATAAAGTGACAGACAAACCTCTCTGTGTGCTCGTCACTGTTTATCTGTGGTTAGTAAAGAGAGGTTTTCACATTCCTTTCTAAGGGTTTGATGGAGTCATGCATCACATTCCTGCTTTACTCTGTCCTTGAATGCTTGCGAGTGTGGGAGGTCCAGGCCAGTATAGCTGTCTAATGCTTTCATGGCTGTAAGGCGGTCAAGCTATTTTCTTATCAGCTATGTGGAAACTGGAAACTTGGTCTCAGTCTAATCCGGGAAGTTGTTTTGGTCAGATGTTTTCCACTAATTTTTCTGTACATACAGGCTAAAGTTAAAGGATTCACTTGTTTAATTTCATTATAGTTGAAAGATTTTTCAACATAAAACTAAAATCCTTTATTTTGTTAAATGCTTGACTTCACATCCTTTCACAAGTTTGCATACGAGTCACTGGTACAGGCTGGTACGCTGCTGACAACAGTTCCTGATGGATAGAGAGCATATCATTGGCAGGAAGTGTGCGGTCTGCCTTGATGTGGAGAAGCTGAAATGTTAAGCAGGGTTGTGTCAATGTTATTTGTGTGCCTCTCCAGGCCTGTGTGCGCGTACTTGTGCGTGGGCATGTTCAGACTCCCGAGTGTTTACTTAACCTGTCTTGGCATTTGAAACCCCTGTCATTCTCCACTGTGTCTGGCTCTCACAGTGACAGCTAGGGTGGGATACAGCGCGTCGTCTCCAGTTTCATGCAGTCTTTTTCTTCTTTTTTTTTCCTTTGAGCAGATAAAAACCCTTTTTAACCCTTCCGTAGGCTTGAGAGGAGTTCACACACATATACAGTCATCCAACATGTGCACATACACACACGTGTGACTTTTAGATGACTTCAGGGAATAGAAACTGAAAGATGATGCATGCTCTCTTTTGAAACCCCATGGTTGATAGGGGCAGGACCTCGCCCTCTTTCTGTGTGTGAGTGCATGCGTGTGTGTGATGTACATCTTTTTGTTCTTATGGGTTTGTACTGTGTGACCTTTCTGAAGATTAGACCTGGATGTCGATCATTTTCCCTAGAAAACTGTTAGAACGAGACGACAGTGCAAATATGGCACACTTAGATAAGTTTGTTGGTTTTGGCAGTAATTCCCACACATACACTATCTGTAAAGAATTACATATGGTATTTAGCTTCAGAAGGAAATACAGTAAATCATCCTTTTTTCCCTTTATTGTGGTTTGTTTTGCCATCATCAAAGACACTCACAAGCTGTGATCTCCACTCAGTGCAGCACTCATCTTATCTGAATACTTTCCAGCTTGTCAAGAGGCTCAAATCTTCAATAGGAGGAGGAGGAGGAGGACGGGTACAAACGAATGACTCTGACAAACCAAAAGGATGAAGTCAGCCCCACTGCTCACCTCCAGTATGTTAAGGCCTCTCTGTAGCTGTCAGCGAGATGGCAAGACACAAAGCAAACAAGAGCTCTCCCTGTAATAGTTATATACAGCGCCGCGTGTGCTGGGTGTGGTTGGTAACAGTTGTGTGCCGCGCACAGACTCCCGATCTCACCATGGTAGGATGTTTGTCTTTTGTAGGGATTAAAAAGGGATCCAGGAAACCTGCCGTCCTAGTTTTGCCACAGAACGCAGAAAGGGCGACCTACTTTTGATGGTAGCACTAAGCCAGGAAGGAGACTCCAAATCATAATATAGTTAGGAGGTGGCTGTTTTTGTCTTTCCTCACACAGGCTATGCTTCTTGTCTTTTGGCATGTTTCTAAGGCTTCTGACTCAGTGTGTGTGTGTCAGAGAGGCTCCATTGTCTGCACACAACCTGTAGCTGTAACATGAGAGGGTGAGAATGCAAGAGGAATACAGTTACTGGGAAAAGCAATGATGATTTTTTTTCCCATACATACTTGCATTTAACACAAAGCCTCGGGGGTGCATGCAGCTCTGTAGCTGGCTTCAGCAGTGTCATTTACCTTCTGTCACATAAGGACGCATAAGCAGGGAGAGCTATATTTGGCACAATCACATTGCTCTGGATGTGTACAGTCAGTGTGTATAGAGCTTAACCATCTAGATCAGTGGGTCAAGTGGCTGACATACTAATCCTAACACCTAGATGCAGCTCTGATTTGTCAAAGTTGGCTCTAATCTACTGCACATTTTGACTGCAGCACAGACATCTAAGACCTCTGGGTGAACTGCCATCTATCTACATATATGTAAAAAATTAATTTCAATGGTGGTTACTGTATGTTTGATGTCCTTCATCTACTTTACGTTTACTTCTTTAAATGTCTATTAAATTATTATTGTACTTGCATTTAAGTGGACCCTGCTTCACAAATATCCACTTCTCTCAAACCTCGCACCTCTAGGTTCTAACACAGACTCAAGCACCAAGATATTTCTGACATCTGTCTTTTTGTGTGTGTCTTCTTTGCAGTGTCATCATGCATCACCACCTACAAAAAGACCCCTCCTCCGGTCCCACCACGAACTACCCCATCCAAACCTTTTATATCGATCACAGCCCAAAGCAGCACCGAGTCCGCCCAGGATGCGTACATGGACGGGGGTCCCGGCACACGAACGGGTATCAGTTCCCAGCCGGGCCTGTCCAACTCTACAGAGAGCATCGATAGCATGAAGGCCCTGACGGCAGCCATAGAGGCAGCTAACGCTCAGGTGCACGGCCCTGCGAGCCAGCACGTCACCAACAGCACCATCACCATCACTGCCACCGCCACCACTTCCGCAGTTGCACACGTCTCCGCGGACACCAAGGCGCAGAGAGAAGCTCTCCGCAAGTGCCTGTCCATAGGGATCCAGGTTTGCAATGAGACTGGGGTTCAGTCAGAGTTCTAATCCAGTTTTTCTGCCATGCAGACAATTTGAGAATTTCTCCCCCTTCTCTTAGGTGGACCCAGAAGAAGGAGGGCCCACAGAGGAGCAGTCTAAATTCCAGTCGATAGGAATTCAGGTGGAGGACGAGCGATGGTGAGTAGAAACAAAAAAGGGAGTAGATGTTCTTAAAGGGAAACTGGATAAGTAAGAAGAGAGATGAAACAGGGATATCAGAAAGAGGGCTTTTTGAAACCAGGGTAGGTTGATAATGTGCGTTACAAGCTTTTGCCCCCCCACCCCCACCCCCCCTCCGCACTGGCTTCCCTACAGCAGCTGTCCACAGTTGAGGGGTGGCTGGCGTCAGAGCCCCCTCAACTAAGGGCCCCAAATGACAGCTGGGCCAGAGGATGTGGTATAGGGAGATTGGAAAGCTGAGGGGGTGAGTTGACAGCCATCTGTTGCTCCAGTCATTGTGATTCAGGCTGTTTGGGGCTGCGTGTTTGTGTATGTGTGGGAGGGAGTGAGGGAGGGAGAAGAGGAGGGAGTTTTATTGAGTTTGTTTAGGTCCGAGAGACCGCTGCGCTGTCAGTTAGCCGTTTATTCTGTTGCATGTTCCCAGTTTGAGGAGAAGAGCCTAGTGTGCTCGCTGTTTCATTAGCTCACACTGCACCACACTCCTTTAAGTTCTCTGGTGGGACACAGCCATTTGTAGCTTATCTGTCTGCTTTCATCCCCCCCCCCCCCCCCCCCCCCCCCCCACACACACACACACACACACACACACTTTTATTTTTTTAAGTCACCTTCTGTTTAGTTAGGAAAGCTAGTCAGTTTAGCCAGTTCCTGGTTTTTGCAACTCATTGAAGGGATGCTTCTAAAATTCAAAGCGACATAAGCTTTTATCAAAGGTCACAGAGAGGGCCACGTCCAGCACTTCAAAATGTGCTGGATGTGGAATGTTAGGGGATTTCTGAAAGGAGGAGGTCTCAGCTGATCAACCATGCTCTGAGTTCCTGGATACGCCAAGCCAAATATTAACTCATCCAGATAGGCTGTAGTCTACCTAAGTTTGGACTTGTTGTTATGCTGGACTGCAGCTAATGCATTTTTCTGGTTAATGTTTGGTGTTGGTTGGCATGTATTTTTGTTGATACATGCATGACTGTTTACCTGTTGGCATTCATCTGTAATGGTGTGTGTGTGGGTGTGTATGAGTGCACGCCTGGGAGGTCTGGGCATGCTGCCCCCTACATTAGATTCCCAGACAGTGAGAGTGCCAGACTCCTACGGCCTTCTTCAGTGTGTCTGTAGGTGTGTGTGTGGGTGTGAGTGTCTGTGTGTTTTTATGCAGCAGTCATAGGTCATAACCTCAGCTTGCTGTTTGAACTAGGATTAACTGACGGGCAGTGGAAAGAGATGTAAAAGTGTTGGAAAGAACAAATAACATGCTTGTCTTTAGACAAACATCTTCCTTCTCTCTTTTACCTATTTTTTTTAATATGATAATATTTGTATATGAAGCATTTACTTAAATGCAAACTGAACAGGATGACTTATTTGATGTAGGTTGGTCTTTTACGACCCCACAAATTAAATTTAGGGTATGTTGGACACTGTACAGATTCTTTCCTAATCTCACCATGAAGGCTAGTGCCAGCCCTGATTTTTCCCGTCACTACCTGTCACCAGCAAGAGGAGGAATTAACACTGCTATGGTTTTATGAAGGACTCTCTCTGTATTTGTGTGCTTGTGTGCATTCTTCGCTTTCTTCACCAAACATTCATCTGATGTACTTCCTACTCGGCAGATGTTTTGCTCTGAACCTCGTGTTCCAGAAGTCCAGCGTCTAATATGAAGTTGTTTAGACAAGTGTTCCTCATGTTTTGGCTAAAAATTCTTTCTGACACACTTTCACCATGGTATGTTTTCAGCAGCTTCCTGCCTTTGTCATCAGAGGCTTTAACAGTGTAAAGATGTAACCACGGTGATGTCACTTACTGGGTTGTGGACCGCATTTTAAAGCCCCAAAGTTGACGTTTTAGCAGCCACCGTGTTTTTTATGGCCAGAAGTGAGCATATTTGGATGAGGGGGTGGAGCAGTAAGTTATCAGCCAGGGGTAGCAAGGGAAGTTAGCAAGCTGTAAATCACATCAAACCAAACTATTTCTCAGATGATTACATTTTAAAAGTCTCCAAATGGCAAAAGTACTGCAAACAATGTACAGAGGTTCAGTTCAGTGACTCAGGTAAGCTGAGGTGAGGCCTAGCAGACACCTCATGTTATGTTAGTATGAAGAAGAAAATTAGCCACAGAGACAAAACTATTTTCAATGTTTATTAATTAAAAACTGCCATTTTTGATACTTTCTGACACACTTCATTTCTCAGCCATGGGATTTACCATTTGGCTGATAGCCCATCAAACTGCAATGCCTTTGTTACACACAGGCACTGCACTAGTCCTGAAAACTTAATATAAGGGATAATTAGCAATGTTAGCCTTTTTGTTTTTGCCCTAGCTGACTGAAGGCTTTCGTTAGACATTAAATCCAAATAAGGCATGTTTCTTTTTTTAGGGCCATTTCCTCTTGCTTTTAAGTGTAAACCAAGTATCTGCAGATGACAGGAAAATGAAGAAAACGTAGGACCTTCTGGTTCAGAGCAGCAGCAACATATGGAATGCAAAACTCAACCTCTGTGGTGATTTATCACTTCCTTATAACTTGAATGTAGGAAGAGGAAGGATTTTCTGTGATTTTTATTAGCTCTTGCATACCTTACTTGTGTTTTATAGCTTTTTTCCTCTTTCACATTAACTTTTATCCTTTAAAACGCCCTAGTTCTTTTTGTTCTTCTGCCTCTTGTCTGTTGATCTAACCGTCTGTCTGTCTGGGCAGTGTTTGGCTTTGCCTGTTTCTGCCCCTGCAGGAAGTTGTTAGCAGCCTGATAGAAAGCAGGCTGTGGTCATTAGCTCTGAACACCTGCTTGGAGGAGTTATTCTTTAACTGCTCTTCACACTCACACAAACATACACGCACACGAAGGGCTGCTGGCATGTACACGTAAAGCGCATACACGCTGTTTGATCTACCCGACGCCACTCCCATCTTGCTTTCTTTTTTTTTGTGTTCACAGAAGAGGGGAGATGAATGAGAAAAAGGGGGAAGTAAAGATGAATGGGTAGAGTTCAGGAGGAGTGTGTGTCCGGAGATGGGCTGAGCGAGAGGTGATCATTTGTGTGTGTCATGCTGCAGGCAGGTCAGGTTGAGGTTTCATGTGTGAGAGGACTGTGGGCAGTTTTTGGTTTAGAGTAAAGCTAACAGGCCTGGTGGAGAGGGTCTATTGACAGGACAATTGTAATCCCATATATGTCTCACAGTAGTATAATGGATTTTTGAATGGGGGCATTTGTGTTAAACTGAAATGAGCACTAATACCCAGTTATTTTCTTTAATCCTTAGAGCCCATGTCCATGAGGGCTTTTATGCCTTTTCATCAAAGTGTATCACTTATTTTTAAAGTGTCTCAATGACCACCACTCTGCTACATTTTTGTATATGTTATTATATGTTATTAAATTATGTGCTTTAAGTCATGAGCTGTAATCAATTATTAGACTAATGGCTTGTCCAATCACTGTGAAGTTAGCATGCCAGTTCCCTCCCCCTCCTCTCCTCTCCCAGCACCCACATCCCTCTAACATCCCATTTATCTCTTGGGTGGTGAGCTGCTCTATAGAACATCGCCAGCTCTGTGTGTGTGTGTGTGTGTGTGTATGTGTGTGCATGTCTCTGCTGTTGCACATAGTGTGGAGAGACTTGGCAGAGGCTGCCCGACAGCGGCACAAAGCCTCTGAGTCAAATGCGACATGGCACGCCCAGCTGTAGAGAAGGGTTCCAGGTGTGAGTGTGTGTGCATGTGTGTTTTTGTGCTACCACTATTTGTGTATGCGCAGCGGTCCCACAGCAGGGCTTGTGGTGTGACAGAGGCCTGTACACACTGTTGCTATTGAATGAGCCAGGTGACAAAACATACACGCACACGCACACTCACACACAAAAGATGTTCCACAATACAAAAGCTATTCATCGCTGAGATCATTGTGATGATAATTGCTGCTAAAAGGAAGGCTATAAAAATAAACTAATCAGATGTTTAACAGGTGAAGAATCAATAATACCTTTGTGCGTCCCACGTAAACTTATTCTTACATCTTCTCCTAGTCACCGCAGAATGACCCGCTCCAACAGTGTAACCACAGCTGTGCAGGCTGACCTCGACGACCCATCAGACGCTCCGGACCTGCCGCCGCGTCTCTGCGCCACCATGCCGCGCCAGCACTCACGTGATGCTGCCACTTCCACCGTCAGCATCCAGGGCTCTGGGAACCACTACCACGCTTGTGCCGGAGATGACTACGGGGAGGTGGGCTTTGACCCATCCATCCTGCCTCCTCCTGACCCCTGGATGGACAACGTACCTGAACCAGAGGGTGAGGCTCTGGAGGCGGTTGGGCGATCGGTGTGCCCGCGTGACGGCCGCTGGTTCCTCAAGTTACTGCAGGCTGAGACAGAGCGTATGGAGGGCTGGTGTAAACAGATGGAGCAGGACGAGATGGAGAATGAGCTGCCTGAAGAGAGTGAGTTGATTCATTATGTTTAGATGTCATGATAAATTTTACTCTGTTATGCAGTGATATTAGGTCTATTTTTCCTCCTTTCCTCCTCTCCTCTTTTGATTTGGAGGGTGCTGGTATTCGTGGTACTGGACCACAATAGCTGCTTGTTCCTGTCTCAGGCCCTCTGGCCTCCACAGACATACCGTGCATACTTATCAATAGGCCACTGCTGGGCCCAGCCACGCTTGTGTCCTCTGGATACACTGCATAACGATCTCTCACACAGGGTTTGCCGAGTGCCCCTTCAAGGCAACTATTTCATCTTGATGTAACACACAGAACAGCACTCGCCTGTATGCACACATCGAAATATGTTTTACACACGTACACTCAAACAGACATACCAGACTGAGTAAACAAGCCACAGACTGTAAGCACTGTATTCGTACCTGCGCAGCTGATTTCATGTTTTACTGAAAATGCCATTGCGTTTGCAGCTAGTGTTTTGGTTCCAGGCAAGAGATTTTCTCACAGAACATGGATAACAGGGAGGCTGTCTCAAGGTCATATTTTCCCTGATCCCAGACTACAATGCACACGTGCACACACAGACACACTCGCACGCATCCTGAAGGGGTTGAAGTCTTTGTCTGCAGCACAGGTTCATTACTCACCCTCTCAGTTTCTAATAGCACTAGCCTTATGTACTAGCAGTTGCCTAGCAGTTGAGTCCATATCACTGATCAGTGACATTTAAATTAGTTGTGTAGCCTTTTTTATCTTATGCATGAGGCTGCTGGAAAGTGATTGTAAGAAAAATAAAAGGTTGCTGTTGAGACCAGGTGCTTGATTTGACCATGCTTAAAACATGCAGTGTTTTGCATTGTGTGTTTAATGATTTTGTATTTTTGGAAAAAGAATTGTGAAATATAAATGGATTTCTGTCATTCTCATCTGATGTTCACAGATGTTTTGTATTTTGAAATGCTCGTATGAAGCAGGTTTCTAATCCATCCTTTTTTGTTGCATTACTAATGCAGCCCCTCTGTTAGTGGTGCAACATGCCTGCAGTATGCAGTCCTGTGAGTAATTGCATTGTGTGGGTGTGGGTGTGTGTGCATGCATGTGCGTCTGTGTCTTTCTGCAGTCCTGGGTAAGATCCGCAGTGCAGTGGGGAGTGCCCAGCTGCTGATGTCCCAGAAGTTCCAGCAGTTCCGGGAGCTGTGTGAGGAGAATCTGGTATGTGTCACCTCATCCTCTGCATGCTCCCCTCAGCCCTCCCCCACACTGACATCATCCTGCACAAATCACTCTGACAGGCCAGGCCAGAACTCATTTACTATGCATCTACTATAGACATCACATCTTTGCAGTCACTCGCAGATGAAAGGAAAGAGCATGGCTGCGTGGATATCTGAATGCTGATCCCAGGATTTACATATCTTCATTAAAACCCAGAGATTTATGTTTTTTATGCCTTTTGTTAAAAATGTAAAATTCTATGTTGCATTATTTATAGATTATTTAACAAACATTTAAGCTATTTAAAAACAGCAAGATTTATTTAACTAAAAAAATCATTTTTGTCTTTTACTAACTGAGAAAAAAATCCAAAAATATACAACTGGAATACTGCTGTGTTTGTGTTTATGTAGCAATGGATTGCTTAACCTTCTTAAGTGAAGGATGACAAGACAGATTAAGAAACTGTTTTTTAATCACAGCAGGTCTATGATTCAGACCAACTCCAGTACTCCCACTTATCACAATATGATGCAACTGTCTCACCTGATTTATAGAAAATCTGTTCCACTGCAGTTCTAAAAAATGTTTGGCTAAACAGTTAAAGCCAATTTTGTGATTCCTCTAACTCCTATTAAATATTATAGAGCAATAGTATTTTTTCGAAAAAGTGTGTGATAATCTTATAAACCGTATAAATTTTTTTATGTGTGGTTTCCATGCATGTGATGTTTGTGTATCAGAATCCAAATGCGCACCCGCGGCCCGTCTCTCAGGACTTGGCTGGATTCTGGGACATGCTCCAGCTGTCCATTGAGAACATTAGCCTGAAGTTTGATGAACTCCACCAGCTGAAAGCCAACAACTGGAAACCTCTGACTCCTCCAGAAATTCAGGTGCTGACACATACGGCAAATACGAACTTCAGCCAACTCCATTTTAAATAATCAAATGACCTAACTGCAGTGTTGTTTTGGAATGCTCCACTAACCCGCATGCTATCTGCTGTCATTACTGTATACTTTGAATTGTAAGTCCTAATGATTTACAGTTAAGCTTTGTTGTAGCATGCTTACATGTGTTGCTTACTGTCATGTCGGCTGCCTGACGCCATCACTTGTATTTGTGTGTTTTGTTCTGTCTTGTCGACAGTGAGCTGCTTTTGAGAAGCCACTCTACCTGCCATGCACCGTTGGGGCCTGCCCATCTCCAATGGTCTTTTACCTCACGCAATGGCCACCATCGTGCTGTCTTTCCTCACACAAATGGCTGCCACTGTGAACCATAACCTCATTAAAAATTGCATGCTTATGCCGGCAACAGCCACACCGCTCTTGCTAACCCTCATGCAAACCGGCTGCAGTCGTGTCGCTCGTCCATGTGTTTACCTGCAGCTTGCCATAAGGACTCTCTGGTCTGTCTTTAAGACTATTTGTCATTCCTGTCCAGGAGAGAAGGATGCCTCCTCCTGTGCCAAAGAAGCCCCAGAAGGGCCACCCTCCCCTGGCTAGGGACCGCTCCCTGGAGAGCTCTGAGCGCCAGCGTCTGGAGGCTCGCAAACGCCTACTAGCTGCCAAACGCGCCGCGTCAGTTCGGCAGAGCTCTGCTACCGAGAGCGCAGACAGTATCGAAATCTATATTCCTGAGGCTCAGACCAGACTATGAGACACACAAACTCATATAACAACACACAGGTCCAGTACACTGTCCCATAAACACAATAGCACTGAATGGTAATGCTACAGTGCTAACATACTGTAACATAATCACATTTTTTGCAGACTTCCCAGATCACTGTGAAGTCAGTTGCTATGGAAGCTGGTTGAAGAAGTAATGTACACTTACAGTATTTATTTATTACTTAATTAATTTATCTTTCTGTCTCTTCTTCCCTTCATTTCCTTCTCCCAGCTTTGATGTAGCACTCCCTCTGTTCCTTGTACCTCCACCTGCTCGTTGCTCCCAAAGAATTATCTCACTAATCCCCACGTTTTAAGTGACCTGATATTACAAAGATAAGCCTAGTGTAGCACAGCAGTGTTGCTTCACACGGATATGTTTCAGGAGCCCAGGACGCAATAACATGGTGGAGGGATTCTGCGCGTGTGTAGGTGCTTACGTGCAAACACACAGGCAGTTGTAAGTGATGTATTTAATCTATCAGATCAACTGAAGAGACCAGACCAGAATCCTTCTTGATATTTATTATGTTATATTTTCTATTTAAAAAAAATCTAGTTTTTAAAAAGAAATCAATATCTGACTCTAAGAGTACTACAGCCACAAAAGTCTGTGTTTTGTTTATTGAGGTCATATTTTAAAACGTAATATTAAAAAGCCTGCTTATAGAGGCAGCTGGTAACACAGTTCACCTTCTGCCTGAAAGTGGGTCCTTCCAGTTGCGGGAGGAAAGGTCAAGAGGTTAGATTTTGCTCCTTCAGGTTCAGCAAAGTGGCTCCTCAGACAGTAGGAGTTAGGTTTTCGGCCTCTGCAAAGAGTGCAGTACCCTGAAAGGTTCCCAGAAAATGCCACAAACCGAATATGTGTTGTATGTGTGACAGGATGAGCGTGTGCGTGTTTTGGTTAACTTGTTTGTTTCAAAAGTGCTTCCTATTTTTCTAGGTCTAAAGGGTCCTAGCTGTAATCGAAGATTAAGGTAGCAGCATCAGCAGACTGTAAAACAAATCACCCGTCTTGTCTGAATTGAGACTGAGCAGAACAAGTTTGTATAAAGGATATATAATGACATGAAGTGCATGCTTACACAAGGTAACTGATATTTTTGTCTTTTTTAACAGATTTATTCCTTACTCACACCACGTTTAAACTCTTCAGTGTAACAGACTAAGCTAAAGGACTCATATGTGGTACAATACTGGTAGTTGTACGATATTTTATTATGTCATTTTTAGACAAGAAGAGTTTATGGACAGTATTGAGACTACGGGACTGAGAAAGGACTATTTCTCCTCACTGTGTGTGCACTCCCTCTGCCTCTAAATGAAGCAATTATTTGAAGGTCATAAAGAAAAAAAAATCCAGTTTCTAATATTTTGTATTAGTGTTTAATTTATTGATTAGGAGAACAATGACTGTTTATTGCCATTGTTATTATATTATTATTATTATGCACTGAAAACAAGGCCCTTATACTGTGTTTGTGTTTTATTTATGTTCTCCAGCATGACAGGCGCCTTTTTTGTCTTTTCCGTTTCAGTGATCAGCCTTAATTTCTATCGCGCTAGTCGAGCACAACTGCAGTCTCAGGGGAAGATATGTGTGTGTGTGTGTGTGTGTGTGTGTGTGTGTGTGTGTGTGTGTGTGTGTGTGTGTGTGTGTGTGTGTGTGTGTGTGTGTGTTTGCCTGTTGGCGAGGTTCAGAGAGAGAGAGTGTGACTGACTTCATCTGACTGTATATGACCCATATTGTTGTCTCTTGTTGTACATAATTCCTGCCAGCAGGATAGGCCATGATCTTAATAAAGCAACCAGTGTCCATACCATATTCTCAATTATGTTTCTACTGAGCGTCTCAACCCGGCTTACTGCAGTAAAACAAGGTACTTCTGTCAGCTGCTTGAATGTGGAGACAATCCCGAGTCAGTTTATGGTCACTTAATTCTTCACGGACTAGCAGAACTTTGGTGTGTAGTCCAATTTTCTGTATTGATCTGATAAAGTTGTGTGCCATTGGATAACTATAGGAAACACGGTATATTCCTTTTATTTGTCCCACAATGTTGAACTACTACCTGAGCTTTTCATCGAGAGATGTGCGAAGATGATGTAACCATACAGTATGATTTGTAACTCCTTTAGTTGGTCAATAAATATTTTTAGAGAGGGTGCTTATAAGTATAGTTCAAACTTCATGCCATTTAATATAGACAAAGCTCATTTTAGTACTTTTTCTTTGGAACTTGTTTTAAGTCAAACTGTCTGTCGAATAAACAATTCATTTATTTATGTTTATTATATTAACATATCAATATAACCCTCCTGGTATAGCAGGGAGTTAGAAACCAGAATGTTGGAATTGTGCTTTAATTGCTAAACTCACTCCAGCAGTCCTGGCAAATCTGAAACTTGTGATGTAGTTATATTAAGAGAAAAACCTTCAAATAAACATTTGTACATACATGAATGTTTCCCTATGTAAATGTAAACTAAAAGAACAAAACAACATATTACAAGCAGATATACATTTTGTAATTAATGTTATTACACTCTTGATGTTATGGCACGTGTATGAGCTCTTATCAGCATTAAAAAACCTCATTGCCATAATTTTGTTGTGTTCATTTCTTTCCTGTCACATGTGTTCTCAATTAGAATATAATTAAACCGATTACAAGGCCAGCGTGGTGTGTTTTTAGGGCATTTCCCATCCGCAGGGGCGGATCCCCATAATTAGACGCCGCTTTTGGCCTCGGCTTAGCCTTGACGTTTCTGTACGTGCAGCTTCTGGTGATTTGTCATTCACACATCAGTCATGCTGAGGTGAGGTGTGCTGGCTTCGGTGGCTAGAGTTAGGGTAAAGGGTTGTGGGGGTGTTGTCTCTGTGTATGGCCTGCCCTGGGTCAATCTACCCATCATATGGTCCTCTATGGTGGGCTGCATCTGCCTACTTGTGTGCCTGGAGGTCTGTTTAAACCCTTAGTGATTACATCATTTAGATCAGACCCAACCTCTGTCACCTCTGACAGGAACCGACAAAAGGTTCAAAGGAATCCTGCCTGTTCCACCTATTATGCTATTAAATGAGTTAATGTTTCATCAGTTGATCAAAAGTTAGCCTATCAAATATGATAATGCAGCATGTATAAATGCTGAATTTGTCAGTGCTACATGGTATTAACTGCAGTTCAATTGCATTCAACCCCTGATCTTGAGTGGTTACATATCATAGCCTGCTAGTTAGTGAACAGGTAACGTTGCGGATTATCATTTTAATGAAGATGTTTAAAAAAAGATCCCCTTAAAATCCTAAAAGTAAACTGCTGTTCAGCTTAAAAGACGGGTATAATAACAAAAACAGTAAGGTGTACCTGCCTGACCTAATGCAGAGAACAACAGAGAAGCATTGCCAGATGGGAACAGCTGTACTCATATGTAAGCTTCCTTACACTGACTTTATTGGCACGTAAACCCTGTCAGCGAGAAAGTGTTGACGTCTGCTGTTTACCTGTGTTAATTTATACAGGATTATGCTAATGCATGGGAGCTGTTTTAAAGCATTCGCACACACAGGACTGCATCCTGTAGAAAGACAGGAATGCTACACTATTGTTTTCTCATATTCCCTTCTTTTATATACACTGAACAATTAAACTAAACACACTACTCCCAACATTAAGGGATAAATGTGTGCAGTAGAGTTAAGTGATCTGAATGATCCAAAGCAGGGCAAAATACTTGAATAAAAATGATCAACTCTGAGATGTAGAAAAAACAAAACTTTATTTGAATCCCATGTGACCCCTAGTTGCCACAAACATTGCACAGTATGAAAAGAAATCACATCATTGGGCATCATGTCACATTAACTATACACATGGTCCTATTATACAAGGAAATGTTTTTTGGTGATTTTTATTTTTTTAAAAAGGGCTGTTTTTTTGTCAGGTTGTAAAACAGCAAATGCAGAAAAACATATGTAGTGTTTAATTTTTCCAGTCCACTGGCCGTCATTTTTCGCTGAGTGATGGGATAAAGGCTCATGCTAAGAACCTGCTACATTGGTCTTATGAAACACCCCTCAGTGACAAAAAGAAAAGTTAAAAAAAAGAAGCATAAAGGGTTTTTTCCTTTTAAAAATAGCTAAAAGTAAATAACAAAAATTAAAAACTATACTTATGAAAACAAACATTTACTACAGTAGTGAATAAGTTTGTCATAGATGCCAAGAGCAAAGTATTTTTAAGACACTGAGATGACCTTCCTCTGCCTTTAGTGTGCAAACAAACAAGGCAGACCAATCATGAACTGATCTCTGAAATGTTGAACAATAATAATAATAATTAAAGGAAAAAAAAAATTAAAACGTGTGGGTGCGACCAATCCACCTGACCGATCTGTGAAGGAGGACTGATTCTTGCTCTTGCTCCGTTTACTACAATACAGTATAATGGAAAGACATAAAGACAGGCAGCATTGTTCTGATAACATTTTTGGTCCCTGTGTGCAAATAAAATACACATGTAGATACATAAAGATACATGTATATGAAATGTATAAACAACTTACAGCCAAGGCACCTCGATACGGTTTTTCTTTTCTTTTTTTTGTTCAATAAGAAAGAAAGAAAAGCATCCATGTCAATTTGATTGGTATACCAAAAATAGAAATGGTCAGGCTTTCGTGTGGATTTTGTTCTTTGTTACGTGCAGACGAGTCACTGAAACGAAGAGTTCCACAGCTGAGATGCAAAGTCAGTCTCTAGTTCCTCCACTTCTGTCAACTTTCCTCCTTTAAGCGACCAGCTGTTTGGCCTGCAGCTCCATCTCTGCAGCCCGTTTGAGGGCCACATCCACCAGGAGCTGGAAACCGCTGAAGTCTTGTGTGAGGTCTGGAGGGGTGGGGGGAGGGGTGTTGAACAGCCCACTGCGGGGGCTCAGGTTGCCTTCTATGCTGGTGCTGCTGAGGATGGTGGTAGTGGGGGTGGCGTTGGGTAGTGGCTGACTGCCTGGCCCTTCTTCCCGGCACCTAAGCAGCGCTTGAGCCTGCACGGCATGCAACAACTCAGCTGCCCTGTCACAGTTCATGCCGGGCGCGCTGGGGTGGGAAGCTGTCGGGCTGGTTTGCATTGCTGTGGTGACAGTAGTGTGACAGATGACAGAAGGCCGGGTGGGCACGAGCCCAGGAGACGGGGACGCGGAGGTCGGAGAGGGCACGGTGGGGGACACCGCTTTTCTCAGGACGCTGGGCACAGCGGGGTCGAAGCTAGACGGGTGCAGCACCCGTTTGTCGTAGCTCTCTTCTGTGGCTGCCGCGGGGCTGCTGTGTTTCGGGGACTGGGAGCTGTCAGAGAAGCTGTCACCAGCTTTGCTACCTTTCCTGGATATGGTGAACTGGTTGGGATCTTTGCCATCTTTCCTCAGCATCTCCGGGAGAAGTCTCCGGCGTGCGTTAATGAACCAGTTGCACACCTGCAGAAGACGATAACAACAACAACCCACACAGTCAGAAAAGGCGCGTCACATGGCTCGCTTCCATTCTGCCTTGCACTTTGAAAGAAAATCTGCTGGTACATTTATCCCCAGGTGCAGTCTGCACATGTCAGCAGAGAAATCGAGTGAAAGGTAAACCCTACCTATCACATGCTGACATTTCACACACCGCAACCATTTCCTGTTTTAATCATTTCACCACTGCAGAAATGACAAAAGACACCTCTGATTATAAGCTAACCCCTTTTTTAATAAAGGTCAGTTTAGATTTAGAAATCTTGTCTTGAAAATAGTTTTGAATAAAAAAATAAATCTCTTTTGTAATAGCAGCATTCACAGTTCACTCCACTCTTTTTCTCAGTCCTCCGGGCTAGTCGTAACTGGCTTAAGGAGCCTTTCAGCTCTAACTATGTAAATGACTCCGCATTGTTCCCAGACAGCTGGGATAGAAAAGGGGCTAGAGGGAGGGAAATTCCTGTCCAAGTGCCTCGGCCAAGCCCACAGCACACAGGGAGTAAGTTTACTCACTTTGTCTCAGACTTTTATGTTGCAACATCAAGCTGATCTAGATGACCTTCAATTCACAGTGTGTATGTGTCATAATTTGTTTGTGATCCAGACAGGAAATGATTCAGTCAAGCTGACACTTGTTTCCTCTTGACTTTTACAGTGGTCTATTTACTCTCTCTGGGCTTAATGGCAGAAAAAAAACAACTTCAGGCGGTACTATCTTTTTTCCGTCAGAATCTGTGCCCGTACCTGCAGTGTAGAGAGCTGGGTCTGCTTGGACAAAAGGGCTTTCTCCTGTTCAGAGGGGTAGGCGTTGTAACGGTGCTCATACAACCAGTCCCTGAGGATCTGAACGGACTCCTTGGGCAGATTTCCCCGCCGTTTTCTCTTCCCACTGCTCCCCGCGCTGGACGACAGATCCAGAGGGGCGTCCACGCTGTCCTCATCGTCAGTCTCGCTGCCCGACAGCATCATCAAACCTAAAAAAATCACGAGCGAGTGCAAGAGAAGGACAAAAAAAAAAAAAAAAAAAAAAAAAAAAAAAAAGAGCGTGTGAGGCCAGGACAAAGAAGAATTTATATCCTCTAATGTCAAGCCACCCCGTTGTCAGAGCGGCTCTGCCACAGCCGCTCAAGTTGTCTGGGAGGCAGCTGATGTGTCAGAAGCAAGCTGTCAAGTTCAGCCATGTGATTCATATAAGGAGCCAGGGAGGGTGTGAGGAGGAGGAAGAAGGGGAGGGTGGATGTAGAAAGGGGGGGACGTCACAAAGGCTAGCCTGATGCTGTGTCAGTTATAAAACCTGCCTCAACAAATACAAGCCAGGTCTATTCTAGACAGGCTGATAGCTGGCACAGCAACAATCTCTGTGTAAAAGGGGAGAGTTTGTTTTGAAGAACAGGAGCGCTGAATCTGAAAGATTACAGAGTCTGTATTTTTTGTTTTTTAAATGGGAGGCTTAGGATCTAATCGAAGTCAATCATGATCAAAGGAAGTGCTCTGAATTGCTTTGAATGTCAAGAGTACAGCCCAGGCAAACTGATGTGCTTTTGAACTGCTTTTAAATTTGTCCCATTTTCCATCTGGCATATTATATATTAAACATTTTCAGTCCCATTTAGTAACTAACCAATACAAAACCTTAATATGCGTCCCTCCTCTTTATGATAAAGACACACTGAGGTTTATTAAAGACTGGCTCCTGTGATTTTAGGTCAATATTTACACCTGGACACCAGCACCTAGGCTACTGTACGGGAAGCCAAGCGGTCATAGCGAATAAAACAGGCCAGGATATTTATTGTACAGCCGTGAGCTCCCGGGCAAACTAGTGGGAAAGAAGTAAGAAAGTTCCCAAGTCAAGAGTGGCCAACAGGATGAGGTAATTACGTAGGTTTGAGAGGCGAAGGGGGAGGGGAGACCTGTTGCAAATAAGCGTCTCCAGACTAAACAAAAGAATCCAGGGCTGCCTGCTCCTTTGTACGCGTTTCAAAAGTTTCTACTCGCAAACAGCGACTTTGGCGCAAACTTTCCACCAGCCGAAATACGTCGCTTCCACTGAAAGGCCAGAAAAAAGACATTTTAACCCGAGAAACACGACAGTTTTTCTAAGTTTGAACAACTTGTAAGAAGGTTCTTTTGTGTGCGTGCGTGCGCGAGCGAGCTGCACCACGAGGTCCATGAATGTAACAAGGCAACAGCAAGTTCCCACAATGAGGTCAGGATGAACATTAGCCTACATTTGGATTTTGGTCATATTTTAAAGGCGCTGGGGGCTGTTTCCGTTCGCTGTTCGTAACTAAAAAAGATACAAAATATCGAGGGTTTTTTTAAGCTTACAGGCTGCCAAAATGTAACAACCCCTGAAGTCACAACAGTCGCACAACTTTTGACTTGTATCGACTATCACCACTTATCAAGAACCGAAAAACTTCTTCACAAATGTAGCTTATATGAGGTTTCCACCGTAACAGAAAAAAGGCGAAAGCGTCTTTTAAATCATTCTGAAAGTTGTCCCAGTTTATACCGCGACTAGGAAAACAACACACGGCGACACAGTCGTGCGTTAGCCTATTGTGTGAAAACTTGAATAAAGCACATTTAGATAACCTAAAAAGGTGGCTAAACCTTGCTATTGTCGACTTTTGACATCGCGCCAACACATGGCAGAAAAAGCCCCCCTGTCATGTCTGGAAAGGAAACAATAGACTGCATGGTTTGCATATGAGGGAAACGGTTCTGTTACTCATTCTTTAACGCCGTCTCCGTCTAAAGTCGTTTTTTTCCTCTTCCCTAATACTTTAATGTTATTTCTTTTAGAAATCCCACCTACCCTTTTTGGTCTTCATCTTGAAAAAATGCCCGCTTATTCCTCGGCAAGCGGAGAAGACAAATTCTCTGTCAGAGCTGTGTTTTCCCCCCTAGATATCCCCAGCGTGTATCCGAAATCTCGAAAATCCTTGTTCATTAAAAAATGCTTCTTTTTTCCCGTTTTAGATGTTCTTCTCTCTTCTAGTCGTCCTTCTTTGGAGACTTGAGGTGGCAGGAGAGGGGGGTGGGGGGTTGTGGGTTACCTGAGATCTCTGCGTCCCTTTCTGCTCAAAGCCCCTTTTCTCATTGACTGTGTGTTTGATCCTGAAACTGGGTGACAGCTATCTTTGACAGCTGCGTGACTAAACGCAAAGATCCTCCCACCACCAGTGGAGAACAGGAAAAATCTCTGACATCAGCATGGCTTGTTCCACTGACATGAATACAGTCTTGCTGAGCTTTAACTGCTGCTGACCCTACTAATAAAGTGAATATATATCTATATAGATATATAGATATGTATATCTATATAGATATATAATATGCAGAAAGCGTTGTTTAGGCGGGCAAGCAAAATGACAACAATAGCAGACTGGGGGATAGCACTGCGGACCTCGTGGTAACACCTACAGATTAAAAATAACTAAACTAACCACAGTAATTTAAAACATATATATAGCACATTATTGCTACAGGCTATGCCGCATATTTCCGAATGAGCGTCGGTGTGTTTTTGTGGTGCAAGCTTCATCGCCTTATCACAGTCTGTGGTTTATCACCTTTCGTATCGCTTGTTTACATCGTGAAGAATTACCTTCACGTACTCCCAACAATAATTCTTCTGCATGCGAGTGCTTTTTAACAATGTGGCTTCGTATAGGCTGCTGCAGTGTGTTACAATAGGGGCCTCGTGTTGTGTTTATGGTAATAGCAACAAATCTCGTGTTTATACTACTGTGCATCCCCCTCCTCCTCCTCCTCCCGTGTTGTGACTGTAGTAGTCCATTCTTCTGTATCCCTATAGATACGCGTGAAACGTTTCTTATGCGCTATCGATGTCACCCCGATTGAATTGTAAACATTATATAAGGAGAAGCTCCTGTAATTTCTCACAGGAATGAGGAAATGCTTTAAAAATACAGTGTGGACATGGGTGTAGCTGCGGGATATATTGATCAAACCTTGCAGCAGCTGGAGGTTAGCGCACCAGCTCGGCTTACTAAAGACAACAGCAGCACTGCGAAGAAAACGATCAATGCCTTCATTTGTATGCGGTGCACAACCATGCGACAGCTGCTGTAGCATCGTTTCTTTGCATGCATTTGTTCCAGACATGCGTTCAAGTGCTCTTTGCGGAAGCTAAATGTCGCCTCCGCGTGCACACAAGCGGAACTGTACGTGAATGCAACGCGGCGTGCAGACACGAGGTCCTCGGGGTCCCTCTGGTGGTGATTTAATTGCACTGCAATTCAGGCGAAAATAAGGAAGGAAAGAAGTTGCTTTAAAATACCTGGAAATTATGTACTACGTAAAATTACTTAGAGTATAATTTGTGTCTGATTTCCTGTTGAATACACTAGCCAAAATGAATGCATAATGTGTAATGATAGTATAATGATTGATGTAAATACTTGAATTATTACCTCCTTACTCTGTTGTATTTGTCGGTTAATGCAATTACATTGTAATTTCAGGTCAAATACATGGAAAGTCAAGGGGAATTTCACCTTTAGTCACAGGCTGTATTAGAAAGTGTTATTATGTTTCAGTATACTATTACAGCATATTAAAACAAAACAAAAATAAACAGTCACCTTTACTGATTATTAATGTTAATGTTGTTTGGTTTTTTTTTTGCTGCTATAAATGTACACCCACTCACTGAAGTAATATTTTTATAATCAAACACAAGCAGCCTGAGTGTGTTTTCCAGCTCAGTCACTGTTAAAAATAGAGACGACTAAGTTTGGCAGGCCAAAGCCAGCTACTGTCAGATACTAGGTATGCTTCCCATCAGTTGTGACATTAAAATAGATCAAATGATATTTATTGATTGGCTGATTTTTGTAATTAATAATAGCAGTAATATTAATAGTCATTTAGTCTGATAGACTAGCTGTGCTGATGACTCATTTTAAACGTTGAGCATTTCATGCTTTCTGTATAATCAACACATTTGGCGAGCTTTTTTGAGTCATTTCTTTTATTAATATCTACACTTACTATGACGGGAATTCAGTGGTGATGTAAGACGACAAATAAAGCTCAGTGTTTGTTTTATACTTTCCAGACCGAGATAACACTGCACTTGTTTAATGAATGTTTTTATGTTTATTTTGTAGGATTAATAACAAGAACCACATAAATCTGTTTAGAGGGGAAACGAATGTAAAACGCTTTGTTTAAAGAATAGACACGATAATTAGCTGAGCGGTAGCTCTGCTGCTTTACTGTTGTGTCACTCGACTCATTTGACTGTGACGCATCAAATCCTTCACATTTGTCCACGAGCATCGCGGCTTCAGTCAGGACGCCCGTGGAGAGCTGTGTGAACTTACAGACAGCCACAACTGTACAGGAAACTGGTGGTTTTTTTCTTTCAAAATAAGATTGTTGTGGTTCAAATATCAGAATCAGAATACTTTAGGGTTCACAAAATGATGAGGTTCAACCATAATCTGGTAAATTGTTCCCATATCCGGGATTTATGGCGGACTGTGTTTTTCCTTTGTTCCAGTTCATTCGCAATAAATCAATAAATAAAAATCCTAGGCCTAATTACACTAAAACTGAGCTTTACGAACATCTGCTTTAATTAACACTTTGCTATTCTAAAGCGAGTAATTGGATGCGCTGTTTTTATTTAGATTACCTTGTCATTTGAAGTGCTCATTTCATTTCAAGTCATCATGTTAGTAAAGAGGAAGAAAGTGTATTTGATGATTATGTGGCTATTTGAATGAAAGCAACACCACAATGGACTTTTTGAAAGTAAATTAAAACCCAGTAAACGTGGTATTCTTAGTGAACTAGTTATGAGACTTCTTAAAACATAAAAATAAAAACGTTCACTATTTTGTAAGGATTTTTTGCACTTTAAAGTTAAAGCATCTTTTCCTGTTTATCAGCATGAAAACATTTTTTAAAAGTTTGACTTTTTTAAAGAAACTTTTGCTGATTGATCTAAGGCAGTAAAGCATGATCGCTCATAACGAAGGCGCACGTGTGCGTAAACCATGAATTTTATTTTGAAATAATTCAACTGAAAAGTGTTTTTTGGCTTTATTTCGTCGGACTTGATTCTGTCGAAGAGGACTGGGTCCTGTTACAGTTTGGAGTCTAAAATTAGGGAGGCACCCCAACTGCAAATGACGCAAGAGGACTAAACTGGACAGTCTAGTCGTCTCTGTGTGTCAATGACAGCGGGACTCCGAGCCATGGAAACCTTCCCTACAACTTTGCTGTTGTTGATGACACGGAGAGTATTTTTAGCTATTGTTGTCAACTTTCCGTAACAGCCCAGCCGCGCCGTTCAGTATAAAGGACTCTTTCAAAATGCAGTTGTACAACAGTGTGCTGACACACTACCCGAGGTCGTCTCGCAAAGTTACAATAACTTTGTCGACCGCTTCTGCGCGTTTGAACGGGGCAAGTTCCTCTGAGGCTGACAGGCCGGGATTTACTCAACCAGACGCAACTTCAGCGACCAACGGTGATCCGGTGAGCGAGTCTGTGTCTTCCGCAAACATGCCTGCCTTGTCGTGTTACGAAGCTTCAACCATGAGGCCAATTTACTTCACCTCGACTGCTGAAATTTTAATCCGGAGACCTGATGGAGTGGAGAGGTCTGTGCCTGTGCATGTTATGAGGGAGTCCAAAGTCAAACCACCTTCCCCAGACTCTCATAGCGGTGAAACTTTACTCTGTAATGACTGCGACCCTGATGTGATAGTGGACTTGATAGATCAATTGAGCAATGGGACAGATGAGCTTTTCCCAGACTGCCCAGAACTGACTGGAAATCAGCTTACCAACAGCAACAACACCAGTGGACCCAGAATAGAAGAATACAAGAGAACGGTGGAAACGTCAGGTGGGGATGATGGAATTTCACTAACTATTACCCCCTTCAGAAGCAAGACGTGGGCCTCATTGAAAGACAAGGAGCTGGTTCCCCCCAAGGCAGTACAGCCTAAGGGTCTCATAAAAGAAGATTTTAGCTTAATGAGCACGACCAAAGCTGCTCCAGCATCAGAAGAGAGACGGGCTTTTGAGCTCAGTGTTCTGCAGGAGTCCCCTCCACAGAGAGTCCAGGAGAGAGGGGAGATCAACGACAAAGTCGCCCGATACCTGGCTGAAGTGGAAAAGCAAAATAAGTACCTCCAGGAGAGGCACAAATACAGGTATCAAATCATTCCAGATGGCAACTGTCTGTACAGGGCTGTGTCTAAAGCCACATATGGGGACCAGTCGAGACATGCAGAGCTGAGGGAGCGGACGGTGCACCACATCGCTGACCACCTTGACGAGTTCAACCCTATCATTGAAGAGGATGTGGGGGAATTCCTGATCAATGCAGCGCAGGACGGCACTTGGGCCGGTTACCCCGAGCTTCTCGCCATGAGCCAGATGCTGAATGTCAACATCCACCTCACAACAGGGGGCAGCTTGGAGAGTCCCACTGTCTCCACCATGGTGCACTTTCTTGGAGAGGAGGATCCTTCCAAACCAGCTATCTGGCTGAGTTGGCTGAGCAACGGTCACTATGACGTTCTCTTGGACAGGTGTCTGCCCAACCCAGAGTATGAGGACTGGTGCCGAAACTCGCAGATGCAAAAGAAACGGGACGAGGAACTGGCAAAGTCGATGGCAGCCTCATTATCCAAAATGTACATTGAGCAGAATGGGTCCGTGTAAACGAAATACAGCGCATTACAGAGGAATAGAGATGAATGGTTCTGCTTTGTTTCTACGTGCTTTAAATTATTGTTTTTTAAGGATTTTTTAAGGAGCAAAAAGACGTGCAGTGCACATACTTTGGTTCATGTCTATGCCAGCGTTTTGAAATTAACGCTAGTTGTCTCCGAAAGAGTTTGACAGTGTGTGAGTCTGTTCTTGATAGTTTGGGTGATGTTGACATGAGTGAAATTCTCTAATGCTGTTCAGATGTGGCTGAGTGCTTTTGGAGTGTACTATTTTTATTTGCCCTCTCTCAGCTGACCAGTTATTTTTTTTTTTTTGTCGTGCTTCTCATGCTTTGGCAACTGCCCAATATTTTCAGACAAAGAGAAATCTGGTTTGCATTTTCCATGTGTTTAGCTACTCATTTGCACAAAATTCCTCTAAGAGTAGTTCACAGTGCTTGGTTTGTGTCTGCGAGAATGATTCAACGGTTCATTTTCCATTATTCCAGTACTTTTTCGACATTTGACAAAGAATTTCAAAATAAAGTTAAGACAAAAACACACTAACTTGCAGTGGCTTCATTTTTAATTTACATGCTCGTTGTCCCGCTATTTGTTTATCGCCTACATTTTCATACATTTGTTATTCAGCTTTAGCGATATCCACTGTTTCATCTTAGGTGTAAGGCAGTCCATAACCACCACATCACCACCACAGTTCATGCTGCAGTCATCCTCCACTCACCAGTGTCCTAAAGTGAAAAGTGATGTTGGGAATTTATTACATGATGTAGTGACCCTGCAGCCTCTCATTCAGGTCAGGCTGCCGAACTCGGTGTATTAAGGGACCACGGCTTCAATACACAGAGTACAAGGGAATGTGCTCTGTGTACTGAGCTATGTTAAAGCTTAAATAAAGGGTGCACAGTCACGGTATAGGCCAAAATGTCATTTCTTCTGTAATTGTTTTCTTTTTTAAAAACTGTAGATTCTGCTTGATTTCCTAAAAACTATATAAAAGGAAAGCAAACCACCCAAATACAGCTTGCAAATACTATAAGCTAATCTCAACATATGGATATATTCATATTGTAATAATACTTTCCTTTTTGGCATTTCACATTAATGTCTGCTGTTCTAAATACACTTGCCGGTCACTTCATTAGCTACATCTGTTCAGATGCTCACAGATACAAATATCTATTTATCAACACCTGAGTGCATTTAGGCATCTAGACATGATCAAAAACCTGCTGAAGTTCAAACTGAGCGTCAGAATGGGTAGAAGTGTCTATGAACGTGGCATTGCTGTTGGTGCCAGACTGGCTGGTCTCGGTATTTCAGACTTGCTTATCTAATGGGATGGGATCGCTGGGGTTTACAGAGAATGCTCTGAAAGAGAAAAAAGTCGAGTGAGTTTAAGTCCTCCAGCCAAAATACCAGAGGTTGGAGGAGAAAGGCCAAGGAAGGAAATACACCAGTCACATCAAGGGGTGTCGAACTCCAGGCCTCGAGGGCCGGTGTCCTGCAGGTTTTAGATCTCACCCTGAATCAACACACCTGAATCAAACGATTAGTTCATTACCAGGCCTCTGGAGAACTTTAAGACATGTTGAGGAGGTAATTTAGCCATTTGAATCAGCTGCGATGGATGAAGGACACATCTAAAACCTGCAGGACACCGGCCCTCGAGGCCTGGAGTTCAACACCTGTCATTACAACCGAGTAAGAAGAGCATCGCTAAATGTGCAAAACCTTGAACCTCGAAGCGGTTGGGCTACAGCAAACAGAAGACCACACTGGGTGTTGCTCCTTTAAGTTAAGAACAGCCAAAAGTTACACGGGCTCACCAAAATGAGACACAGCAGAAAACTGGAAAAACGCTGCAATGAACGAATGCTATGAATCTCATTTTCTTTTGCTTCTGCCGTTTGGTGTAAACAACATTAAAGCATGGATCCATCCTGCCTTCTATCAACACTTCTGGCTGGTTGTGTAAGGGCGAGGGAGATGTCTTCTTTGCACACTTTGGGCTCATAAGTACAAACTGAGTGTCATTTAATTGCTGCAGGCTGCCTGAGTATTGTTCCTGACCATGTCCATCCCTTTATGATCACAGTGTCCTGTTTCGTGAACATGACAAAGACATATAGAGAAACTTATTCAGCTGTTTTTTAAAGCCATATGTGTAATTTATGAAAAACTCATGTACTGATAAATATTGCGCCTTCCTTCCGTTAGGTGGCACTGTATGCTCCCAGATGCTCAGACAAGGTATCAATAAAGGTATTTGTATTCTTTTAAAAACAGATTACAGCGTTGGATTATCGGATACAATACGCAGAGTTAAAGTGACTGCGCAGTGGTCTTCAAAAATGTGAAATGGCATGTTTTGGTATCACGGGATGCGATGACTGGGAGAAATGGTGGTTTATAAAGTTTTACATTTATAATTTCTAAGACCACCCAAGTTAGATTTTGAACATTGATTAAGAGCTTCCTGACTCTGGCAGCTGGAAAATGTTCAAAATGTCCGAAAATATGATATGTGGTATGAAAATCCAACATTATTGTGTTTTTACAGCCCCCGATTTAAACTTTATTATGGATTCTTTACAGTGATGACGTAACGCTGCAGTCACCGTCATTTGTGTGTGTGGGGAAAAGTTTTATGATTTTTAATACGGGGGGAGGGATAGTGCCTCTCCTGTTCCTGCGAGTCTACTACGTTCACAAGGCTTCTTAGAGCAGAGGGGCAGGTGAGAGTTGGACCGAGCTGGCTGCTTCACCGCAGTACTGGCACACAG
This sequence comes from Rhamphochromis longiceps, assembly GCF_057381845.1. Taxonomy (NCBI): domain Eukaryota; kingdom Metazoa; phylum Chordata; class Actinopteri; order Cichliformes; family Cichlidae; genus Rhamphochromis; species Rhamphochromis longiceps. The sequence goes on along the minus strand of NC_140565.1, from coordinate 22,227,608 downwards.
TCAGCTCAGAGACGCACAGGGGGCAGAGGGAAAGTCATCCACGGACGCCCGTCTCCGGTGTGTAGTGTCGAAGGATTCCCACGCGCAACACGGACGGCGACGCGGTCACCTCGACGCGGTAAAGCCTCCCCACCCCACCAGCCCCCTGCTCGGAAGTTGGCTGTTACTTTTAAAACAGCACAGAGAAGAGCGGTGAAGTCCTGGAGCTCTGACCTGAGAGCCTGTAACAGACATGTCGGGACACCGGGTGCAATTCGCGGACCTTCTTCCGAGTGATCATAAAGGAAGTCCCAAATCTCACAGTAAGAAAACAAATATACACATATATATATCTGTTGACCTTGATTTTAACAGATGCCAAGTCTAAATTATGAAAACTTTGCAGAAAATCTAAAGATGCCGTGTTTAAAGTTTTTACTCACACAGTTTTTACTCGCTGTTGCTTAACTTTAGTTACCCAAATAGATCCGTTACATTGCTGCTTTCCTAGTATCCTGTATCTGTGCCCTACTGTAGTCAAAACAGTTAAGCTGCCCTCTCTGCGCTGTCTTGCATTGTATTACACTCCTCTTCATGATGCAGTTATCAGCAGAAAACAGTCAATCCTCGATGATTACATGTATTTTTATTTAAATATGAAATGTTACATGCTGCCTTCTTTCTTGCTTTCTTGCTCATTGATATCTATGTTAATGTCATACTGCACATGTTATATATGAGTGACAGTGTGTGGCCTTTGTGTTGACCCCCTGCTTTGCCCCACTCCTCGGTGTGATCCCATTCAGTCTCCACTCAGGACACTTTTCTGAAGTGGCAGTTGCCCTTTACGTGCTGCAGCTAACTTTTTCTCCTCAGGCCTCCTCTCATTGAGTGTCATGCTGTGTCTTAAGTAAGGTGACACTCAGGTTTGGGCACATTTATTGACCACTACAACTCACAGTATTAAAAGCACAACGCTATTGGCTGTAGAACAGAGCCGGATTTGGGGACTTGGATTTAGTGCTCTTTATTGCTCTGCTGGTTTAAAGGAGTGCTTCTGATTGCATGTGAGGTGTGACAGAGTCAGCGGTGCTCGCCTATGCTGCTGTATGCTGCAGTGTATGCACTCCAGCATGAGACACAGCTCATCTCCATGGTGACAGGTTGAGTGACAGAGCACGTGAAAAAGGATGCAATGGAAAATTGCCAGTTTGCTGCAAACCCCTCCAGAAGGGTGGCATCTATAACACACTGTGGTTCCACAACGGCACATGTGCACGGCTTGGGATTTATATCTTCGATGGCAGCTGTACTAACACCATGATGTGTGTGTTTGTGTCACATTCAGTAGTGTGCGTGTGAACAGCAGAAGTGCTGATGTTGTGTGCAGGTTAGGCTCAGCTTGTATGCAGGGCATGCTGGGTTTGATGGTGGAAGGACACAAAAGCAGCTTCAGCAGCAAACTACACATTCTGACTCAGCCCATCCATGTTTTTTGTGGGTTTTTCCCCACGTTGCTTGCTTGGAACCAGATGATAGTGGGGTCAAGTTTCAGGCTCTTCTCTTTTTATGATGTGCAGACACACAGCATCCACATTCCACAATAACATAAGCAACTTGACGAGTTTATTGCGAGCAATCATCTCTCATTCAAATATTGTATTAGCAGCATCAAATTAAAAAGAAAAAAAAGTACCTGCATAGCAGCAGAACAGCAAGTCATTCATCACTCTGTTCATTTTCACAGCTATAACAGCTAATGATCTTGGCATCATATAGAGAGAACATTACAGCAGATGCGAATATGTCAACTCACATTACTGGTACTGAGGAAGCATTGTTGCTTTTGCCGCTGTGCAATTTGCATGAGTCAAAGAAGAAATCAGCAATATGTTTTTGTCGACATTGTCAAAAATACACTGTTGTTGCTGCGGCGTTTCTGCCCTGGATTTGTCTTTCCGAAAACAGGCAGCATTGTGGCGTCTTTCTTCCTCGGTTATTTTATATTCATAATGTTTGCTTTGCTATCCAAGCAGACTTTTCAGTTTATAAAACTGTATACGATTGCAAGTTATTACTTCACTTTTTAGAATTATTGAGAATCTGTGCATGATAGCATCCGTTTTATCATACCTATTATCCACAGAGATAAATGGCCTGTATTTATATAGCGCTTTACTAGTCCCTAAGGACCCCAAAGCGCTTTACATATCCAGTCATCCACCCATTCACACACACACATTCACACACTGGTGATGGCAAGCTACATTGTAGCCACAGCCACCCTGGGGCGCACTGACAGAGGCGAGGCTGCCGGACACTGGCGCCACCGGGCCCTCTGACCACCACCAGTAGGCAACGGGTGAAGTGTCTTGCCCAAGGACACAACGACCGAGACTGTCCAAGCCGGGGCTCGAACCGGCAACCTTCCGATTACAAGGCGAACTCCCAACTCTTGAGCCACGATCGCCCGCAGAGCTATGTGCAGACAATGTAAAGTATTTAATTTATTTGAAAACGCTAAACACATCCACCCCAGTGGTCAATTTTGGGGGAAATTCAGGTTATTGAGCTGTGCTAGTGTGTATCAACAGCAGCAGACATGTTTTCAGATGGATGTGGTCTTGAAGACAAGGTCAAGCTCTTAGTTAGTCCATAGGCTAATGTTACTAATGAACACATGGCCCACTAATTTTGTAGTTCTGTGCCACTGCCAGTGCCATCTTTTTGGTACTATCTTTAGCCATTATTATTACTGATGATGATGTTTGAAATTTAAATACACGGAACATTTTTCTCTATATTATCCACCGAAAAATGACATTGCATTGTTGAAAAGAAGTAAAACCTTAAATCTATTTCTAGACACTTAATAGAATCTCTACGAATTTCAATGATCAAAAAGTCTTTTAGATTTTACATTGAAATATTACCACGATTTATCTTTTGTCTTTCAGAAATTTCACAATGTATATGATCAATACATGCTTTTGATTCAAAGACTTATCTGTGTGTTGAGAAGGATTAACTGTGACTAAGATGGTGATATGTCTTTCAGTGAGCTATTATACCCTGGACAGCTGCACTCGGGACCATGATGTGCATCATCTCATGTTTCCAACAATATTTGCAGATTATGTCAACAGTCTTGGGTGGTGAAAAGAAGATATCTTGTACGGAGTTCCCATCAAAGTTCTTATACAAAGAGAACTGTTTCACTATTCATCTCAGTCTTTAACTACGTCTTAGGTGGTCTATACCAACATGTTATGTTAACCAGTGCTGTTATCCTGTAAGGCTTCCATGGCATAACAAACTATGACCTCCATATTCCTCTTCATGCCCATTACTGATCATCACTGATCTCACTTTGACAAAGCTTATAGTTAGGCCTGTTCTCCTGTTTCCGTTTGCTATCTTCTTTTTCCCATCACCACCAACTGGTTGGGGCAAATAGCTGCCCCTCCTTGAACCTGGTTTTGCTGGAGTTTTCTTCCTGCTGAAAGGGAGTTTTTCTGTCCCACTGTTGCCAAGTGCTTGCTCGTAATAGATCGCCTGCTCATTGGGTTTTTTACTCTAATATATTAGCATCTTTAATCCACAATGCAAAGGGCCTTGGGGTGACTTTATTATGAATTGGTACTTGTTATGTGCAGCAGTGAATGCAGTGTCACGTTTGCTGTAGTGTGAATGTGTAAAAAGCTGCTTTAAATTAAAAGAGCAGGAAGACAGCTCAAGATGTATAACCAGTGCGTCACATTTGCATGTTCAAATGCAATACCGTATCTGATCTTGATTTAATTACTTTACTAAGTTCTGAGCAGATGGCAAAATTTGCTTCATATAATGTGAAAAGTTGTTGTTCTCACATAGGAGAAACACAATTTAATAACAACAACACTGTAAAAGAAGAGGGTCAAAGCAAATGAACCAAGAAATATTCAGTCATAATTAAAAGGGACCATGCCGTGTTGTTTAATCCATTAGCCCATTAACTTTTTGTCAGGATGTCCATGGCGGCATGTTATCATACTTTTGGTCTCTGTGTGATTGCCTTGGGAAATTGGCAAATGATGTGTTGGTGCAATAATCCCAAAATATGCTTCTTTACCAGCTCAGGAATGCAGGCAGTGTCTGTGCCAGTGTCAGGCTTTTGAAACCAGTGGGAGATGCACTCTCTGCAGCTTAAAACACGCTGTGGAAACAAATCAAATGAATGTAAAGGTGAGGATGATGCATAGCTTTAATTTCCTCACACAGACTTTCTATCAATAGTTCACTTACTACTATATTAACATAATCTTTGAGTGAATGGCTGTCTAGTAAGGTGTGAAATGCCATATGTAGCGGGCTGATCAAATTTGATAGTCACTTGAACGGACTCTTCTGGAAATGACCAAGCTCCTGAGATGCTTAACAGCTGTTTTCACAGCAGATTGAAAGCATGTCCCTTAGGGGCTCTTAAGTTTCTTAAGAGAGTAAAACAAAGATTTAAGGGTATGCGGTGGCTTTATCTGCCAGACAACAATATATTGGTGCTTTTCCGCCTTTAACTGGGGATGCTGCATTCTGACAAAAGGCAGTAATCTTGAGTTTTTACCCACTGTGTTTATTTTTCCACTGAAAATACTGATACCTCTTTGTATCTAAGCTTATGAGCTCCATCAGTGTTAGACATTGTGACAGTTATTACTACCACAAAATTACTGAAATTTTATATTTTTAAAGCAAGTTTAATTCATTGATATTAATATGTAGTGCAGTCATGTTCAGTTAAGGTTTAATTCTGAACTCTGTTATCTCATCTGTGGACTTAAATACGAGGACACAGGAGTGTGGCGTTATCTGTGACCTTGCAGTGCTTTTGCTGGGAGCATCTCTTATCCAAATAATTACAAACTTGACACTAGGATTAGATCTTGAGCAACACATGTGCCAAGTTTTGAATAGGATTGACTGGTGATCAAGATTGGCAAAGAGCAGACAGACTAACATATACAACAGGTACAGCAGGTTGTCCACTGCTGTTATAGATTTGGTGGTTTGATCTCTGACCTCACCATGAGCTCAAGTGTCCTTTGACAAGATGCTGATCAAGTCCCTCCCAATACCAGGCAAGGTCCTCATGTGACAGCTCTGCAAGCATTGTGTGTTTGTGTGTGTGAAAATGAGTGAATGAGAAACACATTTTAAGCACTTAAAGTTAAAGGACACGAGTACAGACCATTTACATGCAGAGATTCCTTTATTTAACAGTGAGATTACATGTAATGTACGTGGAGTGCTCAGTAAATCTTTTCAAATATACTTGTGTGTATTTGATCTTACATTTCATCCATTTTCTGCTGACATTTTCACATTGCTCACTTTGTTCAACTTCAATGTTTTTAAGGAAAACTCAAAGCACTCTCTACATCAGGGGTGTCAAACTCAAATACACAGTGGGCCAAAATTCAAAACTGGAACAAAGTCGCGGGCTAACGTTAATATTTATTGAAAAAAAAAAAAATCTTCCTCCAGATATAAGAATGAATCTTTTCTTATGGACTCAAATAAGTTTTGCTGGAAAACTGAATATGGAACAAGCAAAGCTTAATACTAAACAATATATATATTAGCTGTATAATACCAGTAGGCCAGCTCTAATAGTAATTTGGTATGGCTTCGCGGGCCAAATGTAATTAGGCTGCGGGCCAAATTTGGCCCGCGGGCCAGAGTTTGACACCTATGCGCTACATGTAAATATTGAAAAGGGGGAAAAAACAGACGCGTTGCATTCTGCTTCCTGACTTGTGATATTTTTTTTTTGTTCCATCATCAAGTATTTGTGAGAAGGGCGAGTTAACATAAAGGTCATTTTTGAGAAATGAAGTCAAAGGCAAATATTGTTTTGAAAAGCCCCCACACACACCCCTCGCCGAAAAAAAGGAAATACCACAAGAGGAGTGCGACTTATTGTACAGTAGATTGTGGCTAGAATTACTTTTGGTTGAGTCATCACTGCTGTCTCACAGAATGGCTTTGGATCATTAAACAGTGCGTGCCTAATGAATTATCCATCCTCTTCTGGCTTCTCTGTCTATCCAGCAGCAGGACGCTGATTTGCTGCAAAGAGGAACCAGATGTTTTCTCTCTTTTTTTTTTTTTTTAAATTCTGTGTTTTGTTTTGTTTTTGTTTTTTTTAATGGTTCCTTCTCATGAGTTCCTTCCTAAAGAGGATGTAATGAAGTATCTACATTTTTCTCTCAGAAGCAGTAGAACTTTGGAAGTGCACGCAAAATTTGACAACGTCAGACGAGACGAATGGCAGGATAATGAAGTATACCTGTGTTCCACGGCAACAGCTGCACACAGGCCGCTAAGCACGATGCAGTTAAAGCTCCTCATTGGCTGCTGCAGCTTAGAGCTCGCAGACTTCTCAACATTGTTGTTCCCGTCACTGAGTTTTCGTCGCTTGTGGAACGAGTTGAGGAGTAAACAAACACGTCTATCATGTTTATAGTCATCTTAAGTCTGGGAGGATATAAGGCTTGATAGCACACAGGCAGGAAAGTACACTGTTAAAATGATGACTCCCGAACGCGCCATAGCTCCCTGCACAGCTGTCATTCATCCACCCCGAGCAGTGGTTTTTGAAATATCTGTACTTCTTTATTGCTGATTAGAGACAATCTGGTTGCCTTTCTGTGCAGTTGGAACACAGGGTGTAATAACATTCTTTGCATGTTCTCCCCCAAGCAGTAATGATGCATGATATCAGGCCTTATGACATTTTTTTTAGCGAAGGGAACAAAAAATTGACTCAGACACAGATGAGTGAGAAGTCAAATAGCCTCTCCTTTGATGTTGCAGCGAGGTCATGTTCAAAGGAAAATATCAAATAGGTAAGTTGGGGAGAAAATGAGGCAGTGTTTATGTGAGTGAGGCTGTGTGGTGATGCTTAATATTAAGTGTGTGTCTTTGTGTATATGAGTGTGCAGGGTTACCTGATAATTAGGCTTTTTTTGTGGGGGCTTATCATCAAACTCCACGCTGATGATATGAAGTCACCAACTGGGATTTTAATGACTTTCCAAATCAATCAAAAGTTCTGGGTCACTGCCACAGAGGTCAGCCTAGACACACACGCGCACACACACACACACACACACACCCCTGTGTGAGTCTTTATTGTCTTAATTGGAAAACTACAGAGCCTTTTTTTAAAACTGATTTTTCATGTTGTGAGAATAGGACACATTCTGGGCGGGAGGTCTGTTCACTTTTTTTTGCAACTAACTTTTATATCTGCTCATTAGATGTGAAGTTAAAATCCACAGCTAGTTAGCTTAAGTGATCAAAGACTGGAAAATTAGTGATTCACCAATTGCAATTTTCTTATCTGATTCCAATTTCCAATTTTTCTCTAAGGCTACGTTCACACTGCAGGTCTTAATGCTCAATTCCGATTTTTTTGTCTGCCTGTTCACACTACAAATAAAATGCGACAGCAAACGCGCTCTAGTGTGAACGCTCAAAGCGGCCCACATGCGCAAAAGAAGACGTCATACACAACGCGCTCTGTTTAGACCCAGACCAAACAGTATTGTTTGACTGATGGCCCTTAATATAAAGACTTTGGACTTTACGTTTCCCAATTTTTGCTTGAAGTTAGTTATTTACATAATAATGTAAATAACCTAATAATTATCCTTATTGCTGTTTTAGAGGAGCGGTGCTTCAAAGGATAGTTGCAGATTTCTGTCAGAATCTGCAGATTATACAGTACAAATAACATGTTCACGTTGTCTTCCCAACAGTTTGACTAACATCTACACTGGAAGGCCAGGAAGCATTCACGATGTCTTCTCCGGCGCTGATAATTGGCGTCTTTTTTGTGTCAGTGACATAAAAGATGGATTTAATGCGACGTGACCATTCAAACAGCAGTCGCTTTCTGAAACATCGGATATGTATTGGATTCAGTACCACATTCGAAAGTGACCCAGATCGGATTTGAAAATATCGGATTTGTGCCTTTCACACTGTCATACCATGATCGGATATGGGTCGCATAGGGTCAAAAAAATCGGATTTGATGCGCTTTCGCCTGCAGTGTGAACGTAGCCTAAGTGTGACCTGCCTATCCGGATTTTTATCGCTTATCTTTCTAAGAAATAGAATAGAATAGAAAAGCCCTTTATTGTCATCGTACATATACAATGAAATTGTGGGTGCTCCACACCAACTGTGCCAGAATAAAATAGAAATAGTAGACAGCAGGAATAAATAGCAAACAGGAGAAATATATGCAATCAAGAGACACATTAGAAAACAAAGTTGTGCAAAGAAAAAACTGAATAAAGTCTGTGTGTGAGTGGCTGAGTGATGGGGGTTACTCAGACCGTGGCTCGGATTATTGGGGATGTGGGGGGATAGTGTTTATTGACAGTCCGAATGGCCCAGGGGAAGAAGCTGTTTGTGAGTAAGTACTGTAACTGACGTGCGAACAAAACCCGACTTCTCTTCAGTTTTTTTTTTCATAATAAAATAAATTGTTACATTTTTTTCCCCCCAGACTGCAGTAAATTACAGGATCTGCTGTCAGTTAAAATTATGAAAATAAAGTAATGTTCTACTATAAGGAGGCACAAATAACTGAAAAAGCAGTTTCTTTACACCCACGTTGAAATATGACATGACATATTTTACCTTACCAAACAACAGCAAGTGCATCAGATTTATACAATAAAACAAATGTCAAGTACTTACATAATTTTCCATATTCATAACTTCACCCGACAGCAAGACATTGACCAGTTTTCTCTTTTTCACTCATCTCTTTAATTTTCCTCATAATTACTCTGATTCTTTGCTCATACCGAGGCTGCTGGCTTGTGGCTGGATCTGAGCTCTGGATAGCTTTGGCTTTCGTCACTTTGCCTTTGTTGCCTTCTTTAAAATGTCCATGTTCAGCTGGGTGAAGGTCATTTCAGCGTCTGATTAGGTTTGTTTTTAAGAACGTTTCCCCTGTGGTTTATTTTGGTGAGCTTTGTGTCTTCCTCACTCACAATGAAGACACACTAGCGTCCAATCACCAGTCGGGGCCAAGACCGCTAAAAAATCTCTCGATTTGTGTCCCTGGCCAGTCAGTCTGTGCTTGAACAAATTCTTTAAGTTTTTGTTGCCTTGGTTTTGGTTCAAGTTCAATTGAGTCTTCTTCTTCATGTTTTTTCCAGACACTAATATTTTGTGGTAAGTATGCGTTGCGTTGACACACAATCTGTGCAAACTAGGATGCAAAAGACACATTTCATCAGGACCTATAAGGTAAACACATTTTCTCACTTACACAGTCTCTCTGACAAGCCCCTCCTGGTTATATGTAATTTATGCTCACTTCGATAAAAACAAGCCATCTGACACCACTCATTTGAAATTCCAAACATTTTGCTTCAGTATCTAATTTGATAACTGAGCTTGTGGATGGGAAAATAATCCACTCCCAGTCAATAACCACAAGCCACTCCTGTCAGTGTGATAAATGGGAGGTTTAGCACGAGGCTACAAGTGGGGGTTTGTAAGTGGATGGGACGCCGCTGATTGGGTGCGGTCGTAGCAAAGGGCTGTGGGAGGAAAACATCCATCCAGAAAGTGCTGAGAAGTTTGGTGATGACCCTATAGCACATTATAGGAGTTTCCAGCTGGTTGCTGGAAGACTGAAGGGAGAATAGGGAGTGACAGACTAAGCAGTGCCCTGTTGCTTTATCAAAAAACATTATCAGTAATACTATTTCTCATGAGAGAAGGCAAATAATTATAGGCATTCTATGCGCAGTAAATTCTTTGCCTTCTTTTCACTTGCTGTGAATTTTCAGGTCAAGTTGGGCTAATCCACTTTGCTCCCTGGATAGTCTATGAAATACCAGCATGCCAATAAGTGTGATGCTGGCATCAGCAAATGGCTGCTGATCCTTTGATTCATACTTTAATCTGAAGACAAAAGATTATTTTTTTTAAATTAGAGCCCTTTCTATTATATTAAACCACCTACTGCATTTAAATCCAGCCATTCTCTATTTGAAAGATGAATAGGGCTCTTACAGAAACGCAATTCTCTCTCATTTCTTTTGTATAAATGCTCCCAATTAGAAAGGGAAAACAAATTTGAAATCACTCTGCGGAGTTCATTCTTTGTTATGATTGATGACTGATGATGATTTTGCCTCAGCCCCGGCACCTTTCGCCTTAGCTTATCAGAGCGCGTACAGCTGCTTTAGTGGCCGGAAAACTGTGATATTTAACGAGACTCTCTGTTATGCACTGTATGTGACACTGAATGCCATGATGATGCGGACTTGGCTGTCAGGAGCCACTGCAAAGGCCAGCAGTTGTGTAAGAGATTTAATGGCTGTGGCTGGGAGCCTAAAGAGAGGGCAGCAATCATCAGACCTTTTGGCAAGGTTAGCTCGGTCCTTTATTCTCTGCTTCTCTCTTTCAATCGCTCTGTTAGTCATCCTTTTTTTTTTTTTTTTTTTCTAAATGACATCAGAAACAGCAGTATGCGACATTACGTGATGGCAGAGCTTCAGTTCATCCTTTGTCATTTTTTTTTTTTTTTTTTTTTTAATAAATAGGACAGGGGGAATGAATGAGAGAGAGAGGGGGAGAGAAAGAAAGAAAACCAAAGGGGAGAAGAGACGGTGAGAAGGGGGGGGAAGAGAGAGAGAGAAAAAAAAAAAAAACTCCTGGGTCACCTGTATGGAGAAAAAAAAAAAAAAACAAACAAACAAAAACAAACAGAGGAGACAGCAAACAACAAAGAGCAACATAATAATAGAGAAAACAAAGCACCATCACAATAAACTAGCTAGTCATAGATATCAGTATTTACTAAGTAATAAACGATATTGTGCAGCACGCAAGATAGACAGCGCACAGTGTGCTTTGAGGCAGCAGCCAAGAAAGCTTTAGTCCGCGTCTGTGAATACCCATGTGTGCATACCTGTGTGGATCAGCATGCTTGCATTCCAAAGGTTTCTCCATGTAATGATCTGCTAGGGAGTGTGGGGGGGCCACAGCCCCGTCCTCCAGGGTGTGAAGCGGGTATGGAGGAGATCAAAACTCCAGACATCCAGAGGCCCCCAGAACACAAGAGACCATGGAAGACCAACAGAGGGGCAGCCGCGCCACTGTCCCAGTAAGAGCTGAGGAGAGTCCCAGATGAGGGCTCGCCCAGCAGCCGCGGAGCAGAAGTCAGGGGGAGTTGCAGTGACGCGCCCGTGAGCTCCGCCGGCCCCCAGCTGCGCCTGAGTGACCGAGCCCTAGGCCGAGAGGCCGGGGGCACCCCACCTCCAAAGGGGCCCGAGCGAGCCCCAGGCCCCAGGCCCCGACAAGCGGCCGCCAAGGAGTGAGCCGGTGTGCACCCGGACGCCCACCCCCAGACACAAAGAACCACCAACACACCGACACCTGAGGGAGTCCGCCACCGGCAGGGGAAGTGGTGGTGGGTGGAGATAGGCCTCCAAACCTTGGAGGGCCTGAGGTGTCCCCAGAGAGGTGGCGTCTGATACCCAACCTGACATATAGACACAGACATACAGGCACACACAGACACAAACATCCATTCCCACCCTCATGCTCTCATATGCACTCACTCCACACTCAACCAACGTGGAGACAGACATAAAGAGACGCTGTACACACAATCACACTCCCCAAGCGTACTCTACAAACCGGGTCTAGGTACCCTTGCCCCTGGAGGGGGGAATTGCACCCAGACCCAGGTGGTGTTACCCTTTTCCCTGCGGTGGGGAGAGGCAGACCACCCCGACTCCGCAGCAGCAGGGAGGCCCCACACCCCAGACCGCAGTCGGACGGCCAACTCCTCCTACTAGCCCTCCCGCTCCAGCAGGCCGCAGAGAATGGGGGTGGGAGAAGACTCCAAACCTCCCTCCACCCGCTCATTGTAGTGTTGATGCATATGTGTTCTAAGGTGCAATTAAAACCCAGGAGGGCATGGAGCTACCTGCCAAGGAGCAGCAGGTAAGCGCATAGTCCCTCCTGCTAGCCCTCAATGTCTACGTGTATTTAAAATTGAGAGGTGGGCAACGACGTCAGGGGTGAGGTATACACCCTGATGGTGATTTGGACTCCGTGATTGTGCCCACCCCCAAGATCCTATATGTATGTGTAATGAGAGTGTGAATAATGTGAATGTCTAAGTTGTGGGATAAAATTGAGGCAGAGGCAGCCAGAAGGGGACAGGGGGGGGGTAGCCTCCTCTGCACCCTGGTGACATACCCCCACTCCAAGGCCCTGCATGTGTGGGTGGTTGTGGAGGAGCGGGAAGAGGGAGGCAGCTGGAGATGGGGAGGGAAGGAAGGGAGGGGCAGGTAACCCCTCCCTGGGGCCAGCTCCCCCGCTGACCCCAGTAGGCACTCCCACCCTCCGCGACCCGCCAGGGAAGGGGGGCCCAGGCCCATCAGACCGGGGCCCAGTGCAGTAGCGCCCCCCGGCTCCACAGAGCCCTGGACAGTCCACCCAACCCCACCACAGAGAAAACTGCACCCACCCCACCAACCACACATCTTCCAGACTACATAAGACGGTAAACGCCCAGGCTGAGATCTTCCTCCACCTCTCCTGTATCTCCCCCTCCTGCAGAGAGTTCCTGAGAGAAGAAAGCTCCTGCAAGATGTGACCATCCCCCCCACCAGTTGAAGAGCCCCCCAGGCGGCTCGATGCACCGGCGGCACCCTGCTCCAGGGCCGGGCCCCCATGCACCCACCCGCCCACAACCCCGGCAACACACCAACCAGGACCCGAGCCCCCGAGGCCCGGCCCGGGCCCCAGCCCAGAGATGGAGCGCCCCCAAAACCTCACGCCCCTCCCGGACCCACCCAGGGGCAGCCAGTCTGTTAGTCATCCTAAAGTAATACTCTGGTGCTTCCAAACTCTAGTCCTTATGTTGCCAGTAACTTTTTAACAGAAATCACAAATGTAAGCTTGATGATATCTTTGATGCACCAGTGTAAGGAAGGATGAATTAAAGCTTTCATTTTACCTGTTTTCTTCTGTTAGATCTGCCACTTAATGAAAATGTTAAGTACTGGAAATGGTCTTTTATATATATATATCTTGTTTTTAATACTTGGATAAAAATGCTTTACAGCCAGTGACTGTTGGAAGTGTAGAGTCCATGGATATCAGGAAATGTTGAGCTTCCAGGTGCTGCTTGTTTGATTTTGTATTTGATAAATAAAATTCATGCTCTGTTGGGTTGAGACTGATTTGGACATTGAAGAATGTCTAATTTCTTTGCCTTGAGAAATGCTTATGCATCTCCTTTGACATTGCAGTGTGCCATTACATACACAATTCATCCTGCTACATCCCACTCATCAATCACATTATCAATAAACACTAGCGGCCCTGATCCGATGGGAGCCATACATGCCAATGACGTAATCCAAAGAACTCCTGTCCAAATAACTTTTTTAAGGCCTGCGTAGGTTCTGTTACATGATTTCTAACAAAGTCTACTTTGGCCTTTGGTTCTTGAGTGCAGCCGGTGCTTTTTGCATTCACAAAGGCGTCTCTTGACTGTAGACCTTGACCATGATACGTCTAACTCCTTGAGAGTATTCTTGAATTGTTTAGAAGTTTTGAAGTTGTTTTTCTTAATCATGGAAATAATTCTGTCATCCTGCACGTTAGTCAACTCATGTGGTCTTTCCGGCCTTTTGGTGTTGCTGAGCTGTTGTTGTTGTTGCTGTTGCAGTGCATTCCTTATTTAAAGAATATACCGGATTACTGATTTTGCCATGTCTAAAGGTTTTGCTAGCTTGTTTATTTTGGTTTTCCCATGTAATGGCAATTATGATTTCCGATGAACAGCTATCAAATGCATATCCAGCACTCTGGAACCTACTCCAGAGCTTTTATCTGCTTAATTTCTCATAAAACGATAAGGGAACAGGCCTCAACTGACGTTGAAACTGGTTGTCAGTCAGTGAGCCTGTAAAAATGGGGAACTATGAATAATAATGGTTGTAATTCCTAAATATTTAATGCAATACTTTTGTGAAAACCTTTGAATTAAAGCTAAAAGTTTGCACTTCTTGATTTTTTTTTTTTGATGAAATGAGAAAATCCACCGTGGTGTAAAAAAGGCAAAACTACAGAAATTATGTAACTGTCCAGATTTTTATGGAATTAATTATGTCTGAAACAAGGTATTGTAATTCCTCTCACTTTAAAGTTGACTACAGTGACTTTAAGCTAACCTTTCCTGGCTTCCTGACTTTTCTTCACAGAGCTCTTTTGAATACCACTTGACGGAGATGACCATATTTAAGACATCCCCCCACTTGACATTAAGCTGAACCATAAATCACAGACGTTTGCATGTGTGTGTGTGTGTGCTGTAATTTATTCAATTAATTTATAAGTATTTCAGACTTAGTTTTTTTTGGATTCATGCCTCACCCGAGCCAAATAAAACAGACATTGTTACTGTTTTTTGTCCCCAGTATCAACAACAGACGCTGCTGGTTGAGTCATTTTGGTATGATGCAATTAGAGTAAGCCCAGCTGCACATTTTGGATGACCAAGATCAAATGTATACTCATTAACTGTTGTAAACTGTAACTGCGACGTGCACTATTATGGTTAAGAGTCCATTTCTCTAACAATTGACACTTTCAGCCAGTCCATGATGAATAAATGCCTTAATGCCTCCAGAATCTAATTTTACTGGTTGTTTTTTCTTTCTTGTGCGTCTTTTTTTATACCTTTGTGTTTTTTCTACTGCCCACACATTTTTTTTTTTACAGTGAAATTACTGTTAGAGCAAATGTAACTGTAAAAAATAAATTACTTCAGTTAAATAAACTGATGCCTTGTCTTTGCCTTGAAGATGGTATAATCAGCATTTTCATTATGATAGATAAGTTGTTTCCCATCTTTTTTTTAAAATGAAAACACAGCATACTGTGATTAGCATTCAAATAAAAAGAAAAGTCACCAAGCGTTACCTCAGATGTTCACATCATTACTACCACTGCTATAGTTATCATCTGTATGGGGGTAGCTATAAGAAGTAGCACTTGAAGAAGTGACCTTGACACAGCTTCAAAGCGAGAGTATAAATGTTACTGGAAAGTAAAGCTGATTAGTGACTCATGTGCATGTGACTAAACCATTGTTGACTGAGCCAAGAATGTACTCCCAGCTGCTAGTTAACATTATTAACCCACAGCTGCTAGTTATCATGGCCGCCTACTTTTTCTGCCATCAAAAAGCTTTTTCACAGTGGGGAGTGACTGAGGTGAGGAAGAGTTAGCTCAAACTTTCCACTGACCTTCATAACCTCAAAGTCTCTCTGGCCCAGATTTACCCGAGTCCCTGCGCCTTCCTCAGAACTTGACACTGAATGGCGCTCAGGACTTTTAATATCATGGCGTTTGTGGGTGCTCCTGACTGATAGAGGTTTGGGGTTAGTCTTTGATGTTCTTTGTGCTTCTTAATGAGGATCAGACTCAGGGTTTTTTTGGCCAAAGTCCTCCCTCCTCCCTTTTCCACTTGGAGCAGTGGGGCAGCAGAGATTGAAGAACTAGTTCCACCTCAAGAGAGGAGCATTTCTTCCCCCTCCTTTCCCCCTCTATACATTTTATCCTTCCTCTCTCTCCCACTCTTTCTTTAATCAGCCTCTCTGGCACCCAGAGCGTCTCTGCGTCTCTGAGTGAGTTCATCATTTCATTAAGGAGGCCTTGGCCCAGATGAATCAGGGCTCTGAAGTTCTTTCATCAGCGCGTTGGGGAAGCGGGAGAAACGGTTAGGGAGACCAAGTGCGACAAAGCGCAGGAAACACACCAAAGGGGGGTCCAGCTCAGTCTGGACTGGGCCCGAAGGCTGAAACGTGTGTGTACACAAGCCTGTGACAAGGCAAAGGGTCAGGGCAGATGTCAGATGAGGGTTGGGCCCTGACTAACCTCTGATCTAAGTTCTAAGGACAAAGGCCAACCAAAAACACGTGTGGGCTGGTGCTCTAGTTATGTTCCCTTTCCTCATGAAAAGACACGTTTGATGAATTAACTTTAGAAAATAAAGACCCACTGAAGTGTAGAGCTTAAGCACAGCACAGTCTTGAAGCTTGTGAGTGAGTCTTGTCGGTCAGTGGTTGCAAAACATTTCACTTCTAAATGACACTGACAGAAACCCTGTGTTTTTTTTTTTTCCCCCCCAAAGCTTCTCAAGACTGAGCAGATAAATATGTTGTTGCGTGAGAATAGATTTGTCCTTCAGTACATTTTGACTTAATGCACTGTTTCCCTTTAGCTTGGGCTGCCAACATTTGCTGCTAGCTATTTTGTATGCAATTTATTACAATTAGCCTGAAGCAAATGCTATTTCTAGCCCAGGAACTGGACTGTTAATTCAGATTATTGCCATAGAGGAAAACCATAAAGCTTGGGGGCCATTATTCCTGCAGAATTTCAGGCATGACATATTGAAGAGGAGCAGAGCTACTGAATATGTTTCTTTATGTCTTGAGAGAAAACCCTTAAAACTCAGCCTCATATCTTGCATGAGTGGCCCCTGCACCCCTGTTACTTGTCCATTCAGTCATGCAACTTTACCTCCATCCCATCACTCATAGCGCCATTAACTGCGATTTAATTTAACACCACCCACCTATCTCACACCTCATATTTAGACCCCAATGTGCCACCCTTCGTGTCTTCATTCCTTTTGTGTCCCTCCTCATCAGATGCTTATCTCTGTCCCGCGTTTATCCAGGCGGAGCCCATGCTGTTGGTTCAGCAGATCTCTGCTGCTGACTGAAGCCTTGTGTGTTTGTGTGGCAGTGCACGTGTGTGTATGTAGGTCTGCCCACTCGCATCTATGCATACCGCTGGAGGACTTCCTGTGGTGTTGTGACATGGATGCTGGTGTTTGCTGTCACTGCAGTTCATGTGTCGCTTTGCCCCCACTGTTGCTCCCTTACTGCAGAGACTTTGGGAACTACACACACGCACACACACAGACACATACATTTAGGAAAAAACATACTTATTATGTAGGTTTTTTGTCTTAGATTTCTGGCTCTCGAAAACTCTTAATGTTTATGTGTAATATAAATGTGTAACTGATACTAGCTTGTTCTGCACGTGGCTATTAGGTCAGTTGATACCTTTTTGATGCTACTGTTAATACTCCCTGTAGCCAGAACAGTGAGGATGGCTACTTTTGAAAGCTTATCAACCCAAGCTTAGCATATTTGAGGGTGTTTGGGTGTTGTGCATCTAAGGTCAAAAGCAGTTCTGCACAGTTCCTGCTAAGTTCAAACTTAGGCTAACTATATATAGGAGACATTGTTCATTGCTATGCTAACAATTGGGTACAGAGTATCCTGTACCTAAAACAACTAGACTCCACTGTAATGAAGGGTCGTAAATCTTATACAAAAAAATTCAGTGGCTACCCTATGAAATACTTTTTTTCCTTTCTTGTTTTTCCCGATTCAACAATCAAGAATGGGTTTGATTGATATCCTAACTGACAAAGATGGATCTACTGCTCATTTAGTGCTCAAAACTGGAGGTAACTTTGTCCTGAGTTCAGAACAACAACAATTATTACCATATTACCATGAGCATGCCAGTTCAGTGGCTGTCATGATAAATCAAGAAAATATGCTGCACTTCTTCTTGTAAAAAAAACAACCTTATTTGTCAGCCTTTCCTCTGGCTTCTGGTTTTTATGGCCAACTACATTTTGAAATACATGCACTGCATTTATCTGCATTTTCATTAAATATAGAAAAGCAAATCCACACTCTGAACATTCTCCTTTGTCAGCCACGAATGGAAAGCACAGCACTAACAAACATCACTGGATGACACAGAAAACTTTCAGAATCAGAATCAGAATCAGAATACTTTATTGATCCCTGGGGGAAATTATTTTTTGTTACAGTGCTCCATTTTAAACCAACATTAAGACAAGACAGACAATACGCTAACTAAGAATAGTACAATATATACATACATACATACATACATACATACATACATACATACATACATACATACATACATAAGTCACTTATAAATAAATAGTTGGAAAAGAAACATGTGTAGACATTGTCACTAGACATTTGAAAACATCAGATATGTTTGAATGAATTAAGGTTACATAAACACTGATAGCAGCACCACTATAAAATTAGTTCTTGTCGCCCATCCCTTTGAGTGACACATTGTTGTGGTACAAAAAAACATATTTGAAATAACTTATCAACATGATCAGCATAGTTTCTGCCCTAAAATACACCCAAAGAACACCCTCAGTTATTCCCCATGTGGCTACTTCTTGTAACCCCCTATTCCAAACCATTTTTAGCTCTTTAGACTACGTGTTGCTGTTGTCTCTAGTTTTAATTTGGCATACCTCAGCCTTTGTCATAGCTTTGTTACTTTATTGGTTATGTGATGCTCAAAATTATTATTAGCTATTTTTTTACAGTGCTTTGTACCACGCTTACAGTATCTGCTGTCTGTTGAAAATGTGCAATGAGGATGGATGACTCATGACTGTAGACCAAATCTACCTACGGGTACAAATAAAGTAACCTGAACCTAGTTCAACTCGAGAGCCAGATTTATCTCTGGGTTGCCGTGTCTTTGCTGGATATGACTTTCAGATACTGTTCATCACTTTTTTTAGGCCTTTTGCTTCCTTTGTTTTTCATTTACTTCAACTTTATTTTCAAGGACACACTGCACAGAATGCTGAGACACTCCACATTGCTAATTCTCTTTGGGAATCACTTTGTTAGTGAAAAAAAAAAAAAATTTCTGTTTCATGAACTGTGCTATTTTTATGATTTTGCATAGATTGAATTGAAAAAATGGGAACTAATCATGTATTTTTATGACAGGCTAAAAGACAGTTTAAAATTGGTTCTTTGCTAAGTTGTCTGTTATGTGTGAACACAACAGTGGCACACGCTTTGAGTGAGGCGCCTTTTTATGCTTGAATTATTCATAGGTACGTGTAAGGTGGGCTGACAAACAACCAAACATACATCGGAAAATGCTCAGGTACAAGGTTGGGACTTACAACGAGTGAAAAAACAACCAGTGCCCAAAGAAAACCTTTAAAAGACCTTCAGAAAGCCTGAAGAACTATTGCTTATAACCACACATAAAAAAAAAGAAGGTTGGCTCGAGATTTTTTCTCAGTTCTGTAAGTCACATCTCATGCAAGCACTTTGCAGGATAAACGGTTTTATGCACTGGAGGAGGCCCAAGATGCTCAATGAGGAATGGAAGAAATTTAATGCCACTGAAGCTCTGTAGAGCTCCTTGCATGGCTGGCTAGCTTAATCTGTCTTCCCTTTTCCCATGTACGTATAAAGATTTTGAGATTAAAGCAAGCTTTGAAATTAATTACAGATTTTAATAGACACTGTTAAGTGGTGACAAATAATTTATTACTGATGAGGTCACGTTGTAAACAATCCTATAATGTTTTATGCATGCCTCCGTGCCTCACTCTCTTTACCACTGTAAAACTCCCATAGTGTGTTCCACATAGTCTGATTTACAACTTGTGATATAATTTAAATGACTGATATATTTGTGATGTGGTGCGGAGTGGTTTTTACCAGTGAAAGTGTGCAAAATTATGGGCTGGTAATCGCTCATTTGAAAGCTGTCAGCTCAGTTTTGAGACTGAAGCCATGAAAACCTCTAATGAAAATCTACTTTCTTGGCAAGCATGTTTACACACAGACATGCACACATGCAGGATATAGACACAGACACACACACACAGATTATTTCCAATCCCCCTGAGAGCGCTTAGACAAATGGCATTTTCACATGTTAAAGGTCACAAATGAAATAGCTGTTGTGAGCATAAATTTGGACACACCGCAGCTGTGACAGTAGAGAGGAAGTCATCGATATAAAACACTGGTTACTTCAGGTTGAAAAACCTCCTGAATAATTGCTGCAGGATTTATCGTTGGCCACATTAAGGCTCATATTGTTCTGCCAGCAGATTCTTGAGCAGCATATGTCAGCTAGGATGAAGCATTTCTTACCTTTAAATCATAATATCCTCACCATCGTCTGGAAAATATATATTTTTTGTTCTTTGCACCATAGAATTATATCCATGTGAGCTCACTGGTGAATAAAATAGGAGAAAACAAATAAAATGTATCAATAAAGACACATAAAGTGGAACCACCTATTGGCTCAACCCCGGATTTGCTGACCTTTGAACCAAGAACACGACACACATCATGTAAGTTTATATTTCCATAAAGTTAAAGCTTGAATTCTGTGCGCTATTTTGTTACTCATGAGTGAATTTATGGTCTATATTTGAACGTGTGCTTGATCCCTCTTTCTTTAAGAGCCAAAAGCAGAAAGAAACCAAGGTTGCAGCTGTCCCAGCACGCCATCGTTCGTCCTCCATAATATATGATTCCCTAAAAGGCTCCTTTAGCTCCTAGCTGTTTACATGCTCCTAAAAACAAGATCTAACAGGCCCTTACGGCTTGGTTTCGTGTGCTCCTACTTGGGTGTTTTCATGTGTGCATGTTTTTATATTCACATCTAATTAAGCTGCGCTAATGACGAGCAGCTTGGAGATAAAATTACAGGTTTTTCAGATATCTCATCTTGGAGTTATTTGCTTTTGAATATCTTATATTTTCCCAGCTTGTAAGAGAAGAAGAGCCGATGGAAGTGTTTTTCCTGGGTATCCTTTGCTTTGGAGCATTTGCCTTTGACTGCTCAATCTAAAAGAGCTCAGAGCTGATGTTTGAAACCTCATCTGCCTAATTCCTTCACAGAGGTACTATTGTTTTCACAACATAATACATTTTTTGTGGTTTCCTATCACATCTGTCTGGTAGTTTTCCACCTTGACCAGAGACAGAAAGCACTGTACCACAGGAATCTATGCCATAAGAATCTGGTACTTTTTGCTGGATTGTATGCATGCAAGTCCATACTTTTTCACTCCCATGAGCTTTATGATATCATTTGTTATGAATGTGCTCTGTCTTTGTTGTAAGACAGATGCTGCTCTTTCAGGATTTGGTAACAACACCTCTCTGTCTCTTTTCTTTTTATTGCTTTCTCCTCTTTCTGTCTAGGTCTGCAGCCAGTGATTGAACTAAAAATCAATAAGCCATAAAGAGAGCAGAGAAGCCTCTTATTTACATCAGTCTAAATGGAGAGGTAGTTTGTCTGTCCTCATATCCTCTTTATAGACTTCAGGCAGAAGCATTCAGTTTTCCTCCAATAACATACTCGACAGGCTGTCCAGATAAGAAGCTAAGCTCTGATAAAATGCTGAGGCGTAAAGGATAGGACGAGGCTGTGAGTTTAACGCTTAGCCGCTGCCTCTGGGGTAAAAGGGGGAAAATATATGTTTGGACATTTCCAAACTGTGTGTAAGGAGGCTGTTAGCATGTGACTGCTCACATGTCCGTGCCCGTCGAGGGTGGAGAGCCGGAGTGACTCATAAAGCCACAGGGGGGCCCCAAAGACAGGACTTGAGGAGGTAGACTTCACAGTGACGCAGAATCAGCATTCTTACTAAAAGCTGTGTTAATGACTCTTCATTCAGCTCATTCTCTTCCTCTGTTACAAAATGACAAGATCACACCAAAATGAGATGGTATGACCATAGAGTTTGCTTTCTGTCGGGGTCATTTTAAAGGTAGATGGTAGAGTCCATACAACAGATCAGTCAGCTCACATCAGGCATTGCTTAAGTCACATTATAATTACATGGAGCTGCAGTTGTTTGATGATCTTGTAAACTCTCTGAACGTGCTCTAACGTGCTCTGAAATCATTTGATACGAGAAGATAAATTCATCATTTCCTTTTGAAGAAACTCCCGTTCTGTGCTTAGTGGCTCCAATGAGAAGTTTGAAGTTTTCTATTATATTTCAGCATATTCCAGATGTCCACACCTGGTACCACACCTGAAAAGTCTTGAAACTTTAAAAACGCAATTTGTTTCCAAGGGTTAGTGATCAGACACTTGAAGCATAGCACAACCAGATGAAAATCATAAATTAAAAAACTTGTAAATTTGCCAAAGTAACAAAGACCACTGTGTATTTTAGGCTGTCGAGCAGTGGTGTCGTGTGTCAAATCCACCAAGAGTCTAGAAATCTTATAAAAAAAATATGTCACAGTCTAGCTGTACTTCTTTAACAAAAACGTATCATGCAATTTGTTTGGCAGGACAACTCTGTTGTGTTCTGTGCTCCTAGTTCTAAATCATATACGCTCGCTGGCCACTTCATTAGG
Source organism: Rhamphochromis longiceps (assembly GCF_057381845.1). Lineage (NCBI taxonomy): Eukaryota > Metazoa > Chordata > Actinopteri > Cichliformes > Cichlidae > Rhamphochromis > Rhamphochromis longiceps. The sequence goes on along the minus strand of NC_140565.1, from coordinate 22,205,298 downwards.
TACACCTGTTCAACCGCTTGTTAACGCAAACATGTAATCAGCCAGTCACATGGCAGCAACTCAGTGCATTCAGGCATGTAGACATGACTGCTGAAGTTTGAACTGAGCATCAGAGTGAGGAAAAATGGTGGTGCCAGACAGGCTGGTCTGAGTAGTTCAGAAACTGCCGATCTACTGGGATTTCCAGAGATTAGTCTCAAAAAGAGAAAATATCCAGTGATCAGTGAGTGTGCTGCTTTGAGCTGATAGGAAGGAAATAGCAATTGAAATAACCACTTATTTCAGAAGAGCGTCTCTGAACACACAACTAAAGCTACAGTTCACAAAATCTGCAACAGAACATTAAAAAAAAGACCATTGTCTTGATTTCTGCTGGTAGGGTCAGAATTTAACGCAAACACGATGTAAGCATGTATCTCTCCACAGCCTGATCCTCCTATGGATTCAAAAATCTGTGCCATAAGGAATTAAGGCACTTCTGAAGGCTTTAGGTGCAACTAATGAAGAGGCTAGTGAGTATATATCAGCTCATCGTTCATGATATACCGACATAACATATCCTACTTATTATCTGTGGCCTTACTGAAAGCTGCTGTGTCGTCCTTTAAGTTTCAGTCTGATCAGAAAAGAGTTGCGAGTGGACTGTAGCCAGCTTTAAAACATCAAGCCGCGCTCTGATGTTTAATTAGTGCACAGATGAGTCAACAATAATGTAGACTCGCCTTCGTCAATTTTGTTTGTTTAAGCAACAGCTGATGATAATGCTCTAGACAGCGGCTCTCCTGACCGGGCAGTCGTCTCTGCTGTCTGTTGAGTGAGTGACAGCCCCTGCTGCTGTGACCAGTCCTGCATTTAATGTCTTGAAGCAGCAGATAATGTGACATGCTAGGTGACTTTCCCCAGGGAGCAGCAGAGCGTTGGGACTAATTGGTTCTGACTGTCAGTGAGTCTCATCGTCTTATAGACTTCTTTTGTTGCCTTTTCTTTACCCCGGGAGCTGGAACCAGTCCAACAGCTAAATCTAAAGAGGAGAGTAAAGGATTTTGTGTTGGAAAAAAGAAGGATAGTTTTAAGTTGTTGATGCTGTTGATCAATTTTAAACAGAGTGTGAGGTCTAGACAGACTCAAACGTTCATTTTATGAGTATGTAAAGTACGGAGAACAAAAATGTGGTGGTTTGCTTGGCTGAGGAGCTGTTATTCTGAAGAACATTTACATTTTACTGTAGCTTCCATGAGAGTTTGACTCTCAGTGATGTGGGTTGCCTGGTTAAATCGACTAAACCCGTTCTACACGATACAGCAGTTTCCAATGAGCTGTATGTTTAAAAATTATTCAACAGTATTTCTGTGGCGGTGTGTAATGCGTCCTGGACGATGACAGAAAAGCCAGGAGAGAGAGAGCGTTGCAGCCTAGTTTGAAAATCTGCATTTTTGCACATAGACACTGTAGCACAAGTTGCCTCCCTGCTTGCTGTTGTGTCTGTGTGTGCCTGTGCGTTTCTGTCAAGCTTGTAGTGTGCCTTCAGTAACTGATTCAGCTGCTGATATTGAGTGAATGTTACAGTCAGTAATGATTCACGATATGGTTGGGAGGGAGCTCTGAGATGGAATGTAGGAAAAGAAACAACCAACCCCCCGAGGGCTTGGAAAACATACACAACTTACCCTCTCCCACCTCCGTTCCCTCCTAAATCCCACAACTCTCAGGTCCACCTCCTTGTCCTTTGTAAGTTACAGATACTGACATTTTTGTTTTGGGTTTTTTTTTTTTTTTTTTTTACATGAACAGACAGTCAAGTCTGTCTGCAGATACTTTGCGGTGATCCGCAGCTTTGATTCCCTCTTTTTAGCTCTCATCAACCACAGCAGACAGCTGTTTCCAGGAAATCAGCTCTGATAAACCCACCTGCTCAACGTGAAACAGCTCCCAGACAAAGTTGGTGAACATACTGGAGCTTTTTGCTGATAAAGAGACGGGCGTTTTCCAAAATAGTGCTGTGCAAGTCGTGAGCCACAACTTATTTCTTCGTATTTGTTGTAAAAATGAGAAATAGGTGAAAACTATTTATTGAAATGTGCAAACATACACAGAAATACAAGGCAAAAACAGAGTTTGTACAATTCTAATGCGCTTGAAAGTCAATATTTTTCAACACAGCTTGGACTTTTTGTGTCGTTTTTATAGTTAGTCATCAGGAATAGTTCTCCAGGCATCCCGAAGGACATTCAAAGCTCTTCTTTGGATGCTGGCTGGCTTTTGTCCTGTTCTCCCCAAGATGATCTCACACTGCTACACACTGCTACACGCTCTGGGGAGGCCAATCCATGACTGATATTGTTCCATTGCATGTTTTTTTACTCAGGTATCCTTTTTAGTGCACTGACAGCGTGTTTGGGATCATTGTTAATGAATGAAGCCGCTGTCAGATGCTTTCTAGACAGGACTGCATGGCTAAAAATCTAACAGTACATTTTCTGCATTCATAATTTCACAGATTTTGACAAGCTCCAAACCATGACAGAGCCTCCACCCTGCGGTCACTCCTCACCTCTGTATATATCAATAATGATTCAAACCAAAAATGTTAAATTTGGATTTCCCGTTGTTAGGAATGGCTTCTTAACAGCCACCCTTCCACTGAGCCCATTTCTGATGATACTTCAGTGAACACTTGCTCATCTGAAGGGCCAGATGCAGTCCAATCTCAGGTCTTTGCTGGATTTTTCCTGTTTCTTAAGGATATGATTCCTGTTCAACTGCTGCAGATGTTTTTGTTTTTTTGTTTTTTAGACCTGCACCTTCTTTTTTTGTCCTTCACCTGTTCAGTTTCCTCAGAATTTTTAAGGACACACAGCGCATCATGTTGAGGCGTGCCAAGTAGCTCTTGGGGGGAATCACCTTGTTGCTGCAAAAATAAAAAATTTTGTCTGTCAAACTGTTTTATTTTTGCAATTTTTTGACTATTCAACACAAAAAAAAATTGGAAAAATATGTTTCTTCAACAGGCTGCAAGAAAGTCTGGCTCCTTTGAAGCAAAATATAAAGATTCTTGCATAGTAAATAAGCACTTTCAAGTTCATCATAAGCCACGTTGCTGATGTTCACAGTTTGTTTTGGTCATTATTCAATTTTAAAGGCATTTTACTAAAGAAAAATGTGTTTTGAAAGTGATGATAGGGATAAGAAAATAGAGCTGCGTCTGGGTAAAATAAAAATAATTGGATGAAAGTCACAGAAAACTCCAATAACCACCTGACCTATTATGACAAAAATGTTCGTGATAGCAGCTTTAGACTATCTCTGTCAGACGTTTGTCAGGTCTGACAGCAAGCGTTCTGCTGATTATCAAAAACTGTGCATATGCTGGAAAATATACAGGAAGCTGAGGCTACAGCTCAGTTAATGGGGAGTGAGTTTTTAACCTCTGCCCCCAGGTCTAATAATAACTGTCAGATTCTGAAGGCAGTTAATTAGAGAAATACCACAAAGGCACTCAGACAACCCTGCTGAGTCTTCTAACGTTCTTAAGTATGCCAAACAGCCCCTCCTACCCACACATATAAGCCATAAGCAGAAGTTTTCTAGGATTTTGCTCCTATAACCACCAATGCCACAGTGCCACAACTCAAACATATCAGTCCTCCAACTGCTGCCTACTCCCTGCTTATATTTGAAACATTGACAGTAGGGCTGCCACAAACGATTATTTTGATAATCGACTAGTCACTGATTATTTTTGCGATTAGTCGACTAATCAGATCATGCATCCGTTGGACGTAAAGCGTACAGCTTATTGCACCAGCAGCATCTGCTCTTATATAACTATCATTAGCTTACAGCTTTAAGTGTTTAAGGTATGTGCTAACTAAAAATAAAGACAAGATGATAGTTTATTAAATTTTAATGAAATTTGCAGATTGTTTCGGTGAAGTTTAATAAACTCCTTGCTATCTAAAATATCTCACACTTCTGATAATCAGTTGTCTGCTTGACGTTTGTTCAGCTATGTAAAAACTATAACTTAGAGGAGCCACCTCGACAGGACAAGACTCAGCAGTCCATCTGCATCTTAAGGATAAAGGACACTCTTTCGAGGATGCCAATGTTCACATTTTGGACAGAGAGGACAGATGGTTTGAAAGAGGAGTGAAAGAAGCCATCTATGTCCACTGTGAGCGACCATCTTTGAACAGAGGCGGTGGTTTACGACACCAACTCTCTGCCATCTATAATCCAGTTTTGAGTTCCCTCCCCAGACGCCTTAACGCCCACTCACATCCTGGGCCATCTGACCTCAGGAATTTGCATGATAAGGTGGGGCCAGATTTCACAATGATCTCACCCGAAACCCTGGCTGATTGGGACCCACACCCAGTTTCACACCTTGGCTCAGGCGATTAGAGGATCATCAGGGGGTCCTTTTGTCCCTCTGTGGGGGGTTACTCCCACTAGGTTTAAATCTGGGACTCCCCACCATTTGACCTTAAAACTGAAGAAGCTTCTTGGATGAGAGGTGAAACGTCTTCAAGCAACTTAAAGAAGTCCAGACGCTTTTCTTTGCAAGCTCCTTTGACTACAATGACCTGGATGACTGAGAACCTTCACAGACAAAAACTATAACTTTAATCTCAGCCAAACCGATTTACTCAGGAACAAATAAAATACTAAAAAAAAGCCAAACAATAACATTGAAGTTATCTAAGTGACTTATATATATTTAACCTGAGTAGCGAAAGACGGTGGTGGGTTTGAAAACGATTTGCCCAGAGTCCGGTGCTCTCACGGGCTCTAGTGAGCCTTGCCCCCGGCTAGCTATCGAGCTAGTGGGTAACAGACGTCTCCGAAAACGTCGGAGCACTTTTGAAAATATGTGGTGTCTTGATAAACTGAGCAGATATTTGAGGTTTACACAGTTACATTCTCGCCTGAAAATATGTTAAACGTTTATTTTGTGACCCAGAAAGAATAATAAGAGCAATATTAAAACTAACTAGCTGCCGCCATTGTTGGAAACTGAGCTGGGCTGCGCTATGAATTCTGGGACACAGCTTCTTCTTCTTCGGGGTTTAACGGCAGCTGGCATCCTTGTACATGCAGTACTGCCATCTTCTGTTTCAGTCCGTTATTACACTCTTAAACCCTACTACTTATTCCTGCGTCTTTTGTGATCTTACAAAGCTTCAAATGACGCGTCGACTATTTCTGAATGTGGAATACTTGTGGGTGATTGTTTTGCTCCTCTAGTTTGAAACGCACATCGATGCCATGTCTGGATATTGCTATTTTATAATGTATCACATTGCAGGCTCAATTGGGAAACTCAAATTACATTCCCATGCCTAAATACTATGTTTTTAAAAGCCTTTGAATCAAGTTCCCGGCGTTTGTCTGCTGTACAGTCAGAACTGGCTTCAAGCCTGGGAGGCATCCAGCCCACAAAGAGGGCTTTCATTTACTCCCAGCATACAGATGCACAAATAGCTTCAACTATAGTATGAGAGAGTTACCATTCAGTCACAGAGTAAAACCTATATGGAGTTGGTTTTATCACGGTCACTTTTTTTATTTTTTAGGATTGATGTAATCCTTGGCATTACGATTTCGTAAACATGGGAGAACTCTGCCAAACGGGTGACACAGAAATATAATCTGACACAATTCTGATGTTTAATCTTATGGTAATGTCTCTAGCTTCTTCACTTTTTCTCCCTTTCTAAAATCCATCTGACATACAGCAGTTCCCATGAGGTTCTTAGCCCTCAGATTTTTTGTCAGCGAACGGTTCATTGGGAAAGTATGTAGGTCAATCTGCTTTGCTCTTTATCTAAAGCAATACAGATATGTGGCCATATAATTATTAGTTCATATCTATATGATGAGTAATGTTTCCCATCATGATGAGAGGGCTTAGTAGTGAAAATGGCAATCCGCTGGAGGGAGGAGCTTAAATCTTCTGTACAGAGAGTGCATGTGTGTGTTTTACCTCTAAATTGCTATGTAAACTTCTATTGCGCTATTTAATCATGCCATCCGGTTTAATAGTTCCAAGCATAGCAGTGGATGTCACATCTGGCTTTTCTGTATTGGGACTTTTCTGTGTTTTTTTTTTTCCTATCTGAGTGGTGCAGAACCGGTTCAAAAAGAGAAATCATCACTGAGCTCGTAGCCCAGTCCATGTGGATTGTTGCTCTTTTATAATGTGTTGCCTGGCCACAGTTGATCCTTTCGCTCACTGTAATCCATTTTCTAGTGCTTAGTCAGTACGCACGCAATCACATCCCTGTGCAATATATCACATGTCCATTTTGCATCCTTGTTAATATTACACAAGTGCCACAGCCTCAGAGCTTAAAAAAAAAAAAGGTGACCTGCTGGTAGAGTTAATGAGCCTGTCAGCATCAGCAAACTGTGTGTATATATATATATAGAGAGAGAGAGAGAGAGAAAGAGATGTATGTACATATCTACATTTTTTACACCATATAAACAGATAAAAATAAATGACAAGTGTTTTGCTTTTAAGATTGAAAGCTGCTTCTTTATGCTCTTTCTCTGCTTGCCTTACCAACATGGATTCATACTTTTATGTGCTTGTCTGGCAGTGATCACTGTGTGCTGTAGAAGAAATTTCATGGGTCAGCTGATTGTTTCAAGCACATTGTCAGAAAAAAAGAAAAAGAAATGTGTTTGCTTTATGTGAGAAAAGAGAGTATTTTGGGGGATTCGGAGAGAGAGAAGAGCTTGATGTTCCTGTCTTTTTCTCTCCCAGCCAACTTCTTTTCTCTTTTTTTCCCCTTGTCACAGCCGATGTCGTCGGTGCCGCAGTTCAGAATAGCTTCTCTGTGTGTGTTTTGCACACACACACGCTGTAACATTCCACTTCTTAGGGCTCTGTAATTCTCTGTAAATTCCACCACTGAGTGTGTTGTGTTGTGTGTGCGTGTGTGTGTGCATTCCTGCCTCTGGAAGCCGAACATCTCATCACATTGGGAAGGCTACAGGCTGACTGGATGTTAATAACTAGAGACCATCAGAGCAAAAAGATGAACAAAGAGAGGGAAAAGGAAAAATAGGACGAGGTGAAGTGGTGATTCTACCAGAGCGTGGCTCTGAGCGGTTGGCTGATGACGTGAAGTGCTGCACACACATCTGGAACAGCTTGAGCAGCTGCACCTGAAGAGCAGGGCTCCTCCACAAAGCCTCTGCCGGCACTTTTTCTGTATCCCCGGTGCTCTTTTTCCTCCCCCGTTTTCTCTCGCAGTCTCTAAATCTTTTTCTCTCACTCTCTCTGTTTACCGCCTGCCGGAGCGCTGGGATGGTTACCCGCTGTGCATCAGCAAAGAAGAGCGAGTGAACCGAAGCAAAAGGGAAGAGGAGAGACGAGGCGCAAGAGGACAGTGACATGGGGGAGAAGTATTTACCATGAAGTAGAAGAGAAGAAGTTGACAACCATATTATGAGCGTAAGTGAAGAAGAGAGGGGGCACGAGAAAAAGAGAGAGGGCGATGGAGAACGAGAGAGTGTGACAGACGCGAAAAGAGAGGCAGAGAGGGGATTAAGAAGCCGGAATGCGCTGACACTGGAGACCTGACTTTCTGTTTGCATTTGGCACAGCACATCCTGTCACTCCACAGGTTTATCCACACACACACCCATTTACCAACACATACACACACACATCTACCGTTTGCTTTGGATGATGATCTCAGGAGGCCACGCCAGGAGAAGGCAACACCTTCCAAGGAGCTATTAACCTCCAACCACACAGCTCCCCACCCCCTCACCATCATTTTTGCCTCCCACCCAGTTTCCCAAAAGTGCCCTCCCTCCTGCCCTCCCTCCGTCTGGCCCTGTCAGCCTACCTGCACCACCACACAGCACGCTGGAGCTAAAGAGTAACAGAGTCACACTCACTGAGACCTAAGAAACTTCTGGATTGCTCATGGGACATAGCTGCAGTACCATCAGCTGAGAGGGATAGAGAAGCTTTATTGATCCACTAACCTGCAGGATGTCTAAAGCCTCCAGGCTTTCGCGGCCCCCTCCGGCAGGGGGTGGATCCAAGCTGCCCTCTCCAAGGAAGGAATACCCCAGTGCGCCCGCTTTTGCAGGTCGAACCCGGGTCCTGAGCGTGGGCGAGAAGCTGATGAGAGCAGGTAGTGATGCTATCCTGAGCAGACAAAAGTCTTTAACGGCAGCTGTGGCACGGGACAAAGCACAGAGTGAGACCCAGTCTGAGATTCAGGCCCCTAGCCAGAATCCAGGTGAGAAGAGCCAAAATATGGAGGGGGTCCCTGCCAAAAGCAGGATCAGCCCACCTAAAGTGTCAAGTCACCAGCAAGGCTCTAAACACAGTAAGTAATAAACAAACACACACCGCAGTAATGTTTTACGTGTGAAAATATGATCCGTTCGCAGTAGAAACTAGAAATTACAAATTGATTTCAGCTTGCAAACAGTGCAGTCATTGCTACTGTCATGGTCCAAGTTGTGTTGTCTGCATCCTTATAGACTGTTTAACACTTTAGGTTTATGACTTTTATCTGCTGTCTCTTCCCTGTCTCGTGACAACGGATGGGTACAAGCATGTGCACTTCGTAGGCCTTGAAATCAGACTGAAAAAAATGATATATTTTCACTGACGATAACATGTCCCCACAGCCAATAAGCAGATCAAACAGGAATCAGAGCATCCACTTTGACTCTCGTATGTCCATGAGTTTTAAGGATTTTTGAATGCCAGACTCCTCCCAATGAGAGCAGGATTAAAAAAAAGAGTTTTTGCTGGACACCATGTTGCATTAGTGGTGTTCAATGTTTCTTCTCTTGTGCCTTGTGTAGCCTTAACTCTCCTGTGCTGATGTATTGGTCTCACCGAAACAAATGGGAAAGGTTTGTCTTTGGACACTGAGTAATGATCTGTCTGAGCTGGGAGAAACAACTGTTTATGGGATCTTTTTTCACTATCGCACTGTGTTCAACTCTGTTGGGTGCACATTTTTCTTTGAAAAAAATGAGGCAAGAAGGTTGAGCAAAGTATCGTTCCCTTTTGGCCTTCTCACTAGATTCACAGCTCTGCAGGGCAGCGGCTTTCATGTCTCATCAGGACACAGTCACCTCACACTCTCAAAGGCAACTTGACCAAGATTCCACGAGGGTGAAATTTGTGTCCTCTGTGCATACAAGCTGTTACTATCTTTTTTTTCTTATCTTTTAAAATGCGAACTGACAATCACTCTCGAATCACTCTCGACTGCTCAGCCTGTAGTCAGAGGCAGCAGTTGAGGAGTGTGAGGGGGTTTTAAGTGTGGGGGGGGGTGACGTCGATGTAGGCAACAGGGGTGAGTCAAGTAAAAGAGTGACAGAAGGAGGTCAGGAATGTAAGCAGGGCATGCTGGGAAATCAACAGGTCTGGAGCTGTTTCTGTGTGCGAATCCCTCCCTGCAGTAAAGACAGGTTATAAGGGGGGCAGTTTGTACTGGAAACCAGATGCTCTTTGTGGTGTTATAGAAATAAATGGCCTTTCTACACAGTGGATTCCTTTTTTAAGTGTTAAGGTCAGTTTCTACTCAGTTCATTTGCTTCCAATACAAGTAACTAAGCTACTTTAAAAAAAAAAAGAAGAGATAGGAGCAGGAAATTAGACCTAAAATCTAAACTGAACACAACATACACCTCCAGCTGAAGGACATAGAAAGCATTATTCTACTTTTTAAAGTAATTCTTCTTTTATCTTCTTGCGCAGTTCTGCTTTTTTCCCATCTCACTCATTATTTTTCTTTTGCTCACTGTCTTGTGTTTCTTTGTCTCAACAACACCCTCTTCACTTTTGTTTCTCCACGAGTTTTTCTCCTCTTCATTCCTTTTTCTCCTGTCTAGCTTTGACAGCATTTGAATCGGTTATTGAAAGATGCCACCATCACCACCCACCCACCCCCACACACACGTATAAACTCACAAAAGACCATGAAAAAGAATAGATTAACTGTGTGTATTCTCTATATTTCACCCATGTCCCACTGTGCATTTCAAAAAGCTTTTTTTTTTGAAGGCTGAGAGAACTCTACATTTCTGGACAGTAACTTTGAAGTTCTACACTGAAAAGCCAGTGCATCAGCACTTCAGTCTCTCTAGAAACTGGCTATACAGTGGAGTGATTCCTCTACCCTTTGATACATCACGCTTTACTTTTACAGGACATGGAACTGCTGTTCACTACATAGAGTCATGTGCTGCCCAAGAATTGATTTTAAGTAGGCCAGCACTATTAAATACCCTTTCATTGCAACCTAATGGGCAGCTCCTCGTGTTCCCTAGTCATTCATAGTCTCTATACAAGCCAGGCTGGTTAATGCAGGGGGTTCTGACGGCAGCAGGTCTCGATCTCCCAAGCTAATTGCAGTTATAGGGCATGACGGTAGCTAAAGCACAGACCCAGAGGGTCAAACAGAAGTGATGCACATAGTGCTAGCAAACAGTAAGTCCGTATGACAGGTGACATTTCCGCCGTGTGAAAGCTTCAGAGCTGACTGCTGCTCACCAAAGGGCCCAATTTCATCCTTAAAGTGGCAGCTTCCACCAAAAAGCAAAATCCGTTTGACATTTTCTGTCCAGGGAGGGTGTAATACAAGTGTCAAGCATACATTAAAGTCCAGCTTTCCCTTGATGGTGCAAAACACTGCAGCAAACCACTATCAAACATTTTGTCAAACGCTTTTTTTCTTTAGGTGTCGCTCATCTTATATGTGCATTTATAGATTGGATTTACTTCTTATCGAGTATGCCAAGTTCAGAAAAAAGGAAGCTGACACCCAGGCTTTAAACCTGAATGTGATTGTGAAACCTCCGTCTTTTGAGAAGGCTTTGAAAAAGATTTAGAACCCGGCTGTTAGGATTTGCAGCAACAAGAGCATTAGTGAGGTCTGGCTCTGATGTTGGATGATAAGGCTTAGCTCGCAAAAAATTATTCTCAAGGATGTAGGGTGGGATGGAGGTCTGGGGTCTGTTTAGTTCAGTCGAGTCTTCTGCCATTCAAAACTAGAAAAGAATAATCAGACCAGGATTAATTAGACCAAGCTGTACTTTGGAGGTGATCTTCAGTTACAGTAAACAACGGTCACCGTGGTGAACAATCCATCCGTTTTCTTCCATCTGCTCATGGTCACAGTGTGAGTTGGGTCCTATCCCAGATGTTGTAGGGTGAAAGGGGGGTGACACCCAGGGCAAGTCACCAGTCTATCTCAGGGCTTTAGACACAACCAACCATTCACGCTCACATTCACACCTACAACCAATTCTAAAACATGAAAAATAGCAAAAAAAAGTGAGAATTCAACTTCAACAAGATAACTTCCGCTATAACATCAGTTACACACCAGTCGCTGTTATCAACCATTATTACTTACTGAGTGTACCAAACCAAGTAAGATTGTATTACCTTAACTGATGAAGGTGTATTTTTATATTCCAACTTTTCAAGGCACGATTACTGTTATTTATCCTCTAAAAGTGCAGTCCATTCATCTTCATGCTTTTATTTTCTGGAATTAAAGAGTTAACCATAAACATCAACCCGAACTATTGTGCAAAGCTAGCAGGGAAGTTGATAAAACTCCATGGAAAGGTTAAAGTCTGGAAATACTTTGGCTGATAATGACTTAACCTTTCTCTAACTCACATCAGTCGTTGCTATCTTCAAACCTCGCAGACGCTTTTCTGTATTTCTTCTGAAACTTGAAAGTTTTGCTGCTTGTGAATAAGCATTTAAATCCTTTGATCCTTTGACCAGTCGGGCAAGGATTTGTTCTCAAGATGCATTTGAGATAAAAGTCACTGCTCAGATTCTGGATGACCTCACCGTCTGGTGATTGAGAAAGTGTGTCAATAAAAGGTTGTAAATTATGCCTGCATTTGCTTAGCTAGTCCAGACATGGGCTGCACTCGGGTTTTATTGAGTTTTTCTGCCTCGCGTGGTTTTGAAATGTGTTACCACATCAGTATGTGAAGAGTTGCTTCAGCTTGTTTTCAAGTGTCAGAGGTTATTAAGACTGCTTCCTGTTGACAACAGTGTTAGTAGCATATGGACGTGATTCACTGGGTTACATGTTTCTGCATGTAATTCTGCTCACCCTTCAGTATATTTCACAGCTTTGCACAATCATTAATTGTTAATAATCTTGAGTAATAGGGACAGTTTGTATCTATGAGTGGCTGTCTCACTTCCTTGTAGGAGAAACTGTTTTGTGTGATGGGAATGCGTTTCTGAATTGGGATGCGATCATCCATTTCTTTGAAACTGAACCCAAAAGTGGGGATTACAGTAATTGCAGTCTCTCGTGACTCTTAAAGCCACCAGTTGTCCCAGACTTTTTCTTCTTTGACAACCATCAGACACACAAGAGTTATTAAGAATACAAAATGCTCCCACCACCACAACAACTGGCCCAGTAAAACAGATATGTCATTTGAATTCAGGAATCAGTTTAAGTGACTTTTTATATAAAAGTTTTCATTCTTGAGGATCTGTGAGCTGCGTTTCATTCTGCCAAAAGAGGTTTGAGTTCCATTTACCTTTTTCACCATCCACATTTTTGTGATTTACTTGACAAATTGATGTCAGTAAGCAGGGGGTTGATTTTAAGCAACCCCACCTCCCACCCCCAGCACTCCCACCTTGAATCAAGCAATCACAATTTTTCATTGCTGGGATTTATATGATGAGTTGCTGTTCGCATTCATTTGCATACGACTGAGGAAAATATGTTTAATCTTTTACGCCGTATGAAAAAGAAATGCACCGCGCTATCTCAGTAGTATTCGAGAAAAGACCACACAGTGAGAGCAGTAGCAGCATACCAGCAGAAAATTAAAATACTGACCATAAATGTCAACATAATTTAAAGGAGGCAGCATGTTTTGCTAAGGTTGGAGCTTTTGTGCCTCTATTGACTGAAGTCAATTAGCAGAGACTAAAGTTTTGAAAGAACTTTTCCTCCAAATGCCGCAAGGGAGGAAGCGACAAAGCCTTGGTGTTTTCTCAGCTGTGGGAGACGGCTTAGCTTTGTCATTGGCTTGTCAATAAGTACCTAGTGACTGAAGAGGAGTCCAGTGAGTCAGTCTGGGAGTAGGTGAGTTAATGGTGTGTGTGGACTCGGGGTCTGTGTTCAGAAAAAGAAATGTGACTCATCCGTCAAGAAAAAAAAGCAGACAATAATTGGGCCACTGAGCAAGAACAAATAACTTTGGTTATGTGTTAACTCATGAGTGTGTACTGTTGAGTCTGGTGTGTGTTTTTCTTTTGGGGGTTTAGCTCGGGGCAGCGATGCTTCTTCCTGATTCCGGAGGCTGTGTGGTGTGGTTCTCACAGAGAGACAGCAGAGGGGATTGGGTTTTACTGCATGTCAGATTAAGGATAAAACAAAAGCCTTAATCTCTTTCGTGCCGGCCCTGACTTCAAGTTCCAGCATTTTCACTTGTTGATGTCAAACTGGTTATCAGCCCTACATGTCTTTTGCATATTTACTTTCCTCTGTGGCCTGTCATTTGGCTTGATTACACAGACAGTTTCTTCAAAGCTAATACTGGAAATGGGGCATAAAATTCCTTCAGAGTAGACATCTCACTATTAGATTTTTTTCAGTTTAATGCAATGTTTGTGTGTTCTTGCCCTAAGCGTAAATGTGGTTAATTCACTCAGCTAAAGGGATGTAAGCGGATGCAAGGGCTCCCTCAGGGTTTTCTATCAAAGAGTTGACAGAGAAATCAATATGTCTCCACCTCCCCCTCTTACAGCTTTTTGCCCCTCAGGCAAATGTGTACGTGCGCATAAGTGTGTCTGTGTGGTTTTCAGCATGTCTGGGTGAGCATGAGTGTGTGTGCACAAAAATCGCTGTATGCCAAAACTGCAAAATGTTCTCATACTTTCGTCTCTGTAGCTCCTGCTGTGTTTATTTCCTTGATGGTTGAGGGGAACTGGATTTTCATGAATATGTTTCATTAATCGTTCGAGTTATTTAAATAAATGTTATGTCCATGTGCTGTACAGATAAGAAGCAAAGCTGTTTTTGATTTGTGTTGAAGGTATGTTTGAAAGAAACTGTTCAATACTTTTTGGAAATATCTTTATTACCTTTCTTACTGGGACTGTTGTTGTGTCCATTCTCATGTCAATGTGGTGTTGAAGAACAGTGAGAATAATGGTCCTAAGTACAGACAGCTTTTCAGATTATCGTCTACATGCTGTAGGTATGTTCTGCCACCAGGGGGCAGGTTCATAAACAACCAGTCTGTGGGCTACTTCTGCTTTATCTGCTGTTAGTGTTTCATCCAGCTGCAGAGAAGAGCAAACTTGTACTGAAGGAGCTGAAACAAGTGTTAAAACAGTGAAAACTATCTCCTGGAGCCACGACTGGCTTCAGCAGATGCCTGACCTTCACTGAGCCTGGTTTTGCTGGAGATTTCTTCCTGTTAAAAGTTTTTCCTTCCCACTGTCGCCAAATGCTTGCATGCAGGGGGTCGTCTGATTGTTGTTTTTCTTTGTATTATTGTACGGTCACGCGTTTCTCTTTGTGGCCACATCCGCTATCACTCCTTTCCCTGTTCCGGCTCACTTTTAAACCAGTAATCGCTCGACTAATGCACAGCGTCATCTACGCTGAGCTACATGCTGTTGATCTTTTGAAGGACTGCACACAAGTATGTTTGCAAATAGATTGCATAAGGCTCTTTGTAAGTGCTTCATAGGCAAATGCATACACAAACAGACACAACCATTGCACCATAAATCTGCCATGAGCACTAATCTTGTGGACTGAAAAATTACTCAACATGCAAGTGCTGGAAACTGCAGTGTCCCAAACAGCCACTTCAGCCCTATAAATATGTCTCCAGAGATTCCAAAATGACAAAACCTACAGCAGGAATAAATATGCAACATCTGACACACACACACACAAAAACCCCTCACTGTACACTAGCTGATTTTTGTTCCTTTTGTTCCTCCTTAGTTATGCATGATTAAAAGAATGGCCTCTTTGAGAAGAGTGCTTGCATAGTAACTTCACCCCTTAGCTGTCTGCTACACTTAACGGATGCTATTGTTAGCTGATTATGTAATACTTAACCCTGTCATTGAAATATCGTCACTTCTAGCCAGAGAAAGATGCAAGTGGCCACATTGCTATAGTCAAATGCCATCTTTTATATACAGTCCAATGTGGAGACCAATGGAAAATAAGTCTACTAACATGTCACATAGTAAACTCACATACAACTTAATTTGGCCAATGGATATGCTACACAGTCAATAAAAAATAAAAAAAAACAAAACAGTAAGGAAATATATAAACAAGCTTTTGCTGTGAAAACTCAAAAATGAGTTTTGTGCTGTAACCATTTACTGTGACCTTATAGTGATGACAAGACCGTGGAGGTCAAGTCAAGACACATTTGGAGTGAAGTGGAATGAACACTTGATTCAGGAGGAAACCCCCCTCCCCCAAAAAGCTCTCTTCAGCATTGAGAAATATCACCAATCTACAAATCACGAAAACCCTTTAAAACTCAGCAATGAACCTGGGGTTGTTTTTTTTTTTTACAAAAACTAAAATATAAAACATATAAAGCAATGTTTTATTTGCGAATAGATTAAACAAGACAAATTTATTGTCCACCAGTCTTTATGCCTATGTATCACTTTCATGTTGATTTGGCATCATTTCCTCATTTATTCTGGGCAAATAAAGTGCACACTCATCCATTTTCCTAACTGCTTGTCCAGTTCATGGTAGTCGGGGTGGGAGCTGAAGCCTGTCCCAGCTGTGAGTGTTGTACCCTGCAGCAAAAGGCAGGGTAGAACTTAGACAGGTCACCAGTCCATTGTAGTGTTAACACAGAAAGTCTGTCAGGCACAGGCTGTGTATCAGGAAGGAGTTGGACCCAAAATGCAAACCTCAGGAAATGAGAAATAAACTCAAAAGCAACATTAATGCAGAGCTCTCATTTAACACAAAATAAAGCAGGTTAGGATGAAGTAGTTAATCATTAAGACTCTTTCAAGAAAACTCACACTTCGAGGAAGGACACAAGACATGAGAGAGAACACAACAAAGGACAAAGAAAGACTGAGACAATATATACACAGGATAATGATTGAATGGAAAACAGGTGGGAACACAGCTCGGGGATAAATCAGGTAATGACTCTGGAGGAAGTTAACCAAGGCACGCGATACAGAGAAGAACAGGCAACGAAATAAAACAGGACGAGAGCCACAACTGGAACAAAAAAGACCAATCCAGACAGAAAACCATAAAGGAGGCAGGAATAAACAGGGATACAAGGAATAAAGTAGAAACCAAACTAACACCAAGAACAAGTATACATCTACCACCAGTTACCAGATTGTGTGTACCATAGGATCCAATGTGGCTGCTGGATTAGAACATGATGTTGCTTTCAAGCCCCTTTTAAGTTTCAGTGTTTCGTTTGTGCTTCTTCTGCCTTAAACAATGTAGAAATTTGTCGTTCTATCGGGGAATCAATTTTCCTTCTCTGAAATGTCGCTCTCTTAGACACTGTGCTGTCATTATGTTACACTGAGGCACACATGAAAATAAAACTGAAACTGAATTTCTGGGTTAAGCCCTGCTGACCTTTAGCTGACACTACTCCGGTTAAATACTCCTCATGCAAATCATTTATCAGAAACATAAAAAAAAAAACAATCAGTCACTGTTCTGAAAGTGTGTCCAGACATTTGAGTGAAACCCCAAAGTTTCTCTATCTGCCAAGTTTGTTTCATTTGGCCTCTTTGTGCACTCTGTGTGGTGTGCGTTTGATAAAGCAGGATGTCTAAGCCCACTTACTAAATCAGAAACTTCCAAGATGCTCAGTAGACAGACGGCCCTGTGAGATCCTCCATCAGGTCATACATTGAAGGTCTTTTCTTGAAAGTACATTTTTTGGTTGGTTGTCAGTTAGGGCTCTATTTATTCTTGAGTTCAGAGAGCGCATTTGATTTTTTAGTTGACCCTTGTTCTTTGTGAAGGGAAATGGATACTTTGTGTTAACAGAATTCCATTTCCCCGCTGGAATAAAAGCCTCCTTTTGCTCAGTAAATGCAGTTACAAAATCAAAATCTGAAGCATCATCCATGTCTGAAGCACCACAGTCATTTCGGATTTTCCCTTTTGACTTTACCCTGTCGTCTGTGCCCCTTTACTGCAACAGCAGCTTTTAGTGCCTCAGAAGTGCACTCTTCTGTTCCAGTTTCCTGCACTAAAAGTGACAGAAGACTGTGAAGATATCATATTTGGTGCGACAGTCACAGAGCTCAGCAAATAAACAAGATAAAAGGAAACCTTGATTTCTTAAAGAACTGTTCAACTTTGTTCATTTGTGATCCAGATAGTTATCCACGTAAGATAATTTATAAATTATCAGATGTAGATAATTTATACATTTCTTCACTTTTCGTTTATTTATGTCAAAGAAGTCGAGCACACAGCCAGCATCCTGTCTTCTAATATCACCATTCAGCCAGCTAGTGGTATTATATCCTGGCTGGCTGGCTCTTTTTTAAATGTCTTTATGTAATTACATGCAGAAAATAAAGATGGAAAATGAGTTCCAAGATGCCTGATTGGGAGCGTGTGGTTCCAACAGGAAGGCGCTGGCTCGTAAAAATTATTGATGCTGTACACCATGTGATACGAGGGCTGAGCAAGATGAGGCAGCATTAAATCCCACTGATGTATAGGCCTCGTCTTCTCTCTTTATCACTCCCTTTCTCTCTCTCTCTTGTTCCTGTGAGAGCGGAAGACAGATGAAGAGGAGAAATTAAAAAAGTTGGAGGCGGGGGAAAAAAGGCGGATATAGCTGGTTCGAACTTTGCTTTTGTATTTTGCAGGTTTTCTCTATATTTTCTTGGCAGCACACATGACGTTTCTTAGTCACAACACAGCTGTAGCCCTGAGACAGTTCATACGGGTACATGTAACAACGTGTATTTAATAAAGCTCGCTGTGAGGTGCGATATGAAAACGTTTGTTTACACAGAGTTGTAGTTACCTGCGTGGTTGATATGGAGGTTTCCCCTTTTGGCGGGGGACATTATGGGTACTCTACCGGATTCATTGCATGGATGATAAATAATGGTTAGAGTAGCGAATGAGTAAACAGCTCTTTCAGCAATAGCTTGCTTTGGGTTTGCAAGTTGAGACACATGGAGTGTTTTCTGTGAAGCCAACTGTTGCTCAGAGTGAAAAAATCCCCCTTTTTCAGAGTCTCTCTGTGAATGTGAAACTGATAAGTCAGGCAATCCCCACTGCTTGAGATTTATTTCAACCCCCATCAGTGTTTTCTCGCTACTAAAATCCCACCTCAGTTTATTTGCAAAAGCCAACTGTTTCAGTTTCTCCGTAAACCCTGAAGCATGTGTGTGGTTTTACTTTTAGGGGTGAAATGCCAGGAGTCAAGTGAGAGGGGCTTCCCCCCCCAGTCGTTAAATGTTTGAGTTGTGCTGCTTCAGGCTTTTGATAATCAAATAGTTAATCAAAAACTTGGAGTATAGAGTTGACCTTGGCTCATCACAGCACCACTGAGGGTTTAAAGCCAGAGTAATCATGCATTATAAATGAGGTGAAACAGTAGAGAATTATGTTTGTTTCTCACACTGTTCCCATTCACCAAAGCACTAAAGTACAGTGGCTGCTTATAGTTAGAGTTAGTTTTTGTTTGCATAATTTAATAATTTGACATTTCTACCTAAAGTTTGAACCACCAAGGGGCAGTGTTTTACCAGAAAGTTTTGATGTAGCTGTCCAGTAAACAAGAAGTACATCCAATGTTTGATTCGAGATTGTGGTGGTACATTAGCAGTGAGTGGTTTTCTGCTTCTTTGTGTCAGCCATGTTCACGGGGCGCTTTATGAATGCTTGGATTGGCTCCAGTCATGTGACCCTAAATTGGATGAATGGTTAAGTAAAAACTGAAAAGATGGATGGATGGATAGATGGTCCGGTACACCCTGGTTAACCGTTTTGTAGATGGTTTTGAAATCCTCATTGTGTTGTTGCTGCAAGCTGAACGCTGAGCGTATAAGCATGAGGGATTTTTAACAAAATAACGCTACTGTTAAGCTAACATATAGCCTGCAAGTAAAATTATTAAACATTCAAAAAAGCACCAAAAAGTAATAAAGAAGCTAAAAATAACTTAATCAAATATAAAGGAAACTACAGTTACTTAAAGGCATTTTCACCATTGAACTAATATTTGTTTAATTATTTACAGAGAGCTAAAGCCTGGATTAAACTCTGTTATGGACACGGACAGGGAGAGTAATCATTCCTGTTATACTTCTTTGAAGTCCACTTGCATGTGCCGCCTGGGCACAGGCGTAGTTGGTGCATAGTAATGAAAATTAAATGTAAATTAGTCAACATGCAGGCAGACACGTACCCTCACATTTACTGTCTGATGACGAATTTGACATCCGTGGGACCCTAGTGGACGTATAATCCCTGCTTTATTCATCCATTGTTGTTATTGAATGCAGTTAAGTGGGAATCAGACCTCTCTCGTCTTCCTCTTCATGCTGGAAATGGGACAACCCACTGTCTCTCTCACCCACTGTGTTTGCACAAGAGGTGGCAAGAGTAGCTTTCTGTTGAGGTTTTCCAGTCATGCTAACCACACGCTAACTTCTCCACCATTGTGGACGTGTGACAGTCATGATGACAGTTTGTGTGAGTGTAGCCTTATTCCATATTCCATATACTGGAAACAGAGACTGTTAAATCTTTTGAAAAGTGTTGGCATAACTTTTACTTTGGAGGCAAAAGTGCTTGGTGTCACACATTTTCAGGTTTTCACTATCGTTTGGTTAGCGGTTGGTGAGCATTTGCAGACAAGTTAGCCTTTCCCATGAAAACAACAGTTGATCACGACAACCTATTAGCAACCAAAGCAATCCTTTTTTTTTTTTTTTTTTTTATAACTTTTTATTTATCATTTTACAGTATGGGAATACAAAACTTAAGGTCAGCATGGGAGACATTCACAGTTCCAGTAATAGCAATCTACTTACATCATGGTAATATTCATTTATTCAGTGCTAAGGGGAGTACACAACCCATTTTTCCCAGAGCTTCTTAAATTTCTCGAGCTCGAGTCTAAGGACAAAGGTAAGCCTTTCCATTCCAAAAATTTCTTCCACTATCCCACGCCATTGGGCCCGAGTTGGAGGGTCTGCCTTTAGCCACCTACGGGTTATGGCCTTTCTGCAGCCAGCCAAAAGTATTTTCAATAAATAAATATCTTTATGTGGGAGTGCCGTAGGCAATTTGCCAAGATACAACGTATCAAATGAATAGTCTATTGTAATCCCAATTATTTTGTTTATCTCAAGGGCCACCTCCCCCCAATATGGCTGAATCCTTGGGCAGGCCCAGAAGACATGAAAATGGTTTGCCATAGGGGTTCCACAACCTCTCCAACATAGGCCCTGGCTCTGAGAGCCTGTTTGCCGAGCTGTGAGTTTAGGAGTGTTAAAGAATCTCACTACATTCTTCCAACCAAACTCTCTTAAGGACCTTGAATTTGCAGTGGTAGCCTGAGACTCACATATTCCCCACCAGCTGTCCTCCGAAATTCGTGAGCCTGATTCCCTCTCCCATTTATGCTTAATGTACAGCGTAGAGTGATTTTTAGAGGCTTGTATACTACCGTATATTTTTGAGACCATCTTTTTAGAGTCATTTCTCTTGTATGACTCTTGAAAGATATGAATTAGGTTGTATTCGTTTTCATCTCTGATTAGCAACGTCTTGTTGTAATAGTCTCTAACCTGCAAGTATCTAAAAAAGTCATGCTTTGCCAATCCGTATGTATCTGAGATGGTTTTATAGCTTTGGAATCCCCCATTTGTTGCTAGTGAACAAAAAGAAGTAATTCCTCTCAGAGTCCACTGTTTAAAGGTCCCATCCAGCCTGGCAGGTACAAACTCCGGGTCATAAGCTATCCAATTCAAGGTCTTAGCCTGCTTTTCTATTTGTAGTTTCCCCACAACCCTGAACCATAGTTTCAGGGTGAACCGGGTCAAATGGTTCAAATCTTTGTAAAATTTTTCAGCTTGGTTCTTATTTCCTAAAAGAGACTGTAATGGGAAGTCTAATTGTGTAATTTCCATATTTTTCGGCCAAAGCAATCCTAAAGAGGGTTTTAGTGCAACACCCTCATTGTCATCTAGCAACCGCTTTGAGTTATTTGCCAGCCAGTTGAGAAGCGATCAATATTCTTTCACAACCAACAAGCGGACAACTCTTGAGCAATTTGTGCATAACGTTGTGTCAGAAACCTCTGCCTATTAATTTATACTACAAAATTAACTTCATAATGAGGGTATAGAGCTACATTAATCATTTTCTCAGTTTTTAAGCTATTATTACAAGACAGACATTAGTTAAAATAGTTTTTATTGAAGTCAAGAAGATAAGAGAAGCATCCTTCAACAATGTAATGAACCATGGCAGTGACTACCATACCATCTATTACACAAAGCTTCAGTAAGAACCCATTTTAACTGCAGTTGGCATCTCTTCGACACAATACATAGATGTGTGAGACATACTTGTGGATTGCTTTTAGCTATTATTTTAAACATATTCCTGACCTATCCAGTAGCTTTAAAGGCAACAGCACTGATGAGAGAATACTGTCTAAAACGAACACTGGACTCAGACAGGCACTAGCTCCGTATGTGCAGCCTAACTGTGTTAACCAAAAATAATTGAGCCAATTTTCAAATGTACCACTTTTCCTGCAAAACAGATGTGATCTAACTGCCATCTCCTCAGCAGGGTCTCAATCAACCACATTTAACACAGTGGCTGTACATGTTCTTTCTGCTCTGAAGCCATTAAGATGGCGCTAACCCGTGAACCCTGAATTATAAACTGGTTTTCGGTTAATATAAGAAAATGAAAAGAATAGATTCATAACACAGACTACTGCTTCTATCATTTTGTCCTGAATTATGTGTCTGACATGTCATTTTACTTGACTTTTGTTTCCTCTAACACAGCAGCTAAGTGTATTTTTACATCCAGCTTTATTGGTCTTTTGATATTAATATTAAATGTAGAAGTAGCATGTCTGTTCTTCACACGACACGAGGAATATGTAGAAAATGATCATATTATATTTGTTTCTGCTAAAAGAGATTTATGCCTCATGCATTGAATTTTAAATTGAACTTTTTTTTGGCTAGAAATAAAACAGACTTCCTGGTCAAAAATGGCACACGCCATCTTTTCCTTTTGATTCAGGTTTCCTATCACGTCACATAATTACATCTTACAGCACTTGAATCTTTGACTTAGGTGAAAGTGTCTTCGGCTTCACATACTCCTGCTGCTCAGTAGCTCCTGGTATGTACAGTAGTGCCCTCAGCTGTACAGCTAATAGGATTTCAAGTTGAACTTGATTTATTTTTCCCCACACTAGAGTTTCACTTCTCCCATGCTGTTTTGTCAAAGTGCATGATGTGACATTTATTCATTTTATCCCTGCTAGCACAGCTTGTTCAATTACAGTGTGACTAAAAACTTCACTTCTCACCAAGTTTCTTTCCCCGTAAATATGAAACGCTGAGATGGGTTTGACAGCAGCCCTGTGCCTCTGAGCATCTTTGGTACATTCTTACAGTATTAAACACTAGAATCATTGAATAAGGGATCAAGTGCGCTCCTCCCCCACCCACATTTAAATCTGGGGATTTTTACAAAAAGGGAATAATACAGTGTGGCTGTGTGATGAAGCCATTGGTGAGGCAAGCGTGGTTTTCAGCTAGGCAGCTAAAGCTATCATGAGACTGACGCAGCATTTCAGCCTGAGCTTGCAGGCAGAGAATGAGGGGATTTCTGCTGAACGGGTGCGAACAGCTGGAGGTTTAATATTTCACAGAAAACTGGGAAGAATTCTGAGACAGTCGATTTCTCCACATTATTTCACATTTTATTTTTATCTAAACTCCGAACTAAGACATTCCAGTTCAGGAATCTAATCAAAAAAAGGTTAATGTGTTGTCAGGGGTTTAAGAAGTGGAAACAAATTAAACATTCAGTGATTCAGTGCAAACTTTAAATCTGATTATTTTTCATTCTGCACAAGTCAATTGTTCATAGCCATTATTTGTTGAAGCTGCTTCCTGACAACGATTGTCTCCTAGAATTACGCCTAGCCGAGTGGCCATTTGTCTTGATCCGTCCTGACCAACAGCTTTGCAAGCCGCCCAGCAGAAAAATGTAGATGGCTTTGATAGGCATCAGAAACCCTTATCTCACATCCCCTGTTATATAAGATTTGATTTCTTATGACCAGAGAGACTGGACGAAAAAGACAATGTAAGGCAGGACAAACAGGAGCCATCGTGCTGTTATACAACTGGCAGTGAAACAAGGACAGGATTCAGATGTGACTGTTTTGGAAATGCAGTAGAGTGTGTTTTTGCATGCAAAGAAAGTTTTGGAGTACTCTGGTGTGAAGTCGTCTCTTTTTACCCGCCTTTGAACAACAACAGTTTCAAGACAAACAAATCCACAGGTGTATAGTGTCAGGAAAGATGGTTTGTGTCATGTTCCTGGATGGTGATGTACACACAGTGTGTGTGTGTGTGTGTGTGCATCTAGCCCTGTTGCATTAAACCATCCTCTTCTGTGTTTGACTGCTCCCAGTTGTTCATCACAAGCAAGTGGTGGTAAAGTTGGAGTAAAAGTGAAGTCAGCATACCAAAAGCGGTTTGGTTTCCACTTTGTGCGTTTGCACGTGGACAGATTTATCATGTATCTTCACACTGTGACCATACGGAGCTGCAGAACTGCCACAGTTGAGATGAGAAAGCAATAATTCTTTTGTTTTCTCTGCGCTGTCGTTTTATCTTCTCGGAGGCAGAATATTAATTCTTAGTGCTGCATCATAACACGTTTGTTTGCTGTTTTGTGATCCCATAAAATCCTTTGACAGGCAGACGAGGAGCGTTCTCATAAATGGGAAGTCAACAAGGGTATGCAAAGTTGCTGATTGAGGCCCACAGTTCACAGTGAGACAGCCAGCAGTTAATGTGATGCATAACCAGCAATCATCAATTATTCATCGTTGAAACATTTTCCAGAGTACCAGGAAAGAGTGCTTTTATGGATAGGCAAATTACTTATATCTTTAGGGCTGCTTTATCTCTAAATTCCTTGCAGACATGCTTTGCATGTTAAATATTTTGCTGCAACGATGCAGCTAGCTTTAAAGCCCTTGCTTATAGGGAATACTTATTTGTTCATTTTTATTGTGACATTACATAAAACATCTGATAAATATTTTAGTCTCATTATTCTTGGACATTATAAATGCATTTTATGAAGTCTGTAATTCGTGTCTCGCACCAGAAGGCACAAAAGTGCACTTATGGGGCAAACTCAATTAAGCTAAATGCTTTTTATTACTCAATAAACCTGATTAGGAATCACATTTCTGTGACAACAAAAAACATGCATTTACTGTTATTGTTTCCTGGGCTGCACTTGCTGTGATTTGAAAGAGTTACGTAACAGAGAGAATGTATGAGAGGCAGGGATGGAGGGATGGCCAGATGTAGACTCGGGTGGGAGAGGAAGAGAGCCTGACCTGACTGACTAACCCAGCTGGTGGCCCAGCATTTCCATCAGTCATCGCCTTTTGTCTGTCTCTCACCTCTTTGTTCACAGGTTAGTCTCAGATTTCTTTCGCTTTGTAAACCTGCATGCCTCGGGTTAATAAGCTGATTGATGTCAAGTGAACTCACCTGTTAACTGGGACATTTTTGTTGTGTCTTTGCAAAGTTCAGACCCAAACCTTACCAGAGTTTTGGTGTTAGATACCAGTTTTTAGGAAGTTTAAATTCTGACATATTTCCCATGATGGAATTTCGGTTCAGAGCTTTTAGGAAGTGTTTATGTAAAGATTTGTTTCCCATAACTTGGCAGTGTGTTGTGTTAATATACTATATAAGGTTGTCAAAATACGAGAATCAGGAAAACACTTGATACCATTCTGACAATAGCTTGGAGTCACCAAATGAATTTTTTGGTCTCTTTGGTCTTTGCACCTTGCTGCAGATTGCTTCCTTTGCTAACACGGATTTCTAATTTGTGTTGTACAGTTATTTCATTTTTAACCTTAATTTATATTTTATTCCTTCCTAGTTAAATTTACCCTTTTTAATTTTTCATATTTATTTCCTATCTTATTCATAGCCTTTTCCTTTTTTGTTTTCTTTAGGTCACGAGCAGTTGTCCAAGCATTTCACTACATATCGTACTGTGTATGACTGTGTACGTGACAAATAAAATTTGAATTTGAATTTGGATTTGCACAGATGTGGAGATGTAAAAGCTACGGAGCCCCTCTGATGACATGGTCCAAAAAATAAATAAATTGTGGCCACAAAATACTACTTCGTGGGCACGAAATGGGTATAAATATATCTCAGGGCTCTCAAAATTTCAAAATCCCTGGTAGCCCTTTGGGCAGGGACTCTTCAGTTTTTGGTAGCCCAAAATAAATGTAAGTAGCCCGAATAAAAAAGAGAGCAATTTTTTGATTGATGTTTTGTTTCCTTTACAATATTATACTTTAATGTATAATATTGTAAAGGAAACAAAACATTAATCAAAACAAAAACAAATTACAACATTGTATAAAAATTACAATCATCAACTCAAATACTTGGTTCTAATTGAACAGAAATTTCTATGAACTTGTAAGAACTGTGTAGGACATGAATCAGTCTGTGTCAGATCCTGAATTTGAAATTTCCACTGAAGTCACGGGTAAGAGACAAGTGGAACCAAGATCTAGGCCATTTGCTTTTTGAATTTTGCAAAGACTGCTAAATTTTGCCAGTGGTAGTTCACTCTTTGCAACATAGTACGCTGTTCTAAACAGATTTTTCAGGTTTATTTTTAGTATGTTATTTGCAATTGGTGTTTGTTCTGGGAAAGATATTGCAGACTGAGCAATAATGCATTTCTTGCATTTCTCATGGGTTCTAATGGGGGCCTTTCTTAAAATGACTGGTCCCAGTAACAAAGGCGCTTGTTGACTCAGAAATCGAGAGAAAACCAACAATACACCTGGCAGAACATCATGTTATTTACACGGGTGCACATAAGTGGTCCGCATGTGCGCATTCGCTGTCAAAATAAAAGACGCGCACCAGATAAGAAGTTGCAAAGCACTGTTTTTGTCCGCTAGAGTGGGATTTTCACGGCACATTCCGCACCACATCTCTGTGCGTTCATCATTTGTTTGAAGCCAGCTCACCTCCTGCAACCACTTTTCCGAGAATACGTGCTTCTTTTGTGGTTCGGACTCCTTCTGACATTTGTTTGGAGGCGGAACACCAAAGTAATTGCTTAAAGGAGCTTCTTCGACATCTTTAAGAGTTCTAAACAAATGTCTGTCCTCCTCCAGAAAATCTTATGTATGCAAACACGCGTTGCAACTTCATATCTTGTGCGCGTTTTTTTTATTTATTATGACAGCGAATGCGCACCTGCGGACCACTTATGTGCAGCCCCGGTTATATAGCTCGTCATATTGCAGCCACAGAAATTATTTTGTCCATGAAACCATAAAGCTGCACTTTCTTTTTGCCTTATAGTCTGATTTGTCATAATTTTTCCATTTTGTGGTAAGTTTTTCTTTGGCTGTCACTTCTTCACCCTGACCTGTCAGCAGAACTAAAATATATATCCTGCTGCTTTTACACACACCCACATAACGCTCAGCAATTCTCTGCGCGATCAACCTCTCATATGTTTAAGCTTGCTGCGGGAGATTTCACTTGTCATGTTTGCATAGTAAGCTAACAATTGATAAGACGATGCCAGAGGAATTGATGCGCAAATTATCATCACTCACCAATCAGTACTGTCGCTCTCTACACACAGTTCACGCGATTGCAAAGTGAAAGCAAAAAACAAGCGCAAATTCAAACGTGATTTCAATATGTCACATATTGACAGTGGCTCACCAATGCCAATGACATAATTACCCAGCTACATTTCCGAAAGAATGCAAAAGCATTGACATATATTTTTCCTTCCTACAATAGCCCGACGGGCAGGGCAGAGATAGATTTTGGTAGCCCGACTGGAAAGATCGTTAGCCCCGGGACGTCGGGCTAGCGATTTTGCGAGCCCTGTGTCTGATTGAGGAATCACTCATCTTTGGAAAAGAGAGTTTATTACAGAGAAATGGCTCTTTCCAAAATAAAAGCTATACTATCCGCTTCTTCTGGGCTATATTCTCAGCAGCATAAGGAGAATCATGTGCTAACAGCTGTCTAAATGACTCGGCTAAAGTTAGTAGCATGCTTGCTTTTTTTTGTCTGCTTCCACTTGTCTTTGCACTGGGATGATGTCGGGGTAAATGTGCAGTCATATTCGTTGTGTTCCCACTAGTGCTTTCAGGTTAATCTCGTTGAAATGACCTTAACGCCACAACACGGCAAATCTCCGTTAACGAGCTACCGCCGATCGCTCCGTGCATGGGGCTAGTCGGCCAACACGTTAACGAGCTAACTGCGCTAACACACTAGTTCACACCAATGTAATTGAGCATTGCATGGCACATCCAACATACTGTTTTACTTTAGTCCATGACTCGCTTACCTTCAGGGTCATACGTCACATGAAAACCAAAATAATTCCAAACGCCAGATCTGAATGAGGGTGGGGGAGGTCCATGTTGCTGAGAGCTTAACTTCTGTCTCGCTAGCTTGCCCTGCGCTCTTCCTTCTGTCTATGCTGTCTGTGTGGAGCGCTCAGTGGATCTGCGCTGGACAGTGCAGCCTAGGCGGAGTAGTCGAACACAGATTCACTGAGCGCTCAACACAGACAGCATCGTCAGAAGGAAAATTGATAAAATAAATTACAAATGTTGTATTGTTCGATACATATGCGTACCGAACCGAAAGCACTGTATCGAACGGTTCAATATCGATACGAATATCGTTGCACCCCTATATATGTATATAGATATATATGTATATAGATATATATGTATATATATATATGTATATATGTATATATATATATATATATATATATATATTATTAATATCAGTGGAAATTGAACAGCACACATGGAGATATATAGTTCAATATTGGCCAACAGATCTGCAGACTTTCACTAAGACCTGTTGGTTCATGGGTATAGCAATTTGATACAAAGCGGATGTCTGTGGAGGACCAGAGGGTAATGGCATTACCTTATCTTTGAGCGTCCCTTATGTCATTCTGACAGTTGCTTCATGCTTCACTTACGCTGCGCTTTAGTAGTCAAAATGTTGCTGCAGTAGCCAAAACAACGAGCTGCACTGTGTGAAAGTCAGAGTTGTATGCAAGGTCGAACACTGCCTAACATTTGAACATAACATGGACTTTAAAAGCATCCCTAAGTCCACTTTCAAAATACCAATGTTTTGTCAGGCAAAGACGATTATTCACAGTTTTTTTTAAAGCATGAACAGCTTGGTTGATAAAGAACACGTGTTTGTATATCAAAGTGAGGATCCAGCTGTTTGCCGTGAGTTATTATAGATTTAAACAGCGGGTTCACAGTTTTTCAAATCTGTCTTGAAGCGAGCCATAAGGATTCTGTTATACTGGCCCACAAGCCGAGAATCAGCAAAAAAAAGAAGAAGCTGAAACTTGGCAGGGGTGTGTTGAATCAGAGTTTGGTTAATCACTTTAATGCATGAATGTCTCTTTGTGTTGTATTTGTAATACTTTGCTCACATAATTACACCCTACAGCACTGGAGTCTTTGACTCGAGTGAAAATGGGGTGAATTGTTAAATTGAAAAAAAATTTGGTTTTTAGTCATATTCTTTGCCCGGCGGCTCTTATTGGACCCTTTTTTCTGTATTTTATGGCGTTACAAGCTGTTACATTGAAACCACTTCCAAAACATGTATTTAATCTTTTTCCCAAGTTGGGATGAAAGAGCTGTTTTTATAATATAAAGAAGATTTAAGATATATTAACAATTACAATATTAATGCTGATAGAAGCTGAGACCTAAGACATTATCATTATGAGTATCAACCAGTAAAGATTTAAAGGGTGTGAAAAATTAACATAATTCTTTACAACTGCACATGGTTGTAAATGGATTTTCTTTCTATTCTGGATTCTTTTTTTCCTCATGTAAAGCAGTTTTTAAGCCATTCTGACGCTTGCTCCTGAAGGAGAGAACTGCTTGTGTCTTCTCTTACTTTCTGCTACTCCCTTTAGAGGATCTTCCTGTCACGATCAGGTGTCTGGGAATGGAGAGAGAGGACCCAAATGAAAGACACAGTTTTTATTAACTGGAGCTAGGTTAATAAACGATTGAAATAAACAGAGTGCATGCACACGAGGAAATTACGACAGCATGACCGGAAACAGAGACCAACTGAGTTCTTAAAGAGACAGGATAATAACAGGATAGGTAACAGGTGGGAACACGGCTAACTAATGAAACAGAGTAACCAAAAGTAAACCTAACGCACATAGGACAAGAGACTTTCACAATAAAGATGGAAACCGACTCGAGAAACTAAACAATGACAAAAAGTCCAAACCCCAAACACTGGGTCAACAACCCAGGTGCCATGACACTTCGTCTGTCTCATCCTATCCCTAGCATCCTCTTCTGCCACACCAACCCTCGGCATTTCCTCCTTCACATCCATGAACCTTCTCTGTGGTCTCCATCTTTTCCTCCTGCCCCAGTTCAACATACTTTGTCCAATATATTCACTCTTCTTCGTCTGCACGTCCAAACCATCCTAGCCTCGCCTCTCTAACTTTGTGTCCAAACTACTCAACCTTCTTCTCCTGACTTTCACTCCTCTTCTCTTCAGAGCATACTTCCATCTCTTTTCCACTTGCTCCCTGCTCTCACAGCGCACCACGTCATCTGTGAACCTCACAGTCCACAGAGACTCTTGCCTGATCTCATCTGTCTACCTGTCCATCTCCAGTGCAAACAAGAAGGGTGTTCAGAGCTGATCCCTGGCATAGTCCCACCTATACCATGATCCTATCTGTCACTCCTACTGTACACCTCACCACTGGCTCACTGTCGTCATACATGTCCACATACAGTACCACAGATTCTTTTTTGGCACCCTATCATATGTTTTCTCTAGATTCACAAACACACAGTGAAGCTCCTTCCGACCTTTAGGTTAAAATTTTCGCTAGCCTCTCTCGTGAACATCTCCATACCTCCACAGATATATTATAGCTGCCCTCACTCCCTTCTCAATAATCTAAAATTGTAAACTTCCTGATTAACCACTTATGTAATTTACTTTGTATTAACCAGTTTCTTTACTGAAATGTCTGTGCAGTTTTACATTCAGAGCTGTGATCTTAAAATCACAGGCCAGTTTTTCAAACCGTTAGCAGGCTAGCTGACTTTGAAGTAGCTTCCTGTCTTAATCTGTAATGACTTCGATGCCTCGCTCTGGTTGTCTTGTTCTTTGCTTCTGAGTTTTGACTCTGACAGATCAGTGCTGGCCAGTCTTCACCACAGAATGATGCACATAATGCTCTCTGTAGAATATAATTTCCGGTGCTGCCACTTTAATTCATTTATGCACGTGTGACTCAAGGACAGACAAACAGAAACAGAGTCATGTGACCCCTCTGACCCTTTGTGCTATGTTTCCTGGGTGAGTTATGTCTCATTGTTCCTTTCTGTCACTGTTGCAGTGGGCCACAGGACAATCAGACTGGCCTCATAGTGCCACATTCACTTCTCCGGCCAAGCTGTGATCTCACACCTCTCACTTCGCATTCTCATTATTTCAGGCTCTTATTAATTTATTTAATCAATAGCCGTTTAAGATCTCCTCCCCGGAAATGCATAATGGCAGCAGATTCATCGGGCTGCTACATCAAATTATGGGCTTGACTGGTAGGGTCTCTGGAGGCTCAGATGTGTGTTTGTGATGGGTTAAACACAGGTTGTGATGCACGGTACTGTGCATTGTTTACATAATGATAGCTCATCATCTTCAGACAGTCCCTCAAACCTGAAGGGCAGTGAGCCTAAACTTCAATAAGACTCCTCTCAGAGTATCCGATGCTGACTCAGAGATCACACTCGTCCAGTGGCTCCATTGTTGCCATGAGCTCAGCTCTGAAGCCTCCCTGTGGAAGATTATGAAAGTGGCTTTAAAATACAGAGCAGCAGCTCAACGGGGCTTTAGATGATTTCAGGCTAAATATATGTAAAAGGCAGCTCGGTCCACAGGGTAGAGTGGGCTCTGGGTGGAAGGCAGCCAAGGCCTTTGGTGCCTCCTTTTTTTGCTGTTTTTGTTATGCGCTCTGTATCAGTTTGAAAGATGCCCTGCAAACTAAAACCAAAAATAAGAGCCAACAAAAACTGTCACTTTGAGTTCAGAGTTTTTAAGTAAAAAGAACTCAGCAACAATACCCCTGACTGTAAAAACAGATATAAACAGGTGTATTATTTTAGTTTATATACTGACTGTTCCATCTGTGCCACTTATAGACTCAACTTCATGGAAAAACAGTTGCTAAATACATCAATAACAATTAAAAAGGCTGAGAGTTTATTCATTGTTAACGCTGCTTAAATGTTAGAAGAGAAAAAACAAAAAAAGTACATTAAAATCATAGATGTCAGTGTCACCAGTAGGTTTCAAATGTTTTTTGGTTTTTTGCATTACATTGCAGTCCTTGTATCAGCCTTGTTTAACACATCCAGCAGCAATGCATCAGCTGGCTTAAAGCAAAGGTCACATGACAAGCTGTCCTTTTCAGATAAAAGGAGGTGACACAGTGTATCCAGTTCTTTTTCTTCATGTGACTCATCTTTAGATTGTTAAGCACGTTGGCCTAAAGAGGAAAAAAAAGTTAGCTTGCGAGCCTCCTTTCCCGAATCTTAATTTGTGCTGCTGAAAGCGAACGGCTTGTCATTTCACTCTCTTTGCTTTACACGAGCACGGCTGAGTTCAGCCTCTTCCAAGGCACACAGGTGGCTCATTCACTGGGTGACTGCAGGTTCGGCTCCTTGGTGGCAGACTGGCACAGGCTGAGCCGCCAGGCTGAATAGCCTCAGGTGTAATCCTCACCTGCTTCTTTGCCGTTAAATCCCGAATGTTTTGATTTATTTTGCTTCCACTTCTATTTTTCTGAATGTCTTTTCAGCACTGGAAGGATTCAGTGCTAGAGGATTAGTCAGAGTGGGCCCTGTTTATAATGTGCATGCAGGAAGAGAGTAAGGAAGAAGTATTTCCACTTTCTTATGGCAACACAAGTCCAGAAACATGTTCATGAGTACATGGGCATACAGTTACATATGTGTACACACCCATCCAAGTACGGCACTGTATAGACATCACTGCACCTGCTTTCTGTTATCGTGCACAGAGTCAAAAGCTCTTTCTCTGTCTTTATTATGTGATAAAAGCAGGAGAAATAAATGCTGACGTACAAAGCCTACATGCCGGCACACCTGAGCTGCCGAGGGAGTGACTGAGCACATTTGATCTTTTCATGCTGTTTTTGTACTAACTGCTGCTTTGAAGTTTTGCTGTTTTGTGCATCTGAGCCCCTGAACAATGAACCGCAGTTGTGATTGTCTGGATCATGTCTGTCAGCGTGGGGGTTTTTGTGCTTGTGTTCAGAAGAGGAGGGGTCCGTGAAGGAGAGCAGGCTCCCTGCTCCAGCACATGGTGCCCAGACTAAACAACAAGATGAATGTTTCCTGAATTCGACTTGGCACAGAGACACCCCCCAATCTACCCATGCGGCTGAACTCTAAAAAGACTCGCATGCCTAGCTGGAACAAATGTATTTGAAAGAAAATTGCGGAGTTACAGTAGCCTTATTGTTGAAACGATCTATGTAAACACCTCTGAGCAGAATCCGCTTTAATCTGCCAAACTTACGGTAGTTTGGTTTATTATTTTCCCCATTGCAGTGCTGTGATTTTTCATTTTACCATCATACAAAGTGGTTTAGATCATCTATGTTTGTCTCATAATCCAGAAATCGTAATGTTTATCCTCTGAATGAAATGCTTTCTTTTTATTCCAGTGCAAAGTTTTACCTTAATAGCAGATTATAAGAGGTACAAAGTCGAAGTGCTTGCGCGGTGCCTGAGTTGTCTAAGGACTTCCACACCCCGCATGGTGTTACCATCTTGTGATGATAGAACTGTTAACAGCGCCAACAAAAGCTCAGTGTGCTGCTGTCAACCTGTCCCCTCCCACACATCACCTTTCACCTCACTGCTCTGCACCCCCCCCCCCCCCCCCCCCCCACACACACACACACACACATCACACCTCTACTCTTTCTTATTTCACTCAGAGGCTGGAAAGAGCTGGGGATGCATGGGGCTGGGCAGCTATAGTGAAACTGTGAATTGGAGGTTGGCACCGTGAGAGCGCATACAGTACACTGAAAACCTTTGGCAGGCTATGGTAAAGGGAACTTGCTGTGGAGACCAAGCTTTGAGGTCTGTGACGGGCTGAGCCTCATTGCGGTTTATAACAACAAGCTGTTGGATTTGGAGAGAAAGTTCCAGACACGCCCCCCAGCTCTCAGTCAACACAGCCAACCCCCTTTTTACCCATGCCTGAAAAAGTGTATTTGTCTCAGTAAGACTGAAGCTGGCAGCCCCCACTGTGCATTTTCCTTCCTATCCTATCCTCCCTCCACCTTCGCTCTTTTAGCTCATAGTTTGCGTCTCCCAAACTCTTCTTCTCGTGACTGAGGAGAGCCCAGCTCCAGATAGTGGCAAGAGGTTAAAAAACCTTAGTCATGAGGGATCACACACATACATAGACAGGCGTCTACATGTGACAAGCCCCTGCCAAACAATCGCTGCTGGCTCAGAGAGAGTAGGTGGGCGGAGGGGCAGCGGTAGTTTCTTGGAAGGCCTGATTGGAGCATAAACAGCAGCCCAGGAAGTCTAACAGAAAGAGAGAGAGGGAGAGAGCAAGAGACGGAGGGAGGGAGGGATCAGTGGAAGTGTAGATCTACCGGGAGAGAGCAAAAAGTTTTGGGACTGAGGCAGTGTGTTAGTTTGTGTCACTCTGGGTGAGTGTGAAGAAAAAAAGACTTGGTTATCAGGACATACTTTACCACAGCCTACCAGAAAGAAAAGGTGAGTAGCTACATCTTGCACAAGAGCACACGCCTCTCTTACACCGATACATAAACGCTCACGGGACTATAAACTCCCATCTTCATCAGTTTTTCCATCCATAGATTCAGATTGGTGCACTGTAAGGCAGACATCCCTGCACTGTGAGAGAAGATGGCACGCTGTTACTGTTGCATGCAGTGTCATTTAAATTTCCAGACAGTTTTTTGGAGTTGCATTCACTATGGTGTTCTTGATGTGTGTGTGTGTGTGTGTGTGTGTGTGTGTGTGTGTGTGTGTGTGTGTGTGTGTGTGTGTGTGTGTGTGTGTGTGTGCTGCCTGCTGATGGTTTCCCCTGGCTCCGAAAGCTGCTTGTTTTCCATAGCTGTTTTCTTTTCTTTTTTTTGCTGTGCCTTGAACCGCAGCCAACCATTCAGTGTGTGAAGCAAAAAAAAGAGAGAAAAAAGGGGGAGACCATCTAATGTGTGTGTGGCTGTGTCTAATTAAGCTGTTGGAGGGAGAAGAGTGGTGAGGGTCAAACCATGAGAGGGTGAACTTGGAAAAACAGCGCTGTCCCTCTTATAAAACACATCCCTTGCACAAACTATCAGTTACATTAATTGTCTGGGATCAGAACTTAGAATAAACTAACAAGTTTTCTTAATCTTCTAAAATTCATCTGCCTTTTGAGATCACACAGAAATTTAATCTGTATCATCAAAGTGGCTGTTTGGGGATCAGCTTTAGTGCAGATTTTGTGATGCTGTTTGGTCACGTCAAGCGGATCGCAACATTTCCCATGCTGCTGCTTCTCTCCTCTCAAAGGGAACATCAGTATATATCTTGCGACCTTTAAGTTGCTGTGCTCTTCACACTACATACAGTAGATGTATTAACTAGGGAAAACGGTGAACTACTACTTTTTACAGTTTGTCACTAATCTTAAAGTTGAGTCGAATTTGAAGCATTTTACTGTCTTAACAGGCCTATATTTTCCTGTCTGGATCTCTTCAGCACTGTGGGAATTGCATTAACTTTTTTCCACTGCTGAGTAGATTTGCATCTGGAAAAGACTGGTCTGCCCAATCCTAGGCAAATGGGGAAAAAAATGAGAGTTAATTTCACAGATTTTCACATGCAACTGTGTAATCTCTATTTTTATTACCATAAAGTCACACGATAACTAATCAGAAGTTCTTCTTCTTTTGTTGTTGTTTTTGACAGATAAAGAAACCCTCAGTTGTGCTTTGTATTTAATCCCTAAGCCATATTGGTCCTTTAAGTTCCATCATCTACTTTTTACCACTCAGATGTTTAGTGATGGGTGTGATTTGTTTTGTCTCTCACCAATAAATACATCAGCTTCCCTCAGTCCGCAGGCGGGGAAGGTAAACGGGTCAGAGAGACAAATGAGCTCGCACACTCGCACCCCTTTACAGTGCCCCTAAACCTCATCTTTCATCGCTCGTTTTGGCACTTTCACAACGTTAGACTGTCTCTCACAAGTTTTTATCGCTGCTTTGCTGATGTAGCAAGTTGTCAGTTTCTCACAAGACCAGAGGAAACCGTTATTAACGGGAAGGCAGGGGTTTGGCTGCCAGTATAATTCTACCAAGCTATTCGTCTAAGTGATAGCATATGAGGTGCAGTGATTTTTGGCAGTGTTTTTACAAGCAAAGGCACACAGTAGCTCCTGACCGTATGCCTCCATTTGTCAAATATCATTAAGAGAGACTAAGGTTAGGACACGAGCACTTGATTACTTGGCTGGACTAGTCTGTTACATCAGTATCCAGACATAACACTGCAGATCTGAATCTCTACAGGAGATCAGGTATTAACCTGACCAAATGTATTAGCTGATTCAAATCTGGGGAAGTAAAGTTTGACGGCTTCCATGAGCTAGGGGGAAACACACCTGGGCCAGCGGCATGTGGCCAAGCAGCAGTGAGGCCAGTGGGGGTGGATGGGGTGAGAGGCCTAACCAGGTGTTTCTCTGCACTGTCATCCTTCGCTGGGCCTCAAGCCAGCTCACGCCACGTCTCATTGAGCTTCAAGGTTTGATCAAAACTCATTAGAGAGCTTTCATTCTAGCTCCCATTGGTGGGTGAGTTATGGATGCGATAGAAACACACCCACGTAGTGGAGATCACCAAAGTGTTGGTGAAAAAGAAAGAATGATCGTGAAAGAGAGTAGAAATGGTGCTAATGCATATTTTTCTAAACTTTAGACCTCATTGTGATCTGGTCACATGGGGGATATTTTTATGGACAGGGAGCTGCAGTTGTTCACTCTAAGAAATAGAGAAATGGAGAGTTTTATTTAGTAACCCAAGTCAAACTTGTGACTTGCTGACTTTTTTGTTGTCAGATTAAAAATTCCCAGGTGAAAGTGAAACCTTGTAGCCATCTTGGGTTTTTGAAACCACATGTTATTATGACATTATAACTCAGAGGTCAAGAACACGACATCCTTACACTTAAGTCAATCACAGAGAAACCCCAGTCTAACACATACTTTCCTTTATCATCTATTTGACTGTGAATTTGACTATAATTTGCTAAATTTACATCATAATTACAACAAGAATTAAAAGAGTCAGTAAACTAGGGTTGAAACCATTAACTCAAGAAATTCTTAATAAGATCACAAAGCAAGTGATCGTTAGAGGCGCTTTCTTGTAGACTTATTTACAGACTTCTTTGTATAACTTGGAGTTGCCCCATGCTGGCCATTAGAAAAGTAGTCTATGCTCAAACCTCAAATTTTAAATTGACATATTTTGTTCTTGTTCATCTTTCGACTTGTTACTGTTAGAGCTCATCACAGCAGATCATCTGCCTCAATCCCCCCCTATCCCTAGCATCTTCTTCTGTCTCAACCAACCCTCTGCATGTCCTCCATGAACCTCCGCTGTGGTCTTCCTCTTTTTCTCCTCCCTGACAACACCATCTTTGACATCTCTTATCTAATATATCCACTGTCTCTTCTCTGCACATGTCCAAGCCATCTCAGCCTTGCTTTTCTAACTTTGTTTCTTATTTTGTCCATCCTGGTCACTCCCAGCGAATATTTTAGCGTTTTCAATCCCAGCATCCTGCACTTCAGCCTGTCTCTTTGTTATCAGCCAGCCCTCTCTCTTTACCAGTCATGGTCCCTAAATTTAAAGGCCCTGCTCTCACTTCCACATTCCTTCCTTTCCTTCTCTCTCGCTGCCTAAGAACACACCTTCCCATCTCCTGTTCTTTTGTCTTTGACCAACAGTAGCGCACTTTCCTCCAGCACACGGCTGGCCAACAGCACCGGAGGTGGTTGTTGTTAACTTGACAGATGTTACACCAGGCCATCCTGATGATACAATGTACGTGTATATAATTTGGATTGACCCTTTAGAGCTAAATGTTCTAGTTTTTGTTATTCAAACCAAGCTAATCTCAATCTAATTCTTGGTATTAAAGTTGAAAGAAAGCTTCATTTCTCTGGGACTGTGTCCACTGCTCGTGTAACATCCACAGTATAAAACTTTTTTTATTTTAGTCATTATGCTTTAAGACTTTGACTGAGGCAGATTACATTCTCAATTAGCTGCGAGTAACATATCTCATCTTGCAGGAAGATTTTCTATCAGTTCAGCAGCTTAGACCAGAAGCTGTCCTTATGGCCAAAACATCTTGAGTCTAATAGCGGTGGGGATTATAAGAAGGTGTTATCACACAGAATCTCTGTCATGTTAATTGACTTCTACTTGTTGTAAATTAACCTCATTGTAAGCCAAATAATTTTCAGTAGAATAGTTAATTATTAAAGGTGCTCTTTGAAAATCTTTCTTCTTCTTTTTTTTTTAAATTCCTGCAGTAGCTGTAAGATAGTATAAAAACACCTTATCTTGCCGTTCTTTAAAGCGCCAGAAGATATGTCATTTTTTATGCATTCCTCTTAGTCACAAGTAAAAGGCGGCTGGTAATGGCAACATTTTAATAGAGAAATGTGACAAACCAGCAGAAAATGATTTAATAAGGCAGCAATGTGTAGTTCGCCTAACAATGATTCATTAACACCAGCCTTTTAAGTTTTTTTTCCTCATTTCTTTACACTCTTTGATATTATAATAGGTCTGGCTTGATGGTTTTTAGCCTTATAACATTTCTAAAGCTTTAGAGAGATGCATAGTTAAGCCACAAATAAAAATCTTGAGATGTGACCACACAGAGAAAACAGGAGTGGTATGGCAAATATCTTCTCAGTCTGTTATTGCGGCGCTATGGGCAATGGTAGAGGTCACTTATGTGGGCGGCTTCTATGCCAGGGATTATCCACAGAGGGAAATAATAGACTTGTAGTGACGTCAGATGCTTGTGGAGCTAACGGAGACTTTGCCAAGATAGAAAACTAAGTTCGTATGTACCGTGAGTCTACATGCAGGGAGGATCTTAGATCAAATTGGGCTTAGAGTAAGAGGGCAGCTATAAAACACCTGGCAACTGGTAAATACAGGTTTTGCTTCTTTTTTTTAAGGCTGGCTTATTTGCCTTAACTCAATGGGGACAGCTGAAGAGACGCAGGGCTTACCATTCACTCAGTGAAGCCATTTTGTTGAACATCCTCTTCCTTTGGCAACAACGAGAAGGGGGTAGATAGAGGTGGGACACAGTGCCGCCGACAGTTGCTGTTAAATGCCCTTTTCTCCCAATGTAAACACCTACGCCTGTCCCATCCATCTCCTCTGTTAGTCACTTGGTTTGACATAGTGCCTCCCACAACACACAAGAACATCCCCGGGTTTTTTTTTCTCCTTCTGTTCAGTACCAAGCATGCTTTGTGTACACATGAAAAGGAGTTGTATGTTTTTATCTACAGGGTCTGGTCTCCGTGCGAATTAACCTTGGGACCAAACTTATGTCAGAAATAGATGAAATGCAAAAAATGTACTGATAATTAGAATTTTGTCTCTAATTGGCAACCTACAAATGCCCTAGAGTGTAAGGTTTGTCAGACTTTATTCGCTAACATCATTCTCACTCTTTAAAAGCATATAAAGCATTCAAGGTTTTCTGTCCTCATAAAGCGTTTTTTTAAGGAAAGTATGAATTTGAGTTTTAAAGCTGCCTAATCCTAATAAATATGGATGAGACTTCTGTCCACCACCCTGTTTAACAACTTGCAGTGTCTTGCCCTTGTCCCTCAGATGTTGGCTTTCTATTGTTTTCCATTGACCCAATTGACTGCTCACTAATGACGCCATTATGGTGGCACGATTTTATAATTACCCCTCTGCCTGACAAACTCGGTGCACTTTCGTTTAGCTATGGTCCACATTACGAAGCGCCAATCTCTGTAAATATATTCGGTAAAGCCTGTGACACACAGGATGTTTTTGTTAAGCTGGGATATTCTAGGAACAGTGGCTAAGTGAGCTCTGGAGCTGGAAGTTTTGAGGAAACCTGTCCTCTATCTGGACATGGTCTGTTTGAAGAACTCCATCCTGCTCTTGACTGATAAATAGGCGGCACCATGTAAATACTGGAAAGAGGCCCGGCAGTATCAAATAAAAGCATTCCAGTCAAAAAGTAAGGACAGTTGTGCAGAGAGAGTTGAGCGAGTTTCTATTTTTCACTGTGTCTGGCTACGTGAAGGCACAGAATCAAGTCCGTATACTCTGAGGACTTTATTTAAGTAGTAGAAGGATTATACAAGCGTGACACTGCTTAACTTTAAATCCACATTGCATTTCAGGACAGATTTTGTCACACGTACTAAGCATAGCCAGTTTTGTGGCTGTTTTCTGTTTGTATCTAACCAACTGTTTTCCACGCTCGTGTGGCAACATTAGTTTGTTCATTGGTGGGTCGACCAATTTAGGTGACACTCGAATATCTCACAAGTTTTTGATGTATATGTCACTGCCATTAAGCTTAAACCAGACATACTTCTTCCTCAGAGCAGGAATCTCGATTCTGGAGATGCTCTTTCTTTAACATCCTTTCCTTGTGATGTGCTGTAGTGGACACCTTTGTTTTTCTCTAGTTGTCTTGTCATCATATCCAATACTGTGATACATATTTGTATGTATGCAACATCAATACTCACTTTCTCTTCTTTACTCTTAAATGTTCACTTGTCAGCCATTGTCAATGTGATCACCGAAAGATTTGTAAATAGCTAATGCTGGCCAATAGAATGAGCCTGTTTCCTGATTGATGCTTGTTTCCTGTTTAGCAGAGCTAAATTTCAATTTCAATTGAGTTAGGTGTGGCAAACGTTTGATTTACTAAGTCAAAGTTTGGAAATCTTGACTAATGGATGGCAAACAATGTGGCAGCAGTTACTGTTGTAAATCCTATGTCTTTTTGTCCAATCATACCAGCAACTTCACAGTGTTTTGTATTGAAATGTAAATTAAAAAAAGAAAAAAGAAAGAAAAAAAACCCTCATTAATAATGAGTTTGGTGCAGAGAACTGTGTGGTTCGTGTGCACGTAAAATAGGGTGACCAACCGTCCTCTTTTCCCCGGACATGTCCACTTTTCACGTTCTGTCCGGGGTGTCCGGGGGGATTTTCAAGATTGATGAAAATGTCCGGGTTTTCGTGCAGAGGGCCCAAATGTGTGACGTCATCCCCGAGCTGCTGCTTTGTGAGTTGTTGTTCTTTCGAAACAAATCCCATGAAAACACCAAAACCAGCAACAGTCAGTTTGTAGTTGCAGCAGTCAGTCCTCTAAACATGCTTAGCATCTCTGCGGCATTCATCCTCAAAGCCTTTTCATTCTTATTTTAGCTTTTTATAAATGTCACTTTTAGCAAACAGGAGTAAATGGTGCATTTGTCGGGGATAGGTTTCAGCTGACGCTTTAGTGAGCTTGCTTGTATCAATAGCAATAAGAGCCCACATTCGCCCTAACAGAGAGCATGTCAGCCACCGCAGCTTGTACAGTTAGTTTCTTCTAGTGAAGGTTTTATAGACAAAACAAGAAGTGCAAGATAGGGATTAATAAGTAAGACTTTGGCCACGTAGGCTAAATGAGCATTAGTGAAATCTATTTGTTGTTGCGTTTGGTCTTGGGATCTGTTAACAATACTGATACATACAATATTTCCAAAGGCTCTTTGTATAAGAACATTTTCAGTTCCCTCCATATTTCCTGGACCAAGCTCTGCCAGTGAGCTATTCCACCCCAGGCTCCCCTCAGAGTAATAAAAGCCATCTTGTAAAACTTGACATTTTCAATGTCTGAGTAAGTATTATACCTTTCTACTCCACCTCAGTGCCCTGAATGAGCTCTATAATATTATTACTTTTAATAAAAGCAGCTGCTTTCCCTAGGGTGAGAATATTTTAGTAATATTTTTCCATCTTTATTGCTGAAAATCACAATAGCCTTTAGGTATGCTTCAATTTTAGCTTGCCAAGTAGTGGGAAGGCTCTGGTTTGACTTTTTAAGTTCAAAAGCTCAAGATGAGTGCCTGTGTATTCTGAAGCTCATCTTTACTCACCATCTCCGCAATATAGAGCAGTCACAGGGTCTACCAGCCTATTATTACATTCTCCTTAAAAGCTATGGTGGAAAATATGGCTAGCTGTTGGTTTTCTTGGATTTTCCATTCACTCAAGATCCCAATCTGCTTTTACCTAAAATCCAAGGCCAAGAACATTCCCCAGAGCATTTCCATTAGTTTATATAAAAGGCCGGAAGAGCTAAAAACTGCATCTTTACACACACACACACACACACACACACACACACACACACACACACACACACACACACACACACACACACACACACACACACACACACGTTCACCCACACAGCAACTCTCTCCTTGCGCCTTTTATCACCATTTTCTTAGCACTTTGTTTCGAAGTTTCCTTCCCGTCCGGGTTTCCTTTCACAAGCATGTGCATCCTTCCCCGGCAGCAGCACAACAATGCCCTGCTTCATTTCAGCTCTCCAAGATCTGAGACGACTGGAGCCAATGAGCGGCAAGGCACATGCAAAAGCCATTAGCTAGTTGATGATGGTGGTAAGCCGCAGAGGCATCACAAAAACAATCGTCCCAGAATGTACATTTTGTGTTGAAACCCGGCACGCTGCCTGTTCAGCCAGCGGAACACCAATAACGAAACAAGCCTTTGAAAAGGAGGGTTGTGCCTCACATCCCTCGTTCACATGCTGAGCGATCAATTCATATTTGGCTTTGTGTGAATTAAAGCAAAAGTTCCTAAGTGTCTGCACAGTCTGACAGATGCCTGCCATGGTTGTGGAACACTTTTATTATTAACCGCATCCCATTTGGCCTCTCAATGCTCAGCTCAGGCAGTTTGATTGAGGACTCTCTCTGGAGCAGCAGAACGACTTAATTACAGTCGCGATCTCAATCTGAATTTACTGGGAGTGCATTCATAATGCATGTCTTACTTA
The DNA here is from genome assembly GCF_057381845.1 of Rhamphochromis longiceps. Classification (NCBI taxonomy): domain Eukaryota; kingdom Metazoa; phylum Chordata; class Actinopteri; order Cichliformes; family Cichlidae; genus Rhamphochromis; species Rhamphochromis longiceps. The sequence goes on along the minus strand of NC_140565.1, from coordinate 22,162,666 downwards.
GTATCAGTGGCCCCAGTTAGAGCAAACCAATGATCATGTCACCATGCAGATGTGCAACCTTATGTCAACAACTGAACATCAGGGTTGTAAGGGAGGTTGACGTTCATAACGGAATAATCAGTAGATTTTTTGCATTAATAGCTGCAGTGTAGGAGATTTTAATGACAAATATTATGAGAAATGCCCCTCAAAATGCAACTGGGCATGCTTGTATCCAGGATCTATTTAATATATATTTCTCTAAAAATTCCATTTTACTTTATTTCACACTATTTTTAGATAAAAATAAAGGTTCGATGTAGAGAACATTTCATTTTGGAAGTCTAAAACATTTTCTGAACTTAACTAGCAAAATCGAGCAAAAACTAGGACAATAAAGTTGGCAGACTGAACCCTATTAAAAACTCATATACAGGAAAGTTCAAGCTTCCCAGAAGCTGTTCTAAGTCTCTAGAGATTTCTTCATTGATAATTGCATCCTGCAACCTAGAGCAATTTCTGGCAGTTTAGCCACTAAATGTTCCTCTATCTTCCCCAGATGGTTGTTGTGCATTTTATTGCTGGGCAGGTGGGGAACAGTGAGGTTGTCATAGCCATTTCCCCAAGAAAACAGCTGCTCAGTGCTTGTTGAGTTGCAGGGTGGGGTCACAGCTCCACAACAGTGTTGCCAGTGGCTCTATATTTGCATGTTCAGACTTGAAACAAAAGATCTGCACATTATTTGGCTCCAAGGAATAATGTCATTTTAAAACAGTTATACAAAAGGAACATTTGATCCAAAGAATCTTCCTCAGGCCTCATTCAAGAAGTTTGCAGGTCTTCCTCTTTTTTAGCAACACATTGTGTTTTTACTCAGGAACCAAAGAAAAACCCCAAACAAATGTTTGCCTGGATGTGCACACATCATGAAACCTTAAAAAAATAAATAAATAAATAAATAAATATATATATATATATATATATATATATATATATATATATACATACATACATACATACATACATACATACACATATATATATATACACACACACACACACATACATATAAAAAAACACCCAGCACGCCCCTGCGGGCGGTTTATCCTTCAAGCTCGGGTCCTCTACCAGAGGCCTGGGAGCTTGAGGGTCCTGCGCAGTATCTTAGCTGTTCCCAGGACTGCGCTCTTCTGGACAGAGATCTCCGATGTTATTCCCGGGATCTGCTGGAGCCACTCGCCTAGCTTGGGAGTCACCGCACCTAGTGCTCCGATTACCACGGGGACCACCGTTACCTTCACCCTCCACATCCTCTCGAGCTCTTCTCTGAGCCCTTGGTATTTCTCCAGCTTCTCGTGTTCCTTCTTCCTGATATTGCTGTCATTCGGAACCGCTACATCGATCACTACGGCCGTCTTCTTCTGTTTGTCTACCACCACTATGTCCGGTTGGTTAGCCACCACCATTTTGTCCGTCTGTATCTGGAAGTCCCACAGGATCTTAGCTCGGTCATTCTCCACCACCCTTGGGGGCATCTCCCATTTTGACCTCGGGACTTCTAGGTTATACTCGGCACAGATGTTCCTGTACACTATGCCGGCCACTTGGTTATGGCGTTCCATGTATGCCTTGCCTGCTAGCATCTTGCACCCTGCTGTTATGTGCTGGATTGTCTCTGGGGCATCTTTACACAGCCTGCACCTGGGGTCTTGCCTGGTGTGATAGACCCCAGCCTCTATGGATCTTGTACTCAGAGCTTGTTCTTGTGCTGCCATGATTAGTGCCTCTGTGCTGTCTTTCAGTCCAGCTTTGTCCAGCCACTGGTAGGATTTCTGGATATCAGCCACCTCCTCTATCTGCCGGTGGTACATACCGTGCAGGGGCCTGTCCTTCCATGATGGTTCCTCGTCTCCCTCCTCTTTCTTGGGTTTCTGCTGCCTGAGGTATTCACTGAGCACTTGGTCAGTTGGGGCCATCTTCCCAATGTATTCTTGGATTCTCATCCTGGACTGTGGTGCTGACACTCACCAGTCCCCGGCCCCCTTCCTTCCGCTTAGTGTACAGCCTCAGGGTGCTGGACTTGGGGTGAAACCCTCCATGCATGGTCAGGAGCTTTCTTGTCTTTATGTCAGTGGCTTCTATCTCCTCCTTTGGCCAGCCTATTACCCCAGCAGGGTACCTG